>NC_141057.1:13097438-13764104 GCF_041138505.1 Cibotium barometz | reverse complement strand
ATACTGCTTTTGCCTATCTTGGGCAGCCTTTATATCTTTACGGATTGATTGCATTTGCTAGTCCATGTCATCAAGCATTTGTCTAGACATCTCGACTCTGATCAATGGGTCGGGACCAAGTCAACGGTGTAAGGCAATCTTGTCCATACACACAAAGCTTTGAAAGGACTCATCCCAATGCTTCGATGAGATAAGAAGCATTGTAAGCAAATTCAACCAGATGCAAATGGCTTAACCACTTCTTAGGTTCCCTGTTGCAACATGACCGAAGGATATCTTCTATTACCTAGTTCACTCTTTCAGTTTGGCCATGTGTTTTGGGGTGATAGGCTGTACTGAGATCCAAGAAAGTTTCTACTGCTTCTAAGAATGCAGTCCAGAATTTCGATGTGAATTTGGGATCTCTATCACTTACTATCCTCCTAGGTAAGCCATGTAATCTGAAGATCTCTTTAAGTAAAACTCTGGCAACATCCACTACTGCAGTGTATGTTTCTTTCACTGGAATCAAATGGGCAACTTTGGTTTGCCTGTCAACTACCACAAAAATGGAGTTGTAACCTGATTGCACTGAAGGCAAACCAGTGACAAAGTCCATACTGGTACATTCCCACTTCATTTGAGGAATGTCTAGAGGCTATAGTTTCCCTGGCATCTTGACTCTCTTTGCCTTGACTCTCTAACACATTAAGCATTTCCGCACATGATCAAGTACATCTCTTTTGAGTCCTGGCCAGAAGAAGCTTTTCTTCATAGACATATAGGTTTTTATAAACCCTGGATGTCCAGCTATTAGGCTATCATGGGCTTCTCTCAGAATTCTTCCCTTTATTCCCTGATCATTGGGAATACATAGCCGATTATTATAATACATGCATCCTTCATCCAATTTGTACCCAAGAACTTGACTCATTTCCTGAGGAGTCTTGCCTTCCTGCATTAGAAGGGTAGCAATAGGGGCAAAGAATTTGTCCTGCATGATTTTCTCCTTTGCTTCGCTGTAGTGGATTTGACACCACTGTAATTGCAAGCAAAGAGGTTTTTTTGCTAAGCGCATCTGGCACCACATTTTCTTTCCCCAACCGATACTTAATTCCAAAATTGAATTCCTATAGGGTCTGCATTCATCTCCTTTGACGCATGTTGAGATCCCTTTGGGTGAAGATCCACTTCAGACTTTGATGATCTGTCATCAAGGTGAACCTCTGTCCCAAAAGATAATGCCTCCACAACTTCAGAGCATAAACTATTGAGAGTAACTCCAAGTCATGGACGTCATAGTTTCTCTCATGTGTTCTGAGTTTTCTGGATTCATAGGCCAGTGTATGACCTTCCTGCATAAGAGCACCACCTACTAAGGCAAACCCACAGGCATCAATAACTACCTCAAAGGGTTTGGTAAAATTTGGCAACTTAAGGACATGGTTGGTTACTAAGGCTATCTTCACTAAGGCAAACCCACAGGCATCAATAACTACCTCAAAGGGTTTGGTAAAATTTGGCAACTTAAGGACATGGTTGGTTACTAAGGCTATCTTCAGTTTATCAAAGGCACTCTGACACATTGCAGTCCATTGCTGAAAAAGGGTACTCTTCTTGAGAAGGTTAGTTAAAGGGGATGCTATATGAGCATCCCTCGGTATAAAGATCCTATACCATCTGGTTAATCCTAGGAATCCTCTGACTTCCTTTATTGTCTTGGGTTCTGGCCATTCTACGAGTGCTTGGAACTTTGCGGGGTCAGAAAGAAATCCCATCTTTTGACACTATGAATCCCAAGTATTCCACCTAGTCAATAGAGAAAGAACACTTGCTCTTTTCAACAAAGAGTTGGTGTTTCCTTAGGATTTCCAAGACTTTGCGCACATGATCTTTATGATCTGTAGCATTCTTTGAGTATAGCAAGATATCATCAAAGAAGACAAGAACAAAATCATCCAAGTATTCTCTGAGAATATTAAATGTCGTCGGGGCATTAGTCAATCCAAATGGCATGACTGTGAACTCACAATGCCCATAGCAAGTATTGAATGCTATCTTTTGGATGTCTTGTTCCTTGATTTTGATCTGGTAGTACACGGATTTGAGATCTTTCTTTGTGAACATTTGGGTCCCACTTAACCGATCCAGAAGTTCATCAGTCCTAGGAATATGATACTTATTTTTAATTGTTACTTGATTCAATCCTCTGTAGTCAATAGAGAGTCTTAACATTCCATCTTTCTTCTTTTGAAAGAGAACGGGCGCACCCGAAGGTGAGACACTGGGTCTGACGAATCTTGAAAAGATATAGGGGAGAAGAGAGCTTGAGCTCTTGCAAGCACACACACACTCACAAAACCCTAAAAGAGAACACACAAGGTGAGAGGCTGAAAATCTTTTTCTTCTTCACACAACACTCAACACACCATATACAAAGATAAGAGCACGCAATATGAAAAGGTACTCAACCAAATACATAGTAGGGTTCTCTATAGTGTGAACCCAACTAAATGAGCTGGCACTATAACTATGCTAGTCTCTAGAATGCCTGTCACACAGCCTGTCATCCCACTGGCCGCATATAACTATGCTAGTCTCTAGAATGCCTGTCACACAGCCTGTCATCCCACTGGCCGCATATCACCCATGATCTCATTAACCATGCCAGTGGTGTAAGTGTGGGGCCTATCCCCCAGGCGGGTCAGTGTCCACCGCCTCACTAGATGAGCTCGATATCTCAACACTCCCCCTCGAGCTCAACTCTATCTCATGTACTCCAAGCAAAGCCCTGAATCTGCGGAGCTTCTCTATACCCAATGCTCTGGTGAAGATGTCAGCGACTTGATCCTGTGTGCTCACAGAAACAAGGTCAACGTCTCCTGCCCAAACCTTCTCTCTGACAAAATGGTAGTGGACCTCTATATGCTTTGTGCGAGCATGAAAAACTGGGTTCCTGGCCAACTGTATATTGCTAATGTTATCACAGAAAAAGACAACTTGTCTATCCACTGATAGACCCAAATCTGCAAGTAGCTTTCTCAACCAAGCTACCTCACATGCTACCATAGCAGCACCTCTATAGCAGCACCTCTGTACTCGGCCTTTGTACTGGATAGAGCAACCGTAGGCTGCTTCTTCCTACTTCAAGTCATGGCAGCACTCCCCAAAGAAAACATGAAGCCACTAGTAGATCTTCTATCTAAGATACTACCAGCCCAATCAGCATCTGTGTACCCATGTACACATATCTCTTTCCTAGTTTCATAAAATAGTCCACAATGCAAAGTAGACCTCACATACCTCACTATGCATCATCTCAATGCATCCAAATGCGGCTTCCAAGGAACCTACATAAATTGACTCATCAACCCAACAGCATAGCTCAAATCTGGCCTGGTGATCATCATGTAGATCAAGCTTCCTACTATGCGCCTATACATAGTAGGATCCTCCAAAATCTCTCCTGAATTTGCACACTCAACTTGCCATTCTGATCCAATGGCACTGAGATAGGCTTACAACCTGTCATACCATACTTGGACAACATGTCCAAGCCATAGTAGTAATCCAATACCACGTGGTGACCTAATCACCTCAATGCCCAAGAAATATCTGAGCTGTCCCAGATCCTTCATCTCAAACTTCTATCTAAGCAAGATCTTTACATCAAAGATCTCTGCATCATGGTCCCCCATAATGATCAGGTCATCTTGGCATAGATGACCACAAGCACAACCCCTCTATCACTGTGTCTCACATACAGCGAGAAATCTGCATTGGCTATATGAAAGCCAATAGTGACAAGATATTCAAAAATCTTGTCAGACCTTGCTCTTGGTGCTTGTTTTAAGCCATACAAGGCTTTCTTCAACCTGCAAACATGCTCGGGGTGACTCACATCCTCATAACCAGGTGGCTGCAACATATACACCTCTTCCTGCAAATCCCCATGCAAGAATGCATTCTTTACATCCATCTGATGTAAAGACCATTGCTTTGACGCACCCACTACTATCACAACTCTCACTATTGCCATCTTGGCAACTAGGCTGAAAGTTTCCTCATAATCAATGCCATATGTCTACGCATATCCTTTGGCTACCAATCTAGCCTTGTACCTGCTTATGCTTCCATCACTGTTATGTTTTACTTTGTATACCCACTTGCATCCAATGGCTTTCTTGCCTTCACACAATTGCACTAGATCCCAAGTCTCATTTTCATATAGTGCATCCATCTCCTCATCCCTAGCTTTCTCCCAACACACATTTCCAACAGTCTCATCAATGTATGTGGGCTCTGCAACCTGTACAACTTTTGCCATGTATGCATAGTGATGTGCCACATAACCATCATAGGTAAACCTTTACAGAGGATTCTTCACTCTCCCAGATCTTCGCAGCTTTGCATTCATGGCTTCTATAGCCTTCTTTACACTAGGTATTCTCATAGCTGGCATCCCAAGATCCTCATCAAGGCTCATCTCTGAGCCACTAGACTCTCCATCAACATGAGAATGCCCTGCAGAAATGTCAAGCATACTAAGGACCCAACCACTTTTTCTTTGCCTTTATGTGATATACTAATCACATTTGCAGGACTGGTATTATGATGCAGCCTGTCACTCCATATGGTCTATCAACTGAACCACTAGATGAGGACTCTCCTGGTCCACTTAAAGACTATGATTGCTGACTTGCATTCTGTGCAACCACATTTCCACTCACATCAGCCCCAAGAGCTTCTTTTTCAGCAGCATACCAGCTGATCATCTCATCAAAAACAACATCCCTATTTACCCTCAACTCACATGTAGCAGGGTTATAACACCTGTATCCCTTTTGCTCAAGGGAATACCCACATTTTTTAGCTTTTGAATCTAGTTTAGTTCTCAGCTCATCTGGCACATGCACATATGCAATGCATCCAAAGACTTTCAGATGAGACAAATCAAGTTTTCTGCCAGTAAACCTCTCCTTTGGAGTTACATCATGTATGGCTGCAGTTGGAGTCCTATTTATAATGTAAACTGCTGTAGAAACAGCCTCAGCCCAATAGCTATGTAGCATATTCTTCTCTCCCATCAATGCTCGCGCAATCTCAGCAATGTGCATGTTTTTCCACTCAGCAACTCCATTTTGCTGCGGAATGTATCTGCATGTAAACTATCTCTGAATACCATTCTTCTATAAAAATTCAGAGAACTCATTGGAGAAGTACTCTCCCCCTCCATCTGACCTTAGGCACTTTACGTGTTTCCCTATTTGCATCTCAACCATAACTCTGAAATTCTGAAAATGAGTGAACACCTCACTCTTCTTCTTCATGAGGTATACCCACACTTTTCTTGTGTGGTTCATCAATAAATGTCACATAATACCTGTAGCCTCCCATAGACATGGTTTTTGTAGAACCCCATACATCTGAATGCATAACATCTAGTGCATTTCTGCTCACATTTCTATCACGTGGAAATACATGCTTTGTTTGCTTTCCAAATTGGCATGCTTCACATATTTTCTGCATACCTTCAACTTTAAACTTTGGCAGCCCTGTCACAATTCCTTTAGTCTTCATAGACTTCATTCTCTGCATATTCACATGTCCAATTCTTTTATGCTAAATGTCTGTGTCTGCAACAATTCCTGAACCATTTGCAAACATCGCAGCACTCACTTCAGGCATGTTTACATTCAATGTAAACATTCTGCCCACTCTGTTGCCTTTTGCAACAACCGACCTGTACTTGTCTTTAAAGTCTTCAACAAAACAACCATCAAGGTTAAACGGAACCTACAAACCTTGCTCAATCATCTGGCCAACTGAGACCAGATTCTTTGTTATGTTCAGAACATGAAGAAGTATATCTACAAGGTACTTCACTTTGCCATCATGCATAGACAATGGCACATCTCCAACATGGGCAATTGGATGAGCAGTGTCATCCCCTGTTTCCATAAAACCTAGTCTTTAAAGGTTTTTCATCTCCTTGCACCACTCCCCACCATGACTTGTCATGTGGTTTGAAGCACCTGAATCAACGTACCATACATCATCTTTATGTGCTGCTTCAACATTTTCAGACATGGCATTAACAACATGCTACATAACAAACAACCTTTCATTATCCTCATTGTTTCTGCTTGAGGATGCATAGTTATTTTGCTGCGATTTTCCATTTTGCATATCAGCCCCCAACCAATCAATTGGTTAGTGTGTTGAAAGGAAAGCTCCAAGGATGAAGAGAGAGAGAGGATCCACTCTCTCCAAAAGTAGAGGATTTTTAAGGGATAATAAAAAATATCATTATTTTAATGTAATACTGGCATGGTATAGTTCACAGATTTTTTTACAAAAGACTAAGGATCTATTTATAGGTGAGGGAGGCCTCTAACCAAGTCCAACTAGGTTATAGAATTTTCCAGGTTTAGTTTGGCTAAATTTGGACAAGATTTGGACCTAGTTGGCTCCCTTTTGATTTGGTTTGATCCAAGAGAGAGGAGAGATAAAAATATCACAATTTTTTTTGATTTAAAAACTCCACCACATGTGTGAAATAGGTGCCTCCTTGAAGTCTCCCCCTCTCCTTACCAAGGTGTCAAAAATGTATCATTATACCAAAATATCTCATTTTTTTATAATATCTCATAGTTTTTAACTAATAAATCTTGTACTCACTCAACTCTTCATCTTATGTGGGCATTTACTCATTTTTGGGTATTTTTCTTTCATTCATTGGATTTATCTCCTCCCCACACTTGGATTAATCCATAGGAACCTTAATTGGACCATAATCCAAAAATTTTTGAAAATCTAGACCCTTAGGCTAAGGTCCTTTATACACATTTTCAATTAATTCCAATTGTACAATGGAAAGTTCTTTTTGAATTTCTGTTTTAGGGGAAACCATTTTAGACACTAGGAAGATTTTTATATCAAAAAATATCTCAATTTTGGATTACCTCTCTCTAGACATTTTCTCTCTCCATGCCAAAACAAGGTAAAACAAGATCTTTCTTTTATTTCACAGAGGGGAATAATTTCAAGAACAGAAGGGGAGGTTCTTACACCTGTACATCTCAAAAGCTAGAGGGAGGAATCTTACATCCTACCCCACTTAAAAAACGCGAGATATCCTCATCTCGCACAGCTGGAGGACAACTCTTTCCCTTAAGATCCAACTGATTCTGGGGTTCCTCATAGTCTACCCAACAGTATCCTAGGATAAAGATCCCTTCTACGAGAAGAACATATAGAACTCATTATCAGATAATAATTCATTCAGAACATATCATTCATTTCCTTAATACACTAATGGTCCAGACCACCGGAAATCCCATCTGAACATTCCTCCACGGGAATTTCAATTATGCAGGTTCTCAATTTGTCATCCCTTAATTAGATCCATTGGGTTAAAGTTCAAATAGCAGCAATCTGTTAGCACAATCCACTAATCTTGTAGTGATTTGCTGAAGTCATTATCACCTTTCCAGTTATTAACATAGTTACTAGGATTCATCCCATTCATTGTGGTTTTGTTCAACTTATCTCCTTTCAACCAAAATTTCAGAAATCATCATCTTTCAATCAAAATCCAAATCAAATCATCAATTCTCAACCAGAATTTTAAAATCATATCAACCAGCATTCGAATTCATAATCTAGATAGCATTTTTGCTTATAATTTCAAGGTCTTAGATTTACTCGTATATACTGCCAGTAAAGAGCTGCAGTTATACCCTCGGTATATACGGGTAGTCACGGTGCTTGGAATTATAAGGTAAATACCATCATGTCTAGGCCTAAAGCAAGTTAGGGATTCCATACAATTGTGGTACTTCCATCTTTGAAGACCCAATTACCAATTTATGAATCTTTATTCTGAATGTTAATTTGTATGAATTTCATCACACAATTTCAATCTTTTACTGGTACTTTATAAATTTTTGACATTTTTGGCTTCTCGGTTGATCCACTTTAGCCAATTTGCTCTGATACCAGCTGAAAGATCCCTGCCCGCTCTGCGTAATGGATTCGGGGGTGCTAGTAGCAGAAGTAGCACTTTTTGCATTGGGCAGAGCCTCTCACTCAGGGCCTTGGCCCCCACGGATATTCGGACAAGAGACTAATCCCTCGATTCTTCTAAAACGGAACCTGGAAAAACTTCCCTTGTCCAGAAAGCACGGGCAATTCCTCCAGGATATTTTTATTCTAACGTAGTCAAGGTCATCACTAACCAATCATACCACTTACACACCCAATATGAAATTGCCTGTTTCACAGATTCAGCTGACTTTAAAACAATCTTTTAATGAAACCATAATATCACTGATCATAATCCTCCAAAATATCCGATTGAATTATAATTTCCAATCATTCCTTCATCGGTGTACCTGTGGCATCATTGGCAACCAGAACGCTCACCACCTGTCCACTTAGGGGCCTTTTCGATAATTCCTAGCTCATAGTACCCGGTAATATATTCACTTATAAAAATCCAGATGGACTCTCTGTTGAGGATCAGCAAGATCATCCAAGAGATCCATATAAAAGAGCCATGGACTCATCCGTTGAGGACCAGCAAGTTCAATCAACCAGATCCATGCCCGAAATCAGAAAACAACTCTTACTCCTTGTTCTAATATCTTCCTCGACACACGCATGGGTATCTTCGGCGACCTAGAGCCCGAGCACCGTATGGTCAGCACCCTCTAGGATCCTTCGCAGGTCACCTAGCGCTTCGCTCATAGGCCGCTTCCTTGGTCCCTCATCCACCGTATTGGAAGCTCACCATTTAAATTGAACCGAGGCTGGTCAAGACCTCGACCGACCTTGCTATGCGAGACGTCCTCCGTTGACTCTCCATCAGCTATTGCAATTTTATCACTTAGGTCTCCATGACCTCATTCACAAGACGGTCAAAATGATTCCCCAGCATTCTTGACATAAAACATTTATTTAAAAATAGGTCATAAATACAGTTTCTAACGAACTCACATCTTTTCACATCGGTCCACATCATTTCTCGTTATTCCACATTATTCTAAATCAATTTACTTTACTCAATCCACATCCAATCATATGTATTCTCATCGTCCTTCATCCATTCTTATCCAATCCCATCATATCTATCCACATCTATCCTCATCATATTACATCTCATCATATCTATCCACATCTATCCTCATCACATCTTATCCATTCTCATCTACCCATATCCACATCACATCACATTACATCCATTCATGTCTCATCTCACATCTACCCCGACCCACATCACATCACATCCCATCCATTCACATCACATCCCATCCATTCACATTATATCACATCCATTCACATCACATCTCATCCATTCACATCTATCTCGATTCACTTCACATCACATCCACTCACATCACATCTCATCCATTCACATCTATCCCAATTCACATCACAATTCACATCACATCACATCCACTCACATCACATCTTATCCATTCACATTTATCTCGATTCACATCACATCTCATCCATTCACATCTATCCCGATTCACATCACATCTCATCTACTCACATCACATCTCATCCATTCACATCTATCCCGCATCACATCACATCACATCCCATCCATCCACATCTATCCCGCATCACATCACATCTCATCCACTCACATCACATCCCATCCATCCCCATCACATCACATTACATCCATTTCACATCACATCCATTTCGCATCACATCATATCACATCCATTTTACATCACATCACATCTATTCACATCCATCACATTCATTTACATCACATCCATTTACTCGCGTCATATCCATCACATTCATTCTCATCACCATCCCATCACATACATTCTATCCACATTACATCACGTCCACATCATATCTCATTCTTCCCATCCACATCATATCTCGTTCATACACATCCCATCTCATTCATCCACATCCGTCCAATCATTCACATGCACGACTATCCACATCTATCCATACATTCACGTCTATCACTTCACATCCACATATATTCACATCACATCACATTCACATCCATATCTCTTTTCATCACATCACATCTCATCCACATCCACATCCATTTACATCACATCACATCCTTTCACGTCCACATCCACGTTCATTTACATCACATTCTTTCACATACACATCCACATCCATTCATTTCCCATCTCACCCTTTCACATATCCTCTCATCTCATTCTCATCTCATCATTCACATTCACATCCATTTACTTCACATCTCATCCACATTCATTTTCATCACACCACATCCTATCGCATCCCATTTACATCTTATCCCATCCATTCACATCCTATTGCATCCCATTTACATCTTATCACATCCTATTGCATCCCATTTACATCTTATCACATCCATTCACATCCTATCACATCCCATTTACATCTTATCACATCTATTCACATCCTATCACATCCCATTTACATCTTATCACATCTATTCACATCCTATCACATCTTATCACATCCATTCACATCCTATTCCCATTTAGTAGCTTTTCCTACTTCGATATCGATAATGGGACTTTTTCTAAATTTTTGCCAATTACTTGGCCTAGATAAAGGTTCTTTTTCTTGACGACTATTTCCTAATTCTTTGTTAATTTCTCAAATGAATTATATTCAATATTCCTCTTTTGAATAAAATAATTCATGGGATTTACAAAAATCTATTCTACCCATATTTTCACTTTTGATAAATATTCATAAATTGAATTTTACTAAAAATTTCTCTTTTTTCCATTTAATTTCTTGGATCTCAAATATCATGGGAATTCCTCTTTTTACATTTAATTACTTGAATTCTAAATGTCATGGGAATTCCTCTTTTATCATCAAAGAAAGTTATCTAAAATTTCTCTTTTCTTTAATAAAAATATCCATTAATTCAATATGCCAAGAATTTCACTTTTACTATTTAAATGATTGAATTCCAAATGTCATGGGAATTCCTCTTTTATCATTTAAATATTTCTCATGCATAAAATAATTTTATCTAAAATAAAATATCCATTAATTCTAATATGCTAAGAATTTCACTTTTACTATTTAAATTATTGAATTCCAAATGTCATGGGAATTCCTCTTTTATCATTTAAATATTTCTCATATATAAAATTAATTTATCTAAAATTTCTCTTTGAATTTTAATAAGAATATCCAGTAATTCAATATGCTAAGAGTTTCACTTTTACTATTTAAATGATTGAATTCCAAATGTCATGGGAATTCCTCTTTTATCATTTAAATAAAATCACCATAATTTTCTCTTTTCTTAATTATTTAACTATACATAAACCTTAAAAATTAGTTTTCCATTGAATGTGATGAAAATCATTCTTTTAGCCTAGGATATTCAATCCTAGAATATGTTAGGAAGTCCTCTTTTCACGTTATGCATAAGAATGATTTATGTATCAATTTCTTAAAACATTTGCCATAGCTCCGCTGCTATTACTGATAATTTTTAATATTTTTGAAAAGAATAAGACTTAGTAATGTAATAATAATAGTATAATTATATTTTAATGTTAAATGTTTAAATCATTCTAAACTAATCAAATTTTACTTTTAAAAGAGAAATAATATAAAAAGTTTAATTCCAACAATTAGACTACTTATCTAGGATAAAAAAAGGCTGAATTTAAGAATGAGAGAGAGGGAAAGCCTTTCCACCAAGGCATAGCATCAATTTACATTTCCAAGCAAACAAAAATTTGAAAACCATTAACAAAGAATAAAGAAAAAGTAGGATTTCTAGCTTACATGAATTTCTGAGAGCTTTCCTTTGGCTTGATGGTTTGAGGGATCTACTCTTGTTTGCAACAAGAGTAGCCACCAATTCTTTAGAAGAGGGAATGGTCAAAAACTAATAAATTATTAAGAAATTCATAGTTTTTGGCTCTAGGGAGGAGTAGAGTAACAGTGCATAAAACACTATTAAGTTTCTACAAAGAGGAGGCTTCTATTTATAGGAAAAAGTAAGCTTCTAACCAAGCAAATTGATTCTAGAATTTTCAGATCAGTTTGGTCAATTTTTGACCATTTTTGGGTCAGTTTAGCTTACTTTTTAGAACTAGACTTGAATTAAGAGAGAGGAGAGATGAAATATCTCAATATTTGAGAATTTAAAACTCCACCACATGTGAAATAGGCACCTCCTTCATGAGGGGGAATCCCCACTCTAAGGTGTCAAAATTTTATTTTTTTAGTATTTCCTTGGGTCCTTAGTCCACTCTTCATCTTATGTGAGTATTTACTCATTTTTGGGGGGATTTTCTTTATTTCTTCTATTTATCTCTGCCCTACATTTGGATGAATCTGACTGGCCCCTCAAAACCTTAATTTAAAATTTTTCAAAAATCTAGACCCCTAGGATAAGGCCTTTTGAACAGATTATAATTGATTTCTAATATTGATTTCTAATGCACCTCTTGAAAATCTTTTTGAGCTTCTATTTTGGGGGAATTTATTTTAATAAGAAGAGATATTTTTCCATCCAAAAATATCTAAAATCTGAATAATCTCTCTCTAAAATATTTTCTCTCTCTAGGTAAAAATAGGTAGAAACAAGATCTTTTATATTTCTGAAGAGGGATTTGATTACAGAGGAAGATACTAGATATCTTTAGGGGCTGGGGAGAAATATTACACTTACATTTTATGTCGATCAGATTCATCTTAACGACATAAACAGCTTGCCTCTTTTTGAGCCCTTTTAACAATTTAGAAGCCTTGACTAATTGTAGCACTGGTGATCCAAAAATTCCTTTTCCTTGAACTTTATTCCTGTGAAGGTCAAGGAAAAAGATGGTTCCTTTGTAACAATGAATGTCAGCTTGATTCTTGTGGAGCCAATCCATTCCAAGGATTCCATCATAGACTCCCAAGGGTAAGACTCTAAAACTGTCACTCTATTATGTTCCCATCTAGACTAAACTGAATAAGGTCTGTCTCAAGGTGTGTGAAAAGAATCTTTCCAATTGCCAATTCTACTTGCATAGGTCTCCCTGATTTTTGATTTAGGACTAACTTACACAAACATCCTGGGGAAATAAAAGAATGAGTACTGCTTGAATCAATCAAAAGCTTGAATTGCTTACCCTGGTACTCTGCTGGAGTCTGGAATACTGAAAATTGACGATTATCCCCTTGATGCTCTATTGCGGCATAGATCTGTCCTTTCTCTTCCTCCACTTCCTGAGCTATAGTGACGGCTCTAGCTGCTGCAGTCTGAGGTAGAACTCTCTCTCTTTGGCTTCCCCAATTCTGGGAGGGAGTTTAGAGATTGCTTTGCACAGAGGCTGTAGGCTGAGCTGGCACTCTTCTGGGGTCTCCCTGATTTTGGCGCAGAGGACCCTGATTGTGGACTGATATGAAGGAGTCTGTCTTTGAATTTTAGGACCCTGGCTTCCCTGGCCCACAGAAGGAGATGGGCAATCCTTGAGCTAGTGCCCAACCCCTGACATCCAAAGCACTTGTTCTCAATTCAAATCTCTTCCCTTTGCATTCTTGAGAGAGAGCAAGAGTTCCTGAAAAAGTACTTCAAGGGAAAGGTCTTCCTTCATTCCTGAAGCTTCCCATCTCTAGATTCTGGTTGGGACCTTGGTGTCTCTTTGGAGGTGGAAGGTTGGATGAACTTCCTGATGTCTAGGATTTCTTGAAGGATGAAGGAGATGGCTTTGGTGGGGGGACTTTCACGATGAAGGCTTTCGCGAAATCCTTTGCCATTCTGACATCTTCTACCATGGAAACTGGCTTGGCATTCTTGCCCAATGTATCTAAGGGTTCGTCCATTCCCCGAATGAACCTGGCCATGAGTTGCTCTTCATCTAGAGGTGGTGAATACTTGAGGAGAAGAGCAAATGCCTGGTGATATTCTTCGTCGATGGTTTTTCTCCCCTGATTTAGCTCTAAGAACTCATTCATCTTGGTTTCCAAAAATCCAAGGGGACAAAATCTCTTCCCTAGATAGGCTTTAAGATCATTCCAGGACTGGGTATTCCTATCCAGGTGGTTGATGCCGCAATGGTTTCTCCATGCCACCCTGGCTGTTTCCATAATTCTCAGCCTAGCAAGAGCCATTTTGCTCCTCTCATTGTAGCCGGTGACATCAAAATACTCCTCCATTGCCTTGACCCACTTCTCCACAGCCTTGCCCAAGTTCTCCCCTTCACCTTTGAAGGGTCCCGGCTGAGTTCTGTGAAGAGCCTTACGAACGGCAGGGTCAAGCTCTTCTTCATCAGTGAGAGGATCTGGCTGATGGCCACGGTTTCCTCGCCTCATAATTCTCCCAAAAATGATACATTATTAAATTTTTATTTTGATTTTGTCCACAAGATCCCAAAACTTAAGAGGTTCGAAAAATAATTTCTTTAACAAGATAAATGATCTTATTGGAGATCTATGACATATGTCCGGTAACAGATTTTACTTTATCAATTCGTCTCAATAAACAATCACTTATACAACAGGGAATTTTTTCACAAAACATTTCTTTATTTATATAGAGTTTGTAATATGTACATAGAGTAGCTCGGCTCCAGAAGTCAAAATCTCCTCGAGAGACACATAAAATGGTGGTGCTGGGCTATAGCCATGCCCTGATACAAATGTTCCCTTACTTCCAAGAAGGGAGCTACTATCTTCTCCTTAGGAATAAAGCGACTAAGGAGTATGTAGATATGGCAGGAAAGTCTGAAATTTCGAGGCATTGGGAGATATAAAATAACACCATGTATCATTCCAGCCTCATCAGAATCATGGTTAATGAGAGATTTTGCCTCAGCATCCCACGCTCGTCCCAAGAGGCATGGACATATTGGTCTACAAACCACTTATGCTGCCATCTCTCCGTTGGATCAGGAAAATATAGATCCTCGAAATGGCCTTGGCTCATTCGAGTTGTAGCGGAAGAGATGAGATGCTCGAAGGCGAACGCAATCATGTCTTGTGATGACTGGGTGAGGTCAGGAACACCAGATAAGTGTGGAACTTCCATCTATAAAATCAAATTCTTTGATTAAAAATCTTCTTTAATGAAGCTAAAGGAATGAAAATACAATATGTAAATGCTCTTTCTGAGTTTTTATTACAATTTTTTGATAAGAATTCATTTCTCCTTTCAACCTGGCTCTGATACCAACTGTGAGACTCCCGCCCCCTCCGAGGGCACTGGCAGTGGAAGCAGCGCCAGCCTCTCATGCGGGGCAGGGATCCACACTCGGGGCCTCGCCTACAGATGTGCGGACAAGAGACTAGTCCGGCGGCTCCTTCGAAACCGAACTCAGAAAAACTTCCCTCGCCCCAAAGGCGTGGGCGAATAGGAGAATTAATCTAACGGGTCAAAGTCTTAACTATTCAAATTGATCCAACTGAACCTCAAGTCACATGGTCAGATCAAAAGAAGAGACTTGCACTTGGTCCATAGAATCACCGCTTTTTTCCTCCTCCTTTAATTAGGCACAGCTGCTGATTTTTTCCCACAGAACAAGGGTCTTCTCAAGACTTAATCTAACTAACCTAACTAATCATAACTTAATGGTATGGCACAAGAATCCCCCGATCTAGCCAACCGGCCCATGGGTCCATGGGTTAGCTTGACCAATGTATTAGTGGGATTCCTTTATAAGGATTTGGTTATGTTCTGCCCGGGTACCGAGGAAAAGAGTTCCCAGGCCCCCTAGCCGGCGTTTCATGCAAAAATTAAGGTAGGCATACCACGTACACACTCAATATGAAATTACCATTATAACAGAATCGGTTGTCTTTAAAACAATCCTTCAATAAAATCATAATATTACTGATCATCATCCTCCAAAATTCTGAGTTCATTGTATTATAAAATATGTCATGTGGACTCTCCGTTTGAAGACCAGCTGGCCAACAACGAGATCCAATATCAAAATTTGATTCATAAAAGTCATTCTTTTTAGTCCATCTGAATCTTCCTTGATGCATGCATGGGTGTCCTAGCAACCGTGAACCCGTGCATCACCTGGTCAGAACCCTCTAGGATCCTACTTAGGTGTCCTAGCACTTCACTCAGGGACCGCTTCGTCGGTCCTCGCCCATCGTACTGGAAGAAGCGCACCATTTTAACCATACCGAGGCTAGTCAAGATCTTAGCAGGCTTTGCCGCGAGCAACGTTCCTCAACGACTCCCCGCCAGCTATTGCAAAGAACATCCTCTTAACAAAACACATGCCAAATGCTTCCTCCAGCATTCTGGTGTAAAACAGTCCTTTAAATGAAAACAGAGGTTCTATGCAAGTAAAATTCCCAGTTTAAGATTGGTTCCACAAAACCCTTTTTCCTTAATCCCCAATTTCATAATGAGAATCCTTCATCTCTCATCAGGATAATCTACCCATCATTTGACTGACTGACCAAGTAGATTCTTGGTGATTTTGATCAAGGGAAGACTAGTTAATTCAACGGTAGTCTATTCTTTGTATTCATAACTGGAATCGGTCCTGGAGGTTTTTGCTTGATTGAGATCGAGAGATGGACAAGTATATTACTAACCGTCCCTCTTGTGGTCTAACCAAAATCATTCGGTTTAGTTCTAACAAGAATTTTCTTCAGATAAACATCTACTGAATTTCCAATCATAAAAGGAAATTCCAACTTTGTGAATTTCATTCCTTCTTTTTCATAGTAGATTAAGAAATGGTTTTATTAGAGAATATTGGATTTTAATTAAAATACTCTTCTTACATTTAATCTAATTTTGGGTAAATACCAATTTGGTGATTTAACCACATAGAATATCTAAAGATATTCTTTCTTCCAATCTTAATTTATCAACCCGGATTCTCTAGGAGGAATTATGGTGAAAATTCCTCTTTTGTCACCAAAATTTAATTCAATTCTTTCTCTATTTAATTCAATTCTATCTCTATCTAAAAACCATAAAAATTCTTCTTTTAACTAAATACCAATATCCATTTTTTGAATAAGTTTAAAATTCATATTTTCCTCATTTAATGATTGGATTCCAATTGTCATGGGAATTCCTCTTTTATCATAAAATGAATTTATCTAAAATTTCTCTTTAAATTAAATAAAAATATGCATTATTCCTCTTTTTCTCTAATTAATTATTTATGCATAAACATTAACAATTAATTTTCCATGGATGTGATGAAAATTATTCTTTTAGCATAGGATGACTAATCCTAGAATATGGTAGGAAGTCCTCTTTTCACATTATGCATAAAAATGATTTATGTATTAATTTTCCAAAAATTTTACCATAGCTCTGCTGCTATTATTGATAAGTTTCAATATTTTCTTAAAGAATAAGACTTAGTAATACGATTATGATAGAATTTTACCATAATTTTATTAGTATAAAAGCATAAAAAAGCTATTTTCTAACCTCTAGCTTAACTAGCATAGAGTTTGATCTTTGAATTGAGATTTTATCAATGAGAAGCATCATTTGAATAAGAATTGGTCATAGGAATGACCATTCTTTTTTTGGAGAGAGAGATATACATAAAAACATCCTAAATTAAGCATAAATATAACCTTTTTGTGATTAATCATTAGAATTCTTTAGAAAGCTTAATTTGCATTGAAAAACCATTCATTTGAAACTTCTCAAGCTTGAGAGGGGTTGAGAAGTGAAAACATTGAGAATATTAGAGAAAAAAACCGTGAAATTACATCTTACCTCTTGATTTGCTTGCTTGAGCATCTTAGAAGAATCCCCCAACCAATCAAATGGTTAGTGTGTTGAGAGGAAATCTCCAAGGATGGTTGAAGAGAGAGAGAGAAGCTCCAATCTCTCCAAAATGTAAAGGATTTTTAAGGGATAATAGAAAATATACTTATTTTAATGTAATACTGGCATGGTCTAGTTCACAGATGAGAATACAAAAGAATGAGGGAGGCCACTAACTGAGTCCAACTAAGTTCTAGAATTTTCCAAGTTCAATTTGGCTGAATTTGGACAAGATTTGGACCAGTTTAGCTCCCATTTTGATCTAGTTTGATTAAGGAGGGAGGAGAGATAAAAATATCTAAATATTTTTGAAATAAAAACTCATCCACATGTGTGAAATAGGTGCCTACCTCAAAGTCTCCCCCCTCCTTACCAAGGTGTCAAAAATGTATCATTATTCCAAAATATCTCATTTTTTTAGTAATATCTCATAGTTTTTAACTAATAAACCTTGTACTCAGTCAACTCTTCATCTTATGTGAGCATTTACTCATTTTTGGATATTTTTTTAATTCATTAGATTTATCTCATCTCAACACTTGAATTAATCTTATTAGCCCATAGGAACCTTAATTGGACCATAATCCAAAATTTTTAGAAAATCTTGACCCTTAGACTCAGGTCTTTTAAATCATTTTTAATTGATTCCTAATGCACCTTAGAGAATTTATTTTGAACTTTTGTTTTAGGAAAATATATTTTTGATATTAGGAGAATTTTTTATCCAAAAATGTCTCAATATTGAATTACCTCTCTCTAGAATTTTTTATCTCTCTAGTAGGCAGCAAAAACAAGGAAAAATAATATTTTCTTGTATTCAAAAATAGGGAATGATTACAGGGGATTGAAGTAAAGCTCATTATTCAGGCTGAGGAGGAATCTTACAAGGAGGCCATAAAGTTGATGGATATTCTCAATGAAAAGCCTAGCTAAATCTGGTGTTTTCACTGTGGTCTTAGTCAGAATAAATCGAGACACCTTGGTTAACATCATGACCTCTCCTAGTTGTAGGTAGCTACATCTACAATAAAATCCATAGAGATGCTTTCCCACTTACTATCAGGAATCTCTAATGGTTGTAATAGCCTGCCTCCCTTAAGACGCTCAGCCTTATTTACCTGGCATTTTTGACAATGCAAAACATATTCTTGGACGTCCTTGTGAAGTCCAGACCAATAGAATTGCCTTCTCATTAAGTCATAGGTCTTCCTAATTCCAGGATTACCTACACTTTGACTATCATGACACTCATAAAGTATTTGGCACCTAGTGTTGAAGTTTGAGAATACACACACTCTTCCTTAACAAGTATCCATTATCGATGGAAAAATGCTTCCAACGATTAAGCTCGTCCCTAGAAAGAGGAGAGCTAGGTGTGAAACTATCATCGTCGGCACTCATTATTGTGGAGTGGGAGGGATCCCTGCATGTAACAACTGTCCACACCTTTGCATATGACTGGTCATGTTTGCACCTGCCTTTGAGTGAATCTAAAAATTCACTTTTCAAGTCAACGAGTTGACTTGAGGCATGCGACTTAAGGCATCAGTCCCACAACATTGTATCAACCCTTCTGATACCTTCATTGAATGTCTAATTCTTGGAGGATTTCTACCCACCGAGCTTTATGATCTTTCAAATCGGTTTGAGTTGTCAACCATTTAATGATCTCATGATCAAAGACAATCTCAAACTTAGAATCGTAGAGATAATGTCTCCACTTGCTTAGAGCATAAATGATGGCATAAAGCTCACCTTAATATGTAGAATAATTTTGCTAAGCTTTTATCCAACTTCTTGCTCTCAAAAAGCTATTGGTATTCCTCCTTGAAGAATCGTAGAGATAATGTCTCCACTTGCCTAGAGCATAAATGATGGTTTAAAGCTCACCTTAATATGTAGAATAATTTTGCTAAGCTTTATCCAACTTCTTGCTCTCAAAAGCTATTGGTCTTCCTCGTTGAAGAAGCACAACACCAACTGCATGGTCATTAGCATCCGTTTCAACCACAAACAGTTGATTAAGATCTACTATTGCTAACACAGGTGTGATAGCTATTGCAACCTTAAGGTGATCAAAACTTTGTTGTTGGTCAAGACCCCAAGCAAAGTTGTGACCCTTGCCTTTAATTGGTTTGTCATGGGAAACACTAACTTAGCATAATCTCGGATGAATTTGTGATAGAACCCTGCTAATCCAAGGAATATCTATAATTTCTCCAAATTGGTTGGATAAGGCCACTTAAGGATTACCTCTACTTTTGCATGGTCCATCTGAATTCCATCTGTCGAGATGATATGTGACCCAAATAATGGATTTCAAAGGCAAAAAACTCACACTTGCTCTCTTTAGCATACAGTGCATTTTGCCTTAGTAATTCGAACACTAATCTTAAGTGTTGCAAATGCTCTTCACATCGATCTATAACTAAAGATCAAAATATCATCAAGAAATACTACAAATGAATCGACCAAGATACAGGCATAAGACATTTGTAGCATTATATGGTAGTGATGTGTGTGAACACACTTAGGACCGTCGGGGCACTTTTTCCCTCAATAAGATGGATTTTTTCCCTGTGCGTATGTACACCCTCTTATCTACTCATTCTGGGGTGTGTACTTATCTCTTGTATCTGGCACACAGTTGTTCATTCTAATCTAGTGAGTTTGTGTGCTATCAAGTTTCTCTATCTTGTGTGTGTGCATTGTTGCAACCCTAACCCCAATTCCAACAATTGGTATCAAAGCTAGCTTCCTTGACACTTGATCTAGTAGTCTGTGCCCTCCTCACGACCCTATTTTTCTGTCTTCGATTGAGATACCCTCTTAGGAGAAGAAGGTGTATACTGTAGTGTTATGTATACAAAGTATACAGAAAATTTTAGGGTCCCTGCAACATGTTTTGGGTACCGCAAGGTTTCTGCAAACGTTCTAGATAGGCGTCATTTTGGATTAGTTCTACTTGATTTTGGGTGTTTGGGCTATGTGTAGCCGTAGAGATTTGGTGTGCAGCAGCATCTTCAGTGTCTTCAACAACATCGACCATCATACTTTCACTAGTTTGTATTTCTGGTTTGTGTCATGTGCATGACATAGTGTTGCCTTTTGAGCATTATAATACTTAATGGCTATATATTTAAACCCTTTATTATGCAAGTTTAGTTAAAGATTTTGTGGCAATATATTTGTCATCATCAACGTATACTTTTATTGGGTTGTACATTTTATAGAATGAATTATCATGTGTTGAAGTGTTCTAGTGCATTACTTGTCATCATCAATGTATACTTTTATTGGGTTATACATTTTATAGAATGAATTATCATGTTCTAGTGCATTACTTGTCATCAAACTTTCTTTCCTTGGCTTGTTGTCATACTTTGAACATTAATATAGTACTTCTTAATGGTTTTATGTATTTTTGGTTTGTGTCATGTGCATGACATGGTGTTGAATTTTGAACATTATAATACTTAATGGTTGTATATTTGAACCCTTTATTATGCAAGTTGAGTTAAAGATTTGTGGCAATTTATTTATCATCATCAATGTATACTTTTATTGGGTTGTACATTTTATAGAATGAATTATCATGTGTTAAAGTGTTCTAGTGCATTACTTGTAGTCAAACTTTGTTTCCTTGGCTTGTTGTCATACTTTGAACAATCATATAATACTTCTTAATGGTTGTATGTATTTTTGGTTTATATCATGTGCATGACATGGTGTTGAATTTTGAATATTATAATACTTAATGGTTGTATATTTGAACCCTTTATTATGCAAGTTGAGTTAAAGATTTTGTGGCAATTATTTGTCATCATCAATTTATACTTTTATTAGGTTATACATTTTATAGAATGAATTATCATGTATTGCAGTGTTCTAGTGCCTTACTTATTCTCGTTAAACTTTATTTCCTTGGCTTGGTGTCATACTTTGAACATTAATATAATACCTCTTAATGGTTGTATGTTCAACTCTTATATTGTCAATTATCACAAGTTCTTTGTGGGTCCAATATCTTGAATCCTTTATTATTCAAAACAACTTGAAACTTTTGTGGCAACTTGAAACTTTATCTACATAAGTGCATTTTGTAAGCTTATGAAGTTGCATGAAAAGGCATTATGATATGGAATGGAGGGTTTGTTATGAAAGAAAGTTGGAAGATGATTGAAAGCTTGCTAAAGCCTTAACCTCAAGTTACATGTATTTTAGTGCTTTCTCTATCTTGGTAGGCACCATGACTCAAAGTGGTGGAGGGTGGACTCTAGAGCATGGCCTAGTGCCCTAATCTAGATTTCATCTTTTAAAAGCCTATTAGTATTAATATTTCACACAAAGGCCGATAAGTATTGAGATTTCACAAAAAAAATTTATGTGTGTGGTTCTAGAAGTGTACAAAATAACATTTCAAACCTTGTTTTCTAATACTATGTACCTGTACTTTTTTAAAAGAAAATGACCATATGCAATCTTTCCATTCATCTTCATGGTTAGATAAGGCTTCTCTTGGATGTGTAATGATTCTTCACATAGAAGGAGATAGACTAAGAGGAGTAGAGTTAGGAAATAATTAGGAAAACACAATGGTTGGGAACACTCAACTATGTCGATCGCTCTAAGTTCAAAAGGAAAGGACCATTTCCGCTTGACCCCTCATGTGTGCTTATATGTAGTATTTTGCTTGGAATCGAGAGGTTTGATTGAAGCCATTAGGCCATTTACGAGAGAGCCTGTCTTACTTTTTAATTATTTATTCTGTTCTTTTCAAGATCGAGCTGGTTCGAGATCACTAAATTATCATCATTATGCCAAAAACGTCTTGCTCTGCAGGCCAGGAGGTGACGCCCTTGGACTGCTGGCCAACTCGCGCTTGCATTATTACACTAGACGTGGCCCGAGGCATCGCCCACAAAGGTAGAAAGCGGGGCTGGTGCACGGCAACATCAAGCCATCCAATGTACTCCTCCAAAGCATCTTCACGGCGTGCATGACGGCGCACTTCAGCCTCACTCAGCTCCTCAAGGCCGCCGCCAGGCCAGCGTCAAGGCTGCCCTAATGAGGAGAGGAGAGCTGGGAGAAAACGAGGCATGTGCGGTTGAGGAGATATCCTTGCACAACAAGAAGGACGATGATGGTGCTTGGGTGGGAGAGGCATTTCGTAAGAGTGCTTGGGTTTATCTACAGTCTGCTGTGTAACAATCGGGCCTCACCGAGTTCGACGACGAAATGTACTAGAGCACCATTGGAAAGGTCATTTACAAGGCTTCAAGAAGGCAAGCAATGGAAAACTAGTGACCACGGTACAACATGTTTACATAGCATGAGATATCCATCTTCGCCAACAAACTAGATTTCCATACAATTGTAAGTATCGCATGTAGAAAGGGGCATGTGAGATTTTCTGACAGAGATGTTTCAATCTAAGTCAACTTATTTCTTGTTTGCAGATATTTTTCCTTCAAACATGGTAGAGGAGTAGCCATTTGAAAGCCTTACTGGAACATTTCAAGCATTGCAATAATACAGACATTGGTCAGGCAATGTTTTCTTGTAAAACAAGTGCAGAACTTCTTAAGGAAAAGGTCTTCTTTTACCGGCACTCCTATTTGGTACCAAAGCAAAACGATGGGTTTGGTAAGCTACAGATAATCACATCTCCACCCCTATCTTCTATAGAATGGCCAATTCCAGATGCTTGGACTGTAATGGTCATGAAATCAAAGATGCTTTGTGATATACAAGGGTCTTTGAAGTTTGCAAAGCCCTCTCGATTTGCGAGTCTTAGTTGGGTATACCCAATATATCTTTTTGCCAAGATGTTCAATCAATTTTGTTTCTCACAAACACCTACGATGTTTGTGTACAAGAAGGTATTAGGTGATGACATGGTAGCCTTGCTTGGAGACCAATGGAGGATTGTAGAAGGGATACATAAGGATGACACATTCAAGTGCAATATAGTAGAATCTAGTGTCCCATTTCGGTATATCAAAGCTCGTGCCACACTACACATACGCTTCTATTATGAGTGGTGGATGAAAAAGAATAGTTATTGGGTCCCAATGTATGCGGATGAACAAGTTGTTTTGCCTCTCGACATATGCGTTTGGTTGCCCACAGTGGTGCAGTGGAAGTTGTAGGTGCAAGTAGACATTGGAGCTTCCTAAATATTAGAGAGCACCTCAATATCGTGGGAGCTGAGGATATTAGCAGAGCACAATTCAAGGTGAACAGTAGGAAGATTCTAAAACGACTAGAGCCAAAGACCTTGGTAGATCCCGATTGGGATGTTGATGGTATATCGCTCAATTAATGGTGGGGATTTTGAATTTTGTGAATTTTGAAGCTACTTCAAGTATGTTAACTTTGTAAAGTCCTTGCTCTCAAAAAAATGTACTGAGAAATGAATTTTTGTCTTGTAACAGCTATGAATTCAGATTTTTATGTTAAATTTATAACTCGATAAATTTACTCTAAAGCTGTCTTTTATTTTATGTGCACAATAATGGTCAACTCAGTGTAGGTACTAGGGTTCCTATTCCAAAATGGTTTAGTGGCATACAAATTTACAGCACATGGCTTTTTATGTCGATGGTTTTGAATTCCATCCAAAACAGTATATAAAGACCACTCCATAAGGGAATTGAGAACATAATATCTTACAACTTATAAGCTCTATACAAAAGCCACCCATGGATGCAAATTCTTCTAATGAGAGGGCTATTCCTAGCAAGGTTGCTAGGCCAGCTATGTTAGATGCTTCTTCTGATCATGACTCCTATTCCTTTGTTGGGGATACAGATGATCAACCTATCTGAAAGCTTCAAGAAAGACCTTGAAGATGTAGACAAACTGATAGGGATGAAGCCAGAGGGGTGCATCAAAGAATTCTTTAGATGAACAACCCAGGGAAGAAGACGGAGGAAAAATTTATCGGTGCAGAATTAGAAAGGTCTTGTATCGAGAGACTTAGGCCAATAGAAGTCATTGTAAGACTTGTACTGAACTGTTGTATCTTTCTACATGGACATGTGTCTCCTCTATAAGTACTCATAACGATTTTGAAGCAAACATCTTTAAAATTTAGTTTCAACTAAAGATAATTTATGAGAATAAAAATTCTCAACAATCTATTTTATTATGGCAAAGCACAATACTCACAAAATAAAAAAATGAGTAGGGCTCAATAAAAATATAGAATGTTTATACAAAAATGAGCCAAGCTCAATAAAAATACAGAATCTTTACAACATTGTCTTTGGACATATACAAAATGCCTCTAAGTGGTTTCGGGCTCTGTAGCCTAAGACTTGGTCTCGTCATTTGACTCAACCTTGGCCTCCTCCTTTGACTCAGCCTTGGCCTCCTCCTTTGACTCAGCCTTTGGCACCTTGGCCTCCTCTTGACTCAACCTTCAGCGCCTTGGCCTCCTCCTTTGTCTCCTTTGTTGGCACCTTGCCTGCCTTGTCCTTGCCCTTGCCTGCAAATGGAAGCTTCCTCTTTGCCTTGCCCTTGCTTCCCTTCTCAGGGACTCCTTGTTTAAAGCTAAAATGCTTAATAGGGGAATGAAACGGTATCTTTTTTCTCTTCTTTGATGCACTAGTGCATAGCAACTGGTGGAAGTGGGCACCAGTCAGGGTCATCAGGCGTAATTGCATTATTGAGGATAATGTTTACTGTCTTTGTCCGCACACTCCACAGCCAGAACTCATCTGAGTGAACAGACTACAAAACATCATAAAAGTCAATTAGAATAATGTGGGATCTCTCATGAAATGAACATAGAGAAATTATTTTACAGTGACACAGCTGTCAAAATTAGTGTACATGGAAAGGAGGAACTTCCAGAATTTGTGAAAAGATGCAAGGGGGAAGAGAGCTTGAGCTCTTGTAAGCACACACACACACTCACAAAACCCTAATAGAGAACACACAAGGTGAGAGGCTGAATATCTTCTTCTTCTTCACTCAACACTCAACACACCATATACAAGATAAGAGTACACATAATATGAAAGGTACTCAACCAATACATACATGGGTTCTCTATAGTGTGAACCCAACTAAATGAGCTGGCACTATAACTATGCCAGTCTCTAGAATGGTTGTCACACAGCATGTCATCCCACTGGCCGCATATCACCCAAGATCTCACCAACCATGCTAGTGGTGTAAGTGTGGGGCCTACCCCCAGGCGGGTGTCCACCGCCTCACTGGATGAGCTCGATATCTCAACACTCCCTCTCGATCTCAACTCCATGTCATGTATACCAAGCGAAGCCCTGAATCTGCGGAGCTTCTCTATACCCAATGCTTTGGTGAAGATGTCAGCTACCTGATCCTCTGTGCTAACATAAACAAGGTCAAGGTCTCCTACCAAGACCTTCTCTCTGACAAAATGGTAGTGGACCTCTATATGCTTCGTACGAGCATGAAAAACTGGGTTCCTGGCCAACTGTATACTGCTAATGTTGTCACAGAAAATGACAACTTGTCTATCCACTAATAGACCCAAATCTGCAAGTAGCTTTCTCAACCAAGCTACCTCACATGCTGCCATAGCAGCTCCTCTGTACTCGGCCTCTGTACTGGATAGAGCAACCATAGGCTGCTTCTTGCTGCTCCAAGTCACAGCAGCACTCCCCAAAGAAAACATGAATCCACTGGTAGATCTTCTATCTGAGATATTACCAGCCCAATCAGCATCTGTGTACCCATGTACACATATCTCTGTCCTAGTCTCATAGAATAGTCCACAATGCAAAGTAGAACTCACATACCTCAGTATGCATCTCACTGCATCCAAATGCGGTTTTCATGGAACCTGCAAAAATTGACTCACCAACCCAACAGCATAGCTCAAATCTGGTCTGGTGATCGTCATGTAGATCAAGCTTCCTACTATGCGCCTAAACATAGTAGGATCCTCCAAGATCTCTCCTGAATCTGCACTCAACTTGCCATTCTGATCCAATGGCACAGAAATAGGCTTACAGCCTGTCATACCATACCTGGACAACATGTCCAAGCCATACTGTCTCTGCAGTAATCCAATACCATGTGGTGACCTAATCACCTCAATGCCCAAGAAATATCTGATCTCCCCCAGATCCTTCATCTCGAACTTCTGTCTAAGCAAGATTTTTACATCAAAGATCTCTGCATCATGGTCCCCCGTAATGATCAAGTCATCTACATAGATGACAACAAGCACAACCCCTCTATCACCATGTCTCACATACAATGAGAAATTTGCATTGGCTACATGGAAGCCAATAGTGACAAGATATTCAGAAATCTTGTCAGACCATGCTCTTGGTGCTTGTTTTAAGCCATACAAGGCTTTCTTCAACCTGCAAACATGCTCGGGGTGACTCACATCCTCATATCCAGGTGGCTGCAACATATACACCTCTTCTTGCAAATCCCCATGCAAGAATGCATTCTTTACATCCATCTGATGAAAAGACCATTGCTTTGATGCAGCCACTGCTATCACAACTCTCACTGTTGCCATCTTGGCAACTGGGCTGAAAGTTTCCTCATAATCAATGCCATATGTCTACGCATATCCTTTGGCTACCAATCTAGCCTTGTACCTATTTATGCTTCCATCACTATTATGTTTTACTTTGTACACCCACTTGCATCCAATGGCTTTCTTGCCTTTAGGCAATTGCACTAAATCCCAAGTTTCATTTCCATATAGTGCATCCATCTCCTCATCCATAGCTTTCTCCCAACACACATTTTCAATGGCCTCATCAATGCATGTGGACTCAACAACCTGCACAACCTTTGCCATATATGCATAGTGATGTGCCACATAACCATCATAGGTAAATCTCTGCACAGGATCTTTCACTCTCCCAGATCTTCCCAATTTTTTATTCATGGCTTCCATAGCCTTCTTTACACCAGGTGTTCTCATAGCTGGGATCCCAAGCTCCTCATCAAGGCTCATATCTGAGTCACTAGACTCTCCATCAACATGAGAATGCCCTGCAGAAATGTCAGGCATACCAAGGGGCTCAACCACTTTCTCTCTTCCTTTACGTGATGTACTAATCACATTTGCAGGACTGGTATTATGACACTATCGTGACGCGGGCGGTGTCGCTGGGAAAGTGCGAGACTTCTGGCTGTGAGAGTAGCTTCCAAATCCCACCAAGAAAACACAAACACATAACTCTTCAAGGAGCATAAGACATCTCCATTTTTGATGACATATACATGTGCCAATTCACTTCAATACATCCCCAAATTCAGCTTGATGATTGCACATAAAATGTGTGTCAAGAGCATGACCAGTTCCAAGCATAGATCTCCTGATTCTTTTTCCAAATGCTTCGAACATATCACATGTAGGCATAACACAATTTACAAAAGATTTCCATATACATGTGACCATTCACATCACATATATCATATAATGCCAATTCCATCATTTCAAGGTGTCTCTTGATCTCGTGAAAACCTGCTTTCAGATTCCAACAACTCACAAAGCAAAAGATGACATATGGCATATGTACAACATATTCATGTGATTTTAGGAAACTCCATGTCTAACATTCCAAAATCCAACCGAGTAGAAAATAAAACCCAAATCCCCGCAATCTCTTTGTATTTTGATGCTTTCTTATTCCAAGACTCTCAAAACCCATAAAAAACTT
This sequence comes from Cibotium barometz, assembly GCF_041138505.1. Classification (NCBI taxonomy): domain Eukaryota; kingdom Viridiplantae; phylum Streptophyta; class Polypodiopsida; order Cyatheales; family Cibotiaceae; genus Cibotium; species Cibotium barometz. The sequence goes on along the minus strand of NC_141057.1, from coordinate 13,735,685 downwards.
TTTCCCAAAATCTTCTCATTCTCCAAAACCTTAAAGGGTTCCTAGACTATACGATTTTTCAAATCGTAAGTAACAACAACAAAAAAATCACTTATCTGGGAGTAAATAAAAAGCGAATTTATGGATTTCGCTATTCCCGTACGGCTGCTTCACTGCCGTTTGCGCCAAGATCAGAATTCATCGTGTATTGTGTGATTTTTTTGATGATCATCTCCTTTGATAGCACTTCATTCTCTCTTTAATTCTAAACCCAAGATGCCCCATACAGTAGCCGCCATCATGATTTTTAAATCTCTGGTTATATTCAGCTGTGGTTCTGATTTTTGCACACCCCCGCTCCAGTATGCGCCATCCGTCTGGTTTTTCTCTCTTTCCCCATTTCTTTCCCGCAAGAGAATCGGCTCCTTTCGCTTTTGCAGCCCAAAAATCGGATTTTCCCAAATTAAAAAAAACGCTGCGCTTCCTTTTTTTTCCCAGCTTAATACTCGGATATTCCTTTTTTTTAAAAAATCCACGCAAGCCACCACCTTGCGTCACCTTCGTTCTACATGAAGCCCGATTTGTTGATGCAAGACGAGAACCAGCCTGCTGTTTCTTTGAGGATGATGTGATTAGAGCAGTTGCTGCAGTCTTGCGCTTGTCATTCAGGTAGGGTTTGGCCCACTCTACCAAATTTTGCTCCCCACTAGGTTTGTTTTTGTCCACAGCTCGACGCCCAGTAAGGATCTCAAGGAGAACAACACCAAAACTATAAACATCACTTCTAGCCATCAAATGCCCTGTTGCTAGGTATTTCGGGGCAGCATAACCATACGTGCCCATCACTCAAGTCGAAACATGTGTGTTATCTCCTGTAGATCCATCCTTTGCAAGCCCAAAGTCTGACAGCTTCGCGTTGTATTGCGAATCCAACAAGATGTTTGATGTTTTGAAGTCCCTGTAGATGACTGGTCTTTCTGCTTCATGCAAGAATGCAAGACCCCTAGCAGCACCCACCGCTCCTATCTTCAAAAAGCCATCCACGTACTCAACAGTTACAAAAAATCTAGCTCTTCCCTGCATAGGTGCCCCAGTTGGTGTGTCCATATCTCACCGCTCATGCACCCGATCACCAATCCAGCTTCATGGCCTTAATTCCATATGACCACCTATGTTCAGACACCTGGATCTCACCACAGTATGCTCATCATGTGCATACAAAAGCTGCTTCAAACTAGCCATCTATCATCTGTAGCTATTCCGGATGAAAAGTACCCACCTTGGGTGCTAAAAAGATCTCAAACTGTAGCTCCTCTGCGAAAATTTCCTTCTAGGAAGTTGTTCATAGCATGTCTAACCACAACTCTTCAGTTCATCACATACCCATCAGGCACTCCCAGCTCCTACTATCTGCCCTCCAAAATGGCTCCTTATTAGCCTGTGCACTTCACAAAACTCACACATTTCTCCACTATTTGTCTGGCGAAGGCTGTGGGGGCCGCCTAGATGGAGAGCTTCTCTGCAGGTGCTGAAGCCTCGTAAGGCGATGGGCTAGAGAGAGTGGCCTACTACGAACAGTTGGTGTAGGCTACAACTGGATGCAAGACAAAGGAACGGTGACTGCTGGGAAGCTGCCGTGAAGAGTTGGGTTTAGGAGAGGTGTGGACAAGCGAAGAGCAGGGGCTGGATGTGAGAGGAGCTTGACGTGGAAGCTGTATAGAGACAGGTGTTGCTGCTTGGCTGGTGGGGCCGGTAGCATTGGAAGCTGCCTGTGGGGTGGCAGAGGAAGGGTTTATTGTGAGGCTGGCAGAGGATCAGCACAGAGACAGAGAGAGAGAAAGAGATGTTTGGGTAGCTGCTGGCGACACACACAGAAGTGATGGGCTACAGAGAGAGTTGAGGGTTAGCTGGTGGGGCACCCTCTGAAGAGAGAGTGGCCAGGTTCTTTCTGGTGTGATTGGCACAGCACGCAGGCGAGAGGTTCGTGGTGGTTGAGGATGTGGTGTATCCTTGGCAGTGTGACAGGTCAGAGTGTTGATGTGTTCGTGTTTGCAAAGGCTTGGTCGTCAGACGCAAGGTTGTAATTCTTGAGGTGGTGTGGCCGTGGTGGAATTCCCTTGGCAGTAAATCCAGGCCTGAGGTTTGTATGGTTGTGTGAATAAGGCTTCTGTGTCGGGAGAAGCTTGTATGAAATGTTTTGACTGGGAATATAATTGCTAGGTGTTTACTTTGGTCTATGGTGCCCCTGTTTTGTGCTGTCTTTCTGGCGTGGGTGGTGTGGTGGACCGTGAGAAATGTGTTCCAACCGGTGGCTGGTGCCCTTGTTTTGTGCTGTCTTTCTGGCGTGGCTGGTGGTGCCTCCATTGTGTTTGTATTTCCAAAGTTTGGGAGGTGAAGGGCTATAGAGGCATGGTCTTTTTTCTTTTTTTCACCTCACAGATGTCAATGTGGATGTATGAATGTCGATGTATGGATGTGGATGTATGAATGTCCACAAAAAATTTTGATTTTTCCTCAAAAGTTGATAAAGAGGATCTACTACATGTGCATAATGTGGGATCCAAATAACATAAAAGACACATGCACCAAGAAATCTCCTCAGCTCTGTAACATTAATGCATATCTCTTTCATTCTTTGTATTGCATCTATCTTGGCTCGACAAGGTCGGCGTCCACTAGTACTACAAAGATGCCCCACTATTAGCACTTCACCAACCCCAAACACTGATTTCAGTCCAGATAAAGTAAGATTCACCTCTTCAAGCCTGGATAGAATCATATCACAATCTTTTATATGATTCGCCCACAAACTTGCGGCACCCATTCGAATCCAAATCCCCATCTTTGTCTTTCTCATCACAGCCTTTTATTGGCACATCATCCAGAAAAGGCATAGTTATTTGTGGTATGAAGTCTCGCAAGACTTTATTCATTCCATTCATCATATGCGCCACTGAGTTGGTGGCTCCCTGTGGTAAGGTACACATCCTTACCAATCCCAAAGGAGTTTTCATTGTGGTCAAGTCCCTGCTTTGCATATCCAGCTGGAACTGATCATATCCCGAATACAGATCACCCATAGAGTATATAGCTTTCCCTGCTCCCACATTCCTAATTGTGACCTTGTTTACAGGCTGCATGTCTTGCATGAAGCGCAATGTTCCATTTTTCTTTGGCACGGTAAACCATCTGTTGGAGTAAGGAGCGCATGATGGCTCCAAAATTCCCATCCTGATCTTTTCTTTTAGTAATTCCATCAGCTTTGGCAAGAGAGCCTTTGGTACTGGAATTGGCCGCAGGTTCCAGGGCACATGTGGAACAGTGAAGATCACCATTGGCGCTATTATGCTTGGATCAACACAGCCTATCTCATGCGGCTGAAAAGCAAAGGCTTTCCCATGTTTTACAAGCATCTCCTCAAAGCATTCCTTTTCAACTAGCAACAGAAAATCCTTTTCACCAATCTTCAGCTCTTTTAGGGTTTCCTACGTAAACTTATGCCCAATTTTCTTCGGATCTCTGAGATTCGGTTGCATAGAGGCTTCATCTATTTTCTCCTTGCTTCCTGGTGGCAAGGGCAAGGCAACTGGTTTCACCTTTTTTGCAACCGTTTTATACTTTGTATCAACATGAGCATCCATCTCACAATTCATGTTTTTACATTCCATCCCCTCAAATTCCCAGATTATATCAAACATCCCCACAGATGACACCTCTATCATCTCATTTCCACCCTATAAGCATACTCTTTCCATAGCAAAAAGCACATCCATAGTATCCACAAATGACACCTCATCAAGCACCCCTGAAATAAACTCATTCTTCTCCAAAAGACCACACTGCTCAAGACTTTTTTGTTCATTTTGTACATGTCGATGCATGCCACGCTTCAAATCCTTGCTTCATAGCTAGAAAATCCCTGAAAATTTGCTGAAAAGTTATTTACATTGATTGAGTCCTGCGAGAACTCATTTTCCCTTGTACCATTGGAATCCTGCTTTACAATGGCACCTGGCCAAAATCCCTCATCTCCCTGTAGTTCATGAATTCTCTGTTTATCTTTGGGAGTGACTGTGCTCGAAGAGACTCACGGTTCCTTTCATGGTTAATGCAAACTGTCAAGAACTGGACAGCTTTCTTGCCATCTTTACTCCTTATTCTTGCATATGCCGAGCCATCATCCAAAACTTTTGTTTCCATCCTCATAGCTGTAATGTAGGGTTGCCCAAGGATGAGGCGATACGATGACATCTCCTGAACAAAGAAGTTTTGATCATCTTTCACATCCCCTATAGTTACCCTTACATTTGGACAGGCTGCATAGAGCTCTCCAGATGAGTTATTAGCTGCTTTAATCATCCACCCATGATCTACATCCATTGGCCACTTACATTTGTTGTAGAGATTTTTAGCCATAAGATTTATTTCAGACCCATGGTCGATTAGAGCGACATACGGCTCTTTCAAGTCACCTATTTTGACAAGGGTTTCAGTAGTGGCCCTTGCCCAATGGCTCCTGGAGTAATGACTCTTTGTAAGAACTTCTTTTTCATCATCCTCATCTACAAAGTGCAGTTGTCGTGCCCCTTCAACAGAGTGATTACATTCCACCACATTCTCTCTCTCTTCCTTTTGCTGTACCTGTACTCCGAGTCTTGGAAGTGCTTGCCTCCCCTTGTGATGGAATAGATTCAATTATGGACTGCCTTTTCCTTCATATAATATCAATTATCTCATCATGGAATTCTTTCTTTGCAATTCCCAAGACTTCCCCTAGTGTAAATTCCACCCTACTGTTTAGAATCCTCTCTTCAAGCACCTTTTTGAGGTCTGTTGCGGCTTCAATATCAGATTGAAGCTTGTAGAGTGGACTTTTTCCTTTACCCTTCTCCCTCTCATGCTTCATTTTTGCTGGCACTTCTTCCGTTGATACTTCCTATGGAGGTCTGCTATGCGGTGGAGGCATATGTGATGGCCCAGGATCCTTCTTTTCACTACCACGAGTGACCCTTTTTGATGGCCCTCCTTGCTCATTTTCCCTCTTACGCTTTTCCTCTACATGTGCCTCATTATTCTAGCATTTTGCAATGTAGGCATGAACAGATAAAGAATCCACAGGCTCTTCCCAGCCAGTCTCAAGATGTATACAGTCACCTGCCTCATGCAAAGCCTGCTTAGACACCTTCTTTGACGCAATTAGTTCCATTGTTGATGGCCAAAAATCTTCATTCTCATAATCTTCATCATTCTCAGATTCCTTCTTTGATTGACCAGCCTTTAACCCATAGGTTGCTGCCTCAACCATAGAGATGGCATGACTAGCAGCCATATCCTCAACTAGCTTTTTTGTCCCTCCTTTCCCAAAGTTTGTGCTTAATGGAAGACCAATCTCTGTAAGGTGGATTTTTCCATCTTTGAAAAACACAAGTTGATTTTTGAGGGCTTCTTTATAGCTAGCACAGTCTTTCTTTGCATGTTCTGGGTCATCACACCATATACATCTGAATGTAAACCCTTCTTTGCTTTGAGGCCTTTGCATAGGAGCCCGCCCTAATGGTAGCCCTTTTTCTTCAATCCTGGACATCTTCAACTTTAGGTCTCGCATGCCCTTAATAAGCTCATCCATCGGCCCTTCTACCTTTGGGATTGCAGCAGCTGTTTTTGGTAGCTTCTCAGGAGTAACAACAGTTATAGGAGTTGCAGAGCTCATCACCATTTTATCCCTCCTTCGCTGCCGCTTTGCTTGATGCAAGACGAGAACCAGCCTGCTGTTTCTTTGAGGATGATGTTCATACATTTCCTCAGTAAAAGACTCAAGTGCATTTGATAAGCAAGTATGGTCCCCTTTTGCATATGCAATAGTATAGAATTTTGTACCTACATCATCAATGTCACTAATCATCCCTTCTTCATCTTCATACCTGGCTCTTGATAGCATATCTGCAACAACTGGGTTATCTTTTCCTGCAATATGCTCAAACTCAGGATTTAGTGACTTGATATAGGCAATCCACCTAAGCATAGCAATATCTGGAGTGGTGCAGCTTGCAATCATCCCAAGGAGTGGCAAGCAATCAGTTTCCACAAGTACAGATGCTTCTTTTTTTTTTCCCAGCTTAATACTTGGATATTCCTTTTTTTTTAAAAATCCACGCAAGCCACCACCTTGCGTCACCTTCGTTCTACATGAAGCCCGATTTGTTGATGCAAGACGAGAACCATCCTGCTGTTTCTTTGAGGATGATGTGATTAGAGCAGTTGCTGCAGTCTTGCGCTTGTCATTCAGGTAGGGTTTGGCCCACTCTACCAAATTTTGCTCCCCACCAGGTTTGTTTTTGTCCACAGCTCGACGCCCAGTAAGGATCTCAAGGAGAACAACACCAAAACTATAAACATCACTTCTAGCCGTCAAATGCCCTATTGCTACGTATTCCGGGGCAGCATAACCATACGTGCCCATCACTCGAGTTGAAACATGTGTGTTATCTCCTGTAGATCCATCCTTTGCAAGCCCAAAGTCTGACAGCTTCGCATTGTATTGCGAATCCACCAACAAGATGTTTGATGTTTTGAAGTCCCTGTAGATTACTGGTCTTTCTGCTTCATGCAAGAATGCAAGACCCCTAGTAGCACCCACCGCTCCTATCTTCAAAAAGCCATCCACGTACTCAACAGTTACAAAAAATCTAGCTCTTCCCTGCACAGGTGCCCCAGTTGGTGTGTCCATATCTCACCGCTCACGCACCCGATCACCAATCCAGCTTCATGACCTTAATTCCATATGACCACCTATGTTCAGACACCTGGATCTCACCACAGTATGCTCATCATGTGCATACAAAAGCCGCTTCAAACTAGCCATCTATCATCTATAGCTATTCCGGATGAAAAGTACCCACCTTGGGTGCTAAAAAGATCTCAAACTGTAGCTCCTCTGCGAAAATTTCCTTCTAGGAAGTTGTTCCTGACCACAACTCTTCAGTTCATCACATACCCATCAGGCACTCCCAGCTCCTGCTATCTGCCCTCCAAAATGGCTCCTTATCAGCCTGTGCACTTCACAAAAACTCACACATTTGTCCACTGTTTGCCTGGCCTTCAAGCATGCATTTGCACAGCAAAAGACTGCCCTTTTCCTCCACTAAAAACATCACACTATCCAAGTGTTAAAACACCGACTACACCCATTATGTACACAGGCTTTGAGACCTGACTCAGTCTTAGCTCGTCTTATTGAACCTCATTTACAATATGAACATATGTACTTAGGCATCATATAATGACTCAAGTCATGGCACTTAATCCCATGCATCTGGATTTGCATTTAATGGCCTCATATGCATGGTTTCACACCATAGACATGCCATGGCACGACATCCATCCCCTCTAAACCTGCACATCCTCTGGTATGTGCCAAATCATCATCAAGATCTACATATATCTGGATGTCGTCTTCATTTTCTACATTATCAGGAAGATCATCCTCTTCCTCTTCAACCATATCCATACTATCACTGTCAAGCCTTTCATCCTGAGTCTCCTGTGAATCAAAAGGATCACTGTCATGCCTCCTTTTAAACATCTTGATCCTTTTACCTGCTACAAGATTCTTTATCTCTGTTCCATCAAGCTCACACAGGGTATACGTGGCATTTCCATGCACATGCTTGACAATGTATGGGCCAAACCATCTTTTTGCAAACTTCCTTTGCACAGTAAATTGGTTGTCAAGACTACTATCATACATTAGGACCCAATCACCTTCTTCAATAGGTTTTGGCCGGAGTCTGTGTCTTCTATCAAATCTTTCTTTATTTTTCAACCTTGCATCTTTCAAACGAGCTTTAGCAAGCTCTACATCTTTAGGCCTCCTCTCCAGCTGCCTTATTCGCAATGCAAGGAGGTCTTCCCTATTCAATTCTTCCACCCAGGGTAATACATTCCAAGTTGGAACTACTTCTTCAACTGGCATTACTGGCTTCTGACCATACATTACTTCTGCAGGCATGTATCCTATCATCACTGAGCTATGAGTTGTACGGTCAATCCACAAAGCATATGGTAGCAACCTTGGCCACTCTCGTACTCTTCCTTTGCATGCCTTAGCCAAAGCTTTAATGATTGGAGGATGTCCTCGCTCACTTTTACCATTGCCCTCAGGGTTGTAAGCACATGTTAGGGCCAATTTGATGCCAATTCTAAAGAAGAATTCCCTTGCTTCTTCAACATCTAGCTCACCCCTATCAGCATTTTCCCAACACAACCATACTGGCAAATCACACCTTCCAAGAGAAATTGCATACTGTTTCCTTACTCTTTGTTCTAAGAGCACGCCCTTCCACCTGATTTGTCAAATCTTCTCTTGGAAGTGCTATGTACCGCATCCGCCAAATTCCCAATGGCATTGTAACTAGATCCACTACCCATTTGTAGTGCATGGCACGTGGGTAGGTTGGTTGCAAGCCATCACGATGTCGTACATTTGAGTACATTTGACATACCATGCATGTTTCCACATATTGGGAAATATCCTTGTACATCCCTTTCCACCAATATCTTTCCTTTATTTTGGTAAAAGTGGCCCACACACTTCGATGTCCAGCCCAGAGACTCTCATGGAATTCTTTCATGAGCTTCCCTTGAGTCTCTTTATCACATATGACTCTCTGTGGCATAGCATTTCTCTGCTTAGGATGCTTCCACAAGTAGCCATCCTTTAGAAAATACCCATATGCTTTTCTGCGGATCCTCTTAAATTCTGAGTCAGCAGACCAATTTTCGTGTCTTGTCAAAGTACTCAAGTATTGACCAATAAGCAACCAATCTCCTTCATACATTTCCTCAGTAAAAGACTCAAGTGCATTTGATAAGCAAGTATGGTCCCCTTTTGCATATGCAGTAGTATAGAATTTTGTACCTACATCATCAATGTCACTAATCATCCCTTCTTCATCTTCATACCTGGCTCTTGATAGCATATCTGCAACTGGGTTATCTTTTCCTGCAATATGCTCAAACTCAGGATTTAGTGACTTGATATAGGCAATCCACCTAAGCATAGCGATATCTGGAGTGGTGCAGCTTGCAATCATCCCAAGGAGTGGCAAGCAATCAGTTTCCACAAGTACAGATGCCCCAATAAGATATTCTTTTTCACATTTTAGAGCAGTGACTATTCCCCATAACTCCCTCTTGATCTGCGGATAATTTCGCTGACGAATGCGTAATACCTTTGCTCCAAATCTGATTACATACCTGTGATCATCCTCATCATCTTGCCCTACTGCCCATCCTTCCTTAGAGTAGGTGATGATTGGAGCAGATATTTTAGCTTCCGCATAGCTTTAATATATACTGCACTCCACAAAAATTTTTGATTTTTCCTCAAAAGTTGATAAAGAGGATCTGCTACATGTGCATAATGTGGGATCCAAATAACATAAAAGACACATGCACCAAGAAATCTCCTAAGCTCTGTAACATTAATGCATATCTCTTTCATTCTTTGTATTGCATCTATCTTGGCTGGACAAGGTCGGCGTCCACTAGTACTACAAAGATGCCCCACTATTAGCACTTCACCAACCCCAAACACTGATTTCAGTCTAGATAAAGTAAGATTCACCTCTTCAAGCCTGGATAGAATCATATCACAATCTTTTATATGATTTGCCACAAACTTGCGGCACCCCTTCGAATCCAAATCCCCATCTTTGTCTTTCTCATCACAGCCTTTTATTGGCACATCATCCAGAAAAGGCATAGTTATTTGTGGTATGAAGTCTTGCAAGACTTTATTCATTCCATTCATCATATGCGCCACTGAGTTGGTGGCTCCCTGTGGTAAGGTACACATCCTTACCAATCCCAAAGGAGTTTTCATTGTGGTCAAGTCCCTGCTTTACATATCCAGCTGGAACTGATCATATCCCGAATACAGATCACCCATAGAGTATATAGCTTTCCCTGCTCCCACATTCCTGATTGTGACCTTGTTTACAGGCTGCATGTCTTGAATGAAGCGCAATGTTCCATTTTTCTTTGGCACGGTAAACCATCTGTTGGAGTAAGGAGAGCATGATGGCTCCAAAATTCCCATCCTGATCTTTTCTTTTAGTAATTCCGTCAGCTTTGGCAAGAGAGCCTTTGGTACTGGAATTGGCCGTAGGTTCCAGGGCACATGTGGAACAGTGAAGATCACCATTGGCGCTATTATGCTTGGATCAACACAGCCTATCTCATGCGGGTGAAAAGCAAAGGCTTTCCCATGTTTTACAAGCATCTCCTCAAAGCATTCCTTTTCAACTAGCAACAGAAAATCCTTTTCACCAATCTTCAGCTCTTTTAGGGTTTCCTACATAAACTTATGCCCAATTTTCTTCGGATCTCTGAGATTCGGTTGCATAGAGGCTTCATCTATTTTCTCCTTGCTTCCTGGTGGCAAGGGCAAGGCAACTGGTTTCACCTTTTTTGCAACCGTTTTATACTTTGTATCAACATGAGCATCCATCTCACAATTCATGTTTTTACATTCCATCCCCTCAAATTCCTGGATTATATCATACATCCCCACAGATGACACCTCTATCATCTCATTTCCACCCTGTAAGCATACTCTTTCCATAGCAAAAAGCACATCCATAGTATCCACAAATGACACCTCATCAAGCACCCCTGAAATAAACTCATTCTTCTCCAAAAGACCACACTGCTCAAGACTTTTTTGTTCATTTTGTACATGTCGACGCATGCCACGCTTCAAATCCGTGCTTTTTACAAAGACCAGTGACCCATAGCTAGAAAATCCCTGAAAATTTGCTAAAAAGTTATTTACATTGATTGAGTCCTGCGAGAACTCATTTTCCCTTGTACCATTGGAATCCCGCTTTACAATGGCACCTGGCCAAAATCCCTCATCTCCCTGTAGTTCATGAATTCTCTGTTTATCTTTGGCAGTGACTGTGCTCGAAGAGACTCACGGTTCCTTTCATGGTTAATGCAAACTGTCAAGAACTGGACAGCTTTCTTGCCATCTTTACTCCTTATTCTTGCATATGCCGAGCCATCATCCAAAACTTTTGTTTCCATCCTCATAGCTGTAATGTAGGGTTGCCCAAGGATGAGGGGATACGATGACATCTCCTGAACAAAGAAGTTCTGATCATCTTTCACATCCCCTATAGTTACCCTTACATTTGGACAGGCTGCATAGAGCTCTCCAGATGAGTTATTAGCTGCTTTAATCATCCACCCATGATCTACATCCATTGGCCACTTACATTTGTTGTAGAGATTTTTAGCCATAAGATTTATTTCAGACCCATGGTCGATTAGAGCGACATACGGCTCTTCCAAGTCACCTATTTTGACAAGGGTTTCAGTAGTGGCCCTTGCCCAATGGCTCCTGGAGTAATGACTCTTTGTAAGAACTTCTTTTTCATCATCCTCATCCAGAAAGCACTTGTCGTGCCCCTTCAGCAGAGTGATTACATTCCACCACATTCTCTCTCGCTTCCTTTTGCTGTACCTGTACTCCATGAGTCTTGGAAGTGCTTGCCTCCCCTTGTGATGGAATAGATTCAATTATGGACTGCCTTTTCCTTCGTATAATATCAATTATCTCATCATGGAATTCTTTCTTTGCAATTCCCAAGACTTCCCCTAGTGTAAATTCCACTCTACTGTTTAGAATCCTCTCTTCAAGCACCTTTTTGAGGTCTGTTTTGCGGCTTCAATATCAGATTGAAGCTTGTAGAGTGGACTTTTTCCTTTACCCTTCTCCCTCTCATGCTTCATTTTTGCTGGCACTTCTTCCATTGATACTTCCTGTGGAGGTCTACTATGCGATGTGGAGGCATATGTGATGGCCCAGGATCCTTCTTTTCACTACCACGAGTGACCCTTTTTGATGGCCCTCCTTCCTCATTTTCCCTCTTACGCTTTTCCTCTACCTGTGCCTCATTATTCTAGCATTTTGCAATGTAGGCATGAACAGATAAAGAATCCATGGGCTCTTCCCAGCCAGTCTCAAGACATATACAGTCACCTGCCTCATGCAAAGCCTGCTTAGACACCTTCTTTGACGCAATTAGTTCCATTGTTGATGGCCAAAAATCTTCATTCTCATAATCTTCATCATTCTCAGATTCCTGCTTTGATTGACCAACCTTTAACCCATAGGTTGCTGCCTCAACCATAGAGTTGGCATGGCTAGCAGCCATATCCTCAACTAGCTTTTTTGTCCCTCCTTTCCCAAAGTTTGTGCTTAATGGAAGACCAGTCTCTGTAAGGTGGATTTTTCCATCTTTGAAAAACACAAGTTGATTTTTTGAGGGCTTCTTTATAGCTAGCACAGTCTTTCTTTGCATGTTCTGGGTCATCACACCATATACATCTGAATGTAAACCCTTCTTTGCTTTGAGGCCTTTGCATAGAAGCCCGCCCTAATGGTAGCCCTTTTTCTTCAATCCTGGACATCTTCAACTTTAGGTCTCGCATGCCCTTAATAAGGTCATCCATCGGCCCTTCTACCTTTGGGATTGCAGCAGCTGGTTTTGGTAGGTTCTCAGGAGTAACAACAGTTATAGGAGTTGCCGAGCTCATCACCATTTTATCCCTCCTTCGTTGCCGCTTTGCTAGCATGGTGACCGCATCCTCGACATCATTCCAATCATTCTTTAGCCCCTGCTCTGTATCCTTATCCTCAAGGAGAATTTCCAGTTTTTCTTGGAGATCTTTCCCAGCTGCTTGTAAGAAGAGCTCTGTTTTTCCCTAGCGCTTCTCAAACTCTCTTAGCAACTCTGTGGCAGAAATTCCCATTTTGGGTTTTGTGACCCATTCCAAGAAAGTTCGTTTGGTCACCTGCTCAGAATCCTCCATGAAATATTCATCCTTTAAAGCAAGCTTGAACTCCTCCCAATTTCTGCAACCATGTGCTGTCTGTAATCCTTTTATGCGCTCTCTTATTTTAGGAACACATACCAGCTCAAAGCTTCGAACCATATCCTCCTCAGTCACCCTGTTTAGCTCCATTTCCTTTGTGTAATTGCGCAGGTACTTTGTGATGTCCTTACCATCAAATTGATCCACCTTTTTCACAATTGACTGCAGTGCTTTAGTCGTGGAAATTTGTCCCCTCTCAGCAGCTTGCTGCTGTTGCATATACATAGTAAACATCTGAAACATTTGCATAACCCCGGGGTCAAAATGAACCCCCTGACCCTCAGGATTCTCAGCCATAGCTTCCCTGTGTATTTCATCACACTCTCACCCCAGCAGTTTCACGTCGGGTTCACCAAATCTGTCGTGACGTGGGCGGTGTCGCTGGGAAAGTGCGAGACTTCTGGCTGTGAGAGTAGCTTCCAAATCCCACCAAGAAAACACAAACACATAACTCTTCAAGGAGCATAAGACATCTCCATTTTTTATGACATATACATGTGCCAATTCACTTCAATACATCCGGCCCAAATTCAGCTTGCTGATTGCACATAAAATGTGTGTCAAGAGCATGACCAGTTCCAAGCATAGATCTCCTGATTCTTTTTCCAAATGCTTCAAACATATCACATGTAGGCATAACACAATTTACAAAAGATTTCCATATACATGTGACCATTCACATCACATATATCATATAATGCCAATTCCATCATTTCAAGGTGTCTCTTGATCTCGTGAAAACCTGCTTTCAGATTCCAACAACTCACAAAGCAAAAGATGACATATGGTATATGTACAACATATTCATGTGATTTTAGGAAACTCCATGTCTAACATTCCAAAATCCAACCGAGTAGAAAATAAAACCCAAATCCCCGCAATCTCTTTGTATTTTGATGCTTTCTTATTCCAAGACTCTCAAAACCCATAAAAAACTTTTTCCCAAAATCTTCTCATTCTCCAAAACCTTAAAGGGTTCCTAACGATTTTTCAAATCATAAGTAACAACAAAAAAAAATCACTTATCTGGGAGTAAAAAAAAGCAAATTTATGGATTTCGCTGTTCCCATACGGCCACACCAATAGATGCAAGGGATTCCACAATACCCTTTATCTTCAACGCATAGTCATTCACAGACATGCTCTTTTTCTCCACAGTATGAAGTTTGTTCTTTAACTATATCTTGCGTGCCTTGGTATTTGTTTCATAGAGTTTAACCAAGGTGTCCCACGCCTCCTTGGGGGACTTGGCATCCTGAATGTGCCCAATCATGGTGTCCTGTATACTAATGGAAAGCCAATACATTACTTTCCTGGCTCCTTGGTTCCAGTCTTTAAACTCTTTTACATCTACAGCAGTCGGGGATTTATGTCCAGTATCTCTGGTGCCTCTTCATGCTCACCTTCTATGTAGTCCCAATAGCCCTTTCCCATCAGGAAATTTGTCAACCTAAACCTCCAAGCATGGAAGTTATTCTTATCAAGCTTCTCAGCCACAATCTGGGTTATCCCATCATTTGACATCTTGGTAAACACACAATTTTACCAGAAATAGCACTCTGGTTTGTCCTGCACAAACTGTTGTATTTTCTGCACAGCGGTAGTGTAGAACTCTCAAACGTCACAACCAGTGACTTCAATGTGCATACATACACCCAATGGCAACTGTTGACCTCTTTGCAGCACCCACAGTGTCTGCACAGTCAATTTGTCTTCCTGCAGTTCTTAAAACAGAGTTCTGCAGAGAATCAATGACTTACTCGCAGTTCTCGAAATCACCTGCTTTCTGAAAAACGGAGGTCCAGACGCGCCCGAAACGCATTTTCGACACAGAAAATGTTGTCCGATAGGACGGTGTCCGATAGGACAGTATAGTTGCCCTATAGCTTTACTCTCGCGAAGAAAGCTCCTCAATCAGAGATCGTTTGCCGGTGCCTCCCGTAGAGCTCCTGACAAGGGTGTAGTCACCAACACAAATAGGGAAGAGTGGTTGAAGCTCTTACTTTCATACCGCTTCTTGTGGTTCTCTTGCTTGCAGCTCAGCCCTTAGCACGAACCAGGCTCTGATACCATGAAAAGATGCAGGGGGGAAGAGAGCTTGAGCTCTTGCAAGCACACACACACTCACAAAATCCTAATAGAGAACACACAAGGTGAGAGGCTGAATATCTTCTTCTTCACTCAACACTCAACACACCATATACAAGATAAGAGTACACAAAATATGAAAGGTACTCAACCGATACATACACGGGTTCTCTATAATGTGAACCCAACTAAATGAGCTGGCGTTATAACTATGCCAGTCTCTAGAATGACTGTCACACAGCCTGTCATCCCACTGGCCGCATATCACCTAAGATCTCACCAACCATGCAAGTGGTGTAAGTGTGGGGCCTATCCCCCAGGCGGGTCATCAGTGTCCACCGCCTCACTGGATGAGCTCGATATCTCAACCAGGGATTTTATATTCACGTGATCACAAAATTTTTTTGGTTAATAACATGTGTTAACATGTTATTAACATGTTCACATGTTAACATGTTCTCAAAAAAGCCGGTGGCAAGCGACCTGGTAACCGGATAAAATCCCACCGGGCTTTTGCTATACCCGGCGGTCCCGCCGGGATAAAGCAAAACCCGACGGGTCCCGGCGGGGTCGTCATCTAGCCCGGCGGGGTACAATTTCCTATATATATGGGCCCGGGGGGCCCTTTGGGAGTTCATTACTGACAGCATACACAGGTTATGAAACTTGTGTGTGTGTGTGTGTGTGTATGTGGGTGTGTTCGTGCGGGCAGCCGCCCCCACTGTCGCAATGCGCGGCAGGATGTGGGTGGTCCGCCACACGAGGGATGTGTGTGGGGGTGTGTTCGTGCGGGCAGCCGCCCATTGTCGCAATGCGCGGCAGGATGTGGGTGGCCCGCCACACGACAGGTGTGTGTGTAAGGCCATTCTTCGGAATGGTGCTTACCCTGGGGCACTTAGTCGGTAACGCGGCTAGTCTGTGTCCTATGGTAAGTATGGCACGCCGTAGCGGTACTAGTTGGTAACGCAGCAAGCATAGTATCATTATGGCGATGTCACCTTCCCTTCCCTTCCCTTTGTCAAATGCGGACATATGGTCGGTAATGCGGCCAGTGTATGTTCGTATCCTATTCGTATTCCCATAGAATCGGGCGGCATTTTGTCGTTAACGCGGCAAGTTGGTGTCGTCCGCTAGTGCATAAATTATTTTTTGCATATTGCGGCATCTGATCGTTAACGCGATCGAAAAAATGTCGTAAATTTGGTTGCATATTACGGCATATGATCGTTAACGCGGTCGAAAAAATGTCGTAAATTTGTTTGATTTGACTTGTATTGTTTTTATTGTGTTTGATCCATGCGATACTTGGTTGCTAACGCGGCATGAGTATTTCATGGATCAAAGTTTACATCATATTGTCTAAACGTTTTATTTTATAATATCGTGATTCGTAACTCGAAAAATATAAATATCTCTCTCTTCTTACCCCCCCTCTCTCTCTCTCATGATACACTTCACAACTCTTTCTCTCTCTCTCTCTCATGATACACTTCACAACACGATAGATGTGTAGATAATGATTTCTTTTTATTTCTCTTAAATTATACATAATTCTTAATAATTTCTTTTTTCTCCCTCTATTTACTTAAAAATTAAAACAATACATTATTTTCCTCTTTAGGAACTCACAAAAACATTAAAAATGTCATCTAATGTTTCTTCTCTCTATCTGTCACAACTCTCTCTTCCTCTCCTCTCTCTCTCTCTCTCTCTCTCTCTCTCTCTCTCATGATACACTTCACAATTCTCTCTCTCTCTCTCTCTCTCTCATGATACACTTCACAACTCTCTCTCTCTCTCTCTCTCTCTCTCTCTCTCTCATGATACACTTCACATCTCTCTCTCTATCACGATAGGTGTATAGATGAGGAGTGCTTTAGGATTACAAAACATTATTTTTCTCTCTTTAGGAACTCACAAAACTATAAAAAATGTCATTTAATTTTTCCTCTCTCTATCTGTCACACCTCTCTCTCTTCCTCCCCCTCTCTCTCTCTCTCTCATTCGATAATGTATACACTTCGTAAGTAATAATGCACTTGTTTTGCGGTTGTCTCACGTTCGATAATGTATTGCATGATGTTGAGTTCAGTAATATTGTTTGATATATTCTATTTTTGTTTGATCATTGATAAGTAATGATACACTTGTTGCTGTTCTCTCACGTTTGATGATGTATTGGATGATGTTGAGTTCATTAAAATTATTTGATATTCCGTTTGTGTTTGAACATTGATAAGTAATGATATACTTGTTGCTGTTCTCTCACGTTTGCTTGATGTTGATTTCAGTAATGTTTAATATTCTGTTTTTTTGTGTTTAGTGATATTTGCTAGATTTACGAAGACAACCAACATGCTTTCCCCCGAAGAGCGTAAAATCGTTCTACGAGCAATTCGCATTGAAGCAGTCATCACAGTTTCACAATGTGCTGATGATGTCGTCAAAAAGATCAATGAGTCTGAGATACTCATGCGAGATCTAATAGACCAGATATGGGAAAATGCACAGCATCGGCGGCTTCGAAGCGGAGGCAACGCTGAGTTGCTTGATAGACAAAAGATAGCAGATTTCAACCATCAACACATAACACGAACCATTTTGGAAAGCATGCGTGTAGCATGCAGTGATCTTAGAGATGCTGCCTCGCCTGAAGCCAATATGCAACGTCTGCAGTTATGGGACGTTATATGGAGCGAGCAAAGAGCCAAGAGCAAGCGCATGAAGGCGTTGGATGCAGAATCCCTCCCCAAAAGAGTGCGCATTGCCGAGGACGTCACTGCAACATCTAGCCAGGCAGATGCAAGTGGTACAGGTGTCATTAATCGTACCATCTACAATTCTATGTGCACACATCTCATTGGCATCCCGCACGAGGCTCTGTTCGAAGGGCGAACAATAGGCTCCGGTGTTTTTGGCACAGTAAAAGAGTATACAGTTAAAGGTATATCATTTTTACCGGAGCACATTACTTTTTGCGGAAAGCACTACAAAGGAGAAGGCAGCGCCAAGTTCGAGAGCTTCCAGGCAGAGCAGGGTATGCAAGTGCTACATCCATCGATTGTCCGGTGTATTGCCTTTACAAAAGAAGCTCCTTGGATCACTATTTTCCCGTACTATAATGGCGGTGCTCTTGGTGATACTCTTCTGAAGGTTCCCTTCAGATTCAGTGAGTTCACCAGAGTAATTTTCCGTTTGGATCGAGGATGGAGACAAACCCCGCCTGATAATATTCCTTTAAGTCATCTAGAACTTTCTAAAATAAAACAAATAGTAATAACCATGCCACATATTATGCATGCCCTGGGTGGAAGGCCTAGCGGCAGCACATCTGGCAGGAATTGTACATACCGACCTACATCCATTCAATGTAGTGTTGGATTTTACAAAAGAGTTGAAGCCACGCATAGGTATTATCGATTGGGGGTTACTGCTGAGAGCGCCCAAAAAACGGGTGTCTCTCAATTTTGTATTTGAAGCAGACAAGAACCCTGAGAAGGTGGCACAGGCAGTCTCCTACGCAGACAGAGAGCGAAATAAACGGCCATGGATAGCCCCAGAGCTTTATGATCCATTTTTGGCAGATGCATACACTCCTGCATCTGATGTTTTTGCCTTGGGATATTTATTACAAACTTTATATGACTTTTGGCAGAAAGTGCAAGAGTTGTGGATGGATAATAGTTCCTATGACAAAGTTACCATGGATACTATTATTCATAGAGTCAAAAATTGGATGTTTCTGCCTAATCGCGATGAGCGAAAATCAATTTTGCAAGTAGTTGAATTTTTTAGATCACTAAATACTGACCCAACGAGGGCACAACGTCCTCTTGTAGAGCTATCGGTGTCATTCACCCCAACTTTGTAATGATACAGTATCAAGAGATTAAGTTTCAGGAATGGCATTTTGTTTCTCTCTTCAAAATTTGATGTGTCCATTGTTTGAAATATTATCTCATTGAGTCTTTGCAATATCTCTCTCCTCTTGTGGTGTTTAAGTTTATGGTTTATCTTCAAAATTTGTTGTGCGCGCATTGTTTGAAGTATTTTTGGAGTCAAGTGGATATTTCTCATCGAGTCTTTGCAATACATATCTCCTCTCGTGGTGTTTAACTTTAAGATTTTGAGAGTAATGGTCAATTTATCTTACGTTGATCTTTACAGTTCATTAAAATCCTAAAGTCATTTACGTTCATGCAGATATGGCAGAGGCGCAAGCGAACGAGCATCAGGAGTTAGCCAAGAAGGAATATGAGCGAATGAAGGCCCTTGCACATGGCCTGACAGCCCGCGAAGCTACAAGAACAGCATGCAGGTTGTCGAAATGGACAAATCCAACTTTTGCCCAATGGAAAGACATAAACAAACGCGTAACCAGAGAGATGATAAAGGAAATATGGCCATGTCCAGATGATGAGATTAAGAAGGGAAGATGGAAGATTTCACGTTGCACTCACAATGATATCAAAACTAATGCCGAGCGCATTTTCTTGGAGGTGTACGATCGTCCTCTCCATAACGCCGACGCTCCACTCTATTTTGCTAAGATGCTATATGCTCAAATTATCCTAGAAACTCCAGTGGACTTCGCCTCCAGAGAGGCCACTGTCAACACCCACGACATACGTGAAGAGATAGTGACATTCACAAGGGAAGAACTTGCTCTCATGGTGGAGGGCGCTGGATTGGAGTTAAACAAGGTCAAAGAAAGCTTAGGGGCACAGCTAGCAGAGAAGGAGAAAGAAGCTGACCGATTAACTCAAGCGTCAACTCCTCCCCCGGCCAATAGAGGGATTCAAGAGCAGCTAACAAAGATCAGCCAAGATGTGCAGAGCATCTCTTCACGTATTGCCCCTGTGCGCCAAGGAAACCACATCTCTCATTTTTTGATACATCCTGATCTTGTGGGAGTTTCTGCTGAGGCTACTAGTTCCTCCACCCCCCAATGTCCTGTATGTTACAAAGTATTCGATGGGTGGAACGGCCAGTATATACTACCATGTGGACACTACTACCACTTAATATGTTTAGTGAGGCAAATGCAAAATACTTCCACATGTGCATTGTGCAATGTCCCAATAAATCAAGGTATTTATACAGTGTTCGGCATGGCTAGCGAATATAAACCACCACGACCTTTAGATGCAACTCCTAGTGCAATTCGTAATTTATTTCAAGATGAAAGCTAAGAAAAACAAATCCTACTTTTGTATTGATAATTTCTCCAAATACGATCATTTGTACAAGTACTTTTTATGAAATTATTGAAGTGACTTCTTCCTCTATGTCAGTCTCTTGCTCCAAAATTCTTTCACCGTTTACTCTCTCGTCTGCTAAATTAAGCTCATCTAAGTCAATGTCTAAATTGTCTTCTATCTCAAGGGTGGTGCACAACGTGCGTCCAACATCAAAGTTCTCGTCTACTACATCATCACAATTGTACATCCATGTGGGCATATCTTCTTCATACTCTTCGCTTTCAATGTCTCGCAAGATCTTTTCATTGCAATACATGTAAACAAGTTTATCTGCTCGATCTGCAAGAAGTCGATTGCGAATAGTACTGTGAATATATTTTTACATGCTCCAGTTTCTTTCTAAGCCTAAGTTTGAAGAGCACTAACTTAGAACCTTCATCGCAAGGTTGCGCAATAAAGCATAATGCTCACCACCATTCATCATCCACCACTTCCATGCAAGTTGCTCTTTAGCCATTTGTTGAACAAGGGAGTTGGAAAATAAACCCTCTTTCAATCGAGATGAGGTCATCTCCTTTATGCACTGTACACGATCATCATCATTATTATAGAAAGTGTTTACCACTTTATAAAAATCTTGCACCACCTCAACGTTGGACATCAAATCCATATTCCAATATTCAGGATCTAACATGTAAGCAGCACTGTGTAGTGGTGAATGCGCTCCAATCCATCTAGCATGAAAGTACTTCAATAGAACTTTTCTTTGTCTACTGGAGAATGGTACACGCCATTGCTTTTCCACCACTGAATGCTCTAATTTCTCAGGACACTCCAAACTCCGCTCGACAGTCCACCATTGCATCCATGCTTTTCCGAGATTAGGCGCTCTTTGATCAAGACTTCGTATAGCATACATAACAGGCATCATTACATGGTATGCATCCATCACACTATTCCACCAACTTCTTCTCGTAAGCGCTCCCTTCAAGACTTTGATTTTCTCTTTCACTTTTTCAAGTTGAGTGTTCTCCCAGTTATGAAATGCCATGCATGTAAATGTTTCGCAAACTGCATCTTTATTTCTAAGAAGAGACTCAAAAGTGTAAAAGTGAGTGCAAAACCTAGTCTCCGCTGGAAGCTTTAACATAACTGACATGCGAGGTCGAAACATATCTAAAACTCTCTGTCTCTTGAGCATGAATTTCACAAGCTGGCGAGCAGTGTCGACGATTGAGGCAAACCATTTGGTATCATCAGATTTATACCAATCTTTTAATACAAGATTCAAACTATGAGTATTACAGCCTACCGAAAAAATATGTGGATATTGTCGCTGTAGGATTTTGGATGCATTTTTACAATTTTTTGCATTGTCCATGACGACTTGGACTACATTTTGGCACCCACTTCCTCTATCACAAAGCTAATGACTTGAGCAATGTAAGCCCCAGTTTTGATTGAACCAGCTGAATCCATGGCACGGATGAAAGTCTCACCTCTAGATGAAATAACCATTATATTAATTAATGGTTTTCTTTGCACATTAGACCATCCATCACTTACTATACTACATCCAGAAAGCTCTATATTGCTAAGAATTATTCTTTGTACACGTTCTTTTACTTGCGCATAACATTTCTCTAATAGATCATTTTGCATAGCATGGTACGTAGGCGGTGAAAACCCTGGTCCAAACTCACCAATTTTCTTCCATGCTCTCTTCCAATGCTCACTGTCCACCATCATCATAGCACTCCCAGAAAAGTAAATCGCTTCAGCAAGGACGAGTTGTGCATCATCGAGTCGACCTTGACGTAGGCTTTCTTGCAATGAAGTTTGACGCATGGGTGTATTTCCTACGTCAAAGTTTTGCTTGCAAGAAGATGCACTGGGTAGATTACTTTCTGGTTGCACATTGCCGTTCGGGGTACAAGTAGGCGATGTAGCGGGAGTTTGATGATTAGAACAACACTCGGGGGGGTCACTCGTATAAATATGTAAGTATCACGTGGGTTCAACAGAAGGACATTTTAAATGTTTAAGACTTACAGAAATATATTTACAGAGGGGATTTATTTATTGTATTTTTAAAAAAATTTACAGATTTGAATAGGAAAGGATACATTATATTCACTAAAAAATTCACAGATAAGGGACTTTTTAAATAGGCCTTGAACGCACGTGATATAGAGGATTTACATATAGTGACCCCCCCGAGGAACAACAGTGTTCTTGCTACCTTGATACATTAACGGTAGGAGTGTCATGTTTTCTTGAATCTTTCTTTTGAATTTCTTCTCTTATGCGTTTGGCCACTATAGGTGCAGAGGGGTGGGTACATGACTTTTTCTTCGGTCCGCCTAAAAAGTGTTCTCTTAGTCGAGGCGCCCCACCTGATTTTACTGCATGGCATAGCTTACACTCCCAATCTATGAATCGATCACCAACGTTAATTGCATATTGCCACTCTATCCCAGGTGCCTTTTTTTTCCTGCTATTTGAAATTTGGACTCTATTGGAGGTATCACTGGATCCAACATTGTCCTCCATCTCAACAAATAACCTATTCAACCAAGCATATAACAATGAATACACAAATGAAAAAACAACAAATCACTCACGTATTACAAAACATACATTAGCAGACAAAGTACTTCGAAACTATCTTGACAAATACAAAAGATCATCACATAACACAAAACTACTTCAAACTATCTTGCAAGGTCTTACTACAAAACTACTTCGAAACTATCATGCACATTGCACCCCCAATGAAGGATGCCTTTTGTACCCAATTAAGGATACTTTACACAATCAAAGATCTATGCTTGCCCAATACTCGAGTATAGGACAATAGACCTTCTCTAACATTCACAAAGAAAATCAAAGATCTATGCTTGCCCAATACTCTAGTATAGGACAATAGACCCTTGTCTACTCTAAACTATATCAAGTATCAAGAACCAATACAAGCCCCTAAGCAGGACTCTTGGCTCCATCAAACCATTCATAAAGCAGAATGAGGTAGATTACGTACGTGGCTCAAATGCAAAGCTGAATGACTCCAAATTTGTCCCTAAATCTCCGCAAGTATTAGCTACGAACCACACCCTGCCCCCAGTTCAAAGAACTAAGGACGAGTGGCTCAATAGCCTTAGGAGTGCCTACAAGGAAAGACGACAGCCCCTAAGATAAGGACGTTCTTCCTAAGAGGACACTTCTAGCAACTCGAGAGATCTACAAGTACTTTGAGGAGAGATATCACGCCCCCAAAACAAGGACTATCTCCCCAAAAGTTGTACGATGGGTGTCAGGCAGTGTTTATATACAGAATAGTACCCCGCCGGTGTTCTTCATTTTTCCCGCCGGGCCCGCCGGGCTTTTATTTTTCCCGGCGGGCCTGCCGGGAAAGATAAAAGCCCGGAGGTGTTACGGGACTAGTGGATTCTGGCAGGTCATTGCTCAGGTCATGTGAATATACAATGTGATCACAAGTTTTAATATGTTAACAATAGGTTTTGTTAACGTGATCATGAAATTGTGAAGACGTTAATGAAATCCCTGATCTCAACAATTTGCGACTACATGCGAGCCACCACAAGAGTGCGAATCCTTTTGCATAAGAATGGGTTGGGAGAAATTTCCACTCTATATCCTTTTTCAATTCAGGACATACAGTTTCAATCAATGCAACCGCCCTCTTACATGCCCTACAGTCAAAGATATAAAGAATGACTTACAATCAACAATTAGGAAGTAAGAAGGAAACGATATAAAGTATAGTGACTTACGATTTAGACTGTCCATGCATTCCAAGAAGGCTATTCATAAAAATTATCTTGCATTTAATTCTAAACCCAAGATGCCCCATACAGTAGCCGCCATCATGATTTTTAAATCTCTAGTTATATTCAGCTGTGGTTCTGATTTTTGCACACCCCCACTCCAGTATGCGCCGTACGTCTAGTCTTTCTCTCTTTCCCCATTTCTTTCCCGCAAGAGAATCGGCTCCTTTCGCTTTTGCAGCCCAAAAATTGGATTTTCCCAAATTAAAAAAAAAACGCTGCGCTTCCTTTTTTTCCCAGCTTAATACTCGGATATTCCTTTTTTTTAAAAATCCACGCAAGCCACCACCTAAGCAGACCAGTGCCCTTTGAAATTGAGAAAGTAAACAAAAAATATAAGAAACCTAACACAGGAAACTAATAACTTAAATTCCATCAACAGTTTGAAATCTAAAGAAAATACATACTTCTCTATATATGGCAGCACAACAAAGCAGGTACCTAGACTAGCTCCCTAGGAAATAAGGAGCAAGCTCCTCTTCAGAACTCAACGGGTCAATTAGGATAGTTGATACCAAAGGATCACAAATATATACTTGTTTTGCCTGGTCTAGCAAAATCTCTTTCAACAGTACCCTGCAGATTGAATTAAAAACATTAGGAAAGGGAAAAAGAAATCAAAGTAAGAAAGCAAAGGATTCCTGCTGCCTTCCTATCCTTGAATGGTAGAGGTCGCATGAACTTATCATACCTATACCTAACTCTGCTTACTAATGTCATGTCCTTGTCCATTAGTGTGACCCTCCTAGCATGGGCAACACAAATGTTACTATAATTTATTAAGTCTATAAGGAAGTCCTTGCATGACTCTTGAAGACATACGAGGGCGCTACTCTGCCATTTAAAGTGACCTTTCCACTTTACTCTGTAGCTAATGGATTTGACAATCCTCAAGAAAGGAGCTTTGGGGGTGAGGAGATTGACAGCTGCGTGCACCTTCCTTATCTCCGCAAACATTTTTCTTTGCCTCTGCAAAGTGACCCTGTCCTTTGAAATATTCATACTGGTGCTAGGTTTAACATCAAGAAGCATAGGTTCACTTGCGACATCCTTTGGAAGATCTAGAAACCGGAACTAGATTCGGCGCTGGATCTGGAGCTGGCACTGAAACTCTTTGACGGTCTGTTTTGTGCGTGCAATTACAGTACTAGAAAAGAGAAGGCAGAGTAATTAGCCAAAAGTCACGGTTTCCACCCGGATCAGAGAAGCAATGGAGGTTAAGAGTTCTCACTTGTACAATGTTGCAGACGATGTGGATGATTTTGCTCGAGGAGATTAAGGACGAGCCTAGTGCCACAGAGCAGCTCTTTGATCTACTGAGGACAGCTGGTAGGGAGAAATCCCTTTACCATGTAGAGCCTGTGTTCAATGTTCCTTTCAGTCTAGAGGAGATTATCAAGGACATGGCAAGAACATCCTTGGAGGGAGAGTGGATAGAGTATTGCAGGTTGGTCGGCGGAGGGACTGTCTCTTATGGGTCCATAACATATGTCCACATGTCAAGCCTTCTCACAGTCACTTCGTCTTATGGGGCTGTCTCTTATGGGACTGTCTCTTATGGGTCCATAACATATGTCCACATGTCAAGCCTTCTCACAGTCACCTCGTCTTAGAATTCAAGCATGTCGAAGAGGTGCGATACTGACTCAGATGATCAACGTATCAAGATTTGTGTTGACATGTGCCTAGTGCATGATGGCAGGAAATGCAAGTTGCTAGAATACCATTTTGGGTTTGTTGCCTATCTCTTTCTTCATAGGCTGATAAGGAGGATTACACAAAAGAGGAGCTCAAAGGAAGGACTGATAAATCAAAATAGTCCTTTATTTCAAGTGCTCAGTCTCTGCAGAAGAAGAGGTCCCGGAGGAACTTCTCAGCACAAATTTTGATGTGGTAGAGTTTAAGGCCTCCACCATCATTGATGAAGGAATGTCATCCATCCATGGGGAGTGATTGACGTCCAATTTTGTCATCCCTGGGGGCTATCGTCCTTCCTAATTTATGGGAAGTATTACCTCCTTCTCTCCCACATTCAAAAACTCTACAATTTTAGGGAGGATTACTGTCTTGCTATAATAGCAGATGGTTGTGAAGATGCGTCCAGTGTTCTCAATGTAGAGAATGAGCATAAGGATGAATTTCTCGCATTGGACACATAAGTGAGAGAAAACTTCTTAGAGGCCCACAGAAGAAATGTCCTTGTGCTTTAAAAAAGCCAAGGAGAATGAAGCTTCTCTTCCTTCAAAGGAAGAATTTCAAGCCCTTCAGCAGGATATGGCCATTTCTGAGTTTGGTAAAGGAACCTGTTCCCGAACTTGACCAAGAAAATGAAGAGGGCTCCATCAACCTTTGGGATGCAGCGAAGTTGGATGAGGATGAGAACTAGAAGGTAAATTATTGCTTGTCTGTTGCCTGAATTAATTATTTCTTTAGTTTGTCTGGTTTAATTATTATTGCTTTAGTTTGTTTGAATTATTTCTTACTTTAGTTTGTTCCCTCCTGGTTCTTTGTTAATGTAGATAGAGCTTGATGATGCCGATGGATTTCTTAGACGAGGTGGTGCTGGTCGTGCAACAACAGCTGGGCAAGATGCCGCTCTTGCACACTACATCTCTTCTATCGACAAAAATATATTTATTATATATCATAGCAAGTACTCCAGGGATCCAGAGATTCCACTCCTTAGACTGAAATCCCTATCTAGGTATATAGGGTATGCATTTATACCTTATAATATACATAAAGTCATGCTTATAAAGAAGTATGCTGCCATCCATATCTTTGGATACGGCCCTGGTTTTTGGCCTTCTCGAGCAGGTTATTTTCTATGTTATTCAAGCTATGTCCTAGGTGCAGAAGTGGAGGATGTAAAGTCACTCAAGGGCTATAGACATAAGAGGTTTTTGCATTATAGACAGAAAATGCATACCAAAGAGGGGGAGCAAGAAGAGAAGAGACTCAAGAGCAATTAGCTCTTTTCGTGTAAATATTTTCACCGTGTAAATCTTCAATATAATGGAATGGTGCAATTATTTTTTATTTTCAAGTCAAAAAGCTTTACAACTTTCTTCTAAACGTTTACGTACTAAGTCAAAAATGTTTACAACTTTATTCCAAATACTTTCAATTTCAAAGTGCTGTTTCTACTTCCAAATTCTTCCTATGCGTGTTCGTGAAGATCTCCATGCTGCATGACGTGTTGGTCCTATGTGCCAGCTTTCCACTTTAGTGATCTTCTCTGTTTGGAATTATTTCATGCTGCCCTTGCTAGATTACTCATACGTGCCCTTTCCATGGACAATTTTTGCCCAAAAGTGTATTTGTAAAACCAGTTAAACATCTCTTTGAGGTAATTTGTACGAGTCTTCCCTCCTCCATATGCCGGGTGTTTTTAAAATATACTCCTCTAGCTTGATAGCTAGATTTCTCCATTCCTTATGTGCTCCACATGTCCATAGAACCATACTCATTCATGAAGTATGCACCATGACCATAAAGAATGTGCTGCAAAAAAATTAAGAGAGACAGTAGTTATTCATACTCGTTTCTTAATATCCAGTGTAGGAAGGAGCCAATGTGTTTACCATGTAGTGCGTAATGTTGGTTTCCATGTATCAACCATGGACTTTGTAAAATTAGAAAGCTTGTCTTGAAATTTTTGTCGCTCCTTTGTGGTTGTCTTGCTTTTGGTCAAAAGTTTCACCATCTTATTGAAGTCTGACCAAACCTTCTCATGTAGAATTACAAGGCTTGAATTGGTACAGTCAAATGTTGTACATTTGCATAAATCCTTCGACAAGTTCCAAGGCTTGGTTGAGTCCCTAGCATTTTTTGGCTTCTCCAAAAAACGTCTTGCTTTATTTCCACTCGTAGACACTTGTTATGCAACCTCATGATTCATGCCAGAGGTCTTTTTGTTAACAGTAATCTACACATTGCCACCATGGCACCCAATTGAGTTGAGTAGTTGCTCTACTTTATAAAGAGCTTCTTCTTGTCTTTCTTTGCCTTGCATGGTAAATGCATAATCTATGTGACACTTGAAAAAACGGTCAAACACACGCATGAATGCATGCAGTGTATAGAAGTGGACATTCTTCAATTCAAATGGAGTTATAGGATTCCATTTTGGGTCTCTCAAATGCCTGTTTGGCATAGCTAGCATGTTGGCAGACAAGACACCTCCAACCCAGTTGCTCAACATCGTCCATGGGGTCATGCTTTACAATGGCACCTGGCCAAAACCCCTCATCTCCCTGTAGTTCATGAATTCTCTGTTTATCTTTGGGAGTGACTGTGCTCGAAGAGACTCACGGTTCCTTTCATGGTTAATGCAAATTGTCAAAAACTGGACAACTTTCTTGCCATCTTTACTCCTTATTCTTGCATATGCCGAGCCATCATCCAAAACTTTTGTTTCCATCCTCATAGCTGTAATGTAGGGTTGCCCAAGGATGAGGCGATACGATGACATCTCCTGAACAAAGAAGTTTTGATCATCTTTCACATCCCCTATAGTTACCCTTACATTTGGACAGGCTGCATAGAGCTCTCCAGATGAGTTATTAGCTGCTTTAATCATCCACCCATGATCTACATCCATTGGCCACTTACATTTGTTGTAGAGATTTTTAGCCATAAGATTTATTTCAGACCCATGGTCGATTAGAGCGACATACGGCTCTTTCAAGTCACCTATTTTGACAAGGGTTTCAGTAGTGGCCCTTGCCCAATGGCTCCTGGAGTAATGACTCTTTGTAAGAACTTCTTTTTCATCATCCTCATCTACAAAGTGCAGTTGTCGTGCCCCTTCAACAGAGTGATTACATTCCACCACATTCTCTCTCTCTTCCTTTTGCTGTACCTGTACTCCGAGTCTTGGAAGTGCTTGCCTCCCCTTGTGATGGAATAGATTCAATTATGGACTGCCTTTTCCTTCATATAATATCAATTATCTCATCATGGAATTCTTTCTTTGCAATTCCCAAGACTTCCCCTAGTGTAAATTCCACCCTACTGTTTAGAATCCTCTCTTCAAGCACCTTTTCGAGGTCTGTTGCGGCTTCAATATCAGATTGAAGCTTGTAGAGTGGACTTTTTCCTTTACCCTTCTCCCTCTCATGCTTCATTTTTGCTGGCACTTCTTCCATTGATACTTCCTATGGAGGTCTCCTATGCGGTGGAGGCATATGTGATGGCCCAGGATCCTTCTTTTCACTACCACGAGTGACCCTTTTTGATGGCCCTCCTTCCTTATTTTCCCTCTTACGCTTTTCCTCTACCTGTGCCTCATTATTCTAGCATTTTGCAATGTAGGCATGAACAGATAAAGAATCCACAGGCTCTTCCCAGCCAGTCTCAAGATGTATACAGTCACCTGCCTCATGCAAAGCCTGCTTAGACACCTTCTTTGACGCAATTAGTTCCATTGTTGATGGCCAAAAATCTTCATTCTCATAATCTTCATCATTCTCAGATTCCTTCTTTGATTGACCAGCCTTTAACCCATAGGTTGCTGCCTCAACCATAGAGATGGCATGACTAGCAGCCATATCCTCAACTAGCTTTTTTGTCCCTCCTTTCCCAAAGTTTGTGCTTAATGGAAGACCAATCTCTGTAAGGTGGATTTTTCCATCTTTGAAAAACACAAGTTGATTTTTGAGGGCTTCTTTATAGCTAGCACAGTCTTTCTTTGCATGTTCTGGGTCATCACACCATATACATCTGAATGTAAACCCTTCTTTGCTTTGAGGCCTTTGCATAGGAGCCCGCCCTAATGGTAGCCCTTTTTCTTCAATCCTGGACATCTTCAACTTTAGGTCTCGCATGCCCTTAATAAGCTCATCCATCGGCCCTTCTACCTTTGGGATTGCAGCATCTGGTTTTGGTAGGTTCTCAGGAGTAACAACAGTTATAGGAGTTGCAGAGCTCATCACCATTTTATCCCTCCTTCGCTGCCGCTTTGCTAGCATGGTGACCACATCCTCGACATCATTCCAATCATTCTTTAGCCCCTGCTCTGTATCCTTATCCTCAAGGAGAATTTCCAGTTTTTCTTGGAGATCTTTCCCAGCTGCTTGTAAGAAGAGCTCTGTTTTTTCCCTATCCAAGGTTGTTCACTCTATCCTTGACAGTTGGGCATAGCGCTTCTCAAACTCTCTTATCAACTCTGTGGCAGAAATTCCCATTTTGGGTTTTGTGACCCATTCCAAGAAAGTTCGTTTGGTCACCTGCTCAGAATCCTCCATGAAATATTCATCCTTTAAAGCAAGCTTGAACTCCTCCCAATTTCTGCCACCATGTGCTGTCTGTAATCCTCTTATGCGCTCTCTTATTTTAGGAACACATACCAGCTCAAAGCTTCGAACCATATCCTCCTCAGTCACCCTATTTAGCTCCATTTCCTTTGTGTAATTGCGCAGGTACTTTGTGATGTCCTTACCATCAAATTGATCCACCTTTTTCACAATTGACTGCAGTGCTTTAGTCTTGGAAATTTGTCCCCTCTCAGCAGCTTGCTGCTATTGCATATACATAGTAAACATCTGAAACATTTGCATAACCCCGGGGTCAAAATGAACCCCCTGACCCTAAGGATTCTCAGCCATAGCTTCCCTGTGTATTTCACCACACTCTCACCCCAGCAGTTTCACGTCGGGTTCACCAAATCTGTCGTGACGTGGGCGGTGTCGCTGGGAAAGTGCGAGACTTCTGGCTGTGAGAGTAGCTTCCAAATCCCACCAAGAAAACACAAACACATAACTCTTCAAGGAGCATAAGACATCTCCATTTTTTATGACATATACATGTGCCAATTCACTTCAATACATCCCCAAATTCAGCTTGATGATTGCACATAAAATGTGTGTCAAGAGCATGACCAGTTCCAAGCATAGATCTCCTGATTCTTTTTCCAAATGCTTCGAACATATCACATGTAGGCATAACACAATTTACAAAAGATTTCCATATACATGTGACCATTCACATCACATATATCATATAATGCCAATTCCATCATTTCAAGGTGTCTCTTGATCTCGTGAAAACCTGCTTTCAGATTCCAACAACTCACAAAGCAAAAGATGACATATGGCATATGTACAACATATTCATGTGATTTTAGGAAACTCCATGTCTAACATTCCAAAATCCAACCGAGTAGAAAATAAAACCCAAATCCCCGCAATCTCTTCGTATTTTGATGCTTTCTTATTCCAAGACTCTCAAAACCCATAAAAAACTTTTTCCCAAAATCTTCTCATTCTCCAAAACCTTAAAGGGTTCCTAGACTATACGATTTTTCAAATCGTAAGTAACAACAACAAAAAAATCACTTATCTGGGAGTAAATAAAAAGCGAATTTATGGATTTCGCTATTCCCATACGGCTGCTTCACTGCCGTTTGCGCCAAGATCAGAATTCATCGTGTATTGTGTGATTTTTTTGATGATCATCTCCTTTGATAGCACTTCATTCTCTCTTTAATTCTAAACCCAAGATGCCCCATACAGTAGCCGCCATCATGATTTTTAAATCTCTGGTTATATTCAGCTGTGGTTCTGATTTTTGCACACCCCCGCTCCAGTATGCACCGTCCGTCTGGTTTTTCTCTCTTTCCCTATTTCTTTCCCGCAAGAGAATCGGCTCCTTTCGCTTTTGCAGCCCAAAAATCGGATTTTCCCAAGTTAAAAAAAACGCTGCGCTTCCTTTTTTTTCCCCAGCTTAATACTCGGATATTCCTTTTTTTTTTAAATCCACGCAAGCCACCACCTTGCGTCACCTTCGTTCTACATGAAGCCCGATTTGTTGATGCAAGACGAGAACCAGCCTGCTGTTTCTTTGAGGATGATGTTCATACATTTCCTCAGTAAAAGACTCAAGTGCATTTGATAAGCAAGTATGGTCCCCTTTTGCATATGCAATAGTATAGAATTTTGTACCTACATCATCAATGTCACTAATCATCCCTTCTTCATCTTCATACCTGGCTCTTGATAGCATATCTGCAACAACTGGGTTATCTTTTCCTGCAATATGCTCAAACTCAGGATTTAGTGACTTGATATAGGCAATCCACCTAAGCATAGCAATATCTAGAGTGGTGCAGCTTGCAATCATCCCAAGGAGTGGCAAGCAATCAGTTTCCACAAGTACAGATGCTTCTTTTTTTTTCCCAGCTTAA
Organism: Cibotium barometz; assembly: GCF_041138505.1. Taxonomy (NCBI): domain Eukaryota; kingdom Viridiplantae; phylum Streptophyta; class Polypodiopsida; order Cyatheales; family Cibotiaceae; genus Cibotium; species Cibotium barometz. The sequence continues at coordinate 13,703,442 of NC_141057.1, read as the reverse complement.
TACTTGGATATTCCTTTTTTTTTAAAAATCCACGCAAGCCACCACCTTGCGTCACCTTCGTTCTACATGAAGCCCGATTTGTTGATGCAAGACGAGAACCATCCTGCTGTTTCTTTGAGGATGATGTGATTAGAGCAGTTGCTGCAGTCTTGCGCTTGTCATTCAGGTAGGGTTTGGCCCACTCTACCAAATTTTGCTCCCCACCAGGTTTGTTTTTGTCCACAGCTCGACGCCCAGTAAGGATCTCAAGGAGAACAACACCAAAACTATAAACATCACTTCTAGCCGTCAAATGCCCTATTGCTACGTATTCCGGGGCAGCATAACCATACGTGCCCATCACTCGAGTTGAAACATGTGTGTTATCTCCTGTAGATCCATCCTTTGCAAGCCCAAAGTCTGACAGCTTCGCATTGTATTGCGAATCCACCAACAAGATGTTTGATGTTTTGAAGTCCCTGTAGATTACTGGTCTTTCTGCTTCATGCAAGAATGCAAGACCCCTAGTAGCACCCACCGCTTCTATCTTCAAAAAGCCATCCACGTACTCAACAGTTACAAAAAATCTAGCTCTTCCCTGCACAGGTGCCCCAGTTGGTGTGTCCATATCTCACCGCTCACGCACCCGATCACCAATCCAGCTTCATGACCTTAATTCCATATGACCACCTATGTTCAGACACCTGGATCTCACCACAGTATGCTCATCATGTGCATACAAAAGCCGCTTCAAACTAGCCATCTATCATCTATAGCTATTCCGGATGAAAAGTACCCACCTTGGGTGCTAAAAAGATCTCAAACTGTAGCTCCTCTGCGAAAATTTCCTTCTAGGAAGTTGTTCCTGACCACAACTCTTCAGTTCATCACATACCCATCAGGCACTCCCAGCTCCTGCTATCTGCCCTCCAAAATGGCTCCTTATCAGCCTGTGCACTTCACAAAAACTCACACATTTGTCCACTGTTTGCCTGGCCTTCAAGCATGCATCTGCACAGCAAAAGACTGCCCTTTTCCTCCACTAAAAACATCACACTATCCAAGTGTTAAAACACCGACTACACCCATTATGTACACAGGCTTTGAGACCTGACTCAGTCTTAGCTCGTCTTATTGAACCTCATTTACAATATGAACATATGTACTTAGGCATCATATAATGACTCAAGTCATGGCACTTAATCCCATGCATCTGGATTTGCATTTAATGGCCTCATATGCATGGTTTCACACCATAGACATGCCATGGCACGACATCCATCCCCTCTAAACCTGCACATCCTCTGGTATGTGCCAAATCATCATCAAGATCTACATATATCTGGATGTCGTCTTCATTTTCTACATTACCAGGAAGATCATCCTCTTCCTCTTCAACCATATCCATACTATCACTGTCAAGCCTTTCATCCTGAGTCTCCTGTGAATCAAAAGGATCACTGTCATGCCTCCTTTTAAACATCTTGATCCTTTTACCTGCTACAAGATTCTTTATCTCTGTTCCATCAAGCTCACACAGGGTATACGTGGCATTTCCATGCACATGCTTGACAATGTATGGGCCAAACCATCTTTTTGCAAACTTCCTTTGCACAGTAAATTGGTTGTCAAGACTACTATCATACATTAGGACCCAATCACCTTCTTCAATAGGTTTTGGCCGGAGTCTGTGTCTTCTATCAAATCTTTCTTTATTTTTCAACCTTGCATCTTTCAAACGAGCTTTAGCAAGCTCTACATCTTTAGGCCTCCTCTCCAGCTGCCTTATTCGCAATGCAAGGAGGTCTTCCCTATTCAATTCTTCCACCCAGGGTAATACATTCCAAGTTGGAACTACTTCTTCAACTGGCATTACTGGCTTCTGACCATACATTACTTCTGCAGGCATGTATCCTATCATCACTAAGCTATGAGTTGTACGGTCAATCCACAAAGCATATGGTAGCAACCTTGGCCACTCTCGTACTCTTCCTTTGCATGCCTTAGCCAAAGCTTTAATGATTGGAGGATGTCCTCGCTCACTTTTACCATTGCCCTCAGGGTTGTAAGCACATGTTAGGGCCAATTTGATGCCAATTCTAAAGAAGAATTCCCTTGCTTCTTCAACATCTAGCTCACCCCTATCAGCATTTTCCCAACACAACCATACTGGCAAATCACACCTTCCAAGAGAAATTGCATACTGTTTCCTTACTCTTTGTTCTAAGAGCACGCCCTTCCACCTGATTTGTCAAATCTTCTCTTGGAAGTGCTATGTACCGCATCCGCCAAATTCCCAATGGCATTGTAACTAGATCCACTACCCATTTGTAGTGCATGGCAGGTGGGTAGGTTGGTTGCAAGCCATCACGATGTCGTACATTTGAGTACATTTGACATACCATGTATGTTTCCACATATTGGGAAATATCCTTGTACATCCCTTTCCACCAATATCTTTCCTTTATTTTGGTAAAAGTGGCCCACACACTTCGATGTCCAACCCAGAGACTCTCATGGAATTCTTTCATGAGCTTCCCTTGAGTCTCTTTATCACATATGACTCTCTGTGGCATAGCATTTCTCTTCTTAGGATGCTTCCACAAGTAGCCATCCTTTAGAAAATACCCATATGCTTTTCTGCGGATCCTCTTAAATTCTGAGTCAGTAGACCAATTTTCGTGTCTTGTCAAAGTACTCAAGTATTGACCAATAAGCAACCAATCTCCTTCATACATTTCCTCAGTAAAAGACTCAAGTGCATTTGATAAGCAAGTATGGTCCCCTTTTGCATATGCAGTAGTATAGAATTTTATACCTACATCATCAATGTCACTAATCATCCCTTCTTCATCTTCATACCTGGCTCTTGATAGCATATCTGCAACTGGGTTATCTTTTCCTGCAATATGCTCAAACTCAGGATTTAGTGACTTGATATAGGCAATCCACCTAAGCATAGCGATATCTGGAGTGGTGCAGCTTGCAATCATCCCAAGGAGTGGCAAGCAATCAGTTTCCACAAGTACAGATGCCCCAATAAGATATTCTTTTTCACATTTTAGAGCAGTGACTATTCCCCATAACTCCCTCTTGATCTGCGGATAATTTCGCTGACGAATGCGTAATACCTTTGCTCCAAATCTGATTACATACCTGTGATCATCCTCATCATCTTGCCCTAATGCCCATCCTTCCTTAGAGTAGGTGATGATTGGAGCAGATATTTTAGCTTTCGCATAGCTTTAATATATACTGCACTCCACAAAAATTTTTGATTTTTCCTCAAAAGTTGATAAAGAGGATCTGCTACATGTGCATAATGTGGGATCCAAATAACATAAAAGACACATGCACCAAGAAATCTCCTAAGCTCTGTAACATTAATGCATATCTCTTTCATTCTTTGTATTGCATCTATCTTGGCTGGACAAGGTCGGCGTCCACTAGTACTACAAAGATGCCCCACTATTAGCACTTCACCAACCCCAAACACTGATTTCAGTCTAGATAAAGTAAGATTCACCTCTTCAAGCCTGGATAGAATCATATCACAATCTTTTATATGATTTGCCACAAACTTCCGGAACCCCTTCGAATCCAAATCCCCATCTTTGTCTTTCTCATCACAGCCTTTTATTGGCACATCATCCAGAAAAGGCATAGTTATTTGTGGTATGAAGTCTTGCAAGACTTTATTCATTCCATTCATCATATGCGCCACTGAGTTGGTGGCTCCCTGTGCTAAGGTACACATCCTTACCAATCCCAAAGGAGTTTTCATTGTGGTCAAGTCCCTGCTTTACATATCCAGCTGGAACTGATCATATCCCGAATACAGATCACCCATAGAGTATATAGCTTTCCCTGCTCCCACATTCCTGATTGTGACCTTGTTTACAGGCTGCATGTCTTGAATGAAGCGCAATGTTCCATTTTTCTTTGGCACGGTAAACCATCTGTTGGAGTAAGGAGCGCATGATGGCTCCAAAATTCCCATCCTGATCTTTTCTTTTAGTAATTCCGTCAGCTTTGGCAAGAGAGCCTTTGGTTCTGGAATTGGCCGTAGGTTCCAGGGCACATGTGGAACAGTGAAGATCACCATTGGCGCTATTATGCTTGGATCAACACAGCCTATCTCATGCGGGTGAAAAGCAAAGGCTTTCCCATGTTTTACAAGCATCTCCTCAAAGCATTCCTTTTCAACTAGCAACAGAAAATCCTTTTCACCAATCTTCAGCTCTTTTAGGGTTTCCTACATAAACTTATGCCCAATTTTCTTCGGATCTCTGAGATTCGGTTGCATAGAGGCTTCATCTATTTTCTCCTTGCTTCCTGGTGGCAAGGGCAAGGCAACTGGTTTCACCTTTTTTGCAACCGTTTTATACTTTGTATCAACATGAGCATCCATCTCACAATTCATGTTTTTACATTCCATCCCCTCAAATTCCTGGATTATATCATACATCCCCACAGATGACACCTCTATCATCTCATTTCCACCCTGTAAGCATACTCTTTCCATAGCAAAAAGCACATCCATAGTATCCACAAATGACACCTCATCAAGCACCCCTGAAATAAACTCATTCTTCTCCAAAAGACCACACTGCTCAAGACTTTTTTGTTCATTTTGTACATGTCGACGCATGCCACGCTTCAAATCCGTGCTTTTTACAAAGACCAGTGACCCATAGCTAGAAAATCCCTGAAAATTTGCTAAAAAGTTATTTACATTGATTGAGTCCTGCGAGAACTCATTTTCCCTTGTACCATTGGAATCCCGCTTTACAATGGCACCTGGCCAAAATCCCTCATCTCCCTGTAGTTCATGAATTCTCTGTTTATCTTTGGCAGTGACTGTGCTCGAAGAGACTCACGGTTCCTTTCATGGTTAATGCAAACTGTCAAGAACTGGACAGCTTTCTTGCCATCTTTACTCCTTATTCTTGCATATGCCGAGCCATCATCCAAAACTTTTGTTTCCATCCTCACAGCTGTAATGTAGGGTTGCCCAAGGATGAGGGGATACGATGACATCTCCTGAACAAAGAAGTTCTGATCATCTTTCACATCCCCTATAGTTACCCTTACATTTGGACAGGCTGCATAGAGCTCTCCAGATGAGTTATTAGCTGCTTTAATCATCCACCCATGATCTACATCCATTGGCCACTTACATTTGTTGTAGAGATTTTTAGCCATAAGATTTATTTCAGACCCATGGTCGATTAGAGCGACATACGGCTCTTCCAAGTCACCTATTTTGACAAGGGTTTCAGTAGTGGCCCTTGCCCAATGGCTCCTGGAGTAATGACTCTTTGTAAGAACTTCTTTTTCATCATCCTCATCCAGAAAGCACTTGTCGTGCCCCTTCAGCAGAGTGATTACATTCCACCACATTCTCTCTCGCTTCCTTTTGCTGTACCTGTACTCCATGAGTCTTGGAAGTGCTTGCCTCCCCTTGTGATGGAATAGATTCAATTATGGACTGCCTTTTCCTTCGTATAATATCAATTATCTCATCATGGAATTCTTTCTTTGCAATTCCCAAGACTTCCCCTAGTGTAAATTCCACTCTACTGTTTAGAATCCTCTCTTCAAGCACCTTTTTGAGGTCTGTTTTGCGGCTTCAATATCAGATTGAAGCTTGTAGAGTGGACTTTTTCCTTTACCCTTCTCCCTCTCATGCTTCATTTTTGCTGGCACTTCTTCCATTGATACTTCCTGTGGAGGTCTACTATGCGATGTGGAGGCATATGTGATGGCCCAGGATCCTTCTTTTCACTACCACGAGTGACCCTTTTTGATGGCCCTCCTTCCTCATTTTCCCTCTTACGCTTTTCCTCTACCTGTGCCTCATTATTCTAGCATTTTGCAATGTAGGCATGAACAGATAAAGAATCCATGGGCTCTTCCCAGCCAGTCTCAAGACGTATACAGTCACCTGCCTCATGCAAAGCCTGCTTAGACACCTTCTTTGACGCAATTAGTTCCATTGTTGATGGCCAAAAATCTTCATTCTCATAATCTTCATCATTCTCAGATTCCTGCTTTGATTGACCAACCTTTAACCCATAGGTTGCTGCCTCAACCATAGAGTTGGCATGGCTAGCAGCCATATCCTCAACTAGCTTTTTTGTCCCTCCTTTCCCAAAGTTTGTGCTTAATGGAAGACCAGTCTCTGTAAGGTGGATTTTTCCATCTTTGAAAAACACAAGTTGATTTTTTGAGGGCTTCTTTATAGCTAGCACAGTCTTTCTTTGCATGTTCTGGGTCATCACACCATATACATCTGAATGTAAACCCTTCTTTGCTTTGAGGCCTTTGCATAGAAGCCCGCCCTAATGGTAGCCCTTTTTCTTCAATCCTGGACATCTTCAACTTTAGGTCTCGCATGCCCTTAATAAGCTCATCCATCGGCCCTTCTACCTTTGGGATTGCAGCAGCTGGTTTTGGTAGGTTCTCAGGAGTAACAACAGTTATAGGAGTTGCCGAGCTCATCACCATTTTATCCCTCCTTCGTTGCCGCTTTGCTAGCATGGTGACCGCATCCTCGACATCATTCCAATCATTCTTTAGCCCCTGCTCTGTATCCTTATCCTCAAGGAGAATTTCCAGTTTTTCTTGGAGATCTTTCCCAGCTGCTTGTAAGAAGAGCTCTGTTTTTCCCTAGCGCTTCTCAAACTCTCTTAGCAACTCTGTGGCAGAAATTCCCATTTTGGGTTTTGTGACCCATTCCAAGAAAGTTCGTTTGGTCACCTGCTCAGAATCCTCCATGAAATATTCATCCTTTAAAGCAAGCTTGAACTCCTCCCAATTTCTGCAACCATGTGCTGTCTGTAATCCTTTTATGCGCTCTCTTATTTTAGGAACACATACCAGCTCAAAGCTTCGAACCATATCCTCCTCAGTCACCCTGTTTAGCTCCATTTCCTTTGTGTAATTGCGCAGGTACTTTGTGATGTCCTTACCATCAAATTGATCCACCTTTTTCACAATTGACTGCAGTGCTTTAGTCGTGGAAATTTGTCCCCTCTCAGCAGCTTGCTGCTGTTGCATATACATAGTAAACATCTGAAACATTTGCATAACCCCGGGGTCAAAATGAACCCCCTGACCCTCAGGATTCTCAGCCATAGCTTCCCTGTGTATTTCATCACACTCTCACCCCAGCAGTTTCACGTCGGGTTCACCAAATCTGTCGTGACGTGGGCGGTGTCGCTGGGAAAGTGCGAGACTTCTGGCTGTGAGAGTAGCTTCCAAATCCCACCAAGAAAACACAAACACATAACTCTTCAAGGAGCATAAGACATCTCCATTTTTTATGACATATACATGTGCCAATTCACTTCAATACATCCGGCCCAAATTCAGCTTGCTGATTGCACATAAAATGTGTGTCAAGAGCATGACCAGTTCCAAGCATAGATCTCCTGATTCTTTTTCCAAATGCTTCAAACATATCACATGTAGGCATAACACAATTTACAAAAGATTTCCATATACATGTGACCATTCACATCACATATATCATATAATGCCAATTCCATCATTTCAAGGTGTCTCTTGATCTCGTGAAAACCTGCTTTCAGATTCCAACAACTCACAAAGCAAAAGATGACATATGGTATATGTACAACATATTCATGTGATTTTAGGAAACTCCATGTCTAACATTCCAAAATCCAACCGAGTAGAAAATAAAACCCAAATCCCCGCAATCTCTTTGTATTTTGATGCTTTCTTATTCCAAGACTCTCAAAACCCATAAAAAACTTTTTCCCAAAATCTTCTCATTCTCCAAAACCTTAAAGGGTTCCTAGACTATACGATTTTTCAAATCATAAGTAACAACAAAAAAAAATCACTTATCTGGGAGTAAAAAAAAAGCAAATTTATGGATTTCGCTGTTCCCATACGGCCACACCAATAGATGCAAGGGATTCCACAATACCCTTTATCTTCAACGCATAGTCATTCACAGACATGCTCTTTTTCTCCACAGTATGAAGTTTGTTCTTTAACTATATCTTGCGTGCCTTGGTATTTGTTTCATAGAGTTTAACCAAGGTGTCCCACGCCTCCTTGGGGGACTTGGCATCCTGAATGTGCCCAATCATGGTGTCCTGTATACTAATGGAAAGCCAATACATTACTTTCCTGGCTCCTTGGTTCCAGTCTTTAAACTCTTTTACATCTGCAGCAGTCGGGGATTTATGTCCAGTATCTCTGGTGCCTCTTCATGCTCACCTTCTATGTAGTCCCAATAGCCCTTTCCCATCAGGAAATTTGTCAACCTAAACCTCCAAGCATGGAAGTTATTCTTATCAAGCTTCTCAGCCACAATCTGGGTTATCCCATCATTTGACATCTTGGTAAACACACAATTTTACCAGAAATAGCACTCTGGTTTGTCCTGCACAAACTGTTGTATTTTCTGCACAGCGGTAGTGTAGAACTCTCAAACGTCACAACCAGTGACTTCAATGTGCATACATACACCCAATGGCAACTGTTGACCTCTTTGCAGCACCCACAGTGTCTGCACAGTCAATTTGTCTTCCTGCAGTTCTTAAAACAGAGTTCTGCAGAGAATCAATGACTTACTCGCAGTTCTCGAAATCACCTGCTTTCTGAAAAACGGAGGTCCAGACGCGCCCGAAACGCATTTTCGACACAGAAAATGTTGTCCGATAGGACGGTGTCCGATAGGACAGTATAGTTGCCCTATAGCTTTACTCTCGCGAAGAAAGCTCCTCAATCAGAGATCGTTTGCCGGTGCCTCCCGTAGAGCTCCTGACAAGGGTGTAGTCACCAACACAAATAGGGAAGAGTGGTTGAAGCTCTTACTTTCATACCGCTTCTTGTGGTTCTCTTGCTTGCAGCTCAGCCCTTAGCACGAACCAGGCTCTGATACCATGAAAAGATGCAGGGGAGAAGAGAGCTTGAGCTCTTGCAAGCACACACACACTCACAAAATCCTAATAGAGAACACACAAGGTGAGAGGCTGAATATCTTCTTCTTCACTCAACACTCAACACACCATATACAAGATAAGAGTACACAAAATATGAAAGGTACTCAACCGATACATACACGGGTTCTCTATAATGTGAACCCAACTAAATGAGCTGGCGTTATAACTATGCCAGTCTCTAGAATGACTGTCACACAGCCTGTCATCCCACTGGCCGCATATCACCTAAGATCTCACCAACCATGCAAGTGGTGTAAGTGTGGGGCCTATCCCCCAGGCGGGTCATCAGTGTCCACCGCCTCACTGGATGAGCTCGATATCTCAACCAGGGATTTTATATTCACGTGATCACAAAATTTTTTTGGTTAATAACATGTGTTAACATGTTATTAACATGTTCACATGTTAACATGTTCTCAAAAAAGCCGGTGGCAAGCGACCTGGTAACCGGATAAAATCCCACCGGGCTTTTGCTATACCCGGCGGTCCCGCCGGGATAAAGCAAAACCCGACGGGTCCCGGCGGGGTCGTCATCTAGCCCGGCGGGGTACAATTTCCTATATATATGGGCCCGAGGGGCCCTTTGGGAGTTCATTGCTGACAGCATACACAGGTTATGAAACTTGTGTGTGTGTGTGTATGTGGGTGTGTTCGTGCGGGCAGCCGCCCCCACTGTCGCAATGCGCGGCAGGATGTGGGTGGTCCGCCACACGAGGGATGTGTGTGGGGGTGTGTTCGTGCGGGCAGCCGCCCATTGTCGCAATGCGCGGCAGGATGTGGGTGGCCCGCCACACAACAGGTGTGTGTGTAAGGCCATTCTTCGGAATGGTGCTTACCCTGGGGCACTTAGTCGGTAACGCGGCTAGTCTGTGTCCTATGGTAAGTATGGCACGCCGTAGCGGTACTAGTTGGTAACGCGGCAAGCATAGTATCATTATGGCGATGTCACCTTCCCTTCCCTTCCCTTTGTCAAATGCGGACATATGGTCGGTAACGCGGCCAGTGTATGTTCGTATCCTATTCGTATTCCCATAGAATCGGGCGGCATTTTGTCGTTAACGCGGCAAGTTGGTGTCGTCCGCTAGTGCATAAATTATTTTTTGCATATTGCGGCATCTGATCGTTAACGCGATCGAAAAAATGTCGTAAATTTGCTTGCATATTACGGCATATGATCGTTAACGCGGTCGAAAAAATGTCGTAAATTTGTTTGATTTGACTTGTATTGTTTTTATTGTGTTTGATCCATGCGATACTTGGTTGCTAACGCGGCATGAGTATTTCATGGATCAAAGTTTACATCATATTGTCTAAACGTTTTATTTTATAATATCGTGATTCGTAACTCGAAAAATATGAATATCTCTCTCTTCTTACCCCCCCTCTCTCTCTCTCATGATACACTTCACAACTCTTTCTCTCTCTCTCTCTCATGATACACTTCACAACACGATAGATGTGTAGATAATGATTTCTTTTTATTTCTCTTAAATTATACATAATTCTTAATAATTTCTTTTTTCTCCCTCTATTTACTTAAAAATTAAAACAGTACATTATTTTCCTCTTTAGGAACTCACAAAAACATTAAAAATGTCATCTAATGTTTCTTCTCTCTATCTGTCACAACTCTCTCTTCCTCTCCTCTTCTCTCTCTCTCTCTCTCTCTCTCTCTCTCTCTCTCTCTCATGATACACTTCACAATTCTCTCTCTCTCTCTCTCTCTCTCTCATGATACACTTCACAACTCTCTCTCTCTCTCTCTCTCTCTCTCTCTCTCATGATACACTTCACATCTCTCTCTCTATCACGATAGGTGTATAGATGAGGAGTGCTTTAGGATTACAAAACATTATTTTTCTCTCTTTAGGAACTCACAAAACTATAAAAAATGTCATTTAATTTTTCCTCTCTCTATCTGTCACACCTCTCTCTCTTCCTCCCCCTCTCTCTCTCTCTCTCATTCGATAATGTATATACTTCGTAAGTAATAATGCACTTGTTTTGCGGTTGTCTCACGTTCGATAATGTATTGCATGATGTTGAGTTCAGTAATATTGTTTGATATATTCTGTTTTTGTTTGATTATTGATAAGTAATGATACACTTGTTGCTGTTCTCTCACGTTTGATGATGTATTGGATGATGTTGAGTTCATTAAAATTATTTGATATTCCGTTTGTGTTTGAACATTGATAAGTAATGATATACTTGTTGCTGTTCTCTCACGTTTGCTTGATGTTGATTTCAGTAATGTTTAATATTCTGTTTTTTTGTGTTTAGTGATATTTGCTAGATTTACGAAGACAACCAACATGCTTTCCCCCGAAGAGCGTAAAATCGTTCTACGAGCAATTCGCATTGAAGCAGTCATCACAGTTTCACAATGTGCTGATGATGTCGTCAAAAAGATCAATGAGTCTGAGATACTCATGCGAGATCTAATAGACCAGATATGGGAAAATGCACAGCATCGGCGGCTTCGAAGCGGAGGCAACGCTGAGTTGCTTGATAGACAGAAGATAGCAGATTTCAACCATCAACACATAACACGAACCATTTTGGAAAGCATGCGTGTAGCATGCAGTGATCTTAGAGATGCTGCCCCGCCTGAAGCCAATATGCAACGTCTGCAGTTATGGGACGTTATATGGAGCGAGCAAAGAGCCAAGAGCAAGCGCATGAAGGCGTTGGATGCAGAATCCCTCCCCAAAAGAGTGCGCATTGCCGAGGACGTCGCTGCAACATCCAGCCAGGCAGATGCAAGTGGTACAGGTGTCATTAATCGTACCATCTACAATTCTATGTGCACACATCTCATTGGCATCCCGCACGAGGCTCTGTTCGAAGGGCGAACAATAGGCTCCGGTGTTTTTGGCACAGTAAAAGAGTATACAGTTAAAGGTATATCATTTTTACCGGAGCACATTACTTTTTGCGGAAAGCACTACAAAGGAGAAGGCAGCGCCAAGTTCGAGAGCTTCCAGGCAGAGCAGGGTATGCAAGTGCTACATCCATCGATTGTCCGGTGTATTGCCTTTACAAAAGAAGCTCCTTGGATCACTATTTTCCCGTACTATAATGGCGGCGCTCTTGGTGATACTCTTCTGAAGGTTCCCTTCAGATTCAGTGAGTTCACCAGAGTAATTTTCCGTTTGGATCGAGGATGGAGACAACCCCCGCCTGATAATATTCCTTTAAGTCATCTAGAACTTTCTAAAATAAAACAAATAGTAATAACCATGCCACATATTATGCATGCCCTGGGTGGAAGGCCTAGCGGCAGCACATCTGGCAGGAATTGTACATACCGACCTACATCCATTCAATGTAGTGTTGGATTTTACAAAAGAGTTGAAGCCACGCATAGGTATTATCGATTGGGGGTTACTGCTGAGAGCGCCCAAAAAACGGGTGTCTCTCAATTTTGTATTTGAAGCAGACAAGAACCCTGAGAAGGTGGCACAGGCAGTCTCCTACGCAGACAGAGAGCGAAATAAACGGCCATGGATAGCCCCAGAGCTTTATGATCCATTTTTGGCAGATGCATACACTCCTGCATCTGATGTTTTTGCCTTGGGATATTTATTACAAACTTTATATGACTTTTGGCAGAAAGTGCAAGAGTTGTGGATGGATAATAGTTCCTATGACAAAGTTACCATGGATACTATTATTCATAGAGTCAAAAATTGGATGTTTCTGCCTAATCGCGATGAGCGAAAATCAATTTTGCAAGTAGTTGAATTTTTTAGATCACTAAATACTGACCCAACGAGGGCACAACGTCCTCTTGTAGAGCTATCGGTGTCATTCACCCCAACTTTGTAATGATACAGTATCAAGAGATTAAGTTTCAGGAATGGCATTTTGTTTCTCTCTTCAAAATTTGATGTGTCCATTGTTTGAAATATTATCTCATTGAGTCTTTGCAATATCTCTCTCCTCTTGTGGTGTTTAAGTTTATGGTTTATCTTCAAAATTTGTTGTGCGCGCATTGTTTGAAGTATTTTTGGAGTCAAGTGGATATTTCTCATCGAGTCTTTGCAATACATATCTCCTCTCGTGGTGTTTAACTTTAAGATTTTGAGAGTAATGGTCAATTTATCTTACGTTGATCTTTACAGTTCATTAAAATCCTAAAGTCATTTACGTTCATGCAGATATGGCAGAGGCGCAAGCGAACGAGCATCAGGAGTTAGCCAAGAAGGAATATGAGCGAATGAAGGCCCTTGCACATGGCCTGACAGCCCGCGAAGCTACAAGAACAGCATGCAGGTTGTCGAAATGGACAAATCCAACTTATGCCCAATGGAAAGACATAAACAAACGCGTAACCAGAGAGATGATAAAGGAAATATGGCCATGTCCAGATGGTGAGATTAAGAAGCTCCATAACGCCGACGCTCCACTCTATTTTGCTAAGATGCTATATGCTCAATTTATCCTAGAAACTCCAGTGGACTTCGCCTCCAGAGAGGCCACTGTCAACACCCACGACATACGTGAAGAGATAGTGACATTCACAAGGGAAGAACTTGCTCTCATGGTGGAGGGCGCTGGATTGGAGTTAAACAAGGTCAAAGAAAGCTTAGGGGCACAGCTAGCAGAGAAGGAGAAAGAAGCTGACCGATTAACTCAAGCGTCAACTCCTCCCCCGGCCAATAGAGGGATTCAAGAGCAGCTAACAAAGATCAGCCAAGATGTGCAGAGCATCTCTTCACGTATTGCCCCTGTGCGCCAAGGAAACCACATCTCTCATTTTTTGATACATCCTGATCTTGTGGGAGTTTCTGCTGAGGCTACTAGTTCCTCCACCCCCCAATGTCCTGTATGTTACAAAGTATTCGATGGGTGGAACGGCCAGTATATACTACCATGTGGACACTACTACCACTTAATATGTTTAGTGAGGCAAATGCAAAATACTTCCACATGTGCATTGTGCAATGTCCCAATAAATCAAGGTATTTATACAGTGTTCGGCATGGCTAGCGAATATAAACCACCACGACCTTTAGATGCAACTCCTAGTGCAATTCGTAATTTATTTCAAGATGAAAGCTAAGAAAAACAAATCCTACTTTTGTATTGATAATTTCTCCAAATACGATCATTTGTACAAGTACTTTTTATGAAATTATTGAAGTGACTTCTTCCTCTATGTCAGTCTCTTGCTCCAAAATTCTTTCACCGTTTACTCTCTCGTCTGCTAAATTAAGCTCATCTAAGTCAATGTCTAAATTGTCTTCTATCTCAAGGGTGGTGCACAACGTGTGTCCAACATCAAAGTTCTCGTCTACTACATCATCACAATTGTACATCCATCTCGGCATATCTTCTTCATACTCTTCGCTTTCAATGTCTCGCAAGATCTTTTCATTGCAATACATGTAAACAAGTTTATCTGCTCGATCTGCAAGAAGTCGATTGCGAATAGTACTGTGAATATATTTTTACATGCTCCAGTTTCTTTCTAAGCCTGAGTTTGAAGAGCACTAACTTAGAACCTTCATCGCAAGGTTGCGCAATAAAGCATAATGCTCACCACCATTCATCATCCACCACTTCATGCAAGTTGCTCTTTAGCCATTTGTTGAACAAGGGAGTTGGAAAATAAACCCTCTTTCAATCGAGATGAGGTCATCTCCTTTATGCACTGTACACGATCATCATCATTATTATAGAAAGTGTTTACCACTTTATAAAAATCTTGCACCACCTCAACGTTGGACATCAAATCCATATTCCAATATTCAGGATCTAACATGTAAGCAGCACTGTGTAGTGGTGAATGCGCTCCAATCCATCTAGCATGAAAGTACTTCAATAGAACTTTTCTTTGTCTACTGGAGAATGGTACACGCCATTGCTTTTCCACCACTGAATGCTCTAATTTCTCAGGACACTCCAAACTCCGCTCGACAGTCCACCATTGCATCCATGCTTTTCCGAGATTAGGCGCTCTTTGATCAAGACTTCGTATAGCATACATAACAGGCATCATTACATGGTATGCATCCATCACACTATTCCACCAACTTCTTCTCGTAAGCGCTCCCTTCAAGACTTTGATTTTCTCTTTCACTTTTTCAAGTTGAGTGTTCTCCCAGTTATGAAATGCCATGCATGTAAATGTTTCGCAAACTGCATCTTTATTTCTAAGAAGAGACTCAAAAGTGTAAAAGTGAGTGCAAAACCTAGTCTCCGCTGGAAGCTTTAACATAACTGACATGCGAGGTCGAAACATATCTAAAACTCTCTGTCTCTTGAGCATGAATTTCACAAGCTGGCGAGCAGTGTCGACGATTGAGGCAAACCATTTGGTATCATCAGATTTATACCAATCTTTTAATACAAGATTCAAACTATGAGTATTACAGCCTACCGAAAAAATATGTGGATATTGTCGCTGTAGGATTTTGGATGCATTTTTACAATTTTTTGCATTGTCCATGACGACTTGGACTACATTTTGGCACCCACTTCCTCTATCACAAAGCTAATGACTTGAGCAATGTAAGCCCCAGTTTTGATTGAACCAGCTGAATCCATGGCACGGATGAAAGTCTCACCTCTAGATGAAATAACCATTATATTAATTAATGGTTTTCTTTGCACATTAGACCATCCATCACTTACTATACTACATCCAGAAAGCTCTATATTGCTAAGAATTATTCTTTGTACACGTTCTTTTACTTGCGCATAACATTTCTCTAATAGATCATTTTGCATAGCATGGTACGTAGGCGGTGAAAACCCTGGTCCAAACTCACCAATTTTCTTCCATGCTCTCTTCCAATGCTCACTGTCCACCATCATCATAGCACTCCCAGAAAAGTAAATCGCTTCAGCAAGGACGAGTTGTGCATCATCGAGTCGACCTTGACGTAGGCTTTCTTGCAATGAAGTTTGACGCATGGGTGTATTTCCTACGTCAAAGTTTTGCTTGCAAGAAGATGCACTGGGTAGATTACTTTCTGGTTGCACATTGCCGTTCGGGGTACAAGTAGGCGATGTAGCGGGAGTTTGATGATTAGAACAACACTCGGGGGGGTCACTCGTATAAATATGTAAGTATCACGTGGGTTCAACAGAAGGACATTTTAAATGTTTAAGACTTACAGAAATATATTTACAGAGGGGATTTATTTATTGTATTTTTAAAAAAATTTACAGATTTGAATAGGAAAGGATACATTATATTCACTAAAAAATTCACAGATAAGGGACTTTTTAAATAGGCCTTGAACGCACGTGATATAGAGGATTTACATATAGTGACCCCCCCGAGGAACAACAGTGTTCTTGCTACCTTGATACATTAACGGTAGGAGTGTCATGTTTTCTTGAATCTTTCTTTTGAATTTCTTCTCTTATGCGTTTGGCCACTATAGGTGCAGAGGGGTGGGTACATGACTTTTTCTTCGGTCCGCCTAAAAAGTGTTCTCTTAGTCGAGGCGCCCCACCTGATTTTACTGCATGGCATAGCTTACACTCCCAATCTATGAATCGATCACCAACGTTAATTGCATATTGCCACTCTATCCCAGGTGCCTTTTTTTTCCTGCTATTTGAAATTTGGACTCTATTGGAGGTATCACTGGATCCAACATTGTCCTCCATCTCAACAAATAACCTATTCAACCAAGCATATAACAATGAATACACAAATGAAAAAACAACAAATCACTCACGTATTACAAAACATACATTAGCAGACAAAGTACTTCGAAACTATCTTGACAAATACAAAAGATCATCACATAACACAAAACTACTTCAAACTATCTTGCAAGGTCTTACTACAAAACTACTTCGAAACTATCATGCACATTGCACCCCCAATGAAGGATGCCTTTTGTACCCAATTAAGGATACTTTACACAATCAAAGATCTATGCTTGCCCAATACTCGAGTATAGGACAATAGACCTTCTCTAACATTCACAAAGAAAATCAAAGATCTATGCTTGCCCAATACTCTAGTATAGGACAATAGACCCTTGTCTACTCTAAACTATATCAAGTATCAAGAACCAATACAAGCCCCTAAGCAGGACTCTTGGCTCCATCAAACCATTCATAAAGCAGAATGAGGTAGATTACGTACGTGGCTCAAATGCAAAGCTGAATGACTCCAAATTTGTCCCTAAATCTCCGCAAGTATTAGCTACGAACCACACCCTGCCCCCAGTTCAAAGAACTAAGGACGAGTGGCTCAATAGCCTTAGGAGTGCCTACAAGGAAAGACGACAGCCCCTAAGATAAGGACGTTCTTCCTAAGAGGACACTTCTAGCAACTCGAGAGCTCTACAAGTACTTTGAGGAGAGATATCACGCCCCCAAAACAAGGACTATCTCCCCAAAAGTTGTACGATGGGTGTCAGGCAGTGTTTATATACAGAATAGTACCCCGTCGGTGTTCTTCATTTTTCCCGGCGGGCCCGCCGGGCTTTTATTTTTCCCGGCGGGCCTGCCGGGAAAGATAAAAGCCCGGAGGTGTTACGGGACTAGTGGATTCTGGCAGGTCATTGCTCAGGTCATGTGAATATACAATGTGATCACAAGTTTTAATATGTTAACAATAGGTTTTGTTAACATGATCATGAAATTGTGAAGACGTTAATGAAATCCCTGATCTCAACAATTTGCGACTACATGCGAGCCACCACAAGAGTGCGAATCCTTTTGCATAAGAATGGGTTGGGAGAAATTTCCACTCTATATCCTTTTTCAATTCAGGACATACAGTTTCAATCAATGCAACCGCCCTCTTACATGCCCTACAGTCAAAGATATAAAGAATGACTTACAATCAACAATTAGGAAGTAAGAAGGAAACGATATAAAGTATAGTGACTTACGATTTAGACTGTCCATGCATTCCAAGAAGGCTATTCATAAAAATTATCTTGCATTTAATTCTAAACCCAAGATGCCCCATACAGTAGCCGCCATCATGATTTTTAAATCTCTAGTTATATTCAGCTGTGGTTCTGATTTTTGCACACCCCCACTCCAGTATGCGCCGTACGTCTAGTCTTTCTCTCTTTCCCCATTTCTTTCCCGCAAGAGAATCGGCTCCTTTCGCTTTTGCAGCCCAAAAATTGGATTTTCCCAAATTAAAAAAAAACGCTGCGCTTCCTTTTTTTCCCAGCTTAATACTCGGATATTCCTTTTTTTTAAAAATCCACGCAAGCCACCACCTAAGCAGACCAGTGCCCTTTGAAATTGAGAAAGTAAACAAAAAATATAAGAAACCTAACACAGGAAACTAATAACTTAAATTCCATCAACAGTTTGAAATCTAAAGAAAATACATACTTCTCTATATATGGCAGCACAACAAAGCAGGTACCTAGACTAGCTCCCTAGGAAATAAGGAGCAAGCTCCTCTTCAGAACTCAACGGGTCAATTAGGATAGTTGATACCAAAGGATCACAAATATATACTTGTTTTGCCTGGTCTAGCAAAAGCTCTTTCAACAGTACCCTGCAGATTGAATTAAAAACATTAGGAAAGGGAAAAAGAAATCAAAGTAAGAAAGCAAAGGATTCCTGCTGCCTTCCTATCCTTGAATGGTAGAGGTCGCATGAACTTATCATACCTATACCTAACTCTGCTTACTAATGTCATGTCCTTGTCCATTAGTGTGACCCTCCTAGCATGGGCAACACAAATGTTACTATAATTTATTAAGTCTATAAGGAAGTCCTTGCATGACTCTTGAAGACATACGAGGGCGCTACTCTGCCATTTAAAGTGACCTTTCCACTTTACTCTGTAGCTAATGGATTTGACAATCCTCAAGAAAGGAGCTTTGGGGGTGAGGAGATTGACAGCTGCGTGCACCTTCCTTATCTCCGCAAACATTTTTCTTTGCCTCTGCAAAGTGACCCTGTCCTTTGAAATATTCATACTGGTGCTAGGTTTAACATCAAGAAGCATAGGTTCACTTGCGACATCCTTTGGAAGATCTAGAAACCGGAACTAGATTCGGCGCTGGATCTGGAGCTGGCACTGAAACTCTTTGACGGTCTGTTTTGTGCGTGCAATTACAGTACTAGAAAAGAGAAGGCAGAGTAATTAGCCAAAAGTCACGGTTTCCACCCGGATCAGAGAAGCAATGGAGGTTAAGAGTTCTCACTTGTACAATGTTGCAGACGATGTGGATGATTTTGCTCGAGGAGATTAAGGACGAGCCTAGTGCCACAGAGCAGCTCTTTGATCTACTGAGGACAGCTGGTAGGGAGAAATCCCTTTACCATGTAGAGCCTGTGTTCAATGTTCCTTTCAGTCTAGAGGAGATTATCAAGGACATGGCAAGAACATCCTTGGAGGGAGAGTGGATAGAGTATTGCAGGTTGGTCGGCGGAGGGACTGTCTCTTATGGGTCCATAACATATGTCCACATGTCAAGCCTTCTCACAGTCACTTCGTCTTATGGGGCTGTCTCTTATGGGACTGTCTCTTATGGGTCCATAACATATGTCCACATGTCAAGCCTTCTCACAGTCACCTCGTCTTAGAATTCAAGCATGTCGAAGAGGTGCGATACTGACTCAGATGATCAACGTATCAAGATTTGTGTTGACATGTGCCTAGTGCATGATGGCAGGAAATGCAAGTTGCTAGAATACCATTTTGGGTTTGTTGCCTATCTCTTTCTTCATAGGCTGATAAGGAGGATTACACAAAAGAGGAGCTCAAAGGAAGGACTGATAAATCAAAATAGTCCTTTATTTCAAGTGCTCAGTCTCTGCAGAAGAAGAGGTCCCGGAGGAACTTCTCAGCACAAATTTTGATGTGGTAGAGTTTAAGGCCTCCACCATCATTGATGAAGGAATGTCATCCATCCATGGGGAGTGATTGACGTCCAATTTTGTCATCCCTGGGGGCTATCGTCCTTCCTAATTTATGGGAAGTATTACCTCCTTCTCTCCCACATTCAAAAACTCTACAATTTTAGGGAGGATTACTGTCTTGCTATAATAGCAGATGGTTGTGAAGATGCGTCCAGTGTTCTCAATCTAGAGAATGAGCATAAGGATGAATTTCTCGCATTGGACACATAAGTGAGAGAAAACTTCTTAGAGGCCCACAGAAGAAATGTCCTTGTGCTTTAAAAAAGCCAAGGAGAATGAAGCTTCTCTTCCTTCAAAGGAAGAATTTCAAGCCCTTCAGCAGGATATGGCCATTTCTGAGTTTGGTAAAGGAACCTGTTCCCGAACTTGACCAAGAAAATGAAGAGGGCTCCATCAACCTTTGGGATGCAGCGAAGTTGGATGAGGATGAGAACTAGAAGGTAAATTATTGCTTGTCTGTTGCCTGAATTAATTATTTCTTTAGTTTGTCTGGTTTAATTATTATTGCTTTAGTTTGTTTGAATTATTTCTTACTTTAGTTTGTTCCCTCCTGGTTCTTTGTTAATGTAGATAGAGCTTGATGATGCCGATGGATTTCTTAGACGAGGTGGTGCTGGTCGTGCAACAACAGCTGGGCAAGATGCCGCTCTTGCACACTACATCTCTTCTATCGACAAAAATATATTTATTATATATCATAGCAAGTACTCCAGGGATCCAGAGATTCCACTCCTTAGACTGAAATCCCTATCTAGGTATATAGGGTATGCATTTATACCTTATAATATACATAAAGTCATGCTTATAAAGAAGTATGCTGCCATCCATATCTTTGGATACGGCCCTGGTTTTTGGCCTTCTCGAGCAGGTTATTTTCTATGTTATTCAAGCTATGTCCTAGGTGCAGAAGTGGAGGATGTAAAGTCACTCAAGGGCTATAGACATAAGAGGTTTTTGCATT
Source organism: Cibotium barometz (assembly GCF_041138505.1). Lineage (NCBI taxonomy): Eukaryota > Viridiplantae > Streptophyta > Polypodiopsida > Cyatheales > Cibotiaceae > Cibotium > Cibotium barometz. The sequence goes on along the minus strand of NC_141057.1, from coordinate 13,682,649 downwards.
ATAGACAGAAAATGCATACCAAAGAGGGGGAGCAAGAAGAGAAGAGACTCAAGAGCAATTAGCTCTTTTCGTGTAAATATTTTCACCGTGTAAATCTTCAATATAATGGAATGGTGCAATTATTTTTTATTTTCAAGTCAAAAAGCTTTACAACTTTCTTCTAAACGTTTACGTACTAAGTCAAAAATGTTTACAACTTTATTCCAAATACTTTCAATTTCAAAGTGCTGTTTCTACTTCCAAATTCTTCCTATGCGTGTTCGTGAAGATCTCCATGCTGCATGACGTGTTGGTCCTATGTGCCAGCTTTCCACTTTAGTGATCTTCTCTGTTTGGAATTATTTCATGCTGCCCTTGCTAGATTACTCATACGTGCCCTTTCCATGGACAATTTTTGCCCAAAAGTGTATTTGTAAAACCAGTTAAACATCTCTTTGAGGTAATTTGTACGAGTCTTCCCTCCTCCATATGCCGGGTGTTTTTAAAATATACTCCTCTAGCTTGATAGCTAGATTTCTCCATTCCTTATGTGCTCCACATGTCCATAGAACCATACTCATTCATGAAGTATGCACCATGACCATAAAGAATGTGCTGCAAAAAAATTAAGAGAGACAGTAGTTATTCATACTCGTTTCTTAATATCCAGTGTAGGAAGGAGCCAATGTGTTTACCATGTAGTGCGTAATGTTGGTTTCCATGTATCAACCATGGACTTTGTAAAATTAGAAAGCTTGTCTTGAAATTTTTGTCGCTCCTTTGTGGTTGTCTTGCTTTTGGTCAAAAGTTTCACCATCTTATTGAAGTCTGACCAAACCTTCTCATGTAGAATTACAAGGCTTGAATTGGTACAGTCAAATGTTGTACATTTGCATAAATCCTTCGACAAGTTCCAAGGCTTGGTTGAGTCCCTAGCATTTTTTGGCTTCTCCAAAAAACGTCTTGCTTTATTTCCACTCGTAGACACTTGTTATGCAACCTCATGATTCATGCCAGAGGTCTTTTTGTTAACAGTAATCTACACATAATCTATGTGACACTTAAAAAAACGGTCAAACACACGCATGAATGCATGCAGTGTATAGAAGTGGACATTCTTCAATTCAAATGGAGTTATAGGATTCCATTCTGGGTCTCTCAAATGCCTGTTTGGCATAGCTAGCATGTTGGCAGACAAGACACCTCCAACCCAGTTGCTCAACATCGTCCATGGGGTCATGCTCAATATCTTGACTCTCAAGCATCCTCTTCTTTCCCAACTTTTGTTTGTTTTCCCTCACCATTCTGATGCACCACGGACAACGATTTGGGGTGTTGGCACCTTCTGGACACCCAAGCAAGCACTTTATTGTCTTTAGGTCACCCCCCAAATGCCAATCTACTGTATAAGTGCCCTTGCTCTCTACCTCAAGTTTTTCTCCCTGAATCTGTGCTTTGATGACCGTGGTAATCTAGGGTATCCTATCAACCCCCATCCAAGTGAGAACTTCATGTGTCTCTTTTGGTACTTTAAATGCCCCAAGCCACCATATCTCTTTCCCAGATTCGACACTATATGAGGGAAAGTCTAGCTTGCAAAGCCTCTCCCTACTATCAAGAGTTTGGTTAATCTCAATATTCCCCTCAAATGTGTCTTCACTGAGAAAAGACGATAACTCTAAACTTTTTGCATATGCCATAGCCTCATTCATGAGTGTGATACTCATTCGCTCTATCCTCTTTCCTTTCACAATGTGACACTCATCCATTTTCAACACAAAGCTAACTTTGTCACCTTACATGATGACAAATAAAATTAAATAAGCTTTGATTTGTAAGAGATAAAAGTTACTTACAATTATTAGGTAATCCATAGAATAAGATCATAACTTTCTGAAGACGTTGTAGATCAACAAATATATTGTTGAACTCGTTGTAATAAGGAACCACAATATTACCATTGTTGCCTCGCTTTTTCCCGAAGTTCTAATGGGGTTAGCACATCATTGACGCAGTGGTACTCTCCAATCTTACGTTGCACATCTTCATTGCATGTCCTCTTTGCTAATCTTAATCTTCTTGGGGCAGGAAAAATATTTCGTGTGATGCCTTGTTGCGAAGTGTATCTTGCAGTAATTGATGGAGAGCCTCGTATCCTTTTGTGCTTATGCCCACTTCATTGCATGTATTCTGAACTTCCTCAATGCCTAAAACGTTAGTTATATCTTTCATTATCTCATTTGTAAGTATATATCGTACCTTCTTATAGAGTGGATCTCGAACTATGGAAAGAATGTCATGTTTTCTCACGCAGCTACGTAACATATCTCCAATATCTTGAGGACCATTATCACCACACGCATCTTTAAGAAAGGTCTTGTAATGAACTAACAAAGATTACTTATAGCAGCAAATATTATATAGTGAGTTAATGAAAAAAATCAAACAATAGATACACTCTAATAAGAAGAATAACTTATAACCAAAAAGATGAATAGAAAACAAACCTTGCTGCATGAATTCTTTGCTTGAGAGCACCAACACCAATTGCAAGTGTCTAAATGTTTTTCATTGTCCTCTTTCGCTCTCTGGCTCCATGGGTGTGCTCTTCATACGCGAGATTGTATCCTCTAACTTCAAGATGTGGTCCTCTTTCTCTTTGCCCTCTCTCTGTAGCTGTAAAATATTATTCTGTGCAATGTCGAGAGCTTGTTGCACACTACTCAAAGTGACTTGCAAGCTATGAATTTGTGAGTTTAGAAATTTAACCTTCTATGCATCACATATACTTAAGCATTTGCAATATCCAAGAAGCCCATTCCCACCCTCTCCAACAAAATTTATGAATGAGGGTAGGTCTGTGAAAGGTGGAGAGAAATTTGAAGAAGGATCATTAGGATAAATACCCATCAACCCAAAGATCCACATTACAATGACCCTATTGTCTTCTTTCTTGCTTCTCCTGTGTGCGTTTAGACGTTCTTTTCTAATAGGTGCATATTCATTCAAGATGCGAATATGCAAGTCTACCTTCCTCACTCGTGATAAATTTGAGGTGTTTGTTATTTCTGTGAGTGCCATAATAGAAACAATGGAAGATGGTAGATAGCTTGGATCCCAAAGAGAAGCTTGAAAGAGAGAGAGAGAGAGAGAGAGAGAGAGAGAGAGAGAGAGAGAGAGTCTTTTAGTTGTTGAGTCGAACAAAGAGGAGATGTGATAGTAATCAATTAAGAAAACGGTTTTTAGGTGGGTTTGCTATAAAATATAAATTTTAAATTGCTAGCTTATCCAAAAATTTAAATTTAAATTAAACTTTTTATTTTTATGCATTTAAAAGTGAAAAAATAAAAAAACGTAAGTTTTCCTTGTCTTTTAATGACTGTTGATTTAGAATTTGTGGGAAATTCAAAAACGTAATGAAAGTGTATTAAAACGAGATTGTCTTTTAATGACTGTTGATATGAAATTTAGAGGGAACTTCAAAAATGCAATGAAAGTGCCCTGGACCTTTGGGAATAGGTAGGGCCATTAAAAGACCAAAAGGTTTACCATGATAGAGTTTAATTCTTTGACAAAAAATACATTCAGACACAAATTTTGCAATGTCATGTTTCATGTTAGGGCAAAAGAATTATTCTTTAAATGCAGCTAATGTGGATTGAATTCCTCTATGTCCTATATATGCAGGAGCATGCATCTCAGTTATTGCTAGTTCTCTAAATGGTGCAGTGATGCAAAGTATCTTTTGAAAGAATAAAAATCCATTTGCATAAGAATAATCTTTTAGTTACAAAGAATTGTTAGCATGTATGGCATTCCATTCTGGTAAAAAATCAGGATCATTAGTATATGAGTCAATCATTGCATCAAAAGATTGCACTTGAATAGCATACACATTATTCAAATAAACATGTTTAAGTTCATTAAATAAATTAGAACTGCAAACATAACTTTGGTTATCATTAAGAGGTCTGCGACTAAGAGCATCTGCACTACATTACCACGGCTTGGTTGATATTGGATCATAGGGTAAAACTTTTGGATAAAAGAAGCCCATTGGATATGGCAATGCGATTCTGATATTAAAGATTGGCCAACAACTGCTTATAGCGTGTTGATCTGTCTTTATTAGTACCTTAGATCCCATGAGATAATGCTTCCATATTTTTACGGCATGGACAACAACCACCCAAAAGTTTCTTCTCATCGGTACTATACTTGGCTTCATTGGGTTTGAGCTTGCGGCTCTCATAATCTATGGGATGGTCATCTTGCATGAGGACTGTGCCTATGCTAGATCCGCTAGCATATGTGACACCTAAAAAGAAAGGACGGTCAAAGTCAGGTAGTTGTAGGACATGTGCATGGGTCAATAAGTACTTCAAAGTTTCGAAGGATTTCCGCGCCCACTGTCACCCCATGGAAAAATTAGCTTCTTGTGAAGTAGGATAGTCAATGGGAGAGCAATGAGCGAGAAATGTTTTACGAACTTGTAGTAAAAACCTGCTAGACCTAGAAAAGATCTAACTTCATGGGTGTTTTTAGGAGTAGGCCGGTCTTGAATAGTTTGGACTTTCTTAGGATCTACTTGAATACCATCGGCGCGGCGGCTGATACTATATGGCCTAGATATTCCATCTCAATTTGAAAGAAAGAACATTTGTCAGGGTTAGCATATAATTGATTTTTCCTTAACAAATCAAAGACAATGCTTAAGTGATCCTTGTGTTCTTCTTTAGAGTGACTGTAAACAAGAATATCATCAAAGAAAATAATAACAAATTTTTGGTAATCTATAAAAATTTTGTTCATCATGTGTGTAAATGTGGTAGGAGCACTAGTGAGACCAAAGGGCATGACAACGAACTCATAATGTGCTGATTGTGTACAAAAAGCAGTCTTGAAGATATCAACAGGATCCATACGAATTTGATGATAACCAGACTTTAAGTCAATTTTACTAAATACACTTGCACCTTTCAATTTATCTAATAGTTCATCAATTCTAGGGATTGGGTAGCGGTTCTTAACAGTCACTTTATTTAGTGCTCTATAGTCTATGTACATCCTAAAAGTTTTATTCTTTTTGTACACAAGCAAGATAGGTGCACCAAACGGGGAACTACTAGGGCGAATGAGACCTTTGTTAAGCAATTCAACTACTTGACGTTGAACTTGTTGGTGGTGCAAAGGGCTATTTCTATATCGTGCTTTGTGAGGCAGTTGAATGCCTGGAAGAAGTTCTAACTTATGGTCTAAGTTACCACGAGAAGGAGATAGATGGGGAGGATAGTCACCCGCAAAACAATCATTAAATGAAGAAATAAATTTTTGTTGTTGTGGTGAAAGAGAAGATTGTTTTGTTTCCACTTAATTAACATAAATCGTGTATGCTTTCTCATGTTTCCTCAATGCACGACGTGCTTGTGTGTGAGAGATGAGTGGAAACAAATCAAGAGAAGGATGACTAGATAAAGAGAGAGTTTGATTATTGTTGAAATTGAAAGACATCGTGTGTGTATGATAATCAATTTGTGGAATATGTTGGTGTCTAAATGGCATACCAAGAATAACATCTAGGTGCAATAAGAAAATTTTATTTTTCCCTATAAGGACCAATAGAAATTTCGAGACCTTTTATTTCACGTGTGCCATTGTACTACCTAGTTCCTTCAAAAGAAGATTTAACTTTATAAGCAGAAGGAGAAGTTTCAAGTTGGAGTTTCCTAACAAGTCTTTCTCAGAGATGGATTCATGTGAACTACCATCATCGTATAAAGCACATACTTTAGAACCATTTATATGACCTTTCATTCGCATGTATCAATGGAGGCATACCTGGATACTCAAGAGGCTATGTACCGGGAGATCACAGAAGAGGATGATGTAGGGTTGCAAAGATCAGCAGGCACTTTGTATCATCGTTACTTGTGGTGGTGAAGTATAAGAATCATTCTATTGAGGAATCACAGTGGATTCCTGAGCATCTTCAGTCCAATTTGGAGCAAAGTCGATATCATCAATAGCGCTATCCTCTTCAATATCTAGTGGAGTTTTGCCGATGAAGGATTATCCTTTGGAAGCTTAGCAGGGCATTGAGATTGTTTATGGCTTGGTTTATGGCACTTATAACAAAAGATGGGATATTTGTGATGTGAATCAGCACGTGGTACGTGCACACTATTATGGCTAAGCTGGGGCTTTGAATTTACGTCATTCAGTTTGGAATTAGCCACATTAGATACATTTTTATTTGGAAAAATGGTTGCACGAGTGTTGTTAAAAGTGTCAGTGCGTGGAGTAAAAAATGGTTTACGAAAGTTATAATTTTTTGTTACCCAAGATGATTGTTGATTTTGAGTTGCCGCTTGTGATTGGCAAACTTGAGTAGCCTTTTGAGAAGATCGAACCATCTGGGCAATAGATTGAAACTCTTTCTCCGCGTCGTGAGTGAAAGAAATTGCTTCATAGAGTGAAGAGGGCTTCAAAGTATTGATTTTTGCTTGTATACCACGTTGAACACCATCTTCATATTTGCGTTGAAGTGAATCTTAAGGCACGTCTTCGAGCATACGAAGGAGTAAGAGGCATTGCCAAAAACGCTCAGTAGATTGACTCACGTTTTCACCTTCAATCCATGAGAAATTTGACCATGCGCACGTACGACGTACGTGAAGATGAAACTGAGGTGATAAGAATGATTCTTGGTAAATGAACACCTTGAAAGGTGTTTGTTAATCTCTTGAGTTTTTTCTAGATGGTAGAGTATATAACTCTAGATTTAGACTAAATGGAAACATTATAGATAGAATGTCATGAAATATATTAAATTATATCAAGTATCTTCCTCCTATTACTTTCACATCAACGGATCTCAATTCAAAAGAAAACTCAATTTAATTTGAACTTAATATTCAAATGGATCCTAGAAACATAAAGAAACTCATGGTGGTAAATGAACACCTTGAAAGGTGTGTGTTAATCTCTTGAGTTTTTTCTAGATGGTAGAGTATATAACTCTAGATTTAGACTAAATGGAAACATTATAGATAGAATGTCATGAAATATATTAAATTATATCAAGTATCTTCCTCCTATTACTTTGGTATTTGAGACTTAACTTAATATATCTTCTTTGTATTTTTGCCAGTGTGAATTTGGGCTTAATATTCAAATGGTTTTTGGAAAGAATAAGAAAGCCATGCTGAATTCTAAATAGACCTTGAAGGTTGATTGTTAATCTCTTGACTTGTTTCTAGATGGCACACCAAATTACTTTAAATTTAGACTAAATGGAAACATTATAGGTAGAAGGTCAAAAAGCACGTTAAATTGTATTAGGTCTACTTTGGCATTTGAGGCTTCACTTAACTCCATATATGTAGATTTAATTCTTGAGAAATCATACTCTACTAAACAATGCACGAAAATTAAAGAAAGCCATGGGCAGTGGAATTTTCGAAGCACGAAAAAGATGTGCTGCTGCTGCTATGCGTGTGATAGTTCGTCATCTTCTTCACTTCATATTTGACCCGGAACCATGGGTCCCTAATCTCGTCTAATATAAGTGTAAAACACTTATATTAGAAACACTTCATCTACTTGAAGCCTAGCACAGTAATTAGAAAAACCATGTCTGCTGAAGGGAGCGGTGCTAGTGTGAAGGTGCTTAGCACCTGGGTAAGCATGTTTGGCATGAGAGTGATCATTGCCCTCAAGGAGAAAGGCGTGGAGTACGAGTATCAGGAGGAGGATCTAAGCAACAAGAGCAAGCTGCTGCTGGACTCCAACCCTGTGCACAAGAAGATACCCGTGCTGATCCACAACGGCAAGCCCATACGCGAGTCTCTCATCATAGTGCAGTACATTGATGAGGCCTGGCCAGCTGTGGACGGGAAGGCAGCTAGTTTGCTCCTCCCCAAGGACCCTTACCAACGAGCCCTTGCCCGCTTCTGGGCCGACTATATTGACAAGAAGGTAAGTAAGAAGCTCACAGACAACAACCCACACACAAAGCTATAGCTTCTGCAAACTTTGATGCAAAATTTTTTTTTTTCTTGCTGCAGATTTATGATGCTGGCAAGCGCATCGTAAAGAGCCCCGAGGAGGACGCCAGGGAGCAGGGAAAGAAGGAGCTCGCTGATTGCTTCGTGACCCTGGACGGCGCCCACCTTCAGCTGTCTGGTGGGGCGGCCCCTTACTTCGGTGGGAACAGCATCGGCCTTGTGGACATCGCCCTTGCCCCTTTCATACCCTGGTTCGACGCCTTACAGACCTTGGGTGGCTTCCAGCTGCCGGACCAAACCCAGTGCCCCCACCTGCATGCATGGATAAAAACCATCTTAGAGTACCCTAGTGTGAAAGACGCCATGACTCTGGCACCCTCTCACAAAATTCTGGAAGAAGTCAGCCACCGGATCAGAAACAGAGTCATCGGAGCTTAGAGTTAGTAGGCAGAGCTTTCAATAAAGTAACGAGAGGTTCTTCTCCTATCAGGAGCAGTGTTCGAAAAAAACCCGGGTATAGTGTAATTTGCACCTTCAGATTTTTAAAATTACCTTCAAATTTGAAACTTAAGGGTATAAAAACCTGCAGATTTTGAGGGGTTGTAGAAAAAAACCTTCAAAATTTGAAAATTTTCTTTATAAATAATTTCACAAGTCGTCATTCACGGTGTGGACACCTTTCTCTCTCTCTTTTTTGCCCTCCCCCCTCTCTCTCTCCCACGCTCTTTGTCCACCCCTGCAGCGGCTCTCACCCATATCTGACAAGGTTGACCTCTCTCTCTCTCTCTCTCTCTCTCTCTCTCTTCCTCCCTCCCCCTCTCTCTCTCCCCCCCACTCTTCCACCGCCCGCACTTTGCCAAGTCCCCGGCTGCTTGGCCAAACCCCTGGGGCTAGCCGATAGCCTGCCCAACCCTTCTATGGGCTGGTGGGCAAAGCCTAGGGCCTTTGTTGGCCCCTTGGGGTGGCCACCTCTTCTTGCGAGCACAATACAACACATGCATCGTTGCTAACAATGCCTTTAGTTTTGACTTGTTCAGTGGCATCATCTCCAATATCGTATGTCTAGTTAGGCATGTGCTCCTCATCATAATCGTCGCTTTCTATGCGCTTTAGAATTCTTTTGTTGTAGTACATGTACACCAATTTCTCAGCCCTACTTGCATTCCACCTTAGTTTAGCATTGTGATTAGTGTAGGATTAGTTTATGATTAGGTAAATATCTTGTTATTAGGAAGTTGTTTAGGAGAGTTTGACCTATGACTCTCAACATGGTATCAGAGCTAGTGTGAGGCTCTCTAGCTCTTAGGAAATGATTAGATTTCATTAGCAAGTGTTTTAGCTTTAGATTAGGTTTATCTTCTCTTTTCCTCTCTTTCCTCTGCCTTCTCCTCCCCCGCCTCCTTCCTCGCTTCCTCCCCCGCCATCTCTCCCCCGCCATCTCTCCCCCCCGCCTCCTTCCTCGCTCCCTCCCCCGCCATCTCTCCCCCCCGCCTTCCCTTCCGCTTCGTGGCTCTTCCCCCCGCCTTCTCCCTCGCCTCCCCCTCTGTCTCGCCCCTCCTCCCATCGCTAGCTCCCCCGCCTCAGCGCCCCCCTCCCCCCCCCCCGCTCCGCCCCCGCTGTCCTCTCTCCTTCCGCCTCTCCGTTTCCTCGTAGGGCTGTGTCCCTCCCGATGGTGACCCCGGTCTCTGGCCTTTTCCCTCTGGAGGACTCCATGGAAGCCGCTCCGACTACCCCTGCCAATTTCGGTCTCCGTCTGGAGTTCACAGATGCAGATCATCAATTGTTTGTTTCCACAGTATCCGCTCTTGAGGCCTCCTCCTTGGTCTGCAAGATAGTGGGTAGCCGTCTGATGCAGAGAGAGCTTGGCGACCTTCTGCAAGGCAGCCTCGTTGGCGTGCCTCCCAAGATCGTCAGCGTCGATTTTTTGGGACGTGGCTACTACCAGGTGGATTTCGAGTCCCCCCAGGCAGCTCAGACGGTGGTGGCTCGGAGCCCCATTGCCCTCCGCTCATCCCGGGCGTTCTTGGCACGATGGACTCACGGTTTTGACCCCGCTTCTGACCCGCTAGCAGGCGCGACAGGTTTCCCCATCACTATCTGCTTTCCTGGACTCCGCAGGGAGTACTTGCCCCTCTTGTCATCCATTGGCAAGGCGTTCAGGCAGGTGGTGGAGATGCCTCAGACAGCGGCTTCACTGATAGCTCGGGCAGCAGGACTCCCGGCCATTCGTGTTGTGGTTCCGTCACCGGAGTCCCTCCCGAAGACGATCCTTCTCCCTTGTCTTTCTGGAGGACATCTGATACAGCGCGTGGAGTATTCGGGCCTCCCCGGCCAGTGCTACAGCTGTCGGGAGATGGGCCACCTCGCACGCGCCTGTCCCCGCAAGGGGGTTAATCCTTCATGCTCTGCCGCCTCTGGACCCCCTTCAGGAGGCCCGAGGGGTGGCCATCCACCTCAGGGACCGGACATCCCTGGCTCGTCTCAGCAGGCGCCATCATCTGACGAGCAGGCCCCAGCGGAGGATGCCGCGCAGACCCAGGAGGTTGGCGGATAGCAGGAGGTTCACCGGCGGAAACGCTCGGCCCGCAGGGACCGTCGCAGATGCCAACAGGCAGCACAGGCTGGCCGGAGAGGCTGGCGGACAGGCGACTCCGGCTGGCGTCCAGGCACCTACCCGCACTTATGCTCCAGTCAGGGATAGGCGGCCAGCAGGTCCCACCTCGATGGATGAGGATTCAGTCTCAGTGCCTGTTGAGGCCGCCGGTGGAGCCCCCCACGTGGAGACCCCGCTCCCGCCTCCCCCCGCGGCGGCGGGGGGCCCCGCCCCCTCCATGGAGCAGATTCCTGAGGATCCCGGGCCGCACTCTGCACGACCTCCGGCCCCTCTTCCCCTCGCTTGGAGAGCACTCCTTCCACCCCCCCTCTCCCCCCCCAGCCCCCCCCTGTGCCCCCCCCCTCCCGCCTCCCCCGGTGGCCCCCCTGACACCTCTCCTCTGGCAGATGCCTCTCCTCGCTCTCCCCCCTCCTCTCCGCGAGCCACCATCCCTCCTTCGGCCTCTCCAGGATACTCCTCCAGACCACCTACTGCCCCGGGGCAGCGCAGCTGGGTAGGCCAGAGTTCAGTTCAGCGGCTGTTCCACCGCCACTCCAGGCCGGTGGAGATGGCGATCCTAGCTTCGCCCGCCACAGAGTTCTCTCCAACAAGCCTCCCCTGGGGGACCCTCGTGAGTGATGGGGCTCCCAGTGGATTACGGTTTTTTTAGGTGTCTCCAGCTAGATGCTGGCCCGTTCGAGACACTGGTCGCGCCCTTGCGAGTTTGCGTGGTGTGCCATCCCTCTCGTTCTCCTTCAGTGGTGGTGAGCAGCAGGGTGGCCTTCTCCTTTCCTCTCAGTGTTGCCCGAGACACAGCATGGGATTGTAACTCTGTAGAGGAAGTTTTGTGTGATTAGATACTGGAGTTTTCTCACCACTTCAGTGACTTGGGGCTCATGGACCTATTGCAGGCCCGATTACACTCAGCCCGCATGAGCTTGTTTGGTATAGGAGATTGGCGGGCGGATCCGGTCCACACCTCAGTAGAGGCGGTGCTACTGATTCTCCTCCACGCCGACCCGAGGGTGCAGCCTACCTTTAGATACATATATGCAGAGGATTGGTCTCACGCCTATGCCCTGGACAGGGCGAAGGCAGAGTGGGGCTGGACACAGAGACAGGTCACCCTCTTTTTGGAGAGACTCCGCACCCGGACAGACAGTGACTATTCTCCCTCCAAGCCGGCGCCCAAGACTCACAGAGTGGAGGGCAGCTCATCCGGGCCGGCTGAGAGGGGTGAGCCAGTGGTGGCTGCATCACTTGCCATAGCTCATCCATGAGGATCCTCTCATGGTCTTGGTGGACCTCGCTGCTACATTGGTCGGGGCAGACTTCGCCAGGAGATCCAGAGGGCTCTCGTTGGAGGACCCATAGATATCCTTCTCATCCAGGAGCACCACCTTTCTGCCGGGCGTACCCGCACCTGCGGGAAGATCTTGCCAGGCAGGAGCCACACTTTTTGGTCACCGGCATATGGTTCCCAGGGGAACCAGGGTGGAGTATGCATCTCAGTTAGCGAGCAGCTTCTATCCGAGGTTGTGGATTCTGGCACTCTGGTCCAGGGTCGAGCGCAGTGGATCATCCTTCGGGTTGGGGAAGACCGCATTGGCTTCCTCAACTTCTAATGGGGCGACCGGGAGAGCTAAGTTCTGGAGCACCATTAGGCAGTCCCTCCCCATGGCAGACCATTGGTGCCTAGGGGGGGATTGCAACATGCTGGAGGATGGAGAGGACAGGATGGGGGCAGCTAGGAGACCATTCATGGGCCGGAGCTCGCTGCCTGGGAGGAACTAGTGCTACAGGTGAGAGGCCAGGATCCGTGGACTCTCTCGGAGTTTGGCAGGTTGCAGGCTCGGGGGGTCACTATATGTAAAATATCCCTATCGCATGCGTTCAAGGCCTATATTTTAAATCCCTTATTTGTGAATTTTTTTAATCTATATAATATCCCCTTTTTTATGAATCTGTAAATTTTTTTTGAAAAAATTTTAAATCATACCCTTATGTAAATATATTTCTGTAAGTTTCATAATTAAAATTATGCTTCTGTTGAACGCACGTATATTCACATTTTTTCTTGAGTGACCCCCCCCCCGAGGTTGCAGGGGAGTTTATCTTTCTCGCGCTCGGATAGACGGGCCACAGGAGTTAACCTTTCCCGCATCGACAGGTTTTACATTGATGAGTGGGCTTGCCATAGAGGTGGCACTGTGGGTATACTTGCAGGATCCTCGTTTTCAGACCACTTTCCAGTGCTTCTCCATATCGAGGACCCTACGAGAGGAGAGCGAGGCCAGAGCGTCCGGATTCCAGATTGTCTCATAGAGGAGCCGGAGATTGCGACCAGAGTTGAGCAGGTCTGGCAGGAGCTTCAGTTCAGGGGTAGCGAGCGATCTTGACAAGGGTTTGCAGGAGATCAGTAGAATGCTCAGACAGGCTGCCCTGGACCGTCTGGAGGCTTTCAGAGAGCAGAAGAGGAGCCTGCGGAGGAGTCTAGCTTCCCTTCAGAGACTTCAGGAGAGGGATCCTACGAGCCCTTGGATTTCAGAGCAGATGGAGTCAGCTCGCACAGAGATCAGATCCATCGAGGAGAGGAGGGTGGAGTTCCGATTCCATGCTCGGGCTTCTTTTTGGACACAGGCTGGAGACAGAGTGACTCGAGATTTCTTTGAGGCGACAGGGCCTCGCTTCAGACGAGAGGGTCTCAGGCGTCTTCGGCAGGCTGATGGTCAGGTAGTGGTGGATCCCCCCAGGGTTTGGGCAATCGCCACAGATTTTTACAGGGATCTGCTCTCTGCTGAGCCAACAGATGACAGAGTGAGAGAGGCTCGGGAGGTAGTCTGGAGCTTCACGAGACCGGTTGTGCCGGCCCATTTGCAGCACTCCCTTCTCTCCCCCTTCTCGGATACGGAACTGGAGGCGGCTCTTCAGGCACTTCCTCGGGGCAAATGCCCAGGAGAGGACGGTCTCTCAATGGCTTTCCTCCAGAGATACTGGGGTCTCTTGCATAGGGGTTTCGGATTGGCATTCCAGGAGATCATGGAGTCGGGAGACATGCCGAACAGCATGGCAGAGGGGTTGATTCACTTGATCCCCAAAGAGGGAGGAGACAGACTGGAAATTAGACAGTGGAGACCGATCTGTGACATGTAGAAGCTTCGACCGTAGTAATCACAACCTTAGTCTGGCTTAACTGCACTTAATGATATTTAAGAGACAAACAGATATACAAGAGATAGACAAGTCTGTGTCAATGCAGTGCAGCTATATTAAATGAATGAATGCGGTTACAATGAGATCCAACTGGATCTGTGCTGCTGAATATGCTGACTATATGCTGGAAATGCGGGATGAACTGCTGATTATGATGCTGAATGCTGTCCTGATGATGAAACGCAGCACTGATGGGCTGGACTGAACTGAATGGGGCTGCGTTTGCTGAGGACGACTGCTGATGAAGATGCGTTAACTGAAGATGCTACTGAAAGTGATGCGTTAACTTATCTGATGCTGATGGTGGGCTGAAACGCATGATGCTCCAGAGGAGGCTGCGTTTGCTGAATATGCTGCTGAGGCTGATATGCTGAAACGCCAGATGATCCAAAGGATGATGCGCTTCACTCTGATGAGCCTCCTGATGGCTGAGTGGCTGATGAACTACTGAATGGAGAGGCGCCTATATATATGTGTCTGAGAGGGCTGGTCGGCCAGCACTAATGCAGTCGGCCAGCTCATATCCCCATAAAATACTCATAAAATACCAGTCGGCTGCCTCATAAAATGCCTAAAAATGCCTGATAAATGCTGGTAAAAATACCTGATGAATCTGAGATGCTAATATGATACCATAATGATGCCATGTCACTGTACACCTGACTGGTGTGCACGTGACATTCCCCGCTGCTAAACTGTTGCTGGGTGGATACCTGGCAACCTTCGACTCGTCGTCTGCGATCCTTCTCCTCCGAACCACTGCCCCCTTCTGTCTTCTGCTGGGACTGAGGCCGTCTGCAGGAGTGAAATCCTTGAGCCAAGACTCTATGTACTGTGGGAACTGAATGGCAACTACCTGAGTCACCCCTGACCTGTTCCTGGAAACCTTTCACCTACCATCTCCGTCGTACCTGAAGCTCTGAACCTCCTGAGGCGAATGTTGGAGCAAACTTCCGTCTTCTGTGGAAGAGAAACTCCCTGCTGCCAGTTGAAATCCAAAACTTATGTGCTCCTTTGATGATGGATGTCATTCTTCCCTGAGAGTTCATGGGTAACATGTATGCAGGACTGACTGCTAAGATGACTGCTAGGATGACTGCTATGCAAACCATGTGCAACCCTATATGCTGTGCAAGAATGCAGATGGATGGGTTACTAATGCAGACCTAAGGGAAAATCCCTAAGGGTGGCTTGCAAAATTTTCAGAATTGGGTTTAACTGTGCGGAAGCGATAAAACTGATGACTGACTGAATGACTGCTGGAATGAACATGCTCTAAGGCTGGCTACCCTGTGACGCTCTGATACCAATGTGACATGTAGAAGCTTCGACCGTAGTAATCACAACCTTAGTCTGGCTTAACTGCACTTAATGATATTTAAGAGACAAACAGATATACAAGAGATAGACAAGTCTGTGTCAATGCAGTGCAGCTATATTAAATGAATGAATGCGGTTACAATGAGATCCAACTGGATCTGTGCTGCTGAATATGCTGACTATATGCTGGAAATGCGGGATGAACTGCTGATTATGATGCTGAATGCTGTCCTGATGATGAAACGCAGCACTGATGGGCTGGACTGAACTGAATGGGGCTGCGTTTGCTGAGGACGACTGCTGATGAAGATGCGTTAACTGAAGATGCTACTGAAAGTGATGCGTTAACTTATCTGATGCTGATGGTGGGCTGAAACGCATGATGCTCCAGAGGAGGCTGCGTTTGCTGAATATGCTGCTGAGGCTGATATGCTGAAACGCCAGATGATCCAAAGGATGATGCGCTTCACTCTGATGAGCCTCCTGATGGCTGAGTGGCTGATGAACTACTGAATGGAGAGGCGCCTATATATATGTGTCTGAGAGGGCTGGTCGGCCAGCACTAATGCAGTCGGCCAGCTCATATCCCCATAAAATACTCATAAAATACCAGTCGGCTGCCTCATAAAATGCCTAAAAATGCCTGATAAATGCTGGTAAAAATACCTGATGAATCTGAGATGCTAATATGATACCATAATGATGCCATGTCACTGTACACCTGACTGGTGTGCACGTGACATGATCACCTTGCTAGGCACGGCCTACAAGGTCCTAGCTAAGGCGATCAGCACAGCGGCTCCAGCCTCACCTTCTGGACATCATCCACTCCACGCAGACAGGCTTCATCCAGGATAGGAGCATCCTGGATAACATCTTCTCTTTCTGGGAGGCTACGGCTTTGGCTAGATTTCAACAGGAGGATCTGGCAGTGCTCCTTCTCGACTTCGAGAAGGCATACGATCGGGTGAACTGGGCCTTCTTGGAAGGCACTATGGAGAGGATGGGCTTCCTCCCTCAGTGGATCCGTGGGGTCTCTGCACTCTACACATCGGCTCATAGCCAGGTGCTGATACAGGGCGTGCGTGGAGAGAGGCTCCAGCTCTCGCGCTCCGTGCGGCAGGGGTGCCCCTTGGCGCCCTTTCTTTTTCTTTTTGTGGCGGAGGCCATGAGCACTTTCTTGACGGCACTGGATACAGGTTTGCGGGGCCTCCAGCTCCCCATCCGCACCTCGGAGGAGCTCCTAGACTCGGAGTTTGCGGATGACACTGCTGTCTATCTTTAGGGAGGGGAGGAGAACCTTCGCCGCTTCGCCTCAGCCATAGTCACAAGGGACGGGGGACGGTGACGGGGGACGGGGACGGGGACGGGACGGGACGGGGGACGGCCATAAGTAGGGAACGGGGACGGGGGAGGGAACGGCACTCAAAAAATAATTTTTTTTAAAAATTTTCTACTCTGCACTTATTCTACTTTGGAAGCACATCAAAATGAGCACAAATTTACACTAAAATGCTAAGATTTTGAGTCAAAGATAATAATTAAGTAGATATCTGATACAAAATGAGTCATGACTCAAGAGTCAGGACTCAGGAGCCTTAAGGAGGCAAAATGAAAATACAAGGACGGACTCAAATGAGTCAATGACAAAAAAGTGCTGAAGACTGGAGGCTAGAGGCTAGAGCTAAGTAGTAAGGCCCATGAATCATGATCCATGAATGATCATCCACGTGAAGTGCTCGCCTCATGGTCATGGGTAGCTTGTGCGGCTGCCAAAGAAGCATCAAGCTCATCCTCAGTCTCATCCTCACTGGCATGCTGCTCCTGCACCTCATCCTCCCGTTGCTCTTCTTGTTGACTCATCTCCCACTCGGTGAAGGAATCTACCTTCTTGGTCATGCTCTTGCAAAGCATTCGCAAGTTCGCGCTGACGAAGACAAGGTCATTGGCACGCTCTACCCCGAGTCGGTTCCTCTTCCTAGAGGCAATGTGGCTGTAGGTACTCCAAAGTTGCTCCAAGCAAGAGGAGCTGACGGCCTGGCTAAGTATGCGGATGGCAAGCTGCTGCAGCTCCGGTCCATCTGAACCAAAGTCCTCCCACCATAGAGCAGCACCAACTTTGGAGCGGTCAACCTGTGCATCATGACAGCCATAGGAGCCATGAAACGACCTGTACATCGAAAGCTGGTCCCTGATCTTGCGCCTAACCGATGCATCAGGCACAAGACGATCCAAGATGATCCTCCATCCAGCGCTCACCTCCCGGTCGCTCTCCTGCTTGTTGCCTTGGAATTCTGGGTCCACCACATAAGCTGCTGCATGCAATGGAGAGTAGTAGGAATTCCACCTTCCTAGACACAAGGCATGGATCTCCTCGTATCTGTCTTCGTCAGGCACGAAGTCTTTCAACTTCTCTATCATGCGATCCATGGCCTCGTAGACCTTGCCTATGCATGGCTGCATAGCGTCTACAATCCTCAACAGGTGGACTATGGGCCTCACCATAGCATCTGTGGTCTTCACACGCTCCCACCAAGAGGCGTCATCCGCCCGTAGCCTACACTCTTGGCCAGTGTTTGTATGGGACTCTTGCATGGCGACAAACTCGTCGCTAAGGAAAAGCCCCCTCAAAGCACCACTACAATCCTTCAACCGGCCCAACATGAGAAAGTTGTAGGCGAACCGGGTGTCGGAATATTTGAGAAGAGAGAGACAGGACCTCTTGTTGAACTCATGCCGAAGTCTTTGGTGGTTGAGGACAAAGGAGACCATGGTGTTGGCCTCCTCAATGAGCGGGCTGATCCATGGTAATGCCCCGATGTCCTTGAGGAGGTTGTTTAGGCAATGAGCCATACAAAAGGACACCGTGACATGTCCATACATACCTTGGAGAATAGCTCCCGCCGCCCTATTGGAAGGCTCCCCATCCGCAACAAAGCCGACTACATGCTCGGGGCCAACGATCTCCATGGTGGTAGCCCACTCCGCCGCAAGCACATCCGCGCTCTTCCCAGTGCCGGATGCATCATGAGATGAGATGAAGTACATCTCTCCACGGGAATATGCAACCATGCCGTGAATACTCCTCTTGCGGGTGTCACTCCATCCATCCACAATGAGGGAGACTCCGTTCCTCTCCCATTGCCGCTTTGTGTTGTCGGCCGCTTGCTCTACAATGCGCTTCTCCTTGTCGAGCAATGTAGTGCGCAAGCTCTCGGATGAGGGGGGCGTATAGGTTGAGCCATACTCCCCAATCTTCTTAACCATTACCTTGAAGTATTCCGACCTATTCAAGAAAGTAATTTACTAATGAGAAGGAGACTAGGATGATGAAAACATGAATGATGAATTGGCAATGATCGATTGCACTTACCTAGCCGCTTGAAAGGCAATGTGGTCGTGGAAGAAGAAGCGGGCCACCGCCATATCCACCTCCTCCTTCAACTTGGGGTTCCAATTCTCCCCAAGTGTAGATTGTCGCCGTGGGCCACGTAATGATTGAGAGGCCGTGGAGATGGAGGGTGCCGGTGTCGTGGATGGAGTAACATTCCGACTTGATGGCGAAGGTGATGGTGTGCATGATCCCGATCCACCACATGACTCCATGGTAGAGGCTTGAGTTCCTCTCCCCATCGTCGCGGGATCCACGGCCACTCGTGGTGTCCTTGTCGCTTCGACCGCTTCGTAGACGCTAAGCTTGTCAAGAAGTTCCCGTCTCTTCTCGGGCGTGACATTCGTGCAAAACCTCACCTCATGCCCACTCTCATGCAAGAGGTGGGCTCGCACTTTGTCGGCGCCACCCGTTCGCCGGTACGGGCAAAGCTTGCATACCCATGGCCGAGAACCGCCTCCATGAACGGATGTGGTGTAGTTTACCTCCTCCCACCATGTCCATCCCGTTGTCCTTCTACGAGAAGCCCCGGCACGTGAGGAGGATGCCATGGTTGAAGATGGCTTGCCGCTTGACTCTTGAGCCTTGAGGAGTGTGAGAGAGAGAGAGAGAGAGAGAGAAAGAAAGAAAGAAAGAAAGATTTATTAACGTCTTCCAAAAGACCGAACTCGGCCTATGAGACAAATCGGAGTACCTGTATGGGGTATCCTCTGTCATCCCAACAAAATGAAAAAGTACTGAATAAAAAAGCTGAATCTGGGTGTGCAGGGGATGGAGCTCTATTACTAGGAGAATGCAAAGCTATATGCATGGAGTATACAATCATGATATGCAACCTAGCTAGCTCCATCCTGTACCATACTGGGGCTTGGAAGTTGGAAGAGTCAAGACTCAAGAGGCTTGAGGGAGAGGTGAGAGCCTAGGCCCTAGAGCTTGGAACTTGGAAGTTGGAAGAGACTCGAGAGAACTTGAGAAGATTCAAGAAGCTTGAGCAATGAGCAATGAGCAATGAACTTGTGTGTGGCAGCTTGTAGCCTTGTGGGCTCTTATATAGATAGGCAAGAGAGAGAGAGGGCCAAGGCCCAACAGCCATAAACGGCTAGTAGAGCCCAAGCCCAACAGCCATAAACGGCTACAGTGGGGCAGGCACGCGGCACGCAGGCGCAACGGCCGGAAACGGGCGCAACGGCCAGAAACGGGCCGGCGCAACGGCTATCTGCCGTCCCCCGACAGCCGTCCCCCGTCCCTACGGCGTCCCCTGCGCCGTCCCCGGTTTGAAACGCCAGACAGGGGACGTCCGTCCGTCCCCGTCCGTCCCGGTCTCTGCGCCGTACCGTGACGGCGTCCCCGCGTTCCTAGGCGCCGTCCCCGCCGTCCCCTGTGACTATGGCCTCAGCCATGGACAGGTTTTGCAGAGCTTCGAGCGCTTTGATCAACTCGCACAAGTCGTGTGGGTTGTGGGTCAGTTATGTGCCCCCCCGACTTGGAGGCCAGTTGATGGGTTTCAGTGGCTGCCCCCCGGCACTACAGTGCGCTATTTGGGATGCTATGTGGGCATTGACATATCTCCGGAGCAGAAGATAGCCCCCTTCTTCTGAGCATTCCGAAGAAGCTTCTGTATTGGAGTACCGCTCGTTTATCTCTAGCTGGCCGAGTGGTTGTGGCCAACCAGGTTCTGCTTGCTACCATGTGGTACATCACTTCTTGCTGGGCCTTCTCTCGGGCGTGCATTGGCCAGGTGCAGAGGCTCATCAGGAACTTTCTCTGGTCCGGTGGCGCGACGGGCGGCCCGCCCCGAGGGCCAAGGTGGCATGGGCTGTGATCACTCAGCCGAGGGAGAGAGGCGGCCTAGGCATAGTTGATCCTATTTGTCAGAGCCGAGCTTTGCTTGGCAAGTTGGTGGTTCGTGGCCTTCTACCAGGCGCTGAGCCGTGGAAGGAGTTTCTTGTTTCCAGGATTCTCAGCCGCAGTCCTTCTCTTAGCGGCCCCTGGACCCCCAGCATCAGGTGGATCTTTACAGAGCAGCGATACAGAGGAGTGGGCCTTAGCTTCGAGGAGCATTTTGCAGCTAGCCTTCTGAGGGCTTGGGAGCATCTGAGGCCGTCACTCTTCCAGACTCCCCCGAGCACCGATGAGGAGCGCCTGAGGCAGCCATTGATCTGGAACCCCTTGATCCGAATTCCCAAGGGTCACATGGTTGGATCGCGATCTCACGTGTCATGGGGCCCATTGAGCTCCGGCCCAGCACAGTCCCTAGACGACAGGATATGTTTTCAGCAGCTGCCTCTAGAGGTTCAGGAGAGGAGACTCAGCCAGATGAGGGGCAGAGAGTTGATGAGGCAGGACATTGAGGCGGCCATCCCCCGCCGGGAGTGGCGGACTCCAGTACGGGACCCTCCACCACCACAGTGGATGGGCGTCTTTACTCGGCATGAGATCCTTCTAGCGGTCCGCGGCTCAGCAGAGAGTCGCCCCACTCACCTTCGTGGTGGGAGAGAGTGGCCAGCTTCAGAGGACCCGACTAGATTTGGATGAGTTCCAGGGTTGCATCTTTCAGAGGGTGCGGGTGGTCGGCTTTCATCAGAGACAGTGGCATGTAGACCCCTCACCGGCCTCGATAGGGGAGGACTATTCTTGGAGATTATGGGCTTGGGACAGCAGGCCTCTTATTCGCCTTCAGTGGGATCCAGGCGAGTGGCTTTGGCGAGATCCCTACTCGGCCCCTACCAGCCCAGGCACCCCCTTTTTTCAGTACACAGCGAGGCTGGGGCGGCGAATCCAGAGGCACAGGATATCGGGCACCCCGGCGACAGTCGAGCATTGGCGGCGACAGGGGCTCTCCCCTGCCTTCCTTAGGGACTTCTGGCAGCGCCTTTGGGCCAGCTTCCGGCCCAGGAAGGTGACGATTTTCTCTGGCTTACAGCGCATAGAGGACTGGCGGTGGGGGCTTAGCTAGCTTTTGGCAGACACCCAGCGTCCTGCCCTCGGTGCGGCCATGCACAGGAGTCGCAGCGGCACTGCTTATGGGATTGCCCCCACAGGCATAGCAGGTCTGGCAGTGCGCTCTCAGGATGGTTTTTACTGGCTCGCCAGGTGAGATGATGGTGACGTGGGGTGCGGTGGCTTGGGCCACGGACGGCGGCCCGGCCCTTGGATACAAGGACGTCCCTGGCAATGTGACCATCCAGGCCTCTGACAGGGCGATGGTGGTGGTTCCGACGCCTGATTTCTCTTCGGCAGTCTCCCAGGAGGGGGACGGGCACAGATGGGAGATGATCAGCAGCATGACGGCTTGGCACATATGGAGAGCCCGATGGAGGGAGGCCATAGACCGCCAGGCGACTCCACCGGCGGAGGTCATACAGGCCCTCTGGTGGGGGAAACTTTCAAGGCGACTCGGATCGCATGAGAGGTCGTCGCAAGGCGTTCCTCCGCACTTGGCAGCCTGGCCCTTTCCTCATCGCGAGGGGCAAGGATGTCACTTGGCACTACATGCCTCCAGTTTGGCTCCGGTGTTCACTGTCTTTATTATCGCTCCTCGTGAGGTGAGCTTTGTAGCCTTATGGCGTTTTCTCATTAACTAATAGAAGGATCGTTTTTCCAAAAAAGAAAAGAGAGAAGAGAAGTTGCAGCTACTACGAGCTTATTATGATTGCAACTAAAGAAAGAGGCAAAAAAATAGGGAGTCTGCCATTCCTTGTGCACCAGAGAGAAAGCAAGATCATTCTTGCTTGCAGTAGCAGTCCAAGAAAAAAGTAGCTACCTACCACCGCGTGACCTCTGCAATCTGTGAGCAAATATTTGAAAGCATGTATATAGTCAACATTTGAAAGCATGTATATAGTCAACATCTGATCTATATATGTCTACTTAGAGTGTTTGTGTTCATCTGGGTGTCAGATGTTGAAAGTTTGTAAGTGAAGATCCAACTATCCTAGGTCAGAGCTGGTCAGCTCTGGGTGCAGCTGTTAAAAGTTTGTAAGTGAAGATCCAAGCTTTCCTAAGTTAGAGCTGACCTGGGAGGATGTCTTAAGTAATCATAGCTATACAGTTTGAAGTATTTGGGGTGTGTTCAAGTGTCCACATGTGTCCAACTAAGGATCAGGGGATATCAGTTGAGTAGATTAGTACCTTTTGCTGGTGTTTATGTTGGGTTGTACTGCTTGGTGTTTATCCCCTCCTCACAGTGGTATGTTTCAGACGGGCTATAGAGGCAGGTCACCCGAACACATCAACGGATCTCAATTCAAAAGAAAACTCAATTTAATTTGAACTTAATATTCAAATGGATCCTAGAAACATAAAGAAACTCATGGTGGTAAATGAACACCTTGAAAGGTGTGTGTTAATCTCTTGAGTTTTTTCTAGATGGTAGAGTATATAACTCTAGATTTAGACTAAATGGAAACATTATAGATAGAATGTCATGAAATATATTAAATTATATCAAGTATCTTCCTCCTATTACTTTGGTATTTGAGACTTAACTTAATATATCTTCTATGTATTTTTGCCAGTGTGAATTTGGACTTAATATTCAAATGGTTTTTGGAAAGAATAAGAAAGCCATGCTGAATTCTAAATAGACCTTGAAGGTTGATTGTTAATCTCTTGACTTGTTTCTAGATGGCACACCAAATTACTTTAAATTTAGACTAAATGGAAACATTATAGGTAGAAGGTCAAAAAGCACGTTAAATTGTCTTCGTTCTACTTTGGCATTTGAGGCTTAACTTAATATATGTCTATACAATAAATTTATGCCCTATGTCATTTTAACGTTATTTCAAATTATTGCTATCTTGGTATTAAAAACTTACAAGAATGGGACATAGCCCAAAATAGATTTTGTTTAAAGCACTTAAGTCAGATGTCACTTTTATTCTCTCAGTTCACTCACGCACTTAGTCTTAACTCTGTAACCTTGATTGCTATCCTTTCTCTACCCCCACTATGGATGCACATAGAGCTTATGTAGTAGGAGAAATTTTGGTCATATCTGAAGAATTATTTCAGATCTTTGCCTAGAAGATTGCAGTTCTTAGGACTCCTAGGTGGTAACAATAGATATATGTTTTATCTGATCTGCTTGATTATTTAAATTTACATGTTAGCAAACATACATACCACCAAGCTGGGTTGCTTATGACTTCCTCCTTCACTTGTTAAATGACCCTTCACTTCCTCCTTCACTTGTATGCTAATGACCTTAACTTTGAAAGGCATGTCAAATACTTTGTGAAGCATTTATGTATGTGTGTGTGTATATATATATATATATATATATATATATATATATATATATATATATATATATATATATACACATACATTATATATGTTTGTGTGTGTGTGTGTGTGGGGGGGAGAGAGAGAGAGAGAGAGAGAGAGAGAGAGAAGAGCGTAGACATGAAGTGAAGCCATGACCACTCTGGTGCATGCATGCCACATGTCACCACCAACTACCATTTATGTAGATTTAATTCTTGAGAAATCATACTCTACTAAACAATGCACAAAAATTAAAGAAAGCTATGGGCAGTGGAATTTTCGAAGCACGAAAAAGATGTAGTGCTGCTGCTATGCGTGTGATAGTTCGTCATCTTCTTCACTTCATATTTGACCCGGAACCATGGGTCCCTAATCTCGTCTAATATAAGTGTAAAACACTTATATTAGAAACACTTCATCTACTTGAAGCCTAGCACAGTAATTAGAAAAACCATGTCTGCTGAAGGGAGCGGTGCTAGTGTGAAGGTGCTTAACCACTGGTGGGTAAGCATGTTTGGCATGAGAGTGATCATTGCCCTCAAGGAGAAAGGCGTGGAGTACGAGTATCTGGAGGAGGAGGATCTGCGCAACAAGAGCAAGCTGCTGCTGGACTCCAACCCTGTGCACAAGAAGGTACCCGTGCTGATCCACAACTAGATTTCAGCAGGAGGATCTGGCAGTGCTCCTTCTCGACTTCGAGAAGGCATACGATCGGGTGGACTGGGCCTTCTTGGAAGGAACTATGGAGAGGATGGGCTTCCCATCGGCTCATAGCCAGGTGCTGATACAGGGCGTGCACGGAGAGAGGTTCCAGCTCTCGCGCTCGGTGCGGCAGGGGTGCCCCTTGGCGCCCTTTCTTTTTCTTTTTGTGGCGGAGGCCATGAGCACTTTCTTAACGGCACAGGATACAGGTTTGCGGGGCCTCCAGCTCCCCATCCGCACCTCGGAGGAGCTCCTAGACTCGGAGTTTGCGGATGACACTGCTGTCTATCTTCAGGGAGGGGAGGAGAACCTCCGCCGCTTTGCCTCACCCATGGACAGGTTTTGCAGAGCTTCGGGCGCTTTGATCAACTCGTGTGGGTTGTGGGTCAGTTCTGTGCCCCCCGACTTGGAGGCCAGTTGATGGGTTTCAGTGGCTGCCCCCCGGCACTACAGTGCGCTATTTGGGATGCTATGTGGGCATTGACATATCTCCGGAGCAGCAGATAGCCCCCTTCTTCTGAGCATTCGGAAGAAGCTTCTGTATTGGAGTACCGCTCGTTTATCTCTGGCTGGCCGAGTGGTTGTTGCCAACCAGGTTCTGCTTGCTACCATGTGGTACATCACTTCTTGCTGGGCCTTCTCTCGGGCGTGCATTGGTTAGGTGCAGAGGCTCATCAGGAACTTTATCTGGTCCGGTGGCGACGGGCGGCCCGCCAGGGCTTTCTTGTTTCCAGGATTCTCAGCCGCACTCCTTCTCTTAGCGGCCCCTGGACCCCCAGCATCAGGTGGATCTTTACAGAGCAGCGATCCAGAGGAGTGGGCCTTGGCTTCGAGGAGCGTTTTGCAGCTAGCCTTCTGAGGGCTTGGGAGCATCTGAGGCTGTCACTCTTCCAGACTCCCCCGGGCACCGATGAGGAGCGCCTGAGGCAGCCATTGATCTGGAACCCCTTGATCCGACTTCCCAGTGGTCATATGGTTGGATCGCGATCTCACGTGTCGTGGGGCCCGTTGAGCTCCGTCCCAGCCCAGTCCCTAGACGACTGGATATGTTTTTAGCAGCTGCCTCTAGAGGTTCAGGAGAGGAGACTCAGCGGGATGAGGGGCAGAGAGTTGATGAGGCAGGACATTGAGGCGGCCATCCCCCGGGAGTGGCGGACTCCAGTACGGGACCCTCCACCACCACAGTGGATGGGCGTCTTTACTCGGCATGAGATCCTTCTAGCGGTCCGCGGCTCAGCAGAGAGTCGCCCCACTCACCTTCGTGGTGGGAGAGGGTGGCCAGCTTCAGAGGACCCGACTAGATTTGGATGAGTTCCAGGGTTGCATCTTTCAGAGGGTGCGGGTGGTCGGCTTTCATCAGAGACAGTGGCATGTAGACCCCTCACCGGCCTTAATAGGGGAGGACTATTCTTGGAGATTATGGGCTTGGGACAGCAGGCCTCTTATTCGCCTTCAGTGGGATCCAGGCGAGTGGCTTTGGCGAGATCCCTACTCGGCCCCTACCAGCCCAGGCACCCCCTTTTTTCAGTACACAGCGAGGCTGGGGCGGCGAATCCAGAGGCACAGGATATCGGGCACCCCGGCGCGGCAGCCGAGCATTGGCGGCGACAGGGGCTCTCCCCTGCCTTCCTTAGGGACTTCTGGCAGCGCCTTTGGGCCAGCTTCCGGCCCAGGAAGGTGACGCTTTTTCTCTGGCTTACAGCGCATAGAGGACTGGCGGTGGGGGCTTAGCTAGCTTTTGGCAGACACCCAGCGTCCTGCCCTCGGTGCGGCGGCCATGCACAGGAGTCGCAGCGGCACTACTTATGGGATTGCCCCCACAGGCACAGCAGGTCTGGCAGTGCGCTCTCAGGATGGTTTTTGCAGGCTCGCCAGGTGAGATGATGGTGACGTGGGGTGCAGTGGCTTGGGCCACGGACAGCGGCCCGGCCCTTGGATACGAGGACATCCCTAGCAGTGTGACCATCCAGGTCTTTGACAGGGTGATGGCGGTGGATCCGACGCCTGATTTCTCTTCGGCAGTCTCCCAGGAGGGGGACGGGCACAGATGGGAGATGATCAGCAGCATGACGGCTTGGCACATATGGAGAGCCCGATGGAGGGAGGCCATAGACCGCCATGCGACTCCACCGGCGGAGGTCATACAGGCCCTCTGGTGGGTGGACATCATTCACACCTTGTGGGGGAAACTTCAGGGCGACTCGGATCGCATGAGAGGTCGCCGCAAGGCGTTCCTCCGCACTTGGCAGCCTGGCCCTTTCCTCATCGCGAGGGGCGAGGATGTCACTTGGCACTACAAGCCTCCAGTTTGGCTCTTCTCACCTCCCGCATGTACTACTAAGTAACCCCCCCGAGAGAGCGGCCAGCCACAGGGGTGGAGCTTCGGTGTTCACTGTCTTTATTATCCCTCCTCGTGAGGTGAGCTTTGTAGCCTTATGGCGTTTTCTCATTAACTAATAGAAGGATCGTTTTTCCAAAAAAAAAAAAAGAGAGAAGAGAAGTTGCAGCTACTCTACGAGCTTATTATGATTGCAACTAAAGAAAGAGGCAAAAAAATAGGGAGTCTGCCATTCCTTGTGCACCAGAGAGAAAGCAAGATCATTCTTGCTTGCAGTAGCAGTCCAAGAAAAAAGTAGCTACCTACCACAGCGCGACCTCATGTCTACTAAGAGTGTTTGTGTTCATCTGGGTGTCAGATGTTGAAAGTTTGTAAGTGAAGATCCAACTATCCTAGGTCAGAGCTGGTCAACTCTGGGTGCAGCTGTTGAAAGTTTGTAAGTGAAGATCCAAGCTTTCCTAGGTTAGAGCTGACGTGGGAGGATGTCTTAAGTAATCATAGCTATACAGTTTGAAGTATTTGGGGTGTGTTCAAGTGTCCACATGTGTCCAACTAAGGATCAGGGGATATCAGCTCTCTTTTTTGCCCTCCCCCCTCTCTCTCTCCCACGCTCTTTGTCCACCCCCGTAGCGGCTCTCACCCATATCTGACGAGGTTGACCTCTCTCTCTCTGTCTTCGTCCCTCCCCCTCTCTCTCTCTCCCTTCCACCGCCCGCACTTTGCCAAGTCCCCGGCTGCTTGGCCAAACCCCTGGGGCTAGCCGATAGCCTGCCCAACCCTTCTATGGGCTGGTGGCCAAAGCCTAGGGCCTTTGTTGTTGGCCCCTTGGGGTGGCCACCTCTTCTTGCGAGCACAATACAACACATGCATCGTTGCTAACAATGCCTTTAGTTTTGACTTGTTCACTGGCATCATCTCCAATATCGTATGTCTAGTTAGGCATGTGCTCCTCATAATCGTCGCTTTCTATGCGCTTTAGAATTCTTTTGTTGTAGTACATGTACACCAATTTCTCAGCCCTACTTGCATTCCACCTTAGTTTAGCATTGTGAGTAGTATAGCATTAGTTTATGATTAGGTAAATATCTTGTTATTAGGAAGTTGTTTAGGAGAGTTTGACCTATGATTCTCAACATGGTATCAGAGCTAGTGTGAGGCTCTCTAGCTCTTAGGAAATGATTAGATTTCATTAGCAAGTGTTTTAGCTTTAGATTAGGTTTATCTTCTCTTTTCCTCTCTTGCATTAGGATTGTGTTTCTCATTAGGGATATCAAGAGCAACAAGGTGTTTTTCCACTGCCATAGCCAAGTTAGAGTTTCACCTTTCCTGGCTGATCAATTGCACCCTGCGAGCTCCACCTCATCCCCCTCCCGTCTACCTTCCGCCTGTCCCCCGCGCCCCCCTCTCCCCCCTGCCTTCTTCTCGCCGTCGCACGCCCTCCTCTCCCCCCCGCCATCTTCTCCGCTTCTCTCCCCCGCCTCCTTCCTCGCTTCCCCCCCGCCTTCTCCTCTCTCGCCTCCTTCCTCGCTTCCTCCCCCGCATCTCTCCCCCCCGCCTCCTTCCTCGCTCCCTCCCCCGCCATCTCTCCCCCCCCGCCTTCTCCTCCGCTTCGCGGCTCTTCCCCCCACCTTCTCCCTCGCTTCCCCCTCCGTCTCGCCCCTCCTCCCACCGCTAGCTCCCCCGCCTCAGCGCCCCCCTCCCCCTCCGCTCCGCCCCCACTGTCCTCTCTCCTTCCGCCTCTCCGTTTCCTCGTAGGGCTGTGTCCCTCCCGATGGTGACCCCGGTCTCTGGCCTTTTCCCTCTGGAGGACTCCATGAAAGCCGCTCCGACTACCCCTACAAATTCCGGTCTCCGTCTGGAGTTCACAGATGCAGATCATCAGTTGTTTGTTTCCACAGTATCCGCTCTTGTTGAGGCCTCCTCCTTGGTCTGCAAGATAGTGGGTAGCCGTCCGATGCGGAGAGAGCTTCGCGACCTTCTGTAAGGCAGCCTCGTTGGCCTGCCTGCCAAGATCGTCAGCGTCGATTTTTTGGGACGTGGCTACTACCAGGTGGATTTCGAGTCCCCCCAGGCAAGTCAGACGGTGCTGGCTCGGAGCCCCTTTGCCCTCTGCACATCCCGGGCATTCCTGGCGCGATGGACTCACGGTTTCGACCCCGCTTCTGACCCGCTAGCAAGCGCGACAGGTTTCCCCATCACTATCCGCTTTCCTGGACTCCGCAGGGAGTACTTGCCCCTCTTGTTATCCATTGGCAAGGCGTTCAGGCAGGTGGTGGAGATGCCTCAGACAGCGGCTTCAGTGATAGCTCGGGCAGCAGGACTCCCGGCCATTCGTGTTGTGGTTCCGTCACTGGAGTCCCTCCCGAAGACGATCCTCCTCCCTTGTCTTTCTAGAGGACATCTGATACAGCGCGTGGAGTATTGGGGCCTCCCCGGCCAGTGCTACATCTGTCGGCGGGAGATGGGCCACCTCGCACGCGCCTGTCCCCGCAAGGGGGTTCATCCTTCATGCTCTGCCGCCTCTGGACCCCCTTCAGGAGGCCCGAGGGGTGGCCATCCACCTCAGGGACCGGACATCCCTGGCTCGTCTCAACAGGCGCCATCATCTGACGAGCAGGCCCCGGCGGAGGATGCCACGCAGACCCAGGAGGCTGGCGGATGGCAGGAGGTTCGTCGGCGAAAACGCTCGACCCACAGGGACCGTCGCAGACGCCAGCAGGCAGCAGAGGCTGGCGAACAAGCTGGCGGACATGCGACTCCGGCAGGCGTCCAGGCACCTACCCGCACTTATGCTCCAGTCAGGGATAGGCGGCCAGCAGGTCCCACCCCGATGGATGAGGATTCAGTCTCAGTGCCCGTTGAGGCCGCCGGTGGAGCCCCCCACGTGGAGACCCCGCTTCCGCCTCCCCCCGTGGGGGGCCCCGCACCCCCTCCATGGAGCAGATTCCTGAGGATCCCGGGCCACACTCTGCAACCTCCGGCCCCTCTTCCCCTCACTTGGAGAGCACTCCTTCCACCCCCCCCCTCTCCTCCCTCTCCCCCCCTCCCGCCTCCCCCGGCAGCCCCCCCTGACACCTCTCCTCTGGCAGATGCCTCTCCATCCTCTCCTCGCTCTCCCCCCTCCTCTCCGCGAGCCACCATCCCTCCTTCGGCCTCTCCAGGATACTCCTCCAGACCACCTACTGCCCCGGGGCAGCGCAGCTGGGTAGGCTAGAGTTCAATTCAGTGGCTGTTCCATCGCCACTCCGGGCCGGTGGAGATGGCGATCCTAGCTTCGCCCGCCACAGAGTTCTCTCCCTGGGGGGCCCCCGCGAGTGATGGGGCTCCCAGTGGATTACGATTTTTTCAGGTGTCTCCAACTGGGGGATGCTGGCCCGTTCGAGACACTGATCGCGCCCTTGCGAGTTTGCGTGGTGTGCCATCCCTCTCGTTCTCCTTCAGTGGTGAGCAGCATGGTGGCCTTCTCCTTTCCTCTCAGTGTTGCCCCAGACACAGCATGGGATTGTAACTCTGTAGAGGAAGTTTTGGGTGATCAGATACTGGAGTTTTCTCACCACTTCAGTGACTTGGGGCTCACGGACCTATTGCAGACCTGATTACACTCAGCCCGCATGAGCTTGTTTGGTATAGGAGATTGGCGGGCGGATCTGGTCCACACCTCAGTTGAGGCGGTGCAACTGATTCTCCTCCACGTCGCCCCGAGGGTGCAGCCTACCTTTAGATACATATATGCAGAGGATTGGTCTCACGCCTATGCCCTGGACAGGGCGAAGTTGGAGTGGGGCTAGACACAGAGACAGGTCACCCTCTTTTTGGAGAGACTCCGCACCCGGAGAGAC
Organism: Cibotium barometz; assembly: GCF_041138505.1. Taxonomy (NCBI): domain Eukaryota; kingdom Viridiplantae; phylum Streptophyta; class Polypodiopsida; order Cyatheales; family Cibotiaceae; genus Cibotium; species Cibotium barometz. The sequence continues at coordinate 13,651,997 of NC_141057.1, read as the reverse complement.
AGTGACTATTCTCCCTCCAAGCCGACGCCCAAGACTCACAGAGTGGAGGGCAGCTCATCCGGGGGCCGGCTGCGAGGGGTGAGCCAGTTGGCGGCTGCTTCACTTGCCATAGCTCATCCATGAGGATCCTCTCATGGAACATCCACCAGGGTCTTGGTGGACCTCGCTGCTACATTGGTCGCGGCAGACTTCGCCAGGAGATCCAGAGGGCTCTCGTTGGAGGACCCATAGATATCCTTTTCATCCAGGAGCACCACCTTTCTGCCGGGCGTACCCGCACCTGCGGGAAGATCTTGCCAGGCAGGAGCCACACTTTTTGGTCACCAGCATATGGTTCCCAGGGGAACCAGGGTGGAGTATGCATCTCAGTTAGCGAGCAGCTTCTATCGGCGGAGGTTGTGGATTCTGGCACTCTGGTCCAGGGTCGAGCGCAGTGGATCATCCTTCGGGTTGGGGAAGACCGCATTGGCTTCCTCAACTTCTACGCCCCTAATGGGGCGACCGGGAGAGCTGAGTTCTGGAGCACCATTAGGCAGTCCCTCTCCCGGTCGCCCCTAATGGGGCGACCGGGAGAGCTGAGTTCTGGAGCACCATTAGGCAATCCCTCCCCATGGCAGACCATTGGTGCCTAGGGGGGGATTGCAACATGGCTGGAGGATGCAGAGGATAGGATGGGGGGCAGCCAGGAGACCATTCATGGGCCGGAGCTCGTTGCCTAGGGGGAACTAGTACTGCATGTGAGAGGCCAGGATCCGTGGACTCTCTCGGAGTTTGGCAGGTTGCAGGCTGCAGGGAAGTTTATCTTTCTCGCGCTCGGATAGACGGGCCACAGGAGTTAACCTTTCCCGCATCGACAAGTTTTACATTGATGAGTGGGCTTGCAATAGAGGTGGCACTGTGGGTATACTTGCAGGATCCTCGTTTTCAGACCACTTTCCAGTGCTTCTCCATATCGAGGACCCTACGAGAGGAGAGCGAGGCCAGAGCGTCCGGATTCCAGATTGTCTCATAGAGGAGCCCGAGATTGCGACCAGAGTTGAGCAGGTCTGGCAGGAGCTTCAGTTCACAGAGGATCGGCAACCAACGATCTTGACAGGGGTTTGCAGGAGATGAGTAGAATGCTCAGACAGGCTGCCCTGGACCGTCTGGAGGCTTTCAGAGAGCAGGAGAGGAGCCTGCGGAGGAGTCTAGCTTCCCTTCAGAGACTTCAGGAGAGGGATCCTGCGAGCCCTTGGATTTCAGAGCAGATGGAGTCAGCTCGCACAGAGATCAGATCCATCGAGGAGAGGAGGGTGGAGTTCCGATTCCATGCTCGGGCTTCTTTTTGGACACAGGCTGGAGACAGAGTGACTCGAGATTTCTTTGAGGCGACAGGGCCTCGCTTCAGACGAGAGGGTCTCAGGCGTCTTCGGCAGGCTGATGGCCAGGTAGTGGTGGATCCCCCCAGGGTTCGGGCGATCGCCCCACAGATTTTTACAGGGATCTGCTCTCTGCTGAGCCAGCAGATGACAGAGTGAGAGAGGCTCGGGAGGCAGTCTGGAGCTTCACGAGACCGGTTGTGCCGGCCCATTTGCAGCACTCCCTTCTCTCCCCCTTCTCGGATACGGAACTCGAGGCGGCTCTTCAGGCACTTCCTCGGGGCAAATGCCCAAGAGAGGACGGTCTCTCAGTGGCTTTCCTCCAGAGATACTGGGGTCTCTTGCATAGGGGTTTCAGATTGGCATTCCAGGAGATCATGGAGTCGGGATACATGCCAGACAGCATGGAAGAGGGGTTGTTTCACTTGATCCCCAAAGAGGGAGGAGACAGACTGGAGATTAGACAGTGGAGACCCATCACCTTGCTAGGCACGGCCTACAAGGTCCTAGCTAAGGCGATCAGCAAGCGGTTCCAGCCTCACCTTCCGGACATCATCCTCTCCACACGCAGACAGGCTTCATCCAGGATAGGAGCATCCTGGATAACATCTTCTCTTTCTGGGAGGCTACGGCTTTGGCTAGATTTCAGCAGGAGGATCTGGCAGTGCTCCTTCTCGACTTCGAGAAGGCATACGATCGGGTGGACTGGGCCTTCTTGGAAGGCACTATGGAGAGGATGGGCTTCCCATCGGCTCATAGCCAGGTGCTGATACAGGGCGTGCGTGGAGAGAGGTTCCAGCTCTCGCGCTCAGTGCGGCAGGGGTGCCCCTTGGCGCCCTTTCTTTTTCTTTTTGTGGCGGAGGCCATGAGCACTTTCTTAACGACACAGGATACAGGTTTGCGGGGCCTCCAGCTCCCCATCCGCACCTCGGAGGAGCTCCTAGACTCGGAGTTTGCGGATGACACTGCTGTCTATCTTCAGGGAGGGGAGGAGAACCTCCGCCGCTTCGCCTCAGCGATGGACAGGTTTTGCAGAGCTTCGGACGCTTTGATCAACTGGCACAAGTCGTGTGGGTTGTGGGTCAGTTCTGTGCCCCCCTGACTTGGAGGCCAGTTGATGGGTTTCAGTGGCTGCCCCCCGGCACTACAGTGCGCTATTTGGGATGCTATGTGGGCATTGACATATCTCCAGAGCAGCAAATAGCCCCCTTCTTCTGAGCATTCGGAAGAAGCTTCTGTATTGGAGTACCGCTCGTTTATCTCTGGCTGGCCAAGTGGTTGTGGCCAACCAGGTTTTGCTTGCTACCATGTGGTACATCACTTCTTGCTGGGCCTTCTCTCGGGCGTGCATTGGCCAGGTGCAGAGGCTCATCAGGAGCTTTCTCTAGTCCGATGGCGACGGGCGGCCCGTTAGGGCCAAGGTGTCATGGGCTGTGATCACTCAGCCGAGGGAGAGAGGCAGCGTGGGCATAGTTGATCCTATTTGTCAGAGCCGAGCTTTGCTTGGCAAGTTGGTGGTTCGTGGCCTCCTACCAAGCGCTGAGCCGTGGAAGGAGTTTCTTGTTTCGAGGATTCTCAGCCGCACTCCTTCTCTTAGTGGCCCCTGGACCCCCCGCATCAGGTGGATCTTTATAGAGCAACGATCCAGAGGAGTGGGCCTTGGCTTCGAGGAGCGTTTTGCAGCTAGCCTTCTGAGGGCCTGGGAGCATCTGAGGCCGTCACTCTTCCAGACTCCCCCGGGCACCGATGAGGAGCGCCTGAGGCAGCCATTGATCTGGAACCCCTTGATCCGACTTCCCAGTGGTCATATGGTTGGATCGCGATCTCACGTGTCGTGGGGCCCGTTGAGCTCTGGCCCAGCCCGATCCCTAGACGACTTGATATGTTTTCAGCAGCTGCCTCTAGAGGTTCAGGAGAGGAGACTCAGCGGGATGAGGGGCAGAGAGTTGATGAGGCAGGACATTGAGGCGGCCATCCCCCGGGAGTGGCGCTCCAGTACAGGACCCTCCACCTCCACAGTGGATGGGCGTCTTTACTCGGCATGAGATCCTTCTAGCGGTCTGCGGCTCAGCAGAGAGAGTCGCCCCACTCACCTTCGTGGTGGGAGAGGGTGGCCAGCTTCAAAGGACCCGACTAGATTTGGATGAGTTTCAATTTTTGCATCTTTCAGAGGGTGCGGGTGGTCAGCTTTCATCAGAGACAGTGGCATGTAGACCCCTCACCGGCCTCGATAGGGGAGGACTATTCTTCGAGATTATGGGCTTGGGACAGCAGGCCTCTTATTCGCCTTCAGGGGGATCCAGGCGAGTGGCTTTGGCGAGATCCCTACTCGGCCCCTACCCGCATGTACTACTAGGTAGCCCCCCCCAGAGAGCGGCCAGCCACCACGGGGGTGGAGCTCCGGTGTTCATTGTCTTTATTATCCCTCCTCGTGAGGTGAGCTTTGTAGCCTTATGGCGTTTTCTCATTAACTAATAGAAGGATCGTTTTTCCAAAAAAAAAAAAAAAAGAGAGAAGAGAAGTTGCAGCTACTACGAGCTTATTATGATTGCAACTAAAGAAAGAGGCAAAAAAATAGGGAGTCTGCCATTCCTTGTGCACCAGAGAGAAAGCAAGATCATTCTTGCTTGCAGTAGCAGTCCAAGAAAAAAGTAGCTACCTACCACAGCGTGACCTCTGCAATTTGTGAGCAAATATTTGAAATCATGTATATAGTCAACATTTGAAAGCATGTATATAGTCAACATCTGATCTATATATGTCTACTAAGAGTGTTTGTGTTCATCTGGGTGTCAGATGTTGAAAGTTTGTAAGTGAATATCAAACTATCCTAGGTCAGAGCTGGTCAGCTCTGGGTGTCAGCTGCTGTTAAAAGTTTGTAAGTGAAGATCCAAGCTTTCCTAAGTTAGAGCTGACCTGGGAGGATGTCTTAAGTAATCATAGCTATACAGTTTGAAGTATTTGGGGTGTGTTCAAGTGTCCACAAGTGTCCAACTAAGGATCAGGGGATATCAGTTGAGTAGATTAGTACCTTTTGCTAGTGTTTATGTTGGATTGTACTGCTTGGTGTTTATCCCCTCCTCACAGTGGTATGTTTCAGACGGGCTATAGAGGCAGGTCACCCGAACACATCAACGGATCTCAATTCAAAAGAAAACTCAATTTAATTTGAACTTAATATTCAAATGGATCCTAGAAACATAAAGAAACTCATGGTGGTAAATGAACACCTTGAAAGGTGTGTGTTAATCTCTTGAGTTTTTTCTAGATGGTAGAGTATATAACTCTAGATTTAGACTAAATGGAAACATTATAGATAGAATGTCATGAAATATATTAAATTATATCAAGTATCTTCCTCCTATTACTTTGGTATTTGAGACTTAACTTAATATATCTTCTTTGTATTTTTGCCAGTGTGAATTTGGGCTTAATATTCAAATGGTTTTTGGAAAGAATAAGAAAGCCATGCTGAATTCTAAATAGACCTTGAAGGTTGATTGTTAATCTCTTGACTTGTTTCTAGATGGCACACCAAATTACTTTAAATTTAGACTAAATGGAAACATTATAGGTAGAAGGTCAAAAAGCACGTTAAATTGTATTAGGTCTACTTTGGCATTTGAGGCTTCACTTAACTCCATATATGTAGATTTAATTCTTGAGAAATCATACTCTACTAAACAATGCACGAAAATTAAAGAAAGCTATGGGCAGTGGAATTTTCGAAGCACGAAAAAGATGTGCTGCTGCTGCTATGCGTGTGATAGTTCGTCATCTTCTTCACTTCATATTTGACCCGGAACCATGGGTCCCTAATCTCGTCTAATATAAGTGTAAAACACTTATATTAGAAACACTTCATCTACTTGAAGCCTAGCACAGTAATTAGAAAAACCATGTCTGCTGAAGGGAGCGGTGCTAGTGTGAAGGTGCTTAGCACCTGGGTAAGCATGTTTGGCATGAGAGTGATCATTGCCCTCAAGGAGAAAGGCGTGGAGTACGAGTATCAGGAGGAGGATCTAAGCAACAAGAGCAAGCTGCTGCTGGACTCCAACCCTGTGCACAAGAAGATACCCGTGCTGATCCACAACGGCAAGCCCATACGCGAGTCTCTCATCATAGTGCAGTACATTGATGAGGCCTGGCCAGCTGTGGACGGGAAGGCAGCTAGTTTGCTCCTCCCCAAGGACCCTTACCAACGAGCCCTTGCCCGCTTCTGGTAAGACTATATTGACAAGAAGGTAAGTAAGAAGCTCACAGACAACAACCCACACACAAAGCTATAGCTTCTGCAAACTTTGATGCAAAATTTTTTTTTTTCTTGCTGCAGATTTATGATGCTGGCAAGCGCATCGTAAAGAGCCCCGAGGAGGACGCCAGGGAGCAGGGAAAGAAGGAGCTCGCTGATTGCTTCGTGACCCTGGACGGCGCCCACCTTCAGCTGTCTGGTGGGGCGGCCCCTTACTTCGGTGGGAACAGCATCGGCCTTGTGGACATCGCCCTTGCCCCTTTCATACCCTGGTTCGACGCCTTACAGACCTTGGGTGGCTTCCAGCTGCCGGACCAAACCCAGTGCCCCCACCTGCATGCATGGATAAAAACCATCTTAGAGTACCCTAGTGTGAAAGACGCCATGACTCTGGCACCCTCTCACAAAATTCTGGAAGAAGTCAGCCACCGGATCAGAAACAGAGTCATCGGAGCTTAGAGTTAGTAGGCAGAGCTTTCAATAAAGTAACGAGAGGTTCTTCTCCTATCAGGAGCAGTGTTCGAAAAAAACCCGGGTATAGTGTAATTTGCACCTTCAGATTTTTAAAATTACCTTCAAATTTGAAACTTAAGGGTATAAAAACCTGCAGATTTTGAGGGGTTGTAGAAAAAAACCTTCAAAATTTGAAAATTTTCTTTATAAATAATTTCACAAGTCGTCATTCACGGTGTGGACACCTTTCTCTCTCTCTTTTTTGCCCTCCCCCCTCTCTCTCTCCCACGCTCTTTGTCCACCCCTGCAGCGGCTCTCACCCATATCTGACAAGGTTGACCTCTCTCTCTCTCTCTCTCTCTCTCTCTCTCTTCCTCCCTCCCCCTCTCTCTCTCCCCCCCACTCTTCCACCGCCCGCACTTTGCCAAGTCCCCGGCTGCTTGGCCAAACCCCTGGGGCTAGCCGATAGCCTGCCCAACCCTTCTATGGGCTGGTGGGCAAAGCCTAGGGCCTTTGTTGGCCCCTTGGGGTGGCCACCTCTTCTTGCGAGCACAATACAACACATGCATCGTTGCTAACAATGCCTTTAGTTTTGACTTGTTCAGTGGCATCATCTCCAATATCGTATGTCTAGTTAGGCATGTGCTCCTCATCATAATCGTCGCTTTCTATGCGCTTTAGAATTCTTTTGTTGTAGTACATGTACACCAATTTCTCAGCCCTACTTGCATTCCACCTTAGTTTAGCATTGTGATTAGTGTAGGATTAGTTTATGATTAGGTAAATATCTTGTTATTAGGAAGTTGTTTAGGAGAGTTTGACCTATGACTCTCAACATGGTATCAGAGCTAGTGTGAGGCTCTCTAGCTCTTAGGAAATGATTAGATTTCATTAGCAAGTGTTTTAGCTTTAGATTAGGTTTATCTTCTCTTTTCCTCTCTTTCCTCTGCCTTCTCCTCCCCCGCCTCCTTCCTCGCTTCCTCCCCCGCCATCTCTCCCCCCCGCCTCCTTCCTCGCTCCCTCCCCCGCCATCTCTCCCCCCCGCCTTCCCTTCCGCTTCGTGGCTCTTCCCCCCGCCTTCTCCCTCGCCTCCCCCTCCGTCTCGCCCCTCCTCCCATCGCTAGCTCCCCCGCCTCAGCGCCCCCCTCCCCCCCCCGCTCCGCCCCCGCTGTCCTCTCTCCTTCCGCCTCTCCGTTTCCTCGTAGGGCTGTGTCCCTCCCGATGGTGACCCCGGTCTCTGGCCTTTTCCCTCTGGAGGACTCCATGGAAGCCGCTCCGACTACCCCTGCCAATTTCGGTCTCCGTCTGGAGTTCACAGATGCAGATCATCAATTGTTTGTTTCCACAGTATCCGCTCTTGAGGCCTCCTCCTTGGTCTGCAAGATAGTGGGTAGCCGTCTGATGCAGAGAGAGCTTGGCGACCTTCTGCAAGGCAGCCTCGTTGGCGTGCCTCCCAAGATCGTCAGCGTCGATTTTTTGGGACGTGGCTACTACCAGGTGGATTTCGAGTCCCCCCAGGCAGCTCAGACGGTGGTGGCTCGGAGCCCCATTGCCCTCCGCTCATCCCGGGCGTTCTTGGCACGATGGACTCACGGTTTTGACCCCGCTTCTGGCCCGCTAGCAGGCGCGACAGGTTTCCCCATCACTATCTGCTTTCCTGGACTCCGCAGGGAGTACTTGCCCCTCTTGTCATCCATTGGCAAGGCGTTCAGGCAGGTGGTGGAGATGCCTCAGACAGCGGCTTCACTGATAGCTCGGGCAGCAGGACTCCCGGCCATTCGTGTTGTGGTTCCGTCACCGGAGTCCCTCCCGAAGACGATCCTTCTCCCTTGTCTTTCTGGAGGACATCTGATACAGCGCGTGGAGTATTCGGGCCTCCCCGGCCAGTGCTACAGCTGTCGGGAGATGGGCCACCTCGCACGCGCCTGTCCCCGCAAGGGGGTTAATCCTTCATGCTCTGCCGCCTCTGGACCCCCTTCAGGAGGCCCGAGGGGTGGCCATCCACCTCAGGGACCGGACATCCCTGGCTCGTCTCAGCAGGCGCCATCATCTGACGAGCAGGCCCCAGCGGAGGATGCCGCGCAGACCCAGGAGGTTGGCGGATAGCAGGAGGTTCACCGGCGGAAACGCTCGGCCCGCAGGGACCGTCGCAGATGCCAACAGGCAGCACAGGCTGGCCGGAGAGGCTGGCGGACAGGCGACTCCGGCTGGCGTCCAGGCACCTACCCGCACTTATGCTCCAGTCAGGGATAGGCGGCCAGCAGGTCCCACCTCGATGGATGAGGATTCAGTCTCAGTGCCTGTTGAGGCCGCCGGTGGAGCCCCCCACGTGGAGACCCCGCTCCCGCCTCCCCCCGCGGCGGCGGGGGGCCCCGCCCCCTCCATGGAGCAGATTCCTGAGGATCCCGGGCCGCACTCTGCACGACCTCCGGCCCCTCTTCCCCTCGCTTGGAGAGCACTCCTTCCACCCCCCCTCTCCCCCCCCAGCCCCCCCTTGTGCCCCCCCCCTCCCGCCTCCCCCGGTGGCCCCCCTGACACCTCTCCTCTGGCAGATGCCTCTCCTCGCTCTCCCCCCTCCTCTCCGCGAGCCACCATCCCTCCTTCGGCCTCTCCAGGATACTCCTCCAGACCACCTACTGCCCCGGGGCAGCGCAGCTGGGTAGGCCAGAGTTCAGTTCAGCGGCTGTTCCACCGCCACTCCAGGCCGGTGGAGATGGCGATCCTAGCTTCGCCCGCCACCACAGAGTTCTCTCCAACAAGCCTCCCCTGGGGGACCCTCGTGAGTGATGGGGCTCCCAGTGGATTACGATTTTTTTAGGTGTCTCCAGCTAGATGCTGGCCCGTTCGAGACACTGGTCGCGCCCTTGCGAGTTTGCGTGGTGTGCCATCCCTCTCGTTCTCCTTCAGTGGTGGTGAGCAGCAGGGTGGCCTTCTCCTTTCCTCTCAGTGTTGCCCGAGACACAGCATGGGATGGTAACTCTGTAGAGGAAGTTTTGTGTGATTAGATACTGGAGTTTTCTCACCACTTCAGTGACTTGGGGCTCATGGACCTATTGCAGGCCCGATTACACTCAGCCCGCATGAGCTTGTTTGGTATAGGAGATTGGCGGGCGGATCCGGTCCACACCTCAGTAGAGGCGGTGCTACTGATTCTCCTCCACGCCGACCCGAGGGTGCAGCCTACCTTTAGATACATATATGCAGAGGATTGGTCTCACGCCTATGCCCTGGACAGGGCGAAGGCAGAGTGGGGCTGGACACAGAGACAGGTCACCCTCTTTTTGGAGAGACTCCGCACCCGGACAGACAGTGACTATTCTCCCTCCAAGCCGGCGCCCAAGACTCACAGAGTGGAGGGCAGCTCATCCGGGCTGGCTGAGAGGGGTGAGCCAGTGGTGGCTGCATCACTTGCCATAGCTCATCCATGAGGATCCTCTCATGGTCTTGGTGGACCTCGCTGCTACATTGGTCGGGGCAGACTTCGCCAGGAGATCCAGAGGGCTCTCGTTGGAGGACCCATAGATATCCTTCTCATCCAGGAGCACCACCTTTCTGCCGGGCGTACCCGCACCTGCTGGAAGATCTTGCCAGGCAGGAGCCACACTTTTTGGTCACCGGCATATGGTTCCCAGGGGAACCAGGGTGGAGTATGCATCTCAGTTAGCGAGCAGCTTCTATCCGAGGTTGTGGATTCTGGCACTCTGGTCCAGGGTCGAGCGCAGTGGATCATCCTTCGGGTTGGGGAAGACCGCATTGGCTTCCTCAACTTCTAATGGGGCGACCGGGAGAGCTAAGTTCTGGAGCACCATTAGGCAGTCCCTCCCCATGGCAGACCATTGGTGCCTAGGGGGGGATTGCAACATGCTGGAGGATGGAGAGGACAGGATGGGGGCAGCTAGGAGACCATTCATGGGCCGGAGCTCGCTGCCTGGGAGGAACTAGTGCTACAGGTGAGAGGCCAGGATCCGTGGACTCTCTCGGAGTTTGGCAGGTTGCAGGCTCGGGGGGTCACTATATGTAAAATATCCCTATCGCATGCGTTCAAGGCCTATATTTTAAATCCCTTATTTGTGAATTTTTTAATCTATATAATATCCCCTTTTTTATGAATCTGTAAATTTTTTTGGAAAAATTTTAAATCATACCCTTATGTAAATATATTTCTGTAAGTTTCATAATTAAAATTATGCTTCTGTTGAACGCACGTATATTCACATTTTTTCTTGAGTGACCCCCCCCCGAGGTTGCAGGGGAGTTTATCTTTCTCGCGCTCGGATAGACGGGCCACAGGAGTTAACCTTTCCCGCATCGACAGGTTTTACATTGATGAGTGGGCTTGCCATAGAGGTGGCACTGTGGGTATACTTGCAGGATCCTCGTTTTCAGACCACTTTCCAGTGCTTCTCCATATCGAGGACCCTACGAGAGGAGAGCGAGGCCAGAGCGTCCGGATTCCAGATTGTCTCATAGAGGAGCCCGAGATTGCGACCAGAGTTGAGCAGGTCTGGCAGGAGCTTCAGTTCAGGGGTAGCGAGCGATCTTGACAAGGGTTTGCAGGAGATCAGTAGAATGCTCAGACAGGTTGCCCTGGACCGTCTGGAGGCTTTCAGAGAGCAGAAGAGGAGCCTGCGGAGGAGTCTAGCTTCCCTTCAGAGACTTCAGGAGAGGGATCCTACGAGCCCTTGGATTTCAGAGCAGATGGAGTCAGCTCGCACAGAGATCAGATCCATCGAGGAGAGGAGGGTGGAGTTCCGATTCCATGCTCGGGCTTCTTTTTGGACACAGGCTGGAGACAGAGTGACTCGAGATTTCTTTGAGGCGACAGGGCCTCGCTTCAGACGAGAGGGTCTCAGGCGTCTTCGGCAGGCTGATGGTCAGGTAGTGGTGGATCCCCCCAGGGTTTGGGCAATCGCCACAGATTTTTACAGGGATCTGCTCTCTGCTGAGCCAACAGATGACAGAGTGAGAGAGGCTCGGGAGGTAGTCTGGAGCTTCACGAGACCGGTTGTGCCGGCCCATTTGCAGCACTCCCTTCTCTCCCCCTTCTCGGATACGGAACTGGAGGCGGCTCTTCAGGCACTTCCTCGGGGCAAATGCCCAGGAGAGAACGGTCTCTCAATGGCTTTCCTCCAGAGATACTGGGGTCTCTTGCATAGGGGTTTCGGATTGGCATTCCAGGAGATCATGGAGTCGGGAGACATGCCGAACAGCATGGCAGAGGGGTTGATTCACTTGATCCCCAAAGAGGGAGGAGACAGACTGGAAATTAGACAGTGGAGACCGATCACCTTGCTAGGCACGGCCTACAAGGTCCTAGCTAAGGCGATCAGCACAGCGGCTCCAGCCTCACCTTCTGGACATCATCCACTCCACGCAGACAGGCTTCATCCAGGATAGGAGCATCCTGGATAACATCTTCTCTTTCTGGGAGGCTACGGCTTTGGCTAGATTTCAACAGGAGGATCTGGCAGTGCTCCTTCTCGACTTCGAGAAGGCATACGATCGGGTGAACTGGGCCTTCTTGGAAGGCACTATGGAGAGGATGGGCTTCCTCCCTCAGTGGATCCGTGGGGTCTCTGCACTCTACACATCGGCTCATAGCCAGGTGCTGATACAGGGCGTGCGTGGAGAGAGGCTCCAGCTCTCGCGCTCCGTGCGGCAGGGGTGCCCCTTGGCGCCCTTTCTTTTTCTTTTTGTGGCGGAGGCCATGAGCACTTTCTTGACGGCACTGGATACAGGTTTGCGGGGCCTCCAGCTCCCCATCCGCACCTCGGAGGAGCTCCTAGACTCGGAGTTTGCGGATGACACTGCTGTCTATCTTCAGGGAGGGGAGGAGAACCTCCGCCCCTTCGCCTCAGCCATGGACAGGTTTTGCAGAGCTTCGAGCGCTTTGATCAACTCGCACAAGTCGTGTGGGTTGTGGGTCAGTTATGTGCCCCCCCGACTTGGAGGCCAGTTGATGGGTTTCAGTGGCTGCCCCCCGGCACTACAGTGCGCTATTTGGGATGCTATGTGGGCATTGACATATCTCCGGAGCAGAAGATAGCCCCTTTCTTCTGAGCATTCCGAAGAAGCTTCTGTATTGGAGTACCGCTCGTTTATCTCTAGCTGGCCGAGTGGTTGTGGCCAACCAGGTTCTGCTTGCTACCATGTGGTACATCACTTCTTGCTGGGCCTTCTCTCGGGCGTGCATTGGCCAGGTGCAGAGGCTCATCAGGAACTTTCTCTGGTCCGGTGGCGACGGGCGGCCCGCCCCGAGGGCCAAGGTGGCATGGGCTGTGATCACTCAGCCGAGGGAGAGAGGCGGCCTAGGCATAGTTGATCCTATTTGTCAGAGCCGAGCTTTGCTTGGCAAGTTGGTGGTTCGTGGCCTTCTACCAGGCGCTGAGCCGTGGAAGGAGTTTCTTGTTTCCAGGATTCTCAGCCGCACTCCTTCTCTTAGCGGCCCCTGGACCCCCAGCATCAGGTGGATCTTTACAGAGCAGCGATACAGAGGAGTGGGCCTTAGCTTCGAGGAGCGTTTTGCAGCTAGCCTTCTGAGGGCTTGGGAGCATCTGAGGCCGTCACTCTTCCAGACTCCCCCGAGCACCGATGAGGAGCGCCTGAGGCAGCCATTGATCTGGAACCCCTTGATCCGAATTCCCAAGGGTCACATGGTTGGATCGCGATCTCACGTGTCATGGGGCCCATTGAGCTCCGGCCCAGCACAGTCCCTAGACGACAGGATATGTTTTCAGCAGCTGCCTCTAGAGGTTCAGGAGAGGAGACTCAGCCAGATGAGGGGCAGAGAGTTGATGAGGCAGGACATTGAGGCGGCCATCCCCCGCCGGGAGTGGCGGACTCCAGTACGGGACCCTCCACCACCACAGTGGATGGGCGTCTTTACTCGGCATGAGATCCTTCTAGCGGTCCGCGGCTCAGCAGAGAGTCGCCCCACTCACCTTCGTGGTGGGAGAGAGTGGCCAGCTTCAGAGGACCCGACTAGATTTGGATGAGTTCCAGGGTTGCATCTTTCAGAGGGTGCGGGTGGTCGGCTTTCATCAGAGACAGTGGCATGTAGACCCCTCACCGGCCTCGATAGGGGAGGACTATTCTTGGAGATTATGGGCTTGGGACAGCAGGCCTCTTATTCGCCTTCAGTGGGATCCAGGCGAGTGGCTTTGGCGAGATCCCTACTCGGCCCCTACCAGCCCAGGCACCCCCTTTTTTCAATACACAGCGAGGCTGGGGCGGCGAATCCAGAGGCACAGGATATCGGGCACCCCGGCGGCAGCCGAGCATTGGCGGCGACAGGGGCTCTCCCCTGCCTTCCTTAGGGACTTCTGGCAGCGCCTTTGGGCCAGCTTCCGGCCCCAGAAGGTGACGCTTTTTCTCTGGCTTACAGCGCATAGAGGACTGGCGGTGGGGGCTTGGCTAGCTTTTGGCAGACACCCAGCGTCCTGCCCTCGGTGCGGCCATGCACAGGAGTCGCAGCGGCACTGCTTATGGGATTGCCCCCACAGGCATAGCAGGTCTGGCAGTGCGCTCTCAGGATGGTTTTTACTGGCTCGCCAGGTGAGATGATGGTGACGTGGGGTGCGGTGGCTTGGGCCACGGACGGCGGCCCGGCCCTTGGATACAAGGACGTCCCTGGCAATGTGACCATCCAGGCCTCTGACAGGGCGATGGTGGTGGTTCCGACGCCTGATTTCTCTTCGGCAGTCTCCCAGGAGGGGGACGGGCACAGATGGGAGATGATCAGCAGCATGACGGCTTGGCACATATGGAGAGCCCGATGGAGGGAGGCCATAGACCGCCAGGCGACTCCACCGGCGGAGGTCATACAGGCCCTCTGGTGGGGGAAACTTTCAAGGCGACTCGGATCGCATGAGAGGTCGTCGCAAGGCGTTCCTCCGCACTTGGCAGCCTGGCCCTTTCCTCATCGCGAGGGGCAAGGATGTCACTTGGCACTACAGGCCTCCAGTTTGGCTCCGGTGTTCACTGTCTTTATTATCGCTCCTCGTGAGGTGAGCTTTGTAGCCTTATGGCGTTTTCTCATTAACTAATAGAAGGATCGTTTTTCCAAAAAAAAAAAGAGAGAAGAGAAGTTGCAGCTACTACGAGCTTATTATGATTGCAACTAAAGAAAGAGGCAAAAAAATAGGGAGTATGCCATTCCTTGTGCACCAGAGAGAAAGCAAGATCATTCTTGCTTGCAGTAGCAGTCCAAGAAAAAAGTAGCTACCTACCACAGCGTGACCTCTGCAATCTGTGAGCAAATATTTGAAAGCATGTATATAGTCAACATTTGAAAGCATGTATATAGTCAACATCTGATCTATATATGTCTACTAAGAGTGTTTGTGTTCATCTGGGTGTCAGATGTTGAAAGTTTGTAAGTGAAGATCCAACTATCCTAGGTCAGAGCTGGTCAGCTCTGGGTGCAGCTGTTAAAAGTTTGTAAGTGAAGATCCAAGCTTTCCTAAGTTAGAGCTGACCTGGGAGGATGTCTTAAGTAATCATAGCTATACAGTTTGAAGTATTTGGGGTGTGTTCAAGTGTCCACATGTGTCCAACTAAGGATCAGGGGATATCAGTTGAGTAGATTAGTACCTTTTGCTGGTGTTTATGTTGGGTTGTACTGCTTGGTGTTTATCCCCTCCTCACAGTGGTATGTTTCAGACGGGCTATAGAGGCAGGTCACCCGAACACATCAACGGATCTCAATTCAAAAGAAAACTCAATTTAATTTGAACTTAATATTCAAATGGATCCTAGAAACATAAAGAAACTCATGGTGGTAAATGAACACCTTGAAAGGTGTGTGTTAATCTCTTGAGTTTTTTCTAGATGGTAGAGTATATAACTCTAGATTTAGACTAAATGGAAACATTATAGATAGAATGTCATGAAATATATTAAATTATATCAAGTATCTTCCTCCTATTACTTTGGTATTTGAGACTTAACTTAATATATCTTCTATGTATTTTTTTTTTTTTCCGAGAAAAGATCCTTTCATTAGTTATGTAAAAAAAAAACCGCCCGTAGGGCTACAAAAGAGATCTCTCCTGCTCCTAACAGAGAGAAGAGCAGTGAATACATCATGGCAGCCCGGGAGACTCTCCCTAGGTGCTGCAAAATACAAGCATCAGTCTAAAGAACTGAGCGGCTAAATCATACAATAGGGGGGGGGAAGAGCCAAACAGGTGGCCTGTAGTGCCAACGGGGGGATCCCGTGTGTAGGGTGTAGAATGGGCCGCAGCGCCAAGTGGTGTGAAAGGCCTGGCGCCGTAAGATCGCCTCATCTGAGTCTCCCCGGATGCGGTCGTACTGTCCTCGCAGGGTGTGGATCAACTTCTGCCAAATCCCCCGAACAGTCTCTGCTGGTGGCTCTAATCTCCCCTCAAAGGCCGTAAAGCACCGGGCCCTCCAGGTGAACCAGATGGTAAGGCTGCTGAGGAGCTCCCATCGTAAATCCCTCTCCTGTGTCCAGCTGGCGGACGAGAAATCCGGCGCCGAAACCAGGCGAGGCTGGCCCCTAATAAATCTGATGGCCTGACTGCCCTGCTCCATCTCATAGCCCATAGCAGGCCCTGACGAAGTCGACCAAGCAGCGGCACCCCACGTAAACATACCCTCTGGAGAGAGGGGGGCCAGAATACGCAGCATCCGCAGCCAAATCTGCTGTGCCTGAGGGCAGTCCCAAAGGCAATGTCTCTGTGTCTCCATAGGGTGGCCGCATCGGACGCAGGCCGCCGGAAGACCGCTGTAAACAAGCCAAGTGCCAACTGCTGAGCCCCTGTGGGCGACCAGCCACTGAAAAGCCGAGATCCTGCGGGCCTGTCGACTAGCCCAGAGCCGAGCCCAAAAATTCTCCAGGAACTCTTGTGATAGTCCCTGCAATCGCCAATGCCCCGCTGCCGCTGGAGAAACCGTCCTCCTCGCCGTCAAAATATGTCGTCCCAGCCGAACTGTATACTGGAAAAAGGTGATCTCTGTGGCCTCAAGGGATGCATAAGGATCATGCCACTCGTACTCCCCGGGGTCCCACTGTAGCCGGGCCAAGGGGCGCGCTGCATATGCCCATATGCGCCAATCCGGGAGCACGTCAGCAGGGTCGGGGTCAATATGCCACTTCCGAGAAGCGGCAGCCACTACCCGAATCCTCTGAAAGGTGCACTCTGCAACCAAAGGCGACTCCACCTCCACTCTCTGGAGTCTGCCCTCATCCTGAATCTCATAATAAAGGCATCTGCCATCCTCAGTGCTAGCTCTGACAGCAATCAGGATCTCCAACTGTGTAAAGGCTCCCATCCACCATGGGGCCACTGGCTCGAGAGGTGTGAACCACTCCTCTGTAAGTGCCTCCTGAATATCATCCCTCATAATCAACCCCCCTCTGAAGTGACTCAGCCTCTCCACCTGGGTCTCCTCTGGTAGACTGCAGAAAGCCTGCCAGTCTCCAAAACTACGAGCTG
Source organism: Cibotium barometz (assembly GCF_041138505.1). Classification (NCBI taxonomy): domain Eukaryota; kingdom Viridiplantae; phylum Streptophyta; class Polypodiopsida; order Cyatheales; family Cibotiaceae; genus Cibotium; species Cibotium barometz. The sequence goes on along the minus strand of NC_141057.1, from coordinate 13,635,474 downwards.
GGCCTGCCGCTAAAGGTCCCCAGGCTACACGAGGCCGAGAACCCAGCATATGACCCTGCTCTGTACGAACCGCTGGGCTCCAGATGAGCGGCTGCCTGGCCCGCTCCTCAACACAAGAAGGAGGCCGCTGAGAGAGCCCCGGTCTCAGCAGCTCCCAAGCTCTCAGGATACTCAAAGCAAATCTGTCCTCCCATCCTCTACTGAGGCCTGTCCTCCTCATCTCTATGAAGATCCAGCGAATCTCTGGTGCCCAAGTACCCCCTGCAGGAGGCGCCCGGGCCTGCAGTCGCTGCAAGAGGAGCTCTTTCCAAGGCTCAGCGCCTGGAAGCAACCCCCGAACAATAAGCTTCCCCAATAGGGCTCTACTCTGATCGACTGGATCTATAATGCCCAAACCGCCCTGAGCCAGCGGAAGTGTAATGACTGCCCATGCAACCTTTGCCCGAGCTGGCTGACCGCCCCGCCCAGACCACAGAAAGTTCCTGATCAGCCTCTGTACCTGGCTGATGCAAGAGCTCGAGAAAATCCAGCAAGACGTAATGTACCACATAGTCGCTAACAGCACCTGATTTGCCACCACCACCCTCCCAGCCAAGGATAGTCGAGCTGTACTCCAATACAATAGCTTCTTCCGAATGCTCAGAAGAAGCGGGGCAATCTGCTGCTCAGGTGACAAATCGAGGCCAATCTGACATCCCAAATACCGCACTGCTGTGCCTGGAGGAATCCATCTAAAACCGGGGTCCGGGCTCCATGCCGGAGTGGGAGCACTACTGATCCAAAAGGCCACTGTCTTGCGCCAATTGATCAATGCTCCCGAAGCTGCACTAAAAACCTGGAGCGACTGCTCTGCCCGAATAAGATTGGCCTCTTGGCCATGCAAAAATAAGCCCGTGTCGTCTGCAAACTCAGCATCAAGCAAGTCCTCCCCCCGGACTGGGAGCTGGACTCTGGAGTCCTCTCAAACCAACCTCCTCTGCCGTCAAATACATACTCATAGCCTCCGCAAAGAAGAGAAAAAGGAAAGGGGCGAGAGGACACCCCTGACGGACTGATCTGGTCAGCTCAAAACTCGGCCCCCGACCTCCTGCAATCAGCACCTGGCTGCGAGCTGTGGAATATAAAGCTGCCACCCCTCTGATCCATCCTGGCTCAAAGCCCAGGCGTAGCATAGTGCCCTCTAAGAATCCCCAGTCAACTCTATCGTATGCCTTCTCAAAATCGAGAAGCATCACGACCAAGTCCTCGCCAAGAAACCTGGCTCGGGCCGTCGCCTCCCAGAAAGTAAAGATGTTGTCAAGGATACTGCGCTCCTTGACAAATCCTGTCTGAGTAGCATGAATCAACTCCCCCAGGAAGGGCTGGATCCTCAAACTCAAGGCCTTTGCCAAGACCTTGTATACAGTATTGAGGATCGTAATAGGCCTCCAGTGCCGAATGTCATCCAATACTCCCTCCCCCTTGGGGATAAGATAGATCAAGCCCTCTGAAAAACTCTGCGGCATCACCCCAGTGTCCAAAACATGCTGAAAGCCCCTGCGGAGGCCTGGCCCCAAAAGGTCCCAATAGCGCATAAAAAAGGCCGGCGTCAGTCCGTCCTCCCCTGGGCAACTATGTCGCCGGCAGGACCCTCAAGGCCTCGGCAAGCTCAATCTCTGACAGAGGCGCACCTAGAACTGTGCGCATATGGTCTGTGACCCTCCTCTGCACATGGGCCCACACAGTCTGTCTGCATACATCTCGATCCTCAGTGGCAGGCTCCGCTGAAAGCAGGTCACTGTAAAAAGCAGTGGCAATGGCTCTGATCTCCCCGAGCTCAGTAGCTATCGATCCATCCGGTCTACCAAGCTGGCGAACTCCTGCTCGCGCATGACGGGGTCCAGTGATCTCAAAAAACTCCCCAGTCACTCTATCACCAAGCTGCGTCCACTGAGAGGCCTGACGACGATAGTAAAACTCATGTCTCTGCTCCTCTACCTCTCTAACCTCCTGGCGTGCCTGGCACAGCTGGGACGCCACCCACTCACATGCAGGCTGCTGCTCCTGAAGGCGCTGTAGCGAAGCAAGGCTGCGTCTCAGCCGTTGCTCCCGCTCGCGAATCTCTCCCAGTCGTGTCAAAGCTGCAGCATGTAGAAAAGAGCTAAGATCAATGAGTCCCTGGGCACACTGGCCCGCTGCATCCTGGTCAGAGCACTGACTATCATGCCAGATCCTCTCAATGTCCTCAGCGAGACTGGGATCTGCAAGTACCCTCTCTGGGATCCTCAACTGCAAGCTGGGCTCCCGTGTCCCCTCCTCCAATGTCAATATAACTGGCGCATGATCTGAAAATGAGGTGCCAGCAAGAATGCCGACGGAGCCCCCTCGCTCCCCTAACCAATCGCCCACATAAAAGCGATCAATCCGAGATAGATTAGTCCCTCCCTGCCGGCGATCCGACCGAGAGAAACTAAGACTGTCCTGAGACCGGGAGAAAGCCCCATGCTGCCATGCATCTGTGATCCTCAGTGACATGCAAAACCGGTCCCAAGCTGCAAGCTCCGTGCCATGCACTGTAACATGACTGCCTCCCACCCTATCTGCCGGGTCCTCGAGCATGTTGAAGTCTCCCCCAACACACCAATGTGCGGCCTCTGGCAATGCATCTGTAACCTGAGTCCAAAACTCTGCTCTGGCACTAGCATGATTGGGCGCATAGATGTTGAGCACACCCAATAGCTCATCATGCATCCTCAGAATGACATACTGTGCTCTACCAGGCACAATGATCCCTCGATCCACAATGGCCTGCCGCCATACATCTGCAATAACCATGCATACTCCTCCCTGTCCACCCAAAGGACCAAACCCTGCAGACCAAAAAGTGTCCCATCTACCAGGCATCACCGAACCATATCTCCGGATCCTGCTCTCACCCAAATGGTGCTCCTGCATCATCAGAATGTCAATGCTGCCACCAACCAGGCATCTCTGAAGCTCCTGCCTCAAACAACCTCGATAGCGTATAAAGTGTGCTCCGCCAAGGCCCTGTACATTCCATGAGATGATCCTCATGGATGCCCTGCTGAGGTGGATGCTGTCTCAGCCGTACGGCGGGCCTTCGCAAGCGGCTTGGATGGAGAGTAGTCCCCATCCGAACGGCTGCGAATCTGCCCACCCGGTGTACTGCAAGAATCCCGGATGCCAGTGGCTGTGGCCCATGGCTACTGCCTCCTGCTCTGATAGAGAAACCTCGTGTATACTCACATAGCCAGGGTCGCGCGCCAAGTCTGCCACTATACGCACGACCAAATGCCGAATCCCTGAGGTATCCACACTCCCGGGATCCAAGAAAAAGTGAGCCAACTCCCAAAGTCGGCCTATCACATCAGTCACCTCCAGATCGCTCATGTGGTGAGAAAACTCAACTGCTTGAGTCTTCAAAGTGCTGAGAGCGAGCTCTAGAGTCCACTCCCGATCACAAGGTCCACATAGAGGGAACGAGAAGGCCACCGCCGAATCTAGTGCCTCCTCCCCGCGGGCCGGAGGTATCACTACATGTACTCGAATGGGTGCTGGCTCATGGGGGCCCTCTGCTCCAAAAAGCCGTGTAAAGGTATAATCAAAGGCCTCCGAGCGCTGTCTAATGCCAAGGCGACTCAGCCGACTGCGGATAGATGAAATCCGTGAGGCCCTAATCGGCATAGGTCTCCTCTGTGATGCTCGAGCGAGGTCAGTGCTCAGCGCTCTCCGGACTGCAGGTGAGTGCCAGGGAACTGCCAGGGTCTCCCGGGAAGGTGAGGCGGGCGGAGGGGGAGGAGGGGGAGGCGAGGGAGGTGGAGAGGGAGCCGCTGCCGAAACCGGAGCGGAGGCGGGAGGAGGCGAAGGTGGAGAAGAGGCGGTGGGAGGGGACGGGGGTGGGGGGGGTGAAGAAGGGGGAGCTGGCATCTCCTGGTCCTTAGTCGCTGCAGGGGACTCCTCCTGAAGGGGAGCAAAGCTGTTCCTCACGGGAACCCAGTGAGGCTGAGACTGTGGCTGCTGCTGCAGCGGTCTCTGGGCGTGCTGCTGTGGCTGTCTCCCTCGGCGGCGCCCCTGTCCAGGCTGCCACTCCGAGGTCTCTGTGGCCTGGGCAGGTGTCCCGGAGGCAGCCTGCCGAGCCGAATCTGTGGGCGGGCCATCAGTAGCCTGCTGCTGTGGTGGTGAGGGTCGGGGTCTCCTGCGAGGGCAGGCCTTGGCCAGATGACCAACCTGCCTGCAAATGAAGCACTGGTTCGGGAGCCCCGAGAACTCCACTCTCTGATCTATCCGCCCCCCCCCTATCCTAGGTAGCTGAATGACCTTAGGAAGGGAGGAGATGTCAGACACCAACACTCTGACCGAAGGTAGCCCAGCTGCTCTGGCCACCACTGAAGCTGCTGAGGGGCCCGTCTCAAGAACCGAGCCCACCAATGCTCCGAGCCTGGAGAGGAGCGGAAGATACTCCCGGCGGAGACCAGGGAAACAAACTGTAATATGGAAGAGGCGCTCTCCCTGCTCCGCCGCAGCTGGGTCAAATCCATGCTGCCAAGGCCTGAAGAAAGCCCGAGCACCCCTGATGTCCAGAGGACTCATGGCAAGGACCTTGGCCACGCTCTGGGCGGCCTCAAACTCGATCTGATAATGTCCCCGGCCCAAGAGTTGTACATCCAGGATCTTGCCCACATCTGCTAGAAGGCGGGCCTGAAGAAGATCCCTGATCTCCCCTCTGCTGGGGCGAGTGCCGACTATACGGCAGATGGTGGAATGAGCCTGGAGGCGTTCCACCTCTGCGGTGAGGCTCGCTTTCTCTTCCGGCGAAAGAGAAAGCCTGATGGGGATGTCCTCGGGGGCGGGCGAGGGGGCTGCGGATGAGTCCCTCTGAGGCGAGGCGGGAGGAGTCTCCATCAGAGTCTGAAGCTCAGGCGAAGGCGAAGGCGAGGCGAAAACGGGGAACCTGCAAGAAATGGGCTGCACACGAGGAGGCGGAAGACCGGAAGAAGAGGAAAAAAAACCCCCTGGGGGTGAAGAAAGCGAAGGGAGGGGGCGAACAAACCCCAAGGAGAAGCCCTGGGGGGGGGCGGCAGCAACAAGAAGGGGGGGGGGGGGCAGTGCTGAGAGGAGGCGAGCGCAAGCAGGCGGAGAGGGGGGGACGAATCAGGCGAAAAAAAAAAAGAAGGAAAAAAAGAGAAGGGGGAGGGAGGGCGAATGGGCGAAGAGGGAGGGGGGGGGGGTGAAACGGCGCGAAGAGGCTAGGAGGGGGGGGGGATGAGATGGCGAAAAGGGGGGAGGCGCAGCAGCAGCGAGGAGGGGGGGCGCAAGCAGGCAGGACCGCGAAGGGGGGGGGGGGGGGGGGGGGGGGGGGGGCGCAACGGCGAGCAGAAGGGGGGGAGCAAGAAGCGAAGGCGGCGATGGGCGAGCAGCGGGAGCTTCAGCGAGCAAAAAAAAAAAATCTTTATCCAATGAGCCTTCTCTTCTATGTATTTTTGCCAGTGTGAATTTGGACTTAATATTCAAATGGTTTTTGGAAAGAATAAGAAAGCCATGCTGAATTCTAAATAGACCTTGAAGGTTGATTGTTAATCTCTTGACTTGTTTCTAGATGGCACACCAAATTACTTTAAATTTAGACTAAATGGAAACATTATAGGTAGAAGGTCAAAAAGCACGTTAAATTGTCTTCGTTCTACTTTGGCATTTGAGGCTTAACTTAATATATGTCTATACAATAAATTTATGCCCTATGTCATTTTAACGTTATTTCAAATTATTGCTATCTTGGTATTAAAAACTTACAAGAATGGGACATAGCCCAAAATAGATTTTGTTTAAAGCACTTAAGTCAGATGTCACTTTTATTCTCTCAGTTCACTCACGCACTTAGTCTTAACTCTGTAACCTTGATTGCTATCCTTTCTCTACCCCCACTATGGATGCACATAGAGCTTATGTAGTAGGAGAAATTTTGGTCATATCTGAAGAATTATTTCAGATCTTTGCCTAGAAGATTGCAGTTCTTAGGACTCCTAGGTGGTAACAATAGATATATGTTTTATCTGATCTGCTTGATTATTTAAATTTACATGTTAGCAAACATACATACCACCAAGCTGGGTTGCTTATGACTTCCTCCTTCACTTGTTAAATGACCCTTCACTTCCTCCTTCACTTGTATGCTAATGACCTTAACTTTGAAAGGCATGTCAAATACTTTGTGAAGCATTTATGTATGTGTGTGTGTATATATATATATATATATATATATATATATATATACACATACATTATATATGTTTGTGTGTGTGTGTGTGTGGGGGGGAGAGAGAGAGAGAGAGAGAGAGAGAGAGAGAGAGAGAGAGAGAAGAGCGTAGACATGAAGTGAAGCCATGACCACTCTGGTGCATGCATGCCACATGTCACCACCAACTACCATTTATGTAGATTTAATTCTTGAGAAATCATACTCTACTAAACAATGCACAAAAATTAAAGAAAGCTATGGGCAGTGGAATTTTCGAAGCACGAAAAAGATGTAGTGCTGCTGCTATGCGTGTGATAGTTCGTCATCTTCTTCACTTCATATTTGACCCGGAACCATGGGTCCCTAATCTCGTCTAATATAAGTGTAAAACACTTATATTAGAAACACTTCATCTACTTGAAGCCTAGCACAGTAATTAGAAAAACCATGTCTGCTGAAGGGAGCGGTGCTAGTGTGAAGGTGCTTAACCACTGGTGGGTAAGCATGTTTGGCATGAGAGTGATCATTGCCCTCAAGGAGAAAGGCGTGGAGTACGAGTATCTGGAGGAGGAGGATCTGCGCAACAAGAGCAAGCTGCTGCTGGACTCCAACCCTGTGCACAAGAAGGTACCCGTGCTGATCCACAACTAGATTTCAGCAGGAGGATCTGGCAGTGCTCCTTCTCGACTTCGAGAAGGCATACGATCGGGTGGACTGGGCCTTCTTGGAAGGCACTATGGAGAGGATGGGCTTCCCATCGGCTCATAGCCAGGTGCTGATACAGGGCGTGCACGGAGAGAGGTTCCAGCTCTCGCGCTCGGTGCGGCAGGGGTGCCCCTTGGCGCCCTTTCTTTTTCTTTTTGTGGCGGAGGCCATGAGCACTTTCTTAACGGCACAGGATACAGGTTTGCGGGGCCTCCAGCTCCCCATCCGCACCTCGGAGGAGCTCCTAGACTCGGAGTTTGCGGATGACACTGCTGTCTATCTTCAGGGAGGGGAGGAGAACCTCCGCCGCTTTGCCTCACCCATGGACAGGTTTTGCAAAGCTTCGGGCGCTTTGATCAACTCGTGTGGGTTGTGGGTCAGTTCTGTGCCCCCCGACTTGGAGGCCAGTTGATGGGTTTCAGTGGCTGCCCCCCGGCACTACAGTGCGCTATTTGGGATGCTATGTGGGCATTGACATATCTCCGGAGCAGCAGATAGCCCCCTTCTTCTGAGCATTCGGAAGAAGCTTCTGTATTGGAGTACCGCTCGTTTATCTCTGGCTGGCCGAGTGGTTGTTGCCAACCAGGTTCTGCTTGCTACCATGTGGTACATCACTTCTTGCTGGGCCTTCTCTCGGGCGTGCATTGGTTAGGTGCAGAGGCTCATCAGGAACTTTATCTGGTCCGGTGGCGACGGGCGGCCCGCCAGGGCTTTCTTGTTTCCAGGCTTCTCAGCCGCACTCCTTCTCTTAGCAGCCCCTGGACCCCCAGCATCAGGTGGATCTTTACAGAGCAGCGATCCAGAGGAGTGGGCCTTGGCTTCGAGGAGCGTTTTGCAGCTAGCCTTCTGAGGGCTTGGGAGCATCTGAGGCTGTCACTCTTCCAGACTCCCCCGGGCACCGATGAGGAGCGCCTGAGGCAGCCATTGATCTGGAACCCCTTGATCCGACTTCCCAGTGGTCATATGGTTGGATCGCGATCTCACGTGTCCGTGGGGCCCGTTGAGCTCCGTCCCAGCCCAGTCCCTAGACGACTGGATATGTTTTTAGCAGCTGCCTCTAGAGGTTCAGGAGAGGAGACTCAGCGGGATGAGGGGCAGAGAGTTGATGAGGCAGGACATTGAGGCGGCCATCCCCCGGGAGTGGCGGACTCCAGTACGGGACCCTCCACCACCACAGTGGATGGGCGTCTTTACTCGGCATGAGATCCTTCTAGCGGTCCGCGGCTCAGCAGAGAGTCGCCCCACTCACCTTCGTGGTGGGAGAGGGTGGCCAGCTTCAGAGGACCCGACTAGATTTGGATGAGTTCCAGGGTTGCATCTTTCAGAGGGTGCGGGTGGTCGGCTTTCATCAGAGACAGTGGCATGTAGACCCCTCACCGGCCTTAATAGGGGAGGACTATTCTTGGAGATTATGGGCTTGGGACAGCAGGCCTCTTATTCGCCTTCAGTGGGATCCAGGCGAGTGGCTTTGGCGAGATCCCTACTCGGCCCCTACCAGCCCAGGCACCCCCTTTTTTCAGTACACAGCGAGGCTGGGGCGGCGAATCCAGAGGCACAGGATATCGGGCACCCCGGCGCGGCAGCCGAGCATTGGCGGCGATAGGGGCTCTCCCCTGCCTTCCTTAGGGACTTCTGGCAGCGCCTTTGGGCCAGCTTCCGGCCCAGGAAGGTGACGCTTTTTCTCTGGCTTACAGCGCATAGAGGACTGGCGGTGGGGGCTTAGCTAGCTTTTGGCAGACACCCAGCGTCCTGCCCTCGGTGCGGCGGCCATGCACAGGAGTCGCAGCGGCACTACTTATGGGATTGCCCCCACAGGCACAGCAGGTCTGGCAGTGCGCTCTCAGGATGGTTTTTGCAGGCTCGCCAGGTGAGATGATGGTGACGTGGGGTGCGGTGGCTTGGGCCACGGACAGCGGCCCGGCCCTTGGATACGAGGACATCCCTAGCAGTGTGACCATCCAGGTCTTTGACAGGGTGATGGCGGTGGATCCGACGCCTGATTTCTCTTCGGCAGTCTCCCAGGAGGGGGACGGGCACAGATGGGAGATGATCAGCAGCATGACGGCTTGGCACATATGGAGAGCCCGATGGAGGGAGGCCATAGACCGCCATGCGACTCCACCGGCGGAGGTCATACAGGCCCTCTGGTGGGTGGACATCATTCACACCTTGTGGGGGAAACTTCAGGGCGACTCGGATCGCATGAGAGGTCGCCGCAAGGCGTTCCTCCGCACTTGGCAGCCTGGCCCTTTCCTCATCGCGAGGGGCGAGGATGTCACTTGGCACTACAAGCCTCCAGTTTGGCTCTTCTCACCTCCCGCATGTACTACTAAGTAACCCCCCTGAGAGAGCGGCCAGCCACAGGGGTGGAGCTTCGGTGTTCACTGTCTTTATTATCCCTCCTCGTGAGGTGAGCTTTGTAGCCTTATGGCGTTTTCTCATTAACTAATAGAAGGATCGTTTTTCCAAAAAAAAAAAAGAGAGAAGAGAAGTTGCAGCTACTCTACGAGCTTATTATGATTGCAACTAAAGAAAGAGGCAAAAAAATAGGGAGTCTGCCATTCCTTGTGCACCAGAGAGAAAGCAAGATCATTCTTGCTTGCAGTAGCAGTCCAAGAAAAAAGTAGCTACCTACCACAGCGCGACCTCTGCAATCTCTGAGCAAATATTTGAAAGCATGTATATAGTCAACATTTGAAAGCATGTATATACTATATAGTCAACATCTGATCTATATATGTCTACTAAGAGTGTTTGTGTTCATCTGGGTGTCAGATGTTGAAAGTTTGTAAGTGAAGATCCAACTATCCTAGGTCAGAGCTGGTCAACTCTGGGTGCAGCTGTTGAAAGTTTGTAAGTGAAGATCCAAGCTTTCCTAGGTTAGAGCTGACGTGGGAGGATGTCTTAAGTAATCAAGTGTCCACATGTGTCCAACTAAGGATCAGGGGATATCAGCTCTCTTTTTTGCCCTCCCCCCCCTCTCTCTCCCACGCTCTTTGTCCACCCCCGTAGCGGCTCTCACCCATATCTGACGAGGTTGACCTCTCTCTCTCTCTCTCTCTCTCTCTCTTCGTCCCTCCCCCTCTCTCTCTCTCCCTTCCACCGCCCGCACTTTGCCAAGTCCCCGGCTGCTTGGCCAAACCCCTGGGGCTAGCCGATAGCCTGCCCAACCCTTCTATGGGCTGGTGGCCAAAGCCTAGGGCCTTTGTTGTTGGCCCCTTGGGGTGGCCACCTCTTCTTGCGAGCACAATACAACACATGCATCGTTGCTAACAATGCCTTTAGTTTTGACTTGTTCACTGGCATCATCTCCAATATCGTATGTCTAGTTAGGCATGTGCTCCTCATAATCGTCGCTTTCTATGCGCTTTAGAATTCTTTTGTTGTAGTACATGTACACCAATTTCTCAGCCCTACTTGCATTCCACCTTAGTTTAGCATTGTGAGTAGTATAGCATTAGTTTATGATTAGGTAAATATCTTGTTATTAGGAAGTTGTTTAGGAGAGTTTGACCTATGATTCTCGCTATTTGGGATGCTATGTGGGCATTGACATATCTCCAGAGCAGCAAATAGCCCCCTTCTTCTGAGCATTCGGAAGAAGCTTCTGTATTGGAGTACTGCTCGTTTATCTCTGGCTGGCCAAGTGGTTGTGGCCAACCAGGTTTTGCTTGCTACCATGTGGTACATCACTTCTTGCTGGGCCTTCTCTCGGGCGTGCATTGGCCAGGTGCAGAGGCTCACCAGGAGCTTTCTCTAGTCCGATGGCGACGGGCGGCCCGTCAGGGCCAAGGTGTCATGGGCTGTGATCACTCAGCCGAGGGAGAGAGGCAGCGTGGGCATAGTTGATCCTATTTGTCAGAGCCGAGCTTTGCTTGGCAAGTTGGTGGTTCGTGGCCTCCTACCAGGCGCTGAGCCGTGGAAGGAGTTTCTTGTTTCGAGGATTCTCAGCCGCACTCCTTCTCTTAGTGGCCCCTGGACCCCCAGCATCAGGTGGATCTTTATAGAGCAACGATCCAGAGGAGTGGGCCTTGGCTTCGAGGAGCGTTTTGCAGCTAGCCTTCTGAGGGCCTGGGAGCATCTGAGGCCGTCACTCTTCCAGACTCCCCCGGGCACCGATGAGGAGCGCCTGAGGCAGCCATTGATCTGGAACCCCTTGATCCGACTTCCCAGTGGTCATATGGTTGGATCGCGATCTCACGTGTCATGGGGCCCGTTGAGCTCTGGCCCAGCCCGATCCCTAGACGACTTGATATGTTTTCAGCAGCTGCCTCTAGAGGTTCAGGAGAGGAGACTCAGCGGGATGAGGGGCAGAGAGTTGATGAGGCAGGACATTGAGGCGGCCATCCCCCGGGAGTGGTGCTCCAGTACAGGACCCTCCACCTCCACAGTGGATGGGCGTCTTTACTCGGCATGAGATCCTTCTAGCGGTCTGCGGCTCAGCAGAGAGAGTCGCCCCACTCACCTTCGTGGTGGGAGAGGGTGGCCAGCTTCAAAGGACCCGACTAGATTTGGATGAGTTTCAATTTTTGCATCTTTCAGAGGGTGCGGGTGGTCAGCTTTCATCAGAGACAGTGGCATGTAGACCCCTCACCGGCCTCGATAGGGGAGGACTATTCTTCGAGATTATGGGCTTGGGACAGCAGGCCTCTTATTCGCCTTCAGGGGGATCCAGGCGAGTGGCTTTGGCGAGATCCCTACTCGGCCCCTACCCGCATGTACTACTAGGTAGCCCCCCCCAGAGAGCGGCCAGCCACCACGGGGGTGGAGCTCCGGTGTTCATTGTCTTTATTATCCCTCCTCGTGAGGTGAGCTTTGTAGCCTTATGGCGTTTTCTCATTAACTAATAGAAGGATCGTTTTCCAAAAAAAAAAAAAAAAGAGAGAAGAGAAGTTGCAGCTACTACGAGCTTATTATGATTGCAACTAAAGAAAGAGGCAAAAAAATAGGGAGTCTGCCATTCCTTGTGCACCAGAGAGAAAGCAAGATCATTCTTGCTTGCAATAGCAGTCCAAGAAAAAAGTAGCTACCTACCACAGCGTGACCTCTGCAATTTGTGAGCAAATATTTGAAATCATGTATATAGTCAACATTTGAAAGCATGTATATAGTCAACATCTGATCTATATATGTCTACTAAGAGTGTTTGTGTTCATCTGGGTGTCAGATGTTGAAAGTTTGTAAGTGAATATCAAACTATCCTAGGTCAGAGCTGGTCAGCTCTGGGTGTCAGCTGCTGTTAAAAGTTTGTAAGTGAAGATCCAAGCTTTCCTAAGTTAGAGCTGACCTGGGAGGATGTCTTAAGTAATCATAGCTATACAGTTTGAAGTATTTGGGGTGTGTTCAAGTGTCCACAAGTGTCCAACTAAGGATCAGGGGATATCAGTTGAGTAGATTAGTACCTTTTGCTAGTGTTTATGTTGGATTGTACTGCTTGGTGTTTATCCCCTCCTCACAGTGGTATGTTTCAGACGGGCTATAGAGGCAGGTCACCCGAACACATCAACGGATCTCAATTCAAAAGAAAACTCAATTTAATTTGAACTTAATATTCAAATGGATCCTAGAAACATAAAGAAACTCATGGTGGTAAATGAACACCTTGAAAGGTGTGTGTTAATCTCTTGAGTTTTTTCTAGATGGTAGAGTATATAACTCTAGATTTAGACTAAATGGAAACATTATAGATAGAATGTCATGAAATATATTAAATTATATCAAGTATCTTCCTCCTATTACTTTGGTATTTGAGACTTAACTTAATATATCTTCTTTGTATTTTTGCCAGTGTGAATTTGGGCTTAATATTCAAATGGTTTTTGGAAAGAATAAGAAAGCCATGCTGAATTCTAAATAGACCTTGAAGGTTGATTGTTAATCTCTTGACTTGTTTCTAGATGGCACACCAAATTACTTTAAATTTAGACTAAATGGAAACATTATAGGTAGAAGGTCAAAAAGCACGTTAAATTGTATTAGGTCTACTTTGGCATTTGAGGCTTCACTTAACTCCATATATGTAGATTTAATTCTTGAGAAATCATACTCTACTAAACAATGCACGAAAATTAAAGAAAGCCATGGGCAGTGGAATTTTCGAAGCACGAAAAAGATGTGCTGCTGCTGCTATGCGTGTGATAGTTCGTCATCTTCTTCACTTCATATTTGACCCGGAACCATGGGTCCCTAATCTCGTCTAATATAAGTGTAAAACACTTATATTAGAAACACTTCATCTACTTGAAGCCTAGCACAGTAATTAGAAAAACCATGTCTGCTGAAGGGAGCGGTGCTAGTGTGAAGGTGCTTAGCACCTGGGTAAGCATGTTTGGCATGAGAGTGATCATTGCCCTCAAGGAGAAAGGCGTGGAGTACGAGTATCAGGAGGAGGATCTAAGCAACAAGAGCAAGCTGCTGCTGGACTCCAACCCTGTGCACAAGAAGATACCCGTGCTGATCCACAACGGCAAGCCCATACGCGAGTCTCTCATCATAGTGCAGTACATTGATGAGGCCTGGCCAGCTGTGGACGGGAAGGCAGCTAGTTTGCTCCTCCCCAAGGACCCTTACCAACGAGCCCTTGCCCGCTTCTGGGCCGACTATATTGACAAGAAGGTAAGTAAGAAGCTCACAGACAACAACCCACACACAAAGCTATAGCTTCTGCAAACTTTGATGCAAAATTTTTTTTTTTCTTGCTGCAGATTTATGATGCTGGCAAGCGCATCGTAAAGAGCCCCGAGGAGGACGCCAGGGAGCAGGGAAAGAAGGAGCTCGCTGATTGCTTCGTGACCCTGGACGGCGCCCACCTTCAGCTGTCTGGTGGGGCGGCCCCTTACTTCGGTGGGAACAGCATCGGCCTTGTGGACATCGCCCTTGCCCCTTTCATACCCCTGGTTCGACGCCTTACAGACCTTGGGTGGCTTCCAGCTGCCGGACCAAACCCAGTGCCCCCACCTGCATGCATGGATAAAAACCATCTTAGAGTACCCTAGTGTGAAAGACGCCATGACTCTGGCACCCTCTCACAAAATTCTGGAAGAAGTCAGCCACCGGATCAGAAACAGAGTCATCGGAGCTTAGAGTTAGTAGGCAGAGCTTTCAATAAAGTAACGAGAGGTTCTTCTCCTATCAGGAGCAGTGTTCGAAAAAAACCCGGGTATAGTGTAATTTGCACCTTCAGATTTTTAAAATTACCTTCAAATTTGAAACTTAAGGGTATAAAAACCTGCAGATTTTGAGGGGTTGTAGAAAAAAACCTTCAAAATTTGAAAATTTTCTTTATAAATAATTTCACAAGTCGTCATTCACGGTGTGGACACCTTTCTCTCTCTCTTTTTTGCCCTCCCCCCTCTCTCTCTCCCACGCTCTTTGTCCACCCCTGCAGCGGCTCTCACCCATATCTGACAAGGTTGACCTCTCTCTCTCTCTCTCTCTCTCTCTCTCTCTCCTTCCTCCCTCCCCCTCTCTCTCTCCCCCCCACTCTTCCACCGCCCGCACTTTGCCAAGTCCCCGGCTGCTTGGCCAAACCCCTGGGGCTAGCCGATAGCCTGCCCAACCCTTCTATGGGCTGGTGGGCAAAGCCTAGGGCCTTTGTTGGCCCCTTGGGGTGGCCACCTCTTCTTGCGAGCACAATACAACACATGCATCGTTGCTAACAATGCCTTTAGTTTTGACTTGTTCAGTGGCATCATCTCCAATATCGTATGTCTAGTTAGGCATGTGCTCCTCATCATAATCGTCGCTTTCTATGCGCTTTAGAATTCTTTTGTTGTAGTACATGTACACCAATTTCTCAGCCCTACTTGCATTCCACCTTAGTTTAGCATTGTGATTAGTGTAGGATTAGTTTATGATTAGGTAAATATCTTGTTATTAGGAAGTTGTTTAGGAGAGTTTGACCTATGACTCTCAACATGGTATCAGAGCTAGTGTGAGGCTCTCTAGCTCTTAGGAAATGATTAGATTTCATTAGCAAGTGTTTTAGCTTTAGATTAGGTTTATCTTCTCTTTTCCTCTCTTTCCTCTGCCTTCTCCTCCCCCGCCTCCTTCCTCGCTTCCTCCCCCGCCATCTCTCCCCCCCGCCTCCTTCCTCGCTCCCTCCCCCGCCATCTCTCCCCCCCGCCTTCCCTTCCGCTTCGTGGCTCTTCCCCCCGCCTTCTCCCTCGCCTCCCCCTCCGTCTCGCCCCTCCTCCCATCGCTAGCTCCCCCGCCTCAGCGCCCCCCTCCCCCCCCCGCTCCGCCCCCGCTGTCCTCTCTCCTTCCGCCTCTCCGTTTCCTCGTAGGGCTGTGTCCCTCCCGATGGTGACCCCGGTCTCTGGCCTTTTCCCTCTGGAGGACTCCATGGAAGCCGCTCCGACTACCCCTGCCAATTTCGGTCTCCGTCTGGAGTTCACAGATGCAGATCATCAATTGTTTGTTTCCACAGTATCCGCTCTTGAGGCCTCCTCCTTGGTCTGCAAGATAGTGGGTAGCCGTCTGATGCAGAGAGAGCTTGGCGACCTTCTGCAAGGCAGCCTCGTTGGCGTGCCTCCCAAGATCGTCAGCGTCGATTTTTTGGGACGTGGCTACTACCAGGTGGATTTCGAGTCCCCCCAGGCAGCTCAGACGGTGGTGGCTCGGAGCCCCATTGCCCTCCGCTCATCCCGGGCGTTCTTGGCACGATGGACTCACGGTTTTGACCCCGCTTCTGGCCCGCTAGCAGGCGCGACAGGTTTCCCCATCACTATCTGCTTTCCTGGACTCCGCAGGGAGTACTTGCCCCTCTTGTCATCCATTGGCAAGGCGTTCAGGCAGGTGGTGGAGATGCCTCAGACAGCGGCTTCACTGATAGCTCGGGCAGCAGGACTCCCGGCCATTCGTGTTGTGGTTCCGTCACCGGAGTCCCTCCCGAAGACGATCCTTCTCCCTTGTCTTTCTGGAGGACATCTGATACAGCGCGTGGAGTATTCGGGCCTCCCCGGCCAGTGCTACAGCTGTCGGGAGATGGGCCACCTCGCACGCGCCTGTCCCCGCAAGGGGGTTAATCCTTCATGCTCTGCCGCCTCTGGACCCCCTTCAGGAGGCCCGAGGGGTGGCCATCCACCTCAGGGACCGGACATCCCTGGCTCGTCTCAGCAGGCGCCATCATCTGACGAGCAGGCCCCAGCGGAGGATGCCGCGCAGACCCAGGAGGTTGGCGGATAGCAGGAGGTTCACCGGCGGAAACGCTCGGCCCGCAGGGACCGTCGCAGATGCCAACAGGCAGCACAGGCTGGCCGGAGAGGCTGGCGGACAGGCGACTCCGGCTGGCATCCAGGCACCTACCCGCACTTATGCTCCAGTCAGGGATAGGCGGCCAGCAGGTCCCACCTCGATGGATGAGGATTCAGTCTCAGTGCCTGTTGAGGCCGCCGGTGGAGCCCCCCACGTGGAGACCCCGCTCCCGCCTCCCCCCGCGGCGGCGGGGGGCCCCGCCCCCTCCATGGAGCAGATTCCTGAGGATCCCGGGCCGCACTCTGCACGACCTCCGGCCCCTCTTCCCCTCACTTGGAGAGCACTCCTTCCACCCCCCCTCTCCCCCCCCAGCCCCCCCTTGTGCCCCCCCCCTCCCGCCTCCCCCGGTGGCCCCCCTGACACCTCTCCTCTGGCAGATGCCTCTCCTCGCTCTCCCCCCTCCTCTCCGCGAGCCACCATCCCTCCTTCGGCCTCTCCAGGATACTCCTCCAGACCACCTACTGCCCCGGGGCAGCGCAGCTGGGTAGGCCAGAGTTCAGTTCAGCGGCTGTTCCACCGCCACTCCAGGCCGGTGGAGATGGCGATCCTAGCTTCGCCCGCCACCACAGAGTTCTCTCCAACAAGCCTCCCCTGGGGGACCCTCGTGAGTGATGGGGCTCCCAGTGGATTACGATTTTTTTAGGTGTCTCCAGCTAGATGCTGGCCCGTTCGAGACACTGGTCGCGCCCTTGCGAGTTTGCGTGGTGTGCCATCCCTCTCGTTCTCCTTCAGTGGTGGTGAGCAGCAGGGTGGCCTTCTCCTTTCCTCTCAGTGTTGCCCGAGACACAGCATGGGATGGTAACTCTGTAGAGGAAGTTTTGTGTGATTAGATACTGGAGTTTTCTCACCACTTCAGTGACTTGGGGCTCATGGACCTATTGCAGGCCCGATTACACTCAGCCCGCATGAGCTTGTTTGGTATAGGAGATTGGCGGGCGGATCCGGTCCACACCTCAGTAGAGGCGGTGCTACTGATTCTCCTCCACGCCGACCCGAGGGTGCAGCCTACCTTTAGATACATATATGCAGAGGATTGGTCTCACGCCTATGCCCTGGACAGGGCGAAGGCAGAGTGGGGCTGGACACAGAGACAGGTCACCCTCTTTTTGGAGAGACTCCGCACCCGGACAGACAGTGACTATTCTCCCTCCAAGCCGGCGCCCAAGACTCACAGAGTGGAGGGCAGCTCATCCGGGCCGGCTGAGAGGGGTGAGCCAGTGGTGGCTGCATCACTTGCCATAGCTCATCCATGAGGATCCTCTCATGGTCTTGGTGGACCTCGCTGCTACATTGGTCGGGGCAGACTTCGCCAGGAGATCCAGAGGGCTCTCGTTGGAGGACCCATAGATATCCTTCTCATCCAGGAGCACCACCTTTCTGCCGGGCGTACCCGCACCTGCTGGAAGATCTTGCCAGGCAGGAGCCACACTTTTTGGTCACCGGCATATGGTTCCCAGGGGAACCAGGGTGGAGTATGCATCTCAGTTAGCGAGCAGCTTCTATCCGAGGTTGTGGATTCTGGCACTCTGGTCCAGGGTCGAGCGCAGTGGATCATCCTTCGGGTTGGGGAAGACCGCATTGGCTTCCTCAACTTCTAATGGGGCGACCGGGAGAGCTAAGTTCTGGAGCACCATTAGGCAGTCCCTCCCCATGGCAGACCATTGGTGCCTAGGGGGGGATTGCAACATGCTGGAGGATGGAGAGGACAGGATGGGGGCAGCTAGGAGACCATTCATGGGCCGGAGCTCGCTGCCTGGGAGGAACTAGTGCTACAGGTGAGAGGCCAGGATCCGTGGACTCTCTCGGAGTTTGGCAGGTTGCAGGCTCGGGGGGTCACTATATGTAAAATATCCCTATCGCATGCGTTCAAGGCCTATATTTTAAATCCCTTATTTGTGAATTTTTTAATCTATATAATATCCCCTTTTTTATGAATCTGTAAATTTTTTTGGAAAAATTTTAAATCATACCCTTATGTAAATATATTTCTGTAAGTTTCATAATTAAAATTATGCTTCTGTTGAACGCACGTATATTCACATTTTTTCTTGAGTGACCCCCCCCGAGGTTGCAGGGGAGTTTATCTTTCTCGCGCTCGGATAGACGGGCCACAGGAGTTAACCTTTCCCGCATCGACAGGTTTTACATTGATGAGTGGGCTTGCCATAGAGGTGGCACTGTGGGTATACTTGCAGGATCCTCGTTTTCAGACCACTTTCCAGTGCTTCTCCATATCGAGGACCCTACGAGAGGAGAGCGAGGCCAGAGCGTCCGGATTCCAGATTGTCTCATAGAGGAGCCCGAGATTGCGACCAGAGTTGAGCAGGTCTGGCAGGAGCTTCAGTTCAGGGGTAGCGAGCGATCTTGACAAGGGTTTGCAGGAGATCAGTAGAATGCTCAGACAGGTTGCCCTGGACCGTCTGGAGGCTTTCAGAGAGCAGAAGAGGAGCCTGCGGAGGAGTCTAGCTTCCCTTCAGAGACTTCAGGAGAGGGATCCTACGAGCCCTTGGATTTCAGAGCAGATGGAGTCAGCTCGCACAGAGATCAGATCCATCGAGGAGAGGAGGGTGGAGTTCCGATTCCATGCTCGGGCTTCTTTTTGGACACAGGCTGGAGACAGAGTGACTCGAGATTTCTTTGAGGCGACAGGGCCTCGCTTCAGACGAGAGGGTCTCAGGCGTCTTCGGCAGGCTGATGGTCAGGTAGTGGTGGATCCCCCCAGGGTTTGGGCAATCGCCACAGATTTTTACAGGGATCTGCTCTCTGCTGAGCCAACAGATGACAGAGTGAGAGAGGCTCGGGAGGTAGTCTGGAGCTTCACGAGACCGGTTGTGCCGGCCCATTTGCAGCACTCCCTTCTCTCCCCCTTCTCGGATACGGAACTGGAGGCGGCTCTTCAGGCACTTCCTCGGGGCAAATGCCCAGGAGAGGACGGTCTCTCAATGGCTTTCCTCCAGAGATACTGGGGTCTCTTGCATAGGGGTTTCGGATTGGCATTCCAGGAGATCATGGAGTCGGGAGACATGCCGAACAGCATGGCAGAGGGGTTGATTCACTTGATCCCCAAAGAGGGAGGAGACAGACTGGAAATTAGACAGTGGAGACCGATCACCTTGCTAGGCACGGCCTACAAGGTCCTAGCTAAGGCGATCAGCACAGCGGCTCCAGCCTCACCTTCTGGACATCATCCACTCCACGCAGACAGGCTTCATCCAGGATAGGAGCATCCTGGATAACATCTTCTCTTTCTGGGAGGCTACGGCTTTGGCTAGATTTCAACAGGAGGATCTGGCAGTGCTCCTTCTCGACTTCGAGAAGGCATACGATCGGGTGAACTGGGCCTTCTTGGAAGGCACTATGGAGAGGATGGGCTTCCTCCCTCAGTGGATCCGTGGGGTCTCTGCACTCTACACATCGGCTCATAGCCAGGTGCTGATACAGGGCGTGCGTGGAGAGAGGCTCCAGCTCTCGCGCTCCGTGCGGCAGGGGTGCCCCTTGGCGCCCTTTCTTTTTCTTTTTGTGGCGGAGGCCATGAGCACTTTCTTGACGGCACTGGATACAGGTTTGCGGGGCCTCCAGCTCCCCATCCGCACCTCGGAGGAGCTCCTAGACTCGGAGTTTGCGGATGACACTGCTGTCTATCTTCAGGGAGGGGAGGAGAACCTCCGCCGCTTCGCCTCAGCCATGGACAGGTTTTGCAGAGCTTCGAGCGCTTTGATCAACTCGCACAAGTCGTGTGGGTTGTGGGTCAGTTATATGCCCCCCCGACTTGGAGGCCAGTTGATGGGTTTCAGTGGCTGCCCCCCGGCACTACAGTGCGCTATTTGGGATGCTATGTGGGCATTGACATATCTCCGGAGCAGAAGATAGCCCCCTTCTTCTGAGCATTCCGAAGAAGCTTCTGTATTGGAGTACCGCTCGTTTATCTCTAGCTGGCCGAGTGGTTGTGGCCAACCAGGTTCTGCTTGCTACCATGTGGTACATCACTTCTTGCTGGGCCTTCTCTCGGGCGTGCATTGGCCAGGTGCAGAGGCTCATCAGGAACTTTCTCTGGTCCGGTGGCGCGACGGGCGGCCCGCCCCGAGGGCCAAGGTGGCATGGGCTGTGATCACTCAGCCGAGGGAGAGAGGCGGCCTAGGCATAGTTGATCCTATTTGTCAGAGCCGAGCTTTGCTTGGCAAGTTGGTGGTTCGTGGCCTTCTACCAGGCGCTGAGCCGTGGAAGGAGTTTCTTGTTTCCAGGATTCTCAGCCGCACTCCTTCTCTTAGCGGCCCCTGGACCCCCAGCATCAGGTGGATCTTTACAGAGCAGCGATACAGAGGAGTGGGCCTTAGCTTCGAGGAGCGTTTTGCAGCTAGCCTTCTGAGGGCTTGGGAGCATCTGAGGCCGTCACTCTTCCAGACTCCCCCGAGCACCGATGAGGAGCGCCTGAGGCAGCCATTGATCTGGAACCCCTTGATCCGAATTCCCAAGGGTCACATGGTTGGATCGCGATCTCACGTGTCATGGGGCCCATTGAGCTCCGGCCCAGCACAGTCCCTAGACGACAGGATATGTTTTCAGCAGCTGCCTCTAGAGGTTCAGGAGAGGAGACTCAGCCAGATGAGGGGCAGAGAGTTGATGAGGCAGGACATTGAGGCGGCCATCCCCCGCCGGGAGTGGCGGACTCCAGTACGGGACCCTCCACCACCACAGTGGATGGGCGTCTTTACTCGGCATGAGATCCTTCTAGCGGTCCGCGGCTCAGCAGAGAGTCGCCCCACTCACCTTCGTGGTGGGAGAGAGTGGCCAGCTTCAGAGGACCCGACTAGATTTGGATGAGTTCCAGGGTTGCATCTTTCAGAGGGTGCGGGTGGTCGGCTTTCATCAGAGACAGTGGCATGTAGACCCCTCACCGGCCTCGATAGGGGAGGACTATTCTTGGAGATTATGGGCTTGGGACAGCAGGCCTCTTATTCGCCTTCAGTGGGATCCAGGCGAGTGGCTTTGGCGAGATCCCTACTCGGCCCCTACCAGCCCAGGCACCCCCTTTTTTCAATACACAGCGAGGCTGGGGCGGCGAATCCAGAGGCACAGGATATCGGGCACCCCGGCGGCAGCCGAGCATTGGCGGCGACAGGGGCTCTCCCCTGCCTTCCTTAGGGACTTCTGGCAGCGCCTTTGGGCCAGCTTCCGGCCCCAGAAGGTGACGCTTTTCCTCTGGCTTACAGCGCATAGAGGACTGGCGGTGGGGGCTTGGCTAGCTTTTGGCAGACACCCAGCGTCCTGCCCTCGGTGCGGCCATGCACAGGAGTCGCAGCGGCACTGCTTATGGGATTGCCCCCACAGGCATAGCAGGTCTGGCAGTGCGCTCTCAGGATGGTTTTTACTGGCTCGCCAGGTGAGATGATGGTGACGTGGGGTGCGGTGGCTTGGGCCACGGACGGCGGCCCGGCCCTTGGATACAAGGACGTCCCTGGCAATGTGACCATCCAGGCCTCTGACAGGGCGATGGTGGTGGTTCCGACGCCTGATTTCTCTTCGGCAGTCTCCCAGGAGGGGGACGGGCACAGATGGGAGATGATCAGCAGCATGACGGCTTGGCACATATGGAGAGCCCGATGGAGGGAGGCCATAGACCGCCAGGCGACTCCACCGGCGGAGGTCATACAGGCCCTCTGGTGGGGGAAACTTTCAAGGCGACTCGGATCGCATGAGAGGTCGTCGCAAGGCGTTCCTCCGCACTTGGCAGCCTGGCCCTTTCCTCATCGCGAGGGGCAAGGATGTCACTTGGCACTACAGGCCTCCAGTTTGGCTCCGGTGTTCACTGTCTTTATTATCGCTCCTCGTGAGGTGAGCTTTGTAGCCTTATGGCGTTTTCTCATTAACTAATAGAAGGATCGTTTTTCCAAAAAAAAAAAGAGAGAAGAGAAGTTGCAGCTACTACGAGCTTATTATGATTGCAACTAAAGAAAGAGGCAAAAAAATAGGGAGTATGCCATTCCTTGTGCACCAGAGAGAAAGCAAGATCATTCTTGCTTGCAGTAGCAGTCCAAGAAAAAAGTAGCTACCTACCACAGCGTGACCTCTGCAATCTGTGAGCAAATATTTGAAAGCATGTATATAGTCAACATTTGAAAGCATGTATATAGTCAACATCTGATCTATATATGTCTACTAAGAGTGTTTGTGTTCATCTGGGTGTCAGATGTTGAAAGTTTGTAAGTGAAGATCCAACTATCCTAGGTCAGAGCTGGTCAGCTCTGGGTGCAGCTGTTAAAAGTTTGTAAGTGAAGATCCAAGCTTTCCTAAGTTAGAGCTGACCTGGGAGGATGTCTTAAGTAATCATAGCTATACAGTTTGAAGTATTTGGGGTGTGTTCAAGTGTCCACATGTGTCCAACTAAGGATCAGGGGATATCAGTTGAGTAGATTAGTACCTTTTGCTGGTGTTTATGTTGGGTTGTACTGCTTGGTGTTTATCCCCTCCTCACAGTGGTATGTTTCAGACGGGCTATAGAGGCAGGTCACCCGAACACATCAACGGATCTCAATTCAAAAGAAAACTCAATTTAATTTGAACTTAATATTCAAATGGATCCTAGAAACATAAAGAAACTCATGGTGGTAAATGAACACCTTGAAAGGTGTGTGTTAATCTCTTGAGTTTTTTCTAGATGGTAGAGTATATAACTCTAGATTTAGACTAAATGGAAACATTATAGATAGAATGTCATGAAATATATTAAATTATATCAAGTATCTTCCTCCTATTACTTTGGTATTTGAGACTTAACTTAATATATCTTCTATGTATTTTTTTTTTTTTCCGAGAAAAGATCCTTTCATTAGTTATGTAAAAAAAAAACCGCCCGTAGGGCTACAAAAGAGATCTCTCCTGCTCCTAACAGAGAGAAGAGCAGTGAATACATCATGGCAGCCCGGGAGACTCTCCCTAGGTGCTGCAAAATACAAGCATCAGTCTAAAGAACTGAGCGGCTAAATCATACAATAGGGGGGGGGAAGAGCCAAACAGGTGGCCTGTAGTGCCAACGGGGGGATCCCGTGTGTAGGGTGTAGAATGGGCCGCAGCGCCAAGTGGTGTGAAAGGCCTGGCGCCGTAAGATCGCCTCACCTGAGTCTCCCCGGATGCGGTCGTACTGTCCTCGCAGGGTGTGGATCAACTTCTGCCAAATCCCCCGAACAGTCTCTGCTGGTGGCTCTAATCTCCCCTCAAAGGCCGTAAAGCACCGGGCCCTCCAGGTGAACCAGATGGTAAGGCTGCTGAGGAGCTCCCATCGTAAATCCCTCTCCTGTGTCCAGCTGGCGGACGAGAAATCCGGCGCCGGAACCAGGCGAGGCTGGCCCCTAATAAATCTGATGGCCTGACTGCCCTGCTCCATCTCATAGCCCATAGCAGGCCCTGACGAAGTCGACCAAGCAGCGGCACCCCACGTAAACATACCCTCTGGAGAGAGGGGGGCCAGAATACGCAGCATCCGCAGCCAAATCTGCTGTGCCTGAGGGCAGTCCCAAAGGCAATGTCTCTGTGTCTCCATAGGGTGGCCGCATCGGACGCAGGCCGCCGGAAGACCGCTGTAAACAAGCCAAGTGCCAACTGCTGAGCCCCTGTGGGCGACCAGCCACTGAAAAGCCGAGATCCTGCGGGCCTGTCGACTAGCCCAGAGCCGAGCCCAAAAATTCTCCAGGAACTCCTGTGATAGTCCCTGCAATCGCCAATGCCCCGCTGCCGCTGGAGAAACCGTCCTCCTCGCCGTCAAAATATGTCGTCCCAGCCGAACTGTATACTGGAAAAAGGTGATCTCTGTGGCCTCAAGGGATGCATAAGGATCATGCCACTCGTACTCCCCGGGGTCCCACTGTAGCCGGGCCAAGGGGCGCGCTGCATATGCCCATATGCGCCAATCCGGGAGCACGTCAGCAGGGTCGGGGTCAATATGCCACTTCCGAGAAGCGGCAGCCACTACCCGAATCCTCTGAAAGGTGCACTCTGCAACCAAAGGCGACTCCACCTCCACTCTCTGGAGTCTGCCCTCATCCTGAATCTCATAATAAAGGCATCTGCCATCCTCAGTGCTAGCTCTGACAGCAATCAGGATCTCCAACTGTGTAAAGGCTCCCATCCACCATGGGGCCACTGGCTCGAGAGGTGTGAACCACTCCTCTGTAAGTGCCTCCTGAATATCATCCCTCATAATCAACCCCCCTCTGAAGTGACTCAGCCTCTCCACCTGGGTCTCCTCTGGTAGACTGCAGAAAGCCTGCCAGTCTCCAAAACTACGAGCTGGGCCTGCCGCTAAAGGTCCCCAGGCTACACGAGGCCGAGAACCCAGCATATGACCCTGCTCTGTACGAACCGCTGGGCTCCAGATGAGCGGCTGCCTGGCCCGCTCCTCAACACAAGAAGGAGGCCGCTGAGAGAGCCCCGGTCTCAGCAGCTCCCAAGCTCTCAGGATACTCAAAGCAAATCTGTCCTCCCATCCTCTACTGAGGCCTGTCCTCCTCATCTCTATGAAGATCCAGCGAATCTCTGGTGCCCAAGTACCCCCTGCAGGAGGCGCCCGGGCCTGCAGTCGCTGCAAGAGGAGCTCTTTCCAAGGCTCAGCGCCTGGAAGCAACCCCCGAACAATAAGCTTCCCCAATAGGGCTCTACTCTGATCGACTGGATCTATAATGCCCAAACCGCCCTGAGCCAGCGGAAGTGTAATGACTGCCCATGCAACCTTTGCCCGAGCTGGCTGACCGCCCCGCCCAGACCACAGAAAGTTCCTGATCAGCCTCTGTACCTGGCTGATGCAAGAGCTCGAGAAAATCCAGCAAGACGTAATGTACCACATAGTCGCTAACAGCACCTGATTTGCCACCACCACCCTCCCAGCCAAGGATAGTCGAGCTGTACTCCAATACAATAGCTTCTTCCGAATGCTCAGAAGAAGCGGGGCAATCTGCTGCTCAGGTGACAAATCGAGGCCAATCTGACATCCCAAATACCGCACTGCTGTGCCTGGAGGAATCCATCTAAAACCGGGGTCCGGGCTCCATGCCGGAGTGGGAGCACTACTGATCCAAAAGGCCACTGTCTTGCGCCAATTGATCAATGCTCCCGAAGCTGCACTAAAAACCTGGAGCGACTGCTCTGCCCGAATAAGATTGGCCTCTTGGCCATGCAAAAATAAGCCCGTGTCGTCTGCAAACTCAGCATCAAGCAAGTCCTCCCCCCGGACTGGGAGCTGGACTCTGGAGTCCTCTCAAACCAACCTCCTCTGCCGTCAAATACATACTCATAGCCTCCGCAAAGAAGAGAAAAAGGAAAGGGGCGAGAGGACACCCCTGACGGACTGATCTGGTCAGCTCAAAACTCGGCCCCCGACCTCCTGCAATCAGCACCTGGCTGCGAGCTGTGGAATATAAAGCTGCCACCCCTCTGATCCATCCTGGCTCAAAGCCCAGGCGTAGCATAGTGCCCTCTAAGAATCCCCAGTCAACTCTATCGTATGCCTTCTCAAAATCGAGAAGCATCACGACCAAGTCCTCGCCAAGAAACCTGGCTCGGGCCGTCGCCTCCCAGAAAGTAAAGATGTTGTCAAGGATACTGCGCTCCTTGACAAATCCTGTCTGAGTAGCATGAATCAACTCCCCCAGGAAGGGCTGGATCCTCAAACTCAAGGCCTTTGCCAAGACCTTGTATACAGTATTGAGGATCGTAATAGGCCTCCAGTGCCGAATGTCATCCAATACTCCCTCCCCCTTGGGGATAAGATAGATCAAGCCCTCTGAAAAACTCTGCGGCATCACCCCAGTGTCCAAAACATGCTGAAAGCCCCTGCGGAGGCCTGGCCCCAAAAGGTCCCAATAGCGCATAAAAAAGGCCGGCGTCAGTCCGTCCTCCCCTGGGCAACTATGTCGCCGGCAGGACCCTCAAGGCCTCGGCAAGCTCAATCTCTGACAGAGGCGCACCTAGAACTGTGCGCATATGGTCTGTGACCCTCCTCTGCACATGGGCCCACACAGTCTGTCTGCATACATCTCGATCCTCAGTGGCAGGCTCCGCTGAAAGCAGGTCACTGTAAAAAGCAGTGGCAATGGCTCTGATCTCCCCGAGCTCAGTAGCTATCGATCCATCCGGTCTACCAAGCTGGCGAACTCCTGCTCGCGCATGACGGGGTCCAGTGATCTCAAAAAACTCCCCAGTCACTCTATCACCAAGCTGCGTCCACTGAGAGGCCTGACGACGATAGTAAAACTCATGTCTCTGCTCCTCTACCTCTCTAACCTCCTGGCGTGCCTGGCACAGCTGGGACGCCACCCACTCACATGCAGGCTGCTGCTCCTGAAGGCGCTGTAGCGAAGCAAGGCTGCGTCTCAGCCGTTGCTCCCGCTCGCGAATCTCTCCCAGTCGTGTCAAAGCTGCAGCATGTAGAAAAGAGCTAAGATCAATGAGTCCCTGGGCACACTGGCCCGCTGCATCCTGGTCAGAGCACTGACTATCATGCCAGATCCTCTCAATGTCCTCAGCGAGACTGGGATCTGCAAGTACCCTCTCTGGGATCCTCAACTGCAAGCTGGGCTCCCGTGTCCCCTCCTCCAATGTCAATATAACTGGCGCATGATCTGAAAATGAGGTGCCAGCAAGAATGCCGACGGAGCCCCCTCGCTCCCCTAACCAATCGCCCACATAAAAGCGATCAATCCGAGATAGATTAGTCCCTCCCTGCCGGCGATCCGACCGAGAGAAACTAAGACTGTCCTGAGACCGGGAGAAAGCCCCATGCTGCCATGCATCTGTGATCCTCAGTGACATGCAAAACCGGTCCCAAGCTGCAAGCTCCGTGCCATGCACTGTAACATGACTGCCTCCCACCCTATCTGCCGGGTCCTCGAGCATGTTGAAGTCTCCCCCAACACACCAATGTGCGGCCTCTGGCAATGCATCTGTAACCTGAGTCCAAAACTCTGCTCTGGCACTAGCATGATTGGGCGCATAGATGTTGAGCACACCCAATAGCTCATCATGCATCCTCAGAATGACATACTGTGCTCTACCAGGCACAATGATCCCTCGATCCACAATGGCCTGCCGCCATACATCTGCAATAACCATGCATACTCCTCCCTGTCCACCCAAAGGACCAAACCCTGCAGACCAAAAAGTGTCCCATCTACCAGGCATCACCGAACCATATCTCCGGATCCTGCTCTCACCCAAATGGTGCTCCTGCATCATCAGAATGTCAATGCTGCCACCAACCAGGCATCTCTGAAGCTCCTGCCTCAAACAACCTCGATAGCGTATAAAGTGTGCTCCGCCAAGGCCCTGTACATTCCATGAGATGATCCTCATGGATGCCCTGCTGAGGTGGATGCTGTCTCAGCCGTACGGCGGGCCTTCGCAAGCGGCTTGGATGGAGAGTAGTCCCCATCCGAACGGCTGCGAATCTGCCCACCCGGTGTACTGCAAGAATCCCGGATCAGGCGCCAGTGGCTGTGGCCCATGGCTACTGCCTCCTGCTTTGATAGAGAAACCTCGTGTATACTCACATAGCCAGGGTCGCGCGCCAAGTCTGCCACTATACGCACGACCAAATGCCGAATCCCTGAGGTATCCACACTCCCGGGATCCAAGAAAAAGTGAGCCAACTCCCAAAGTCGGCCTATCACATCAGTCACCTCCAGATCGCTCATGTGGTGAGAAAACTCAACTGCTTGAGTCTTCAAAGTGCTGAGAGCGAGCTCTAGAGTCCACTCCCGATCACAAGGTCCACATAGAGGGAACGAGAAGGCCACCGCCGAATCTAGTGCCTCCTCCCCGCGGGCCGGAGGTATCACTACATGTACTCGAATGGGTGCTGGCTCATGGGGGCCCTCTGCTCCAAAAAGCCGTGTAAAGGTATAATCAAAGGCCTCCGAGCGCTGTCTAATGCCAAGGCGACTCAGCCGACTGCGGATAGATGAAATCCGTGAGGCCCTAATCGGCATAGGTCTCCTCTGTGATGCTCGAGCGAGGTCAGTGCTCAGCGCTCTCCGGACTGCAGGTGAGTGCCAGGGAACTGCCAGGGTCTCCCGGGAAGGTGAGGCGGGCGGAGGGGGAGGAGGGGGAGGCGAGGGAGGTGGAGAGGGAGCCGCTGCCGAAACCGGAGCGGAGGCGGGAGGAGGCGAAGGTGGAGAAGAGGCGGTGGGAGGGGACGGGGGTGGGGGGGGTGAAGAAGGGGGAGCTGGCATCTCCTGGTCCTTAGTCGCTGCAGGGGACTCCTCCTGAAGGGGAGCAAAGCTGTTCCTCACGGGAACCCAGTGAGGCTGAGACTGTGGCTGCTGCTGCAGCGGTCTCTGGGCGTGCTGCTGTGGCTGTCTCCCTCGGCGGCGCCCCTGTCCAGGCTGCCACTCCGAGGTCTCTGTGGCCTGGGCAGGTGTCCCGGAGGCAGCCTGCCGAGCCGAATCTGTGGGCGGGCCATCAGTAGCCTGCTGCTGTGGTGGTGAGGGTCGGGGTCTCCTGCGAGGGCAGGCCTTGGCCAGATGACCAACCTGCCTGCAAATGAAGCACTGGTTCGGGAGCCCCGAGAACTCCACTCTCTGATCTATCCACCCCCCCCCTATCCTAGGTAGCTGAATGACCTTAGGAAGGGAGGAGATGTCAGACACCAACACTCTGACCGAAGGTAGCCCAGCTGCTCTGGCCACCACTGAAGCTGCTGAGGGGCCCGTCTCAAGAACCGAGCCCACCAATGCTCCGAGCCTGGAGAGGAGCGGAAGATACTCCCGGCGGAGACCAGGGAAACAAACTGTAATATGGAAGAGGCGCTCTCCCTGCTCCGCCGCAGCTGGGTCAAATCCATGCTGCCAAGGCCTGAAGAAAGCCCGAGCACCCCTGATGTCCAGAGGACTCATGGCAAGGACCTTGGCCACGCTCTGGGCGGCCTCAAACTCGATCTGATAATGTCCCCGGCCCAAGAGTTGTACATCCAGGATCGGGGAACCTGCAAGAAATGGGCTGCACACGAGGAGGCGGAAGACCGGAAGAAGAGGAAAAAAAAACCCCCTGGGGGTGAAGAAAGCGAAGGGAGGGGGCGAACAAACCCCAAGGAGAAGCCCTGGGGGGGGGCGGCAGCAACAAGAAGGGGGGGGGGGGGGGGGGGGGGGGGGCAGTGCTGAGAGGAGGCGAGCGCAAGCAGGCGGAGAGGGGGGGACGAATCAGGCGAAAAAAAAAAAGAAGGAAAAAAAGAGAAGGGGGAGGGAGGGCGAATGGGCGAAGAGGGAGGGGAGGGGGTGAAACGGCGCGAAGAGGCTAGGAGGGGGGGGGGATGAGATGGCGAAAAGGGGGGAGGCGCAGCAGCAGCGAGGAGGGGGGGCGCAAGCAGGCAGGACCGCGAAGGGGGGGGGGGGGGGGCGCAACGGCGAGCAGAAGGGGGGGAGCAAGAAGCGAAGGCGGCGATGGGCGAGCAGCGGGAGCTTCAGCGAGCAAAAAAAAAAAATCTTTATCCAATGAGCCTTCTCTTCTATGTATTTTTGCCAGTGTGAATTTGGACTTAATATTCAAATGGTTTTTGGAAAGAATAAGAAAGCCATGCTGAATTCTAAATAGACCTTGAAGGTTGATTGTTAATCTCTTGACTTGTTTCTAGATGGCACACCAAATTACTTTAAATTTAGACTAAATGGAAACATTATAGGTAGAAGGTCAAAAAGCACGTTAAATTGTCTTCGTTCTACTTTGGCATTTGAGGCTTAACTTAATATATGTCTATACAATAAATTTATGCCCTATGTCATTTTAACGTTATTTCAAATTATTGCTATCTTGGTATTAAAAACTTACAAGAATGGGACATAGCCCAAAATAGATTTTGTTTAAAGCACTTAAGTCAGATGTCACTTTTATTCTCTCAGTTCACTCACGCACTTAGTCTTAACTCTGTAACCTTGATTGCTATCCTTTCTCTACCCCCACTATGGATGCACATAGAGCTTATGTAGTAGGAGAAATTTTGGTCATATCTGAAGAATTATTTCAGATCTTTGCCTAGAAGATTGCAGTTCTTAGGACTCCTAGGTGGTAACAATAGATATATGTTTTATCTGATCTGCTTGATTATTTAAATTTACATGTTAGCAAACATACATACCACCAAGCTGGGTTGCTTATGACTTCCTCCTTCACTTGTTAAATGACCCTTCACTTCCTCCTTCACTTGTATGCTAATGACCTTAACTTTGAAAGGCATGTCAAATACTTTGTGAAGCATTTATGTATGTGTGTGTGTATATATATATATATATATATATATATATATATACACATACATTATATATGTTTGTGTGTGTGTGTGTGTGGGGGGGAGAGAGAGAGAGAGAGAGAGAGAGAGAGAGAGAGAGAAGAGCGTAGACATGAAGTGAAGCCATGACCACTCTGGTGCATGCATGCCACATGTCACCACCAACTACCATTTATGTAGATTTAATTCTTGAGAAATCATACTCTACTAAACAATGCACAAAAATTAAAGAAAGCTATGGGCAGTGGAATTTTCGAAGCACGAAAAAGATGTAGTGCTGCTGCTATGCGTGTGATAGTTCGTCATCTTCTTCACTTCATATTTGACCCGGAACCATGGGTCCCTAATCTCGTCTAATATAAGTGTAAAACACTTATATTAGAAACACTTCATCTACTTGAAGCCTAGCACAGTAATTAGAAAAACCATGTCTGCTGAAGGGAGCGGTGCTAGTGTGAAGGTGCTTAACCACTGGTGGGTAAGCATGTTTGGCATGAGAGTGATCATTGCCCTCAAGGAGAAAGGCGTGGAGTACGAGTATCTGGAGGAGGAGGATCTGCGCAACAAGAGCAAGCTGCTGCTGGACTCCAACCCTGTGCACAAGAAGGTACCCGTGCTGATCCACAACTAGATTTCAGCAGGAGGATCTGGCAGTGCTCCTTCTCGACTTCGAGAAGGCATACGATCGGGTGGACTGGGCCTTCTTGGAAGGCACTATGGAGAGGATGGGCTTCCCATCGGCTCATAGCCAGGTGCTGATACAGGGCGTGCACGGAGAGAGGTTCCAGCTCTCGCGCTCGGTGCGGCAGGGGTGCCCCTTGGCGCCCTTTCTTTTTCTTTTTGTGGCGGAGGCCATGAGCACTTTCTTAACGGCACAGGATACAGGTTTGCGGGGCCTCCAGCTCCCCATCCGCACCTCGGAGGAGCTCCTAGACTCGGAGTTTGCGGATGACACTGCTGTCTATCTTCAGGGAGGGGAGGAGAACCTCCGCCGCTTTGCCTCACCCATGGACAGGTTTTGCAAAGCTTCGGGCGCTTTGATCAACTCGTGTGGGTTGTGGGTCAGTTCTGTGCCCCCCGACTTGGAGGCCAGTTGATGGGTTTCAGTGGCTGCCCCCCGGCACTACAGGGCGCTATTTGGGATGCTATGTGGGCATTGACATATCTCCGGAGCAGCAGATAGCCCCCTTCTTCTGAGCATTCGGAAGAAGCTTCTGTATTGGAGTACCGCTCGTTTATCTCTGGCTGGCCGAGTGGTTGTTGCCAACCAGGTTCTGCTTGCTACCATGTGGTACATCACTTCTTGCTGGGCCTTCTCTCGGGCGTGCATTGGTTAGGTGCAGAGGCTCATCAGGAACTTTATCTGGTCCGGTGGCGACGGGCGGCCCGCCAGGGCTTTCTTGTTTCCAGGCTTCTCAGCCGCACTCCTTCTCTTAGCAGCCCTTGGACCCCCAGCATCAGGTGGATCTTTACAGAGCAGCGATCCAGAGGAGTGGGCCTTGGCTTCGAGGAGCGTTTTGCAGCTAGCCTTCTGAGGGCTTGGGAGCATCTGAGGCTGTCACTCTTCCAGACTCCCCCGGGCACCGATGAGGAGCGCCTGAGGCAGCCATTGATCTGGAACCCCTTGATCCGACTTCCCAGTGGTCATATGGTTGGATCGCGATCTCACGTGTCGTGGGGCCCGTTGAGCTCCGTCCCAGCCCAGTCCCTAGACGACTGGATATGTTTTTAGCAGCTGCCTCTAGAGGTTCAGGAGAGGAGACTCAGCGGGATGAGGGGCAGAGAGTTGATGAGGCAGGACATTGAGGCGGCCATCCCCCGGGAGTGGCGGACTCCAGTACGGGACCCTCCACCACCACAGTGGATGGGCGTCTTTACTCGGCATGAGATCCTTCTAGCGGTCCGCGGCTCAGCAGAGAGTCGCCCCACTCACCTTCGTGGTGGGACAGGGTGGCCAGCTTCAGAGGACCCGACTAGATTTGGATGAGTTCCAGGGTTGCATCTTTCAGAGGGTGCGGGTGGTCGGCTTTCATCAGAGACAGTGGCATGTAGACCCCTCACCGGCCTTAATAGGGGAGGACTATTCTTGGAGATTATGGGCTTGGGACAGCAGGCCTCTTATTCGCCTTCAGTGGGATCCAGGCGAGTGGCTTTGGCGAGATCCCTACTCGGCCCCTACCAGCCCAGGCACCCCCTTTTTTCAGTACACAGCGAGGCTGGGGCGGCGAATCCAGAGGCACAGGATATCGGGCACCCCGGCGCGGCAACCGAGCATTGGCGGCGACAGGGGCTCTCCCCTGCCTTCCTTAGGGACTTCTGGCAGCGCC
This sequence comes from Cibotium barometz, assembly GCF_041138505.1. Classification (NCBI taxonomy): domain Eukaryota; kingdom Viridiplantae; phylum Streptophyta; class Polypodiopsida; order Cyatheales; family Cibotiaceae; genus Cibotium; species Cibotium barometz. Next base: position 13,602,686 of record NC_141057.1, on the reverse strand, counting down.
TTTGGGCCAGCTTCCGGCCCAGGAAGGTGACGCTTTTTCTCTGGCTTACAGCGCATAGAGGACTGGCGGTGGGGGCTTAGCTAGCTTTTGGCAGACACCCAGCGTCCTGCCCTCGGTGCGGCGGCCATGCACAGGAGTCGCAGCGGCACTACTTATGGGATTGCCCCCACAGGCACAGCAGGTCTGGCAGTGCGCTCTCAGGATGGTTTTTGCAGGCTCGCCAGGTGAGATGATGGTGACGTGGGGTGCGGTGGCTTGGGCCACGGACAGCGGCCCGGCCCTTGGATACGAGGACATCCCTAGCAGTGTGACCATCCAGGTCTTTGACAGGGTGATGGCGGTGGATCCGACGCCTGATTTCTCTTCGGCAGTCTCCCAGGAGGGGGACGGGCACAGATGGGAGATGATCAGCAGCATGACGGCTTGGCACATATGGAGAGCCCGATGGAGGGAGGCCATAGACCGCCATGCGACTCCACCGGCGGAGGTCATACAGGCCCTCTGGTGGGTGGACATCATTCACACCTTGTGGGGGAAACTTCAGGGCGACTCGGATCGCATGAGAGGTCGCCGCAAGGCGTTCCTCCGCACTTGGCAGCCTGGCCCTTTCCTCATCGCGAGGGGCGAGGATGTCACTTGGCACTACAAGCCTCCAGTTTGGCTCTTCTCACCTCCCGCATGTACTACTAAGTAACCCCCCTGAGAGAGCGGCCAGCCACAGGGGTGGAGCTTCGGTGTTCACTGTCTTTATTATCCCTCCTCGTGAGGTGAGCTTTGTAGCCTTATGGCGTTTTCTCATTAACTAATAGAAGGATCGTTTTTCCAAAAAAAAAAAAAGAGAGAAGAGAAGTTGCAGCTACTCTACGAGCTTATTATGATTGCAACTAAAGAAAGAGGCAAAAAAATAGGGAGTCTGCCATTCCTTGTGCACCAGAGAGAAAGCAAGATCATTCTTGCTTGCAGTAGCAGTCCAAGAAAAAAGTAGCTACCTACCACAGCGCGACCTCTGCAATCTCTGAGCAAATATTTGAAAGCATGTATATAGTCAACATTTGAAAGCATGTATATACTATATAGTCAACATCTGATCTATATATGTCTACTAAGAGTGTTTGTGTTCATCTGGGTGTCAGATGTTGAAAGTTTGTAAGTGAAGATCCAACTATCCTAGGTCAGAGCTGGTCAACTCTGGGTGCAGCTGTTGAAAGTTTGTAAGTGAAGATCCAAGCTTTCCTAGGTTAGAGCTGACGTGGGAGGATGTCTTAAGTAATCAAGTGTCCACATGTGTCCAACTAAGGATCAGGGGATATCAGCTCTCTTTTTTGCCCTCCCCCCTCTCTCTCTCCCACGCTCTTTGTCCACCCCCGTAGCGGCTCTCACCCATATCTGACGAGGTTGACCTCTCTCTCTCTCTCTCTCTCTCTCTTCGTCCCTCCCCCTCTCTCTCTCTCCCTTCCACCGCCCGCACTTTGCCAAGTCCCCGGCTGCTTGGCCAAACCCCTGGGGCTAGCCGATAGCCTGCCCAACCCTTCTATGGGCTGGTGGCCAAAGCCTAGGGCCTTTGTTGTTGGCCCCTTGGGGTGGCCACCTCTTCTTGCGAGCACAATACAACACATGCATCGTTGCTAACAATGCCTTTAGTTTTGACTTGTTCACTGGCATCATCTCCAATATCGTATGTCTAGTTAGGCATGTGCTCCTCATAATCGTCGCTTTCTATGCGCTTTAGAATTCTTTTGTTGTAGTACATGTACACCAATTTCTCAGCCCTACTTGCATTCCACCTTAGTTTAGCATTGTGAGTAGTATAGCATTAGTTTATGATTAGGTAAATATCTTGTTATTAGGAAGTTGTTTAGGAGAGTTTGACCTATGATTCTCGCTATTTGGGATGCTATGTGGGCATTGACATATCTCCAGAGCAGCAAATAGCCCCCTTCTTCTGAGCATTCGGAAGAAGCTTCTGTATTGGAGTACCGCTCGTTTATCTCTGGCTGGGCAAGTGGTTGTGGCCAACCAGGTTTTGCTTGCTACCATGTGGTACATCACTTCTTGCTGGGCCTTCTCTCGGGCGTGCATTGGCCAGGTGCAGAGGCTCACCAGGAGCTTTCTCTAGTCCGATGGCGACGGGCGGCCCGTCAGGGCCAAGGTGTCATGGGCTGTGATCACTCAGCCGAGGGAGAGAGGCAGCGTGGGCATAGTTGATCCTATTTGTCAGAGCCGAGCTTTGCTTGGCAAGTTGGTGGTTCGTGGCCTCCTACCAGGCGCTGAGCCGTGGAAGGAGTTTCTTGTTTCGAGGATTCTCAGCCGCACTCCTTCTCTTAGTGGCCCCTGGACCCCCAGCATCAGGTGGATCTTTATAGAGCAACGATCCAGAGGAGTGGGCCTTGGCTTCGAGGAGCGTTTTGCAGCTAGCCTTCTGAGGGCCTGGGAGCATCTGAGGCCGTCACTCTTCCAGACTCCCCCGGGCACCGATGAGGAGCGCCTGAGGCAGCCATTGATCTGGAACCCCTTGATCCGACTTCCCAGTGGTCATATGGTTGGATCGCGATCTCACGTGTCGTGGGGCCCGTTGAGCTCTGGCCCAGCCCGATCCCTAGACGACTTGATATGTTTTCAGCAGCTGCCTCTAGAGGTTCAGGAGAGGAGACTCAGCGGGATGAGGGGCAGAGAGTTGATGAGGCAGGACATTGAGGCGGCCATCCCCCGGGAGTGGTGCTCCAGTACAGGACCCTCCACCTCCACAGTGGATGGGCGTCTTTACTCGGCATGAGATCCTTCTAGCGGTCTGCGGCTCAGCAGAGAGAGTCGCCCCACTCACCTTCGTGGTGGGAGAGGGTGGCCAGCTTCAAAGGACCCGACTAGATTTGGATGAGTTTCAATTTTTGCATCTTTCAGAGGGTGCGGGTGGTCAGCTTTCATCAGAGACAGTGGCATGTAGACCCCTCACCGGCCTCGATAGGGGAGGACTATTCTTCGAGATTATGGGCTTGGGACAGCAGGCCTCTTATTCGCCTTCAGGGGGATCCAGGCGAGTGGCTTTGGCGAGATCCCTACTCGGCCCCTACCCGCATGTACTACTAGGTAGCCCCCCCCAGAGAGCGGCCAGCCACCACGGGGGTGGAGCTCCGGTGTTCATTGTCTTTATTATCCCTCCTCGTGAGGTGAGCTTTGTAGCCTTATGGCGTTTTCTCATTAACTAATAGAAGGATCGTTTTTCCAAAAAAAAAAAAAAAAGAGAGAAGAGAAGTTGCAGCTACTACGAGCTTATTATGATTGCAACTAAAGAAAGAGGCAAAAAAATAGGGAGTCTGCCATTCCTTGTGCACCAGAGAGAAAGCAAGATCATTCTTGCTTGCAGTAGCAGTCCAAGAAAAAAGTAGCTACCTACCACAGCGTGACCTCTGCAATTTGTGAGCAAATATTTGAAATCATGTATATAGTCAACATTTGAAAGCATGTATATAGTCAACATCTGATCTATATATGTCTACTAAGAGTGTTTGTGTTCATCTGGGTGTCAGATGTTGAAAGTTTGTAAGTGAATATCAAACTATCCTAGGTCAGAGCTGGTCAGCTCTGGGTGTCAGCTGCTGTTAAAAGTTTGTAAGTGAAGATCCAAGCTTTCCTAAGTTAGAGCTGACCTGGGAGGATGTCTTAAGTAATCATAGCTATACAGTTTGAAGTATTTGGGGTGTGTTCAAGTGTCCACAAGTGTCCAACTAAGGATCAGGGGATATCAGTTGAGTAGATTAGTACCTTTTGCTAGTGTTTATGTTGGATTGTACTGCTTGGTGTTTATCCCCTCCTCACAGTGGTATGTTTCAGACGGGCTATAGAGGCAGGTCACCCGAACACATCAACGGATCTCAATTCAAAAGAAAACTCAATTTAATTTGAACTTAATATTCAAATGGATCCTAGAAACATAAAGAAACTCATGGTGGTAAATGAACACCTTGAAAGGTGTGTGTTAATCTCTTGAGTTTTTTCTAGATGGTAGAGTATATAACTCTAGATTTAGACTAAATGGAAACATTATAGATAGAATGTCATGAAATATATTAAATTATATCAAGTATCTTCCTCCTATTACTTTGGTATTTGAGACTTAACTTAATATATCTTCTTTGTATTTTTGCCAGTGTGAATTTGGGCTTAATATTCAAATGGTTTTTGGAAAGAATAAGAAAGCCATGCTGAATTCTAAATAGACCTTGAAGGTTGATTGTTAATCTCTTGACTTGTTTCTAGATGGCACACCAAATTACTTTAAATTTAGACTAAATGGAAACATTATAGGTAGAAGGTCAAAAAGCACGTTAAATTGTATTAGGTCTACTTTGGCATTTGAGGCTTCACTTAACTCCATATATGTAGATTTAATTCTTGAGAAATCATACTCTACTAAACAATGCACGAAAATTAAAGAAAGCTATGGGCAGTGGAATTTTCGAAGCACGAAAAAGATGTGCTGCTGCTGCTATGCGTGTGATAGTTCGTCATCTTCTTCACTTCATATTTGACCCGGAACCATGGGTCCCTAATCTCGTCTAATATAAGTGTAAAACACTTATATTAGAAACACTTCATCTACTTGAAGCCTAGCACAGTAATTAGAAAAACCATGTCTGCTGAAGGGAGCGGTGCTAGTGTGAAGGTGCTTAGCACCTGGGTAAGCATGTTTGGCATGAGAGTGATCATTGCCCTCAAGGAGAAAGGCGTGGAGTACGAGTATCAGGAGGAGGATCTAAGCAACAAGAGCAAGCTGCTGCTGGACTCCAACCCTGTGCACAAGAAGATACCCGTGCTGATCCACAACGGCAAGCCCATACGCGAGTCTCTCATCATAGTGCAGTACATTGATGAGGCCTGGCCAGCTGTGGACGGGAAGGCAGCTAGTTTGCTCCTCCCCAAGGACCCTTACCAACGAGCCCTTGCCCGCTTCTGGGCCGACTATATTGACAAGAAGGTAAGTAAGAAGCTCACAGACAACAACCCACACACAAAGCTATAGCTTCTGCAAACTTTGATGCAAAATTTTTTTTTTTCTTGCTGCAGATTTATGATGCTGGCAAGCGCATCGTAAAGAGCCCCGAGGAGGACGCCAGGGAGCAGGGAAAGAAGGAGCTCGCTGATTGCTTCGTGACCCTGGACGGCGCCCACCTTCAGCTGTCTGGTGGGGCGGCCCCTTACTTCGGTGGGAACAGCATCGGCCTTGTGGACATCGCCCTTGCCCCTTTCATACCCTGGTTCGACGCCTTACAGACCTTGGGTGGCTTCCAGCTGCCGGACCAAACCCAGTGCCCCCACCTGCATGCATGGATAAAAACCATCTTAGAGTACCCTAGTGTGAAAGACGCCATGACTCTGGCACCCTCTCACAAAATTCTGGAAGAAGTCAGCCACCGGATCAGAAACAGAGTCATCGGAGCTTAGAGTTAGTAGGCAGAGCTTTCAATAAAGTAACGAGAGGTTCTTCTCCTATCAGGAGCAGTGTTCGAAAAAAACCCGGGTATAGTGTAATTTGCACCTTCAGATTTTTAAAATTACCTTCAAATTTGAAACTTAAGGGTATAAAAACCTGCAGATTTTGAGGGGTTGTAGAAAAAAACCTTCAAAATTTGAAAATTTTCTTTATAAATAATTTCACAATTTTTAGATGAAGGTTTTTTACTTTTTGGGAAAATCGTTTTTTTCGAACACTGATCAGGAGATTTAGGTGCATAGCTGTGATCAAAGGTGTTGTATTTGTGTATCTCACTCCAATAAAGTGTACTAAAACTAGTCGTGTTTCTGCTCAGACACCTTGCATCACCACACCACGTTCTTTATTTGGGCAGCTGGAGATGCCTAGAATTATATATTAACTGGAAGTTAACCGGATCTACGCTGCATCCAAAATTTTCACCAACACTCAAATTTAGAAATCACCAAAATTTTCACCAACACTCAAATTTAGAAATCAACTTTTGATATCTTAGGACACTAAAATTTGCTTTGCTCCCATTTCTTCTATAACCATTGGATGAACAAGTCGTCATTCACGGTGTGGACACCTTTCTCTCTCTCTTTTTTGCCCTCCCCCCTCTCTCTCTCCCACGCTCTTTGTCCACCCCCGCAGCGGCTCTCACCCATATCTGACGAGGTTGACCTCTCTCTCTCTCTCTCTCTCTCTCTCTCTCTCTTCGTCCCTCCCCCTCTCTCTCTCCCCCACTCTTCCACCGGCTGCTTGGCCAAACCCCTGGGGCTAGCCGATAGCTTGCCCAACCCTTCTATGGGCTGGTGGCCAAAGCCTAGGGCATTTGTTGGCCCCTTGGGGTGGCCACCTCTTCTTGCGCGCACAATACAACACATGCATCGTTGCTAACAATGCCTTTAGTTTTGACTTGTTCACCACTGGCATCATCTCCAATATCGTATGTCTAGTTAGGCATGTGCTCCTCATAATCGTCACTTTCTATGCGCTTTAGAATTCTTTTGTTGTAGTACATGTACACCAATTTCTCAGCCCTACTTGCATTCCACCTTAGTTTAGCATTGTGATTAGTGTAGGATTAGTTTATGATTAGGTAAATATCTTGTTATTAGGAAGTTGTTTAGGAGAGTTTGACCTATGATTCTCAACATGGTATCAGAGCTAGTGTGAGGCTCTCTAGCTCTTAGGAAATGATAAGATTTCATTAGCAAGTGTTTTAGCTTTAGATTAAGTTTATCTTCTCTTTTCCTCTCTTGCATTAGGATTATGTTTCTCACTAGGGATATCAAGAGCAACAAGGTGTTTTTCCACTGCCATAGCCACAAGAGAGAAGAGAAGTTGCAGCTACTACGAGCTTATTATGATTGCAACTAAAGAAAGAGGCAAAAAAATAGGGAGTCTGCCATTCCTTGTGCACCAGAGAGAAAGCAAGATCATTCTTGCTTGCAGTAGCAGTCCAAGAAAAAAGTAGCTACCTACCACAACGTGACCTCTGCAATCTGTGAGCAAATAGGGAAGAAGGAGCTAAGAAGCAAGGGAATAGCCAGTCATCACAAGGGAAACAAGAGAAGGTGCCAACAGCCAAGAAAAAGCCCATTGCAAAGCAAGAAGAAGGATCGGGCAACAAACGCAAGGACAAAGGGCCTGGTCGCACCTAGCCAACGAAGCAAACGATACTGTCTCAGACATGCGTGACATCAAACAGAAGGAAACAATAGAAAAGAAAAGCAGCCAGTCTATCTCGGAAAGTTTCCGTTTGCTGCTGAAGAGATGAAGAGCTGAAGGAGTGTTATAGCCCCAATACAGCTGCGTTGCATCAGTGCACAACTGTGATGACTCAGAGATTCATGGGCGACCTGTAGAGAGCAGCAGAGAAAGTAGGTGGTGGCTGTTTGTGCAAAGAGGAAATCCAAAACGCCTTCACCACATCGCTAGCAGACACGTAGCCACGAACGAGCTGAAGATAAGGTTAAAAATAATAATAATAATAATTTTAAAAAAATTCTAAGGTGTAAATTCTTTTGGTGTAAAGGACCTTCCTTAAAGGGCTGTTCACATGGACCTTAAAAAACGCAAGCTTTGGGCTTCATTAGCGCCTATAACATCGTCATCGACGACGAGCAGATCTAAGGTTTAAATTCTTTTGGTGTAAAGGACCTTCCTTCAAGGGCTGTTCACATGGGCCTTCAAAAACGCAAGCTTTGGGCTTCATTAGCACCTATAACATCGTCATCGACGAGTAGATCTTCATCGATAAAATCTTCTTTACAAAATTGGGAGTTATTAATCAAAGTGTCCAACAAATATTTTTTACCATTATTATAACCTTTGCAAGTCACCATATGAGCAGGTGAATGTGAGTGACCAAGAGTCAGAAATGCTTGTAATCAGCGGAGCGGCCAAATGAACACGCTAGTGTGTGTGAAAGAGAAGAGTACAACCTTGGTAACCAAATGATTATGCAAGTCTAAGTGTACATAAAAAAAGCATAAGTTGCAAAAAAAAATGAAAGCAACAAGAGAAGCTACAATAATGAAGAAGAAAGAGGCGCCGCAAAAGTCTTACATCAAAATTTCAGCTCACTACCCATCTCTTAAACAAAAATAATCTTACTTCTTACAAAAAATGCTTGTATCTAGCCTCTAGGACCGATGATGTACCTAAGATAGAAATTCATCCCTCACCTAAGAGCCAAAGTAGCATTAAGGGGGGAAAGTGCCAAAGTAGCACATAGGCCAAAGTTGCTCAACACATAGGGGAATGGAGAAAGTAAAAAGTCAAAACAAGACTTTGTAACCGACATCCAACCACCTTGAGTAGCCCAAAGATTTGGCACCAAGGGGGGGTGTTGAGAAATGTGGTGGCAAAGAGCAAAAGGAAAATATGGAGTGAGTGTGAGTAGGCACATCACCAAATGAGAATTATCCCACATGCAAGAGAAAAGCTAAGTTGTACTCTCCTCATATAAAAGGAGGACATTTCAAGCAATGCAAATATATCACTTGCACTTATTTCAAGTCTCTTTATGTATCTAAGCTAAATCATCTTGGTGTCTAATTATACTTGAGTGCATCTTAATTAGCGCACTCTCATTATGAGTTTTTTTCATTTCTATCCACCTTAGTTTAGCATTGTGATTAGTGTGGAGTTTATGATTACGTTTAAAATGTATTGTTTTTTGGAAGTTGTTTAGGAGAGCTTGATCCATGATTCTCAACATGGATGTTGGTTTTCCTCTATGCAAGAGGCAGGAGATGAATTGAATGCTAAATGATAAATGTTGACTGTATGTTGAATATGTTGTTGGTTCCCTTGCTCCTTAGGCTAGAAACGTTGAGAAGAAGGAGATAATTGAAATGAATGATGTGCTTTTCTATATATATGGAATGATGCTGCTAGTAAGCCAGGCTTATGCTGTCGGCTTACATGTCTAGATCTTCACTCATGACTTCATATATATGTCCCATAGCTGTTGTCGGTTGGTTCCCCATGCCTCGACCTGATGTGATGCATGTCCTAAATGTTGTTGATGCCTTGTGTACTATTGTAGGTGCTGCAATAGCCCCATACAATGCTGCATACACTTTAACTACTGTGTGTTAACACTGATTTAACTCTCTGCAGGTTCACTTTAAGTAAACCCTCTGTATCACATGCATTCAAGGCCTATTTTTAAAATCCCTTATCTATATGAATTTTTTATGAATAAAACATACCCTTTTTCTATTCAATCTGTGAATACCCCCCTTTAAATGGTACCCTTCTGTATGTAAAAAAATGTGTTAAAAAAAGATTTTAAAAATCCCTTCCATTGAACCCACGTGCTATGCTTACATATTTATAAGTGACCCTCCCCCCCCAAGATTTAACTACTTTTGGTAAATGCTGAATTAATGCTTGAACGACATTTCATCTATACACCAACTTGGTGTGCACGTGACATTGATCAGGTCCGGTTGACCAACAAAAAAATAGGCCCTCCTGGCTAGTACGTTACTACAACCAACCAGGGAAAAAAATACAGCACCCCCACGTGCAGCAAAACTGGAAAAAAATGGACAATGAGTAGAAAATGGAGAAACTCCTACACACGCGGGCATACCCTTAAAAATTTCCCTCACTCCCTACTGAGTAATATGTACAGACACGAGATGACTGCTAACACCCCCTCTCAACTCCTGGATGTCGAACTAATCCGAGTGAGCTGGAGTGCTGATGAAGCATCTACTGAAGTAGACGCTTCGTGAAGAGGTCCGCCACATTGTTCTTCGTCGAAAAAAATACTAGCAAGATTTCACCAGCCAAAATCTTCTCTCTAAAGGTACACTTCTGGGTGGTAAGAAGATTTTGATTGAGGCAAAACAATATTAGAGCCTTGCAGTTGTTGATGTCTTCAGGTATCCTACCTGTGAATTGATTATGACCTAGATTAAGGTCATGTAACTTAGACAAAGCTGTGATTTGGGATGCAATACCACCATCAAGGTTTTTAAGTGGCAAAGAAAGCCAAGTGAGGTTACTGAGCCTAGATATGGTGTCAGGCAAGGGCTCACTAAGTGCATTTGCCCCTAGATCTAGCGCCTGTAACAAGGTCAATGAGCCTAAGATGCTTGGTATAATGCCAGTCAAGTTGTTTTGCTATAAGTACAGGGATCGGAGGCTTTCGCAAGACCCAATCTCAATGGGAATTCTTCCAGTTAGGCAATTTCCCAAAGCAAAAAAATAATCCAAGCTCTTGAATACTCTGATTTCTAGCAGCAGAGCAAGGTGCCAATAAGCGGATTCTATAGAAAGCTTGCATATCCTCTCCATAATAGTCGTTGAAGTGATCAATCTCATTGAACTCGCTTCAAATTTGACATTGAAAGATTCTCTATAGCAATCAAATAAACTTTATGCACCTGCAAGATGTAGGAAGTTAAAGAGTCTCTCTATTGGTGTTTCTTTTGTCACAGGATCACCTTCATCACCTGAAGCCATCTCTTTGTAGTTAAAAGCCATAAGTAGCTAAGGGTTGTACAACCAAGAAGAAATTGTGAGGCTTGAAGGCTACTGGAGGAAGTTGTGTTATCCAACAAAAAGAAATAGTGAGGAATCTGGGTTATACAACAAGAAATTATGGGGTCTAAAAAAACAACGCGACTTGGACAATCCACTTTGGTTGGATTTCTCTAATCGCACTATGTTTCCACTGGGCTATATCACGGAGATGAGGGGCACCACATGGTGCTGGGGTAGCTCAGGGGATGGGGCAGCTCAAGGACAGAGAGAAGAGGCAAAGATAAATGCCCTCATTGTCTGCCATGCGAGGAGCAAAGGAGAGCCAAGCTTTGCACCTTGTTAACACAAAGAGAGCAGAAGTATGGCCTTGCCCGTGGTGGTGACCCTGCAAATAAGGCTATAGATCAGGGTTAAGAGAAGGGAAGAAGGTCCTTGGGGTTTTCGTGCCAATGAGCAGGGGAAGGAAGGGAAGGAAGGGAAGGAGGGCCGTGCACCCTTACAATAGCGAGCAATGTCAAGGATTCTGACAAAGCATTTTTTTATGAGATGAGGAGCATCACCATGAGCTCAGAGGAGGATCACCATGAGCAAAGCATAACTTGGAAAGACAACGCGAAGGTAGCAATTCGGTGTCAAAAGATCGATGATATTGCATCACAAAAATGGGGTAGCTCAAGGGGCTAAGGGGTAGGTAGGGTGCTGGTGGGGCTGCTCAGGGGGCCAAGCAAAGGGTAAGGGTAGCTCAGTTTGACAAGGCAGGGGAGAGACTAGCAATGTGTAGCTCGGAGGCATAGGGTGCTCGTGCAGCTCAAAGGCAAAAAAATAAATTAAATAACAAGATATTTATAAGCACGTGATGCCATGTGGGAATAGTACGGATGCCAGGTAGCCATGCCACCCATCCACACATGCGTGGCCCTATCGACGTACAATCACACATGTGAAGCCACATGTCGGCGTGCAGTCACATGTGTGAGTCACCATGTGAGGTTGTCGCATGTGTATATACGTGTGCATTAACATTTGCACGTGTGGATACATGTGTCCCTGTACAGGTCATTTTCTATACGCCACATGGCATAGTCGAGGTTATCTATAAATATATTGGCCGAGATATTATTTATTTTTAAACGTACATGCGTGAAAAGGTGTTCCTTACCCCAGCTCCTACTCTTGGTCTTCACCCCAGCTCCTGCTCTTGGTCTTCACCCTAGCTCTAGTGGTGTTCAAATTGTTGAGATATCGAGCTCATCTCATGAGGCGATGGACAGTGAAGATGACCCGCCTAGGGGATAGGCCCCACACTTACACCACTGGCATGGTTGGTGAGATCATAGGTGATATGCGGCGAGTGGGATGACAGGCTGTGTGACAGCCATTCTAGAGACTGGCATAGTTATAGTGCCAGCTCATTTAGTTGGGTTCACACTATAGGGAACCCTAGTATGTATTTGGTTGAGTACCTTTCATATGGTGTGTACTCTTATCTTTGTATATGGTGTGTTGAGTGTTGAGTGAAGAAGAAGACGATTTTCAGCCTCTCACCTTGTGTGTTCTCTTTGTACGCTTGCAAGAGCTCAAGCTCTCTTTTCCCCTACATCTTTTCATGGTATCAGATTGGCGACTACACCCTTGTCGGGAGCTCTACGGGAGGCACCGGCAAACGATCTCTGATTTAGGAGCTTTCTTCGTGGGAGTAAAGCTATAGGGAAACTATAATGTCATATTGGATAAAAATTTCCAGGCCGAAAACAAGTTTCGGGCGCGTTAGGACCTCCGTTTTTCAGAAAGCAGTCGATTTCGAGCACTACTCATCGATACTATGTAGACTCTGTTTTAAGAACTGTAGGAAGACAGATTGGTTGTGCAAACATTGTGTGTGCTGCAAGGAGGTCAGCAGTTGCCATTGGGTGTATGTATGCACATTGAGGTCACTGGTTGTGACATTTGAGTGTAGTATAGTACCGCTGCAGAAAATACAGTAGTTTGTGCAGGATAAACCAGAGTGCTATTTCTGGTAAATTTGTGTGTCTAGAAAGATGTCAAATGATGACATAAACCAGATTTACTTGGGACTACATAGAAGGTGAGCATAAAGAGGCACCGAAGATACCGGAGATCAATCTGACTGCTGCTGCAGATGTGAAAAAGTTCAAGGATTGGAACCAAGGAGCCAGAAAAGTTATGTATTAGCTCTCTATCAGTATACAAGACACCATGATTAGGCACATACAGGATGCCAAGTCCCCCAAGGAGGCATGGGAAACCTTGGTAAAACTTTATGAAACGAATACCAAGGCATGAAAGATACAGTTGAAGAATAAACTTCATACTGTGGAGAAAAAGAGTATGTCTGTGTGAATGACTATGCATTGAAGATCAAGGGTATTGTGGAATCCCTTGCATCTATTGAAGTTGCAGTAGATGATGATGATAAGGTGGAAGTCTGTCTATGTGGTCTCGGGCCACAAAACAAGGCGTTCAAGATGTCTATTCAGACTCAGAAAAACATTCCCAGTTTCACAGATTTGGTGGCTATGTTGATTATAGAAGAGAAGAGCTTGGGTGAAGACCAACAGTCATCACAAAACAAAAATAGTTCAGAGCAACATGCCTTCTACACAAGTTCAGGAAGAGGACGAGGTAGAGGAGGCTGTGGACGCGGCCAAGGAGGTGGCTGAACAGGCAATCAGAATTATGGCCAGCAACAACAACAACAACAGTCCCCCAGAATTCACAGTGCTGCCATTGTCTATGTAGGATGGCAAAGTGAAGTACCTTGCAGCAGATGTACTTCATGTTCCGAACATAACAAAGAATCTAGTTCCAGTTGGCCAGATGGTTGAGCAGGGTTTGCAAGTTCGGTCTAACCCTGATGGTTGTTATATTGAAGACTTTGAAGACAAGTGTAGGTTGGTTGCAAAAGGCAACAGAGTGGGCAGAATGTTTACATTGAATGTAAACATGCCTGAAGTGAGTGCTGCGATGTTTGCAAATGGTTCAGGAATTGTTGCAGACACAGACATTTGGCATAAAAGAATTGGACGTGCGAATGTGCAGAGAATGAAGTCTATGCAGACTAAAGGAATTGTGACAAGGCTGCCAAAGTTTAAAGTTGAAGGTATGCAGAAAATATGTGAAGCATGCCAATTTGGAAAGCAAACAACGCATGTATTTCCACATGACAGAAATGTGAGCAGAAAAATGCACTAAATGTGCATTCAGATGTATGGAGTTCTACGAAGACCATGTCTATGGGAGGCTGCAGGTATTATTATGTGACATTTATTGATGACCACACAAGGAAAGTGTGAGTATACTTCATGAAGGAGAAGAGTGAGGTGTTCACTCATTTTCAGAATTTCAGAGTTATGGTTGAAAAGCAAACAGGGAAACATGTAAAGTGCCTAAGGTCAGATGGAGGGGGAGAGTACTTCTCCAATGAGTTTTCTAAATTTTTAAAGAAGAATGGTATTCAGAGACAGTTTACATGCAGATACACTCCACAACAAAATGGAGTTGCTGAGCAAAAAAACAGGCACATTGCTGAGGCTGTTTCTACAACAGTTTACATCATAAATAGAACTCCAACTGCAGCCATACATGACGTAACTCTAGAGGAGAGGTTTACTGGCAAAAAACGTGATTTGTCTCATTTGAAAGTCTTTGGATGCATTGCATATGTGCATGTGCCAGATGAGCTGAGAACTTAGTTGGATCCAAAAGCTGAAAAGGTATACAGGTGTTATAACCGTGCTACACATGAGTTGAGGGTAAGCAGGGATGTTGTTTTTTATGAGATGAGCAGCTAGTATGCTGCTGAAAAAGAAGCTGTTGGGGCTGATGTGAGTGGAAATGTGGTTGCACAGAATGCAAGTCAGCAATCACAGTCTTTGAGTGGACCAGGAGAGTCCTCATCTAGTGGTTCAATTGATAGACCATGGAGTGGCAGGCTGTGTCATAATACCAGTCCTGCAAATGTGATTAGTACATCACATAAAGGCAAAGAGAAAGTGGTTGAGCCCCTTAGTATGCCTGACATTTTTGCAGGGCATTCTCATGTTGATGGGGAGTCTAGTGGCTCAGAGATGAGCCTTGATGAGGATCTTGGGATACCAGCTATGCGAACACTTGGTGTAAAGAAGGCTATGGAAGCCATGAATGCAAAGCTGCGAAGATCTGGGAGAGTGAAGAATCCTATGCAGAGGTTTACCTATGATGGTTATGTGGCAAAAGTTGTGCAGGTTGTAGAGCCCACATGCATTGATGAGGCTATTGGAAATGTGTGTTGGGAGAAAGCTATGGATGAGGAGATGGATGCACTATATGGAAATGACAGTGGGAATCTAGTGCAATTGCCTGAAGGCAAGAAAGCCATTGGATGCAAGTGGGTGTACAAAGTAAAACATAACAGTGATGAAAGCATAAGTAGGTACAAGGCTAGATTGGTAGCCAAAGGATATTCGCAGACATATGGCATTGATTATGAGGAAACTTTCAGCCCAGTTGCCAAGATGGCAACAGTGAGAGTTGTGATAGCAGTGGCTACGTCAAAGAAATGGTCTTTACATCAGATGGATGTAAATAATGCATTCTTGATGAAACTTTTAGCCCAGGTACCAAGATGGCAACACTGAGAGTTGTGATAGTAGTGGCTGCGTCAAAGAAATGGTCTTTACATCAGATGGATGTAAAGAATGCATTCTTGCATGGGGATTTGCAGGAAGAGGTGTATATGTTGCAGCCACCTGGTTATGAGGATGTGAGTCACCCCCCGAGCATGTTTGCAGGTTGAAGAAAGCCTTGTATGGCTTAAAACAAGCACCAAGAGCATGGTCTGACAAGATTTCTGAATATCTTGTCACTATTGGCTTTCATGTAGCCAATGCAGATTTCTCGCTGTATGTGAGACATAGTGATAGAGGGGTTGTGCTTGTTGTCATCTATGTAGATGACCTGATCATTATCGGGAGGGACCATGATGCAGAGATATTTGATGTAAAGATCTTGCTTAGACAGAAGTTTGAGATGAAGGATCTAGGGGAGCTCAGATATTTCTTGGGCATTGAGGTGATTAGGTCACCACATGGTATTGGATTATTGCAGAGATAGTATGGCTTGGACATGTTGTCCAAGTATGGTATGTCAGGCTCTAAGCTTATCTCAGTGCCATTGGATCAGAATGGCAAGTTGAGTGCAGATTCAGGAAAGATTTTGGAGGATCCTACTATGTATAGGTACATAGTAGCAAGCTTGATCTACATGACGATCACTAGGCTAGATTTGAGCTATGCTGTGGGTTGGTGAGTCAGTTTATGCAAGTTCCTCGAAAGCCACATTTGGATGCATTGAGACGCATACTGAGGTATGTGAGGTATACTTTACATTGTGGACTATTTTATGAAATTGGGACACAGATATGTGTACATGGGTACACAGATGCTGATTGGGCTGGTAGTATCTTAGAAAGAAGATCTACTAGTGGCTTCATGTTTTCTTTGGGGAGTGCTATTGTGACTTGGAGCAGCAAGAAGCTCCCTACGGTTGCTCTATCCAGTACTACAGAGGCCGAGTATAGAGGTGGTGCTATGGCAGCATCATGTGAGGTAGAAAAAATGTAAGAATCTAGAAAAAAAATATAAGAATCTAGAAAAAATGTAAGAATCTAGAAAAAATGTAAATCGCACATTTGGTGATTCTAATTTGCCACTGTAAGAATATAAAAAAATGTTGGGATTTTGTGCATATTTTGGCTATATCATCCACAAATACTTGTTTTTGCTTTTCTTGAAATATGTTGTGATACACTAGGTTTAGTTTTTTAAATAAAAGTTTAAGTGTTTAGCTTGAAAAGACAAGGACTGGCATAGGGTAAAGCATGATGGCCAATAAGAGGGTGCAAGGGAGGGGAACAACAAGAGGAGAAGAGAAATCAGAGCTAGAGGGGTGGAGTTATCTGATGAGGAGAAGAAGTGCAACCGAACAGCGACGACATATTATTATTGCAAGAGGAGTTGGAGGGACACGAATGTAGAAAAAGGGCATTGTTATAAACGTCGCGACTCCCCACAATCAGCTGAGTTATAGGGTTGAACAGCAGCGGGAGAGGAGGAGGAAGGACAAGGTCAGGGAGGGAAAGCCACCGATGACGTGTAAGTATGTGTAAGGTTCTAGCCACATTTGTAGTGCAAGGATATAACTAGCACATCCAGCTTGAGCACATATATGACACATCCCAGCCAGTAGCTCACTAGCGTGGCAAGAAAGATGACGCAGATATGAAAATCTAGTAGCACATAATACCATTTAGCACATTGTCGTTCCATTCTAGGTTATGCCTCGTACACCACTTCTTGTTCTCTCCCACTAGCCACATGTTACAACTATAGCACAGGCTCAAGCCAAATGGCAAGACCTGGGCGAGGATATGGTGCTATGCCATCGGGCTGAGTGGAGTGCCTTCACCAGACACTCCTCTACAACTGCCTGAATCAGGGCCCCAACTCAAGAGTCTTTCCCAATGGAAGCTTTTGTAGGGGAGGGTAGGATTTGCAACACAGTAGCATATGTATGAGTGAAATGGCAGCTAGTAGCTCAGGAATGCTTGAGAAAAGATGGTGCGATTAGATTGATCTAGTTACACACGTTATCCTATATCACGATGTCTTTACATTGTTGCTTCAGCCCCCCACACCAACTTGCACCTATTTCTAGGAAGTTGAATTTCGTATAAAGTCCTCTTTTCTCCCAAAGTGGTCTCTATAAATTGCATGTACATATGAATTGTTGTACTTTACATGTCTGAAGTATAGTATGTATTTATCATGTTCCACCATATCTATATCCAAAATGAAGCATGTTCTTATATGAAGTCATATTTGATTATTTTTTATTGATAGGCTTAGCTTAGATGGCTAGAACAAATAAAACATCAAGGAGGGTTGGACCAAGTCTAGGGTTGGCAGAGAAAGCAGCACAAGTAAAAGCACATTGTCGAAGAAAAAGTTGAAAAAAAGAATCAACCAGCATGTGAGTGCCCTGAGAGAGATAAGGAAAGCCCAAAAACATGTCGGGTTACTCATTCCCAAGCTTACCTTCATGCGAGTTGTGAGACAGATTTGTGATGAATGCAAGCTTGGGATGACATGGGTTGGCAATCCAATATGTGCCATTCAAGAGGCTGCAAAGGATTTCATTATAGACTTTTTTATTGATAGTTACATTTGTTTTGCCCATGTGCATAGGGTCACTCTTATGGACAAAGACATACACATATGAAGGCTAATAAGATATAGATTTGAGAAGTTATTTCATCCTATACCATTGAGTAACCCCATGGATTTCAATATTTTGAATGTCCCACCAGCTAGAAAACCTAGGGATGCAGGTATTAAGATTGAGGATGTTACCCATGATAGGGATGTTAGGGCTACAGATCAAATAAAGACTGAGAAGGGCAAAGAACAAATGGTTGTTGAGGAAGAAAGGAGGGTTGAGGAAGAAAGGAGGGTTGATGAAGAAAGAGTAATGAGAGATGAGTTGATAGACCTTGAAGAGAAGAATCTATAAGATTTAAGGAATGTACCTAGAGACAACTTGTTGTTCATGTGAAGGATTTTGCTGATGGTGCAGAGCATCTTGATATAGCACCTTCAGACATGTATATGTTGTCAGAGAGAAATAGAGAAATAAATGATGTTGTGATCTTGATATCTCTCAAGTATGTAAGTCACCTTTTTTAAAAAATTTATCACTAATTTATTTTTTCAAGATAACTACCTATTTTATCCTCTTGTTTGTTTTTGTAGGCTTCTTTTGTCCACCCTAAGGCCTATTTTGCTATCTTTTTGCTAGACCCATAGTCTCTCTTTATGTAAGAGAAACAAGCACCAATTTTGCAAGGCTGGAAGAATGGTTGAGGAGATGCGGCATTTAAAATGTGCAATATGTAATTGTACCTTATAATGAAAAGTAAGTATTTTATTTTAAATATGTTTTACTTTGTTGTATGTCTTTTTATACATCTCTATCAATTGTTTTTTCTTTTCTCTATTTTGTAGGAGCCATTGGAGTGTAATTATAATTGATATCAAGAAAAAAAACATTTTTCTTTTCTCTATTTTGTAGGAGCCATTGGAGTGTAATTATAATTGATATCAAGAAAAAAAACATTTTTTTTTGAATTCCATGCTTAGTATGCATGGAGAAGCCAAATTGTAAGTTTTTAATTTTGATAGAGGTTGTGATTAAGATTCAATGTGTATTAGATTGAATAATTTATGTGGTTTGTTATTTTGCAGGGCATTTAAACGCTGTCGTGCCATGGCACGTCTATGGTTTGTTATTTTGCAGGGCATTTAAACACTGTCGTGCCATGGCACGTCTATGGTGTGAAACCATGCATATGAGGCCATTAAATGCAAATCCAGATGCATGGGATTAAGTGCCATGACTTGAGTCATTATATGATGCCTAAGTATATATGTTCATATTGTAAATGAGGTTCAATAAGACGAGCTGAGGCTGAGCCAGGTCTAGAAGCCTCTATACATAAGTGTGGTGTGAATCATGGAGTTTTTTTTTTTTTTTTTTGCTTATGGTGAACCTTGAGGTAGTACGAATTATCAATGAACCAAAAGCAACGTCACTTTCTTATGGGGCTAACAAGAAAGAAGGATTAGTTGCAGTTTTTGATCTTGATGGAGGGCATAACACCAGATAGAGTAATTTTCATTTCTGTACTAAAAGCATGTGACAGTATTAGTTCAGCATGGCCATGGGCCTTCTGCTCTTGAGCTTTATGAGGAGATGTGGCAGGAATGTGCAGAGGCTGACAAAGTGATTTTTTTTGTGTGTTTTAAAAGCATGTGGTAGCGCTGGAGCTATAGAGTAGGCAAGGCGGATACATTACCAGATCATTTCAAGTGGTCTTGATCACGATACAGAAATCGGGAACACCCTTGTTGATATGTATGCTAAAATTGGAACCCTGGAGGAGGCTCGCAGATCTTTTGATCAACTGCATACTCGAGATGTGGTATCCTGGGCTGCCATGATTGCAGGATATGCCCGATGTGGTAACGTCCAGGTAGAGGGTCAATGCCTTAAGGATATGCAATGGCAAGGCATGCAGCCGCATGATGGGATATTTACAAGTCTTCTCGTTGCTTGCACACATGCCGGTGTTCTAGATGAAGGCCACCGGTACTTCAAGTTGATGATATCAAAGATGTAAAGACTCCTTTAGCGATTTTGGCGGTAGAAATAGACCATAGGATTCCGCCTGCTTGGACAAAACAGTTTCAAGAGATTTTAGAGTCCAAAAAGGAGGTAAAGAGTTTTGTGAACATATATCCAGGTGCGGTCAATGGATGGACTACTCGTTATGATGTGAATGATGAGAAGGCAGTTGAAAGGGCAGGAGAGGCTCATCAGAAAATTCTAGAGTGGTTTGGAGATTTACTTTAGAAGTGCAGGTGCTATGGATATTGTAGAGGCTGATGCATGCTAGCTGGGAGACCACCCTTATCCATGGGTACAAATATAAAGTAAACTTGTTCTATCTTTGGATGTGCATAACCTATAACATCAATGTATAAAAGGAGTAGATATACAATCCTTGAAGATATCACTTGTTGGGACTTAACGAGTTGGATCTATGATGCATTGATGGATTAAAGTTGTTATTCAAGCATGATGCTACCCAATAAACATATGTATCAACAGTTTGGCAGTTGCTCCATTGATGCTCTTATGGGTACAAGGGGGGTTGCTCCTTTTTTTGTGTACATGGTGAGTGGTTACTTTAGTTTGGATAAAGGAAGGTTCGTGAGTCTACAGAGGCGAGAGACAGTGAAGCCCTGGGTTCTGCAGACAGACGAGAAAGTTATAACCTTGGATTTTGGTTTGAGCCATGATGTTTATAATGGTTTTTGGTATAACTCATATGTCTTGCTGAGATTTGGTATGTAAATATTATGGTTCCAGCCTCTGCTGGTGGTTCCCCTTGAAGAGATAAATATTCTGTTTCCTTGCTGGGATTAGAAGCTACTCTCACAGCCAGAAGTCTCGCACTTGCCCAGCGATACCGCCCACGTCACGACAGCTTTGGTGAACCCGACGTGAAACTGCTGGGGTGAGAGTTAGTGGTGAAATACACAGTGCAAGCTATGGCTGAGAATTCTAAGAGACAGGGGGTTCATTTTGACCCCAGGGTTATGCAAATGTTTCAGATGTTTACTATGTATATGCAACAGCAGCAAGCTGCTGAGAGGGGGCAAATTTCCACGACTAAAGCACTGTAGTCAATTGTGAAAAAGGTGGATCAATTTGATGGTAAGGACATCACAAAGTACCTGCGCAATTACACAAAGGAAATGGAGCTAAACAGGGTGACTGAGGAGGATATGGTTCCAGCCTCTGCTGGTGGTTCCCCTTGAAGAGATAAATATTTTGTTTCCTTGCTGGGAGTAGAAGCTACTCTCACAGCCAGAAGTCTCGCACTTGCCCAGCGATACCGCCCACGTCACGACAACGCATAATAAGCACATTGGGAAAACTCCACCCTCCACTCCTCAAAAATAAAACTCCACATCAGTTTTTTATTTTTCGTGTAAGTTATAATAACATAAATGATAACTTTTAAGTTTAAGGCTTTCGTTAAAGTCTAAACAAGGACTATCATTGCTATAGGTTCCATTATAAATGGATGGACGCTCATGTGGATGGAGAGTGGTTGCAAATACATGGAGATATATGCAATCAAAATTTCCAGTAGACATATCAAAAAGAGTAGCTGTGAGTGTTTTTTATCGACACATCAAAAAGAGTTGTAAAAAATTTAAATATTTTCTTTAAACTTTTATATCCTAATATATAGTAAGGTTTTGGTCATGATTGTTTGCAGTTCATAGCTTCGTGTTATACAGACACATACATTTGGTGGGTGTGAGAGCAAAGGCAATCAGATTAATTCTCGATAGTCATGTGAATAAGTTTATAACTTCGTATTATACACAGACACATACATTTGGTGGGTGAGAGAAAAGGAAATCAAACTAATTCTCGATAGTCATGTGAATATTCCCACAGATCTAGATTCACCACCACCATCAAACCCACCTATTATGGGAGGCAAAGAAGCCATCCAAAAGGAAAGGACCTATGATGTCTCCGGTTAAAATTCGAGAAGAAGAAAATGACAGACGCGGAGAAGGGAAAGGCTTCTCAAAAACAAAAACAATCTAAGGAAAAAGATGCCAAGTCAAAGAAAACAGCCAAGAAATTGGAGCCCATATAAATGGGAAAAATGGAAAAAATATGCGAAGTGAGAAAAAATGAGAAAAACACCTACAAGGGCGAGCATACCCACAACAAAGGCCCTGGTGTCTAGATAAAGACAGGAGATGACTTCTAGCATATGTATGGGTATCAACCCAGGGCACTTGTTGATGTCGGTCTTAAGGACATTGATCTTGAGACTGAAGCTTAGGATTCTATCAGGAGTGCTCAGGATAGAGCACAATTTTATGCTGACAGGGTACACTCACCTCCGTCTTTGGAGCTAAGAGCATTGGTTTATTTGAAAGTTCCTAAAGATTCTCAGACTTTGTCAACAAGAAAGTGCTCAAAATTATCTCCTAGATATTGTGGTCCATTCCGAGTTATATGTTGGATTGGCACGGTTGCATATAAGCTAAAACTACCTCCACATGTCAAATTTCATCCAATCTTTCATGTCAGTAGACTAAAAGAGAAGCTGGGAGGCAAGGATAACACAATGACTCCCTAAGAACTCGTCGAGGTCGAGGATTTACTTTGTAATCGCTTAATCCCTGAGGTTACAATTAAGTTGAAAGATAGGAAAATCGAGGATTTAGCTTGGAAGTCAGTTGAGAATGTTCAACGTAGGTTTTCTTCTTTTCAATGTTTTGAGAGAGGGGAAGTATGTTATGTGCACATTATATTATGTGCATATACTAGGAGGCTAACCCACCCTAGGCATGTGAGCATGGGAGCATGGGAATATGCTCTAATGGGACACTCTTAAGGGATGTTCTCTTGTGTAGAGCATTGTATCTACTCTATTGTATCTACTCTCTTGCCATTTCATGCTAAAGCTATGTGCTGCTGGATTGAAGACATACCTCTTGGTGGTATGGGACACCAAGGTTAGGTATGTGGTTCTTCATTTTGTTTTGCGTGCACCCTTGAGCTCGGGGGTGGTCGGGTGGACAAGTATATGGTTAGATTATATATGTTTATGCATAGTGATTAGCTAGAGAGATCTTTAGGGTTTTAACAACAATGAATGAGTGCATATATGATGGTGAGTGAAAATATGTATAAGAGGTGAGGCAAAGGCACTCCGTGAGGTGGTCGGTGTCGAGGGCTCGTGCCAGTGGGGATGTAGAGGAACTCCGAGGTGGTAGTGGGCAGTGGAAGATGAAGTGATGATGATGTAAACTCTGGAGACAAGAGTGCTGCATTGGAAAGTTGCAGGGGAGAAGGGAGCTTGAGCTCTTGCAAGCACACACACACACACACAAAACTTAGAGAACACACAAGATGAGAGGCTGAAAATCTATTCTACTTCTTCTTCAACAAAAGAGGTCTACTAAAGAGATGAAGTGACTAACACACATGCTAGAGTATATACAAGTGGTCCATAATGTGAACACGCTAAAGTGGAGTGGGTAGGTGTAGACTAGTCAGTGTAGTCTAGCTATAGAATCTCTAGCGAAGATATGTCGGTGTCACTTGCCAAACCCACTAGTGATGTAAATGTTGAATGGTCATGTAGGTGCCTCGTGAGTGTCAGCGCATGTTGATCTTGACATCCAGTGGAAGTATGTCTACATGCTCAGGCCGCCACAATACAAGGCATTCAAGATGTCTATTCAGACTTGGGAAAACATTCCCAACTTCACAGATTTGGTGTCACTGCTAATCATTGAAGAGAAGAACTTGGGTGAAGATCAACAGTCTTCACTAATCAAAAACAGTTCAGAGTAGCAAGCCTTCTACACAAGTGCAGGTAGAGGATGAGGTAGAGTTCATAGACGTGGCCAAGGTGGTGGTCAAATAGGTAATCAGAGTTATGGTCACCAGCAGCAGCAACAGCCCTAGGATTCACAATAATAACACATAGGTGAAAGAGAGACCAGTTTAGAAGCACGGGGAGTCAAAGAGGTCATGGTAATTGGAAAAGACAACATAATGATACACAAGGCTATTTTAACTGTGGTAAGCCTGGATATGTACAAGCAGATTGCTATATGAAGCAGAGTGACATGCAAAATGGAAAAGTGTAGCAAAACAACTATGCATCCTCTAACAGAAATAATGAAGATAATGAGAGGTTGTTTGTTATGCAACATGTAGTTAATGCTGTGTCAGAAATGATGTAGCAGCATGTAAGGATGAGATGTATGGTATGCATGACAAGTCATGGTGGTGAGTGGTTCAAGGAAATGAAGAGTATTAAAAGACTAGATTTTAATAAAACAGGGGATGGCACTGCTCATCCGATTGCCTATGTTGGAGATGTGCCATTGTCTATGCAGGATGGTAAGGTGAAGTACCTTATAAATGTGCATTATGTTCCAAACATTACAAAGAGTCTCGTTTTTGTTGGCCAGATGATTGAGTAGGGTTTGCAGGTACGGTTTAACCCCAATGGTTGTTATGTAGAAGACTTTAAAGATAAGTGCAGGTTGGTTTTGCAACAAAAGTCAATAGAGTGGACAGAATGTTTACATTGAATGTAGATATGCCTGAACCGATTGAATCCTAATTTCCAATCATTCCTTCATCGGTGTACCTATGGCATCATTGGCAACCAGAACGCTCACCACATGTCCACTCAGGGACCTTTTCAATAGTTCCTAGCTCATAGTACCCGGAAATATTTTCACTTATAAAAATCCACATGGAATCTCCGTTGAAGATCGGCAAGATCAACCAACAGATCCATATAAAAGATCCATGGAATCATCCGTTGAGGACCAGCAAGGTCAATCAACCAGATCCATGCCCGAATTCAGAAAACAACTCTTACTCCTTGTTCCAATATCTTCCTCGATGCACCTGTGGGTATCTTTGACGACCGAGAGCCCAAGCACCGTATGGTCAGCACCCTCTAGGATCCTTCGCAGGTCACCTAGAACTTCACTCATAGGCCGCTTGCTTGGTCCCTCATCCACATACCGGAAGCTCACTATTTAAATCGAACCGAGGCTGGTCAAGACCTCGGCCGACCTTACTATGCGAGACATCCTCCGTTGATTCTCCGTCAGCTGTTGTAACTTTATCAGTTAGGTCTCCGTGACCTTATTCACAAGACGGTCAAAATGCTGCCCCACCATTCTTGACATAAAATAGTCATTTAAAAACAGGTCATAAATACAGTATCTATAACGAACTCACGTCTTTCCACACTGTTCCACATCAATCCACATTACCTAATCCACATTAATTTCATATGTATTCCCATTCTCATCACATCATTTTGCATTTCATCACATCTTTCCTCATTTATCCTCATTAGATCTCATCCACTCGTATCTACCCATATCCACATCTCATCACATCATATTCATTCACATCTATCCCGTTTCACATCACATCACATCACATATCATCCTTTCACATCTATCCCAATTTACATCACATCTCATCACATCCATTTCACATCACATCTCATTCATTCACATCCCAATTCACATCACATCACCTCTCATCCATTCACATCCCATATTATTCATTCACATCCCAATTCACATGACATCACCTCTCATCCATTCCCATCTCATATTATTCATTCACATCCCAACTCACATGACATCACCTCTCATTCATTCACATACATGACATCACATCTCATTCATTCACATCACATCTCATTCATTCACATCCCGATTTGCATCACCTTACATCTATTCACATCCGTCACATTCATTTGCATCACATCCATCACACCACATTCATTCATATCCATTACATTCATTTACAACACATCCATTTACATCCATCACATCACATTCATTCATATACATCACATTCATTCTCATCACCATCCTATCACATACATTCTATCCACATTACATCACATCCCATCTATCCACATCATGTCTCATTCATACACATCTCATCTCATTCATCCACATCCATACAATCGTTCACATGTACGATTACCCACATCTATCCATACATTCATATCTTCACTTCACATCCACATGTATTCATGTTACTGTTGGATATGATAACTAAGCTATGAAGATTGATCAAAAACATACTCAAGGTGGATCAAAGATTGTACAAGACATCATGAATATGAGGGACAAAAATTGGTATATGCAGAAAATTGATATGAGATTAACACAAGAAGACACTAATTGTAATTAGACATGAACCAAACTTACATAATCACTTGATCACAACTTGTACCTTATTTAGAGACTCCTCTACCCTATTTTTAGTTGCATGAGTTGCATGAACAACATGCACCAACCATTTGTAGGCTTTACACACCAACCACTGACCACCACTAGCCTCTCCACCACATATTAATTTGGACTAAGGAGTTGGGATTACATTTATCCAACAATCCCTCCTTAAGACTAACTTCTTACAAAATATGAATCAAGTCTAACAAACCTCCTAAGTGACACAATGAGTAAGAGTCCCTCCCCTTAACAACATCGGGTAGTGTACTCTCCTCTACAACTCGTCAAGTTGGAACAATATAAGTCTTGACTCAACCACATACATGACATAATCTAAAAAGCATACTCCTCATCTACATCTTTTATACTAAGACTAGAACAAAGATTTGTTTCTTCCTGTTGGTTGACTTCTTCAACCACATGTGCCTTTGCTTGCTTTTGATCTTTTTGGTAGCACTTTGAGGATGGATGATTCGTCTTTCCACAATACTCACAAGGATGTTTGGAGAAACAATCCTTAGTAAGATGATTTGTACGACCACAAATAGTACACTTCTTCTTTGCCGATGTCGTAGTAACAGTATATGCATAAGGATCTATCACATCCTTTGTAATCTTCTTGTCTTTTTCCTGTAAAGAATTTATGATACTTTCCAAAGAAGGGACTGGCTCCTTCTCTTTAAGTACCATCACAATTTGTCTAAATCTTGAAGGTAAGCTTTTAAGCAGGATAGCAATAGCATCTTCTTCAGGAACAAGAGATTTAACATAAACCAACTGTGTCATTAAGCTCTTCAACCTGTTAATCAAAGCTGCTAAATTTTCATTACTCTCCATGGTTAGATCAAAGAGTTGCATCTTCAAACTGATCTTAGAATGCTTTGCCTTTACACCAAAAGTACGTTCTAATAATTCCCAAGCTTCCATAGCTGACTCAACATCATCAATATAATGAAGAAAATCATCTTCTAAAGTAGTAATGATAATACCAAGTGCTTGTTCATCTTTTTCTTGAAGTGCAGCCGTTGTAGCTCTTGTAACTGCAGCAGAAATACGTGCTTCATCTTCAGTAAGTGGCTTGACCATACTCCACAGATTTTTCTTCATGAGGTAGCCCTTCACCTTGATTTGCCAGGTATGGAACCCAGTTCCGTTGAATTTGTCGGGAAATTTGAAACTCATGATGATAAAATATGATGCTTGATGTTGAAAACTTGCTCACATAGATGATTTAAGCCCAAATAACAAAAATATCATCAATATAAATCAAAATAGGTATCACCATGTTGGAGGAGCAAAAATTACAGAAAAGGGGCGACTAGAAAAATAATGCGTGCAGCTGCTACAGTGGACCATATGCCTCCAAACTTTGTGTGCTGAATCTTCACATAATGGACTTGCATCACCTCAAAGGTTTTGTCTGAAAGCGAAGAAGATGAATTTCTATGCTGAACAGGAAACGGCCTGCGCTGGTGGCGTTGACAAATTCGCGCTGCTGTATTGAAATTGGGCAATGAGATTGGATTTGCAGCATGCGTGGGAGCTAATCTAAGAGCCTATATCAAAAGATTAGGGTATGATTAACTCAGGTGCACACATGGAATCAAACTACAGCAAGGGGTTCAAACAGAAAAAACTGGCTATGGTGATTAAGAAATTAATTAGGGTTTTTGCTAATAAACTAAACCTAATTGAGTCAAGCTCTGATACCAAATGTTGGATATGATAACTAAGCTATGAATATTGATCAAAAACATATTCAAGGTGGATCAAAGATTATACAAGACATCATGAATATGAGGGACAAAAATTGGTATATGCAGAAAATTGATATGAGATTAACACAAGAAGACACTAATTGTAATTAGACATGAACCAAACTTACATAATCACTTGATCATGACTTGTACCTTATTTAGAGACTCCTCTACCCTATTTTTAGTTGCATGAGTTGCATGAACAAATGCACCAACCATTTGTAGGCTTTACATGACCACTAGCCTATCCACCACATATTAATTTGGACTAAGGAGTTGGGATTACATTTATCCAACAGTTACATCACATCTCTTTACATCACATCCATTCTTTCACGTACACATCCACATCCCTTTACGTCACATCACATTCTTTCACATCACATTCACGTACACATCCACATCCCTTTATGTCATATCACATTCTTTCACATACACATCACATCACATTCTTTCACATACACATCTGTTGAAATATACAAGTGAATAGGGTGTGTGCAGGAACAAGCCCTTGGTTAGAGGCTGTAAAAGAGAAGATGTAATTGTGAAAGAACCTGTGAAAAGGTGAGAAGAATCTACTGGGAGAGAATAAAGGGTAGCATGAGAGAATTTAGAAAGTGTAGAGATATTCTGGGAAGTGTGGAGTTATTCTGGGAGATATTCAGGGAAAAGAGAAGAGGTGGAGAGAATCAGGCAAGAGGTGGAGATATTCTGGAAGTGAATCATGGAGAAATCAATGGGATTTGATGCTTGATGTAAACTCTATAAATTGAGGCATAACCCTAATGAGAATTTGCTGGTTTTTTATTATCCATGCCTACATTAATCTATTTGTTAATTATCCACTAATTATGTCTTAATTATTTACTAATCACTTTGTTAATGATGTTGATTCTAGTGTTTGATCCACCATAGCTCATCACAATGCTCAAATTTCAACATGGTATCAGAGCCATGCTAAAATCCATCAGGTTTATGAGCCCATTGGTTAATTAATTAGGATTAGTAGATAATTAACAAATAATCAAAATTTTAGTTAGTTTTCATTTCACCCCTTCACCCCCAGCCAGTGGAGGACTTCATTCACCTTGCACACTCACAATTAGGTCAAGCCCTTCTAACACAAGCTAGCCAACCCTATGCTCCTCCAGCCTATGCAAAAAACGCAGCAAACCGCCACGTAGAAGCGCAGATTTTCGCAGATTGAAGGGCGCCGTTTTTCTGAGCTGATTTGGTGATTTCTACTTCCACATATCAAAGATCTCTAATTCCCCTTAGCCCAAGGTGTTTTCAAGCATGCTCTACAAGCTGGTGAAGACAGAATTCAATTTCATCAAGTCTATAGTGAGATCCAAGCTCTTCATCAAATCTACAAGTGACTTTGGTAAAACAGAGATTAAGCTTTCAATATTTGGTCAAATCTTGTGTTTCTTGGCTTAATCCTCTACTAGACTCATTGCTATTGATGCCTTTGAAAGCATTTGAGCTCATTTGAAGTGTAAGGCACCAGATCTGGACTCCCCGCATACTCTGTTTTTTGCACACAAAATAGAGCATTAATTTGCTAATCAGTAATTAATCAGTGCTAATCACTATATTTTGGTGCAATTGAGGATTCAAATTAACCATTAGGTATCTGATACAGATCCCTATAGCTTCAGATTGCAAATCGGAGTTGGTTTGATACTCCAACCATCCCGTACAAATTGGTTACCCTTGATTTATTTTATGCTGATAAATTTATTGTAATCATCTATTAAACACCAGATTGAGTTGTAAAAGGGTAGACACTGCCCTTAAATCTTGAAATTGGATCAACAGGTAAGACCCCCTTCACATCACCATGAGTTCAGCACAGGAAATAGCCAAATTTAATGGGGAGGAGTTTTATACATGGCAAACAAAAACCATGTATTTGCTGATGAGGAAAAATCTGTGGGGATTTGTAAGATTCTCCCCCAGCCTTCGAGGTATACAGGAGTAAGAATCTCCCTTTCTGATCTTATAATTATTCTCTCTCTAAAATAAAAGAAAGATTCTGTTTAAAAAAGGAAGAACCTTTTCCCTGAATACTTCTCAAGAGTCCCACCTGTTTTAAGATTCAGAACAATGAGTTCAGAAGTGAGAATCGATGTTTTGGATATCAAGGTTTTGGTCTTCATTCGAGTACGGCCCAAAAGAAGTTCTTTATCTCTTGGGAAGTATAAGAAGTTATCTCCCAGATATTGTGGACCAAAGAAAGTAGGTGATTTAGCTTACGAACTTCTTTTATCTCCTCATCTCAAAGTTCTAAATGCCTTCTATAGAAAAATATGCCAAACCCAAATCATGGAAAGACGGTAAAACTTCAGTGGTGGCAAGTTACCGTTGGCTTCTAAGTTACGCTAGCTCCTTCCTTTATATAAGTCGTAACTTTTACTTGTCGTTCACAGTAATCTTACTCCCATCGATCTCCTTTCTTTCTTAATCTCCTTCATGGCTTGGCAACAAGAATTAGTTTTATCCATAATGATTCCTCACCTTCAAGACGCAAGTGAGTCTGTGAAGAAGGATTTTATAGAACAGTATGAGCTCTCACTTTTTCCTCACCTAGGAACTTCTGTAGCGCAGACCAAATGGCGGACCTATCAAGACATAACTAGGGTAACACCCTGGGGTCAGCAGCACTTTCGTAACAATGTCCGCTTGGCCATGGTTATCGAAGCCTTGGGTTTGGGTCCTCGATACTACTGCGTCATGAGATCAAGACATCTTGGGTTTTCTGAGCGGGTCTTCTTACTGGCGTATTTTCTTCCTCATGAGAAGATATGCCTTTACCCCGTTTTTGGCTTGCCTCTCAGCGGTCCTTTTGTTAGAACACCTCATACCACTGAGATAGGCGCAGCAATAACCCACAGAATCATTCCCATAGATGAGTTACCTTATACTTGTGCAGCTTGTGAGGATTGCTTTTGTGACCATATGATGGACGGGCTTATGGAAGTGTAAAGAGTTCCTCTATCTTTACTGTATAAGTTTCGAGAATGAATAAAGTTTAAATCTTATTCGTATTTTGAATCTTGCTCTCTTTAAGACTTATCTTGGTGGTTAATCTTGATTGAAAATTTTTCTCTAAGTCTCATATTCGTGAATCTTGCAAAATTATCACAAGTTGCGAGATGAGGACATCTCACGTTTTTTAAGTGGGGTAGAATGTAAGATTCCTCCCCCAACCCCTTTTTGATGTCTAGTATCTTCCCCTGTAATCAACCCTCTTCAGAAATATAAAGACCATGTTGCTAACTATTTTAGCCTAGAGAGAGTACAAGGTTTATTAGTAAAAAACTATGAGCAATATTAAAATGATTCCATTATGACACATATGTAAGGAAGGGGAATTCTTTAAAGGAGGTGCATATTTCACATAAGATGAAGAGTTGAAAATGTACAAGGTTTATTAGTAAAAAACTATGAGCAATATTAAAATGATTCCATTATGACACATATGTAAGAAAGGGGAATTCTTTAAAGGAGGTGTATATTTCACATAAGATGAAGAGTTGAAAATGTACAAGGTTTATTAGTAAAAAACTAAGGAAGGGGAATTCTTTAAAGGAGGTGCATATTTCACATAAGATGTGTTGAAAATGTGCAAGGTTTATTAGTAAAAAAACTATGAGCAATATTAAAATGATTCCATTATGACACATATGTAAGGAAGGGGAGTTCTTTAAAGGAGGTGCATATTTCACATGCTTGAATGAGTTTTAAACTCATAAAAATTGAGATATTTCATCTCTCCTCTCTCCTCATTCAAGTCTAGTTCCAAAAAGTTAGCTTAACTGACTTAAAAATGGTCAAATATTGACCAAACTGATTTAGAAAATTCTAGAATCAGTTTGTTTGGTTAGGAGCTCAATTTTTCCTATAAATAGAAGCCTCCCTCTTGTTGAAAAATAGATAGTGTTTATGCATCGTTACTCTACTCCACCTAAGCCAAGAACTGTGAATTCATTTAATAATTCACTAGTTTTTGGAGCTTCCCTCTTTCTTCAATCCCCATTAGTGGCTCCATCAACATACTTAACCAATTGATTGGTTGGGGGCCTCTACCGTGAACAAAGAATCAAGCAAGTTGTAAGGTAATTAGTGAATATTGATCTTTCTATAATTTCTCAATGTTTCTCTCTTCTCAACCCCTCTCAAGCTTGAGAAGTTTAATTGGTATGGTTTTTTAAATGCTATTGAAGTTTGAATAGTAGTGAAGAGTTACATAATTTAATAAATGCTATTGAAGTTAATTTTTATTTATGTTTAAATTCTAATGATTTTTATGTAAATTCTCTCTCTCACTCAAGAAATGGTCATACTCATGACCCGTTCTCAATCCAAATCAAGCTTTTCATAAAGCTTTTCCTTAACCCAAGATTAAGCTATGCTTGAGGTCAAATTAATGGCTTTTTTCTATGCTTTTAGTTTATGTATATTGATGATTCAATCCATTATGGATTAATAATCCAATTAGAGATCATTTTAATTATTTCCTTAATGATAAGCATTATCCCTTAGAAAAATTAAGATTTATCAGTCATAGCAGCGGAGCTATGGCAAAATTTTTATAAAAATTATGCATAAAATAATTTCATTCAAAGCATAAAAAGAGGACTTCCTACCATATTCTAGGAATTATCATCCTAGATTAATTGAAAGAATTTCATTACAATCATGGAGAAATTTAATTTTAATATCATGCATAAAGGATAAGTTTTTATATCGAAAGTGTTATTTTTACCATTTTTATTTCAAGCATAGAAGTATGCATAATGGATAAATTTTTATATCAAAAGTGTTATTTTTACCATTTTTATTTCATGCATAGAAGTATGCATAATGGATAAATTTTTATATCAAAAGTGTTATTTTTACCATTTTTATTTCATGCATAGAAGTATGCATAGTGGATAAATTTTTATATCAAAAGTGTTATTTTTATCATTTTTAATTTTCATGCATAGAAGTATGCATAAAGGAAAATTTTTTATATCAAAAGTGTTACTTTTATCATTTTTAATTTTCATGCATAGAAGTATGCATAAAGGAAAAAATTTTATATCAAAAGTGTTACTTTTATCATTTTTAATTTTCATGCATAGAAGTATGCATAAAGGAAAAATTTTTATATCAAAAGTGTTACTTTTATCATTTTTAATTTTCATGCATAGAAGTATGCATAAAAGAAAATTTTTATATCAAAAGTGTTACTTTTATCATTTTTAATTTTCATGCATAGAAGTATGCATAAAAGAAAATTTTTTATATCAAAAGTGTTACTTTTATCATTTTTAATTTTCATGCATAGAAGTATACATAAAAGAAAATTTTTTTTATATCAAAAGTGTTACTTTTATCATTTTTAATTTTCATGCATAAAAGTATGCATAAAAGAAAATTTTTATATCAAAAGTGTTACTTTTATCATTTTTAATTTTCATGCATAGAAGTATGCATAAAGGAAAATTTTTTATATCAAAAGTGTTACTTTTATCATTTTTAATTTTCATGCATAGAAGTATGCATAAAGGAAAAAAATTTATATCAAAAGTGTTACTTTTATCATATTGGATTTCATGCATATAGGTATGCATAAAAGATATTCTTTTTATACTAAAAGTGTGATTTTCCTCATAAATGGATTTTATGCTTAACTTAGATGCATAAGAGAAATTCTTTTATTCTAAAAGTGTAATTCCCTACCAAATTGAAATTATGCATAAGAAGATGCATAAAAGATTGATTTTAATTTCGAAAGTGTTAGTCTCCTTAAATGGAATTTATGTATAAATAAATGTGTAGAGAAATCTTATATCAAATATAAGAATTCTCTTTAAAAAAAAAAGATATGAAATGTGATAAGATGTGATAAGAGGTGTATGAGATGTGATAAGAATTGATAAGATGCGTATGGAAAGTGATAGGATGTGATAAGAGGTGTATGAGATGTGATAAGAATTGATAAGATGCGTATGGAAAGTGATAGGATGTGATAAGAGGTGTATGAGATGTGATAAGAATTGATAAGATGCGTATGGAAAGTGATAGGATGTGATAAGAGGTGTATGAGATGTAAAAAGATGTGATAAGATGTGTATGAGATGTGATAAGATTTGATAAGATGCGTATGGAAAGTGATAGGATGTGATAAGAGGTGTATGAGATGTAAAAAGATGTGATAAGATGTGTATGAGATGTGATAGAATGTGTTAAGATGAGTTAGGATGTGTTAAGATGTATACGGGATGTGTTAGGACGAGAATGGATGTAATATGGTTGTATGAATGTGATGTGGATGTATACATGTAGATGTATATGTATGAATGTGAATGTTGATGTGGATGTGGATGTATGGATGTAGATACGGATGTGTATGTATGTATGTGGATGTGTATGTATGAATGAGGATGTAAAAATGGACGTATGTATATAGATGTGGATGTATGGATGTATGTATGTAGATGTGGATGTATGTATGTAGATGTGGATGTATGGATGTGATTGTGAATGAAGAGGTGGATGTGAATGTATGGATGTAGATACAGATGTGGATGTATGTATGTAGATGTGGATGTATGGATGTGATTGTGAATGAAGAGGTGGATGTGAATGTATGGATGTAGATACGGATGTGGATGTATGTATGTGAATGTGGATGTATGAATGAGGATGTGAAAATGGATGTATGCATGTGAATGTGGATGTATGAATATGAATGTGGATGTGTGGATGTGGAAATGGAGGTATGGATGTATGAATATAGATGTGGATGTATGCATGTAGATGCGTATGTATGAATGTGAAATTGGATGTATGATGTGGACGTACGAACATGGATATGTATGTAGAATAATGAATATGAAGATGTATGTGAGATAATGTAGTCTATATGAGTGAATGGATGAGAACGAGTACACACTGAATGGAATGTGGAATAAGTAATGTGGTCCGAGAGTGGATAATATGGAAAGACAAGAGTTCGTTATAGAAACTGTATTTGTGACTGTTTGTAAATGACTGTTTTATGTCAAGAATGCTGGAGAAGCATTTTGACCGTCTTGAGGATTAAGGTCATGAAGACTGAACTGATAAAGTTGCAACTGCTGACGGAGAGTCAATGGAGGACGTCTCGCGTAGCAAGGTCGATCGAGGTCTTGACCAGCCTCGGCTCGATTTAAATGGTGAGCTTCTGGTACGGTGGATGAGGGACCAAGGAAGCGGCCTATGAGTGAAGTGCTAGGTCACCTGCGAAGGATCCTAGAGGGTGCTGACCATATGGTGCTCGGGCTCTGGGTCGCCGAAGATACCCACACGTGCGTCGTGGAAGATATTGGAATAAGGAGTAAGAGTTGTTTTCTGAAACCGGGCATGGATCTGGTTGATTGACCTTGCTGGTCCTCAACAGATGAGTCCATGGCTCTTTATATGGATCTGTGGGTTGATCTTGCTGATCTTCCACGGAGACTCCATTCTATTATATGAATATATTGCCGGTTACTATGAGCTAGGAACCATGGAAAAGGCCCCTGAGAGAACAGGTGGTGAGCGTTTTGGTTGCCAATGATGCCATAAGTATACCGATGAAAGAATGACTGGAAATAAGGATTCAACCAGAGACTTTGAGGATTGTCATCAGTGACATAATGGTTTTATTAAAGGATTGTTTTAAAGCTAGTTGATGCTAAGAAAAAGGCAATTTCATATTGGGTGTGTAAGTGGTATGACTAGTTTTATGTTTGCATGAACTTCCGGCTAGGGGGCCTTGGAACTCTTTTCCTTGGTACCCGGGACAAAACCTAACCAAATCCCAAATTGGATTCCATCACTACAGTGGTTGGGCGGTTGGCTAACCCATGGGATCGGATGGGGTTAGGCTGGACTGATGGATCCGTAAATCGAGATTTAATTTCTATTATTACGATAGATGAAGTAAATCCCGAATAGAAATTGTTCTATGGATAGGAATCAACGGCTGTGCCTCTTGATGGGGAAAAAAGCGTTGATCCCAATGATCCAAGTGCAAGTTTTTCCTTGATTTGACCAAGTACCATTAAAGGTGCAGTCAGATTAGTTTGATCAGTAATGATCTTGACTACGTTAGAGTAAAGAGTTATCCTGGTGGAATCGCCCGTGCTTTCCGGGTAAAGGAAGTTTTTCCGGTTTCGGTTTTGGACAAACCGACGGATTAGTCTCTTGTCCGGATATCCGTGGGCGAGGCCCCGAGTGTGGGACCCCTGTCCCGCGCGAGAAGTGCTACTTCCGCTGCTAGTACCCCGAATCCGTTGCTCGGTGGGAACAGGGATCTCACAGTTGGTATCAGAGCAGGTTTTGAAAGCTAATAAAGATAATTAAATTCTTATCTGAAATTGGTAATAAGAATTCAGAAACAGCATTTTCATAATGTATTTTCATTCCGTAAGCTTCTTTAATGAAGAAATTTTAATCAAAGAAATTGTTTTTATAGATGGAAGTTTCCCATTTATCTGGTATTCCCGACCTCACCCAGTCTCAAGATATGATTGCATTTGCCTTCGAGCATCTCATCTCTTCCGCTTCAACACGAACAAGCCGAGCAAGACTCGCACGCCATTTCGAGGAATTATATTTTCCTAACCCAGTGGAGAGACAACAGCATAAGTGGGTTGCAGGGCTATATATCCACGCCTCTTATAACCGGCGTGCAATGCTGAGGCAGAACCTCTCATTGGCCATGATTTTGATAAAGCTGAAAATGACGCGTGGTGTCATTCTATATCTTTCAACGCCTCAAAATTTCAGACGTGCTTGCCGAGTTTATAGACTCCTTAGTCGATTTATCCCTAAGGAGAAAATAATAGCTCCCTTCGCAGTTAGAGAACTTATGTAACAGGCCATGACTATGGCCCAGTACGGTCCTCTTATATGTCTTTCGAGGAGATTTTGAACTCAGAGCCGAGTTGCTCTATGTATATATTGCAACTTTTATATAAATAAAGAAACGTTTTCCGGTTAAAAAATTCCTGTTGAATAAATGATTGTTTATGGCGAACGATCTACTGCTGATAAAGAAAAAAAAATCTGTTATCGGACATATGCCATAGATCTCCATTAAGATCTTGTCTTGTATAAGAAATTGTTTTCCGAACTCTTAAGTCTTAGGATCTCGCGAATAATATCAAAATAAAAATTTAATAATATATAAATTTTGGCAAAATCATGAGACGAGGAAACCGTGGTCGTCAGCCAGACCCTGTCTCTGAAGATGACGAGCTTGACCTTAATGTTCACAAGGCTCTTCATAGGTCTCAGCCAGGACCCTTCAAAGGAGAAGGGGAGAACTTGGGTGAGGCTGTGGAGAAATGGGTGGAAGCCTTGGAAGAGTATTTTGATGTCACAGGATACAATCATCAGAGCAATTGGGTAATAAAGATCAACTGAGAAGCCAAATATGTCAAAAATTTATCAAGAAACACAAAAAGGTTGTAATTGTGTGATATAATTCATACAATTTGATATTCAAACTGAAAAAATTGTAATTTAGTAATTGGGTTTTCAGATGCCGCAATTGTATGGAACCCTGACTTGCTTGAGGCCTAGACATGATGGTATCTATCTTATAGTTCCAAGTATCATGACTACCCGTATATACCGAGAGTATAACTGCAGCTCTTTACTGACAGTATATACGAGTAAATCTAAGACTTGAAATTATAAGCGTTAATGCTATCCAGATGATGATTTCGAATGTGGTTGATATGATTTTTAATTCTGTTTGAGAATTGATGAATTGAATTGGATTCTGATTGAAAAATGACGATTTTCGAAATTTAGTTGAAATGTAATAAGCTGAGCGAAACCACAATGAGGATGAATGGGACGAGTCCCAGTGATGTTATCATAACTGGAATGATGATAATGATTTCAGCAAATCACTATGAGATTAGTGGATTGTGCTGTCAGATTGCTACTGTTAACACTTGAGACGGTAGATTAAGTTAAGGGATGACAAATTGAGAACTTGCTTAACTAAAATTCCTGTGGTGGAGGAATGTTCAGAAGGAAAATTTTCAGTCTAATGGACCATTATCGTGTTAAAGATATGAATGATATGATCTGAATGAATTGTTATTTAATGATGAGTTCTATATAAGGGATAATTATCCCCGTATTCTGTTGGGTTGACCAGAATATAAGGAACCCCAGAATAAATTGGATCTTAAGAAAAAGAGTTGTCCTCTACCTTGCGAGATGAGGACATCTCGCACTTTTCAAGTGGGGTAGAATGTAAGATTCTCCCCCAGCCTTCGAGGTATACAGGAGTAAGAATCTCCCTTTCTGATCTTATAATTATTCTCTCTCTAAAATAAAAGAAAGATTCTGTTTAAAAAAGGAAGAACCTTTTCCCTGAATACTTCTCAAGAGTCCCACCTGTTTTAAGATTCAGAACAATGAGTTCAGAAGTGAGAATCGATGTTTTGGATATCAAGGTTTTGGTCTTCATTCGAGTACGGCCCAAAAGAAGTTCTTTATCTCTTGGGAAGTATAAGAAGTTATCTCCCAGATATTGTGGACCAAAGAAAGTAGGTGATTTAGCTTACGAACTTCTTTTATCTCCTCATCTCAAAGTTCTAAATGCCTTCTATAGAAAAATATGCCAAACCCAAATCATGGAAAGACGGTAAAACTTCAGTGGCAAGTTACCGTTGGCTTCTAAGTTACGCTAGCTGTCGTTCACAGTAATCTTACTCCCATCGATCTCCTTTTTTTCTTAATCTCCTTCATTGCTTGGCAACAAGAATTAGTTTTATCCATAATGATTCCTCACCTTCAAGACGCAAGTGAGTCTGTGAAGAAGGATTTTATAGAACAGTATGAGCGCTCACTTTTTCCTCACCTAGGAACTTCTGTAGCGCAGACCAAATGGCGGACCTATCAAGACATAACTAGGGTAACACCCTGGGGTCAGCAGCACTTTCGTAACAATGTCCGCTTGGCCATGGTTATCGAAGCCTTGGGTTTGGGTCCACGATACTACTGCGTCATGAGATCAAGACATCTTGGGTTTTCTGAGCGGGTCTTCTTACTGGCGTGTTTTCTTCCTCATGAGAAGATATGCCTTTACCCCGTTTTTGGCTTGTCTCTCAGCGGTCCTTTTGTTAGAACACCTCATACCACTGAGATAGGCGCAGCAATAACCCACAGAATCATTCCCATAGATGAGTTACCTTATACTTGTGCAGCTTGTGAGGACTGCTTTTGTGACCATATGATGGACGGGCTTATGGAAGTGTAAAGAGTTCCTCTATCTTTACTGTATAAGTTTCGAGAATGAATAAAGTTTAAATCTTGTTCGTATTTTGAATCTTGCTCTCTTTAAGACTTATCTTGGTGGTTAATCTTGATGAAAATTTTTCTCTAAGTCTCATATTCGTGAATCGCAAAATTATCACAAGTTGCGAGATGAGGACATCTCACGTTTTTTAAGTGGGGTAGAATGTAAGATTCCTCCCCCAACCCCTTTTTGATGTCTAGTATCTTCCCCTGTAATCAACCCTCTTCAGAAATATAAAGACCCTGTTGCTAACTATTTTAGCCTAGAGAGAGTACAAGGTTTATTAGTAAAAAGCTATGAGCAATATTAAAATGATTCCATTATGACACATATGTAAGGAAGGGGAATTCTTTAAAGGAGGTGCATATTTCACATAAGATGAAGAGTTGAAAATGTACAAGGTTTATTAGTAAAAAACTATGAGCAATATTAAAATGATTCCATTATGACACATATGTAAGGAAGGGGAATTATTTAAAGGATGTGTATATTTCACATAAGATGAAGAGTTGAAAATGTACAAGGTTTATTAGTAAAAAACTAAGGAAGGGGAATTCTTTAAAGGAGGTGCATATTTCACATAAGATGTGTTGAAAATGTGCAAGGTTTATTAGTAAAAAAACTATGAGCAATATTAAAATGATTCCATTATGACACATATGTAAGGAAGGGGAGTTCTTTAAAGGAGGTGCATATTTCACATGCTTGAATGAGTTTTAAACTCATAAAAATTGAGATATTTCATCTCTCCTCTCTCCTCATTCAAGTCTAGTTCCAAAAAGTTAGCTTAACTGACCTAAAAATGGTCAAATATTGACCAAATTGATTTAGAAAATTCTAGAATCAGTTTGTTTGGTTAGGAGCTCAATTTTTCCTATAAATAGAAGCCTCCCCCTTGTTGAAAAATAGATAGTGTTTATGCATCGTTACTCTACTCCACCTAAGCCAAGAACTGTGAATTCATTTAATAATTCACTAGTTTTTGGAGCTTCCCTCTTTCTTCAATCCCCATTAGTGGCTCCATCAACATACTTAACCAATTGATTGGTTGGGGGCCTCTACCGTGAACAAAGAATCAAGCAAGTTGTAAGGTAATTAGTGAATATTGATCTTTCTATAATTTCTCAATGTTTCTCTCTTCTCAACCCCTCTCAAGCTTGAGAAGTTTAATTGGTATGGTTTTTTAAATGCTATTGAAGTTTGAATAGTAGTGAAGAGTTACATAATTTAATAAATGCTATTGAAGTTAATTTTCATTTATGTTTAAATTCTAATGATTTTTATGTAAATTCTCTCTCTCACTCAAGAAATGGTCATACTCATGACCCGTTCTCAATCCAAATCAAGCTTTTCATAAAGTTTTTCCTTAACCCAAGATTAAGCTATGCTTGAGGTCAAATTAATGGCTTTTTTCTATGCTTTTAGTTTATGTATATTGATGATTCAATCCATTATGGATTAATAATCCAATTAGAGATCATTTTAATTATTTCCTTAATGATAAGCATTATCCCTTAGAAAAATTGAGATTTATCAGTCATAGCAGCGGAGCTATGGCAAAATTTTTATAAAAATTATGCATAAAATAATTTCATTCAAAGCATAAAAAGAGGACTTCCTACCATATTCTAGGAATTATCATCCTAGATTAATTGAAAGAATTTCATTACAATCATGGAGAAATTTAATTTTAATATCATGCATAAAGGATAAGTTTTTATATCAAAAGTGTTATTTTTACCATTTTTATTTCATGCATAGAAGTATGCATAATGGATAAATTTTTATATCAAAAGTGTTATTTTTACCATTTTTATTTCATGCATAGAAGTATGCATAATGGATAAATTTTTATATCAAAAGTGTTATTTTTACCATTTTTATTTCATGCATAGAAGTATGCATAGTGGATAAATTTTTAT
This sequence comes from Cibotium barometz, assembly GCF_041138505.1. Lineage (NCBI taxonomy): Eukaryota > Viridiplantae > Streptophyta > Polypodiopsida > Cyatheales > Cibotiaceae > Cibotium > Cibotium barometz. The sequence goes on along the minus strand of NC_141057.1, from coordinate 13,561,740 downwards.
ATCAAAAATGTTATTTTTATCATTTTTAATTTTCATGCATAGAAGTATGCATAAAGGAAAATTTTTTATATCAAAAGTGTTACTTTTATCATTTTTAATTTTCATGCATAGAAGTATGCATAAAGGAAAAATTTTTCTATCAAAAGTGTTACTTTTATCATTTTTAATTTTCATGCATAGAAGTATGCATAAAGGAAAAATTTTTATATCAAAAGTGTTACTTTTATCATTTTTAATTTTCATGCATAGAAGTATGCATAAAAGAAAATTTTTATATCAAAAGTGTTACTTTTATCATTTTTAATTTTCATGCATAGAAGTATGCATAAAAGAAAATTTTTTATATCAAAAGTGTTACTTTTATCATTTTTAATTTTCATGCATAGAAGTATGCATAAAAGAAAATTTTTTTATATCAAAAGTGTTACTTTTATCATTTTTAATTTTCATGCATAAAAGTATGCATAAAAGAAAATTTTTATATCAAAAGTGTTACTTTTATCATTTTTAATTTTCATGCATAGAAGTATGCATAAAGGAAAATTTTTTATATCAAAAGTGTTACTTTTATCATTTTTAATTTTCATGCATAGAAGTATGCATAAAGGAAAAAAATTTATATCAAAAGTGTTACTTTTATCATATTGGATTTCATGCATATAGGTATGCATAAAAGATATTCTTTTTATACTAAAAGTGTGATTTTCCTCATAAATGGATTTTATGCTTAACTTAGATGCATAAGAGAAATTCTTTTATTCTAAAAGTGTAATTCCCTACCAAATTGAAATTATGCATAAGAAGATGCATAAAAGATTGCTTTTAATTTCGAAAGTGTTAGTCTCCTTAAATGGAATTTATGTATAAATAAATGTGTAGAGAAATCTTATATCAAATATAAGAATTCTCTTTAAAAAAAAAGATATGAAATGTGATAAGATGTGATAAGAGGTGTATGAGATGTGATAAGAATTGATAAGATGCGTATGGAAAGTGATAGGATGTGATAAGAGGTGTATGAGATGTGATAAGAATTGATAAGATGCGTATGGAAAGTGATAGGATGTGATAAGAGGTGTATGAGATGTAAAAAGATGTGATAAGATGTGTATGAGATGTGATAAGATTTGATAAGATGCGTATGGAAAGTGATAGGATGTGATAAGAGGTGTATGAGATGTAAAAAGATGTGATAAGATGTGTATGAGATGTGATAGAATGTGTTAAGATGTGTTAGGATGTGTTAAGATGTATATGGGATGTGTTAGGACGAGAATGGATGTAATATTGTTGTATGAATGTGATGTGGATGTATACATGTAGATGTATATGTATGAATGTGAATGTTGATGTGGATGTGGATGTATGGATGTAGATACGGATGTGTATGTATGTATGTGGATGTGTATGTATGAATGAGGATGTAAAAATGGACGTATGTATATAGATGTGGATGTATGGATGTATGTATGTAGATGTGGATGTATGTATGTAGATGTGGATGTATGGATGTGATTGTGAATGAAGAGGTGGATGTGAATGTATGGATGTAGATACAGATGTGGATGTATGTATGTAGATGTGGATGTATGGATGTGATTGTGAATGAAGAGGTGGATGTGAATGTATGGATGTAGATACGGATGTGGATGTATGTATGTGAATGTGGATGTATGAATGAGGATGTGAAAATGGATGTATGCATGTGAATGTGGATGTATGAATATGAATGTGGATGTGTGGATGTGGAAATGGAGGTATGGATGTATGAATATAGATGTGGATGTATGCATGTAGATGCGTATGTATGAATGTGAAATTGGATGTATGATGTGGACGTACGAACATGGATATGTATGTAGAATAATGAATATGAAGATGTATGTGAGATAATGTAGTCTATATGAGTGAATGGATGAGAACGAGTACACACTGAATGGAATGTGGAATAAGTAATGTGGTCCGAGAGTGGATAATATGGAAAGACAAGAGTTCGTTATAGAAACTGTATTTGTGACTGTTTGTAAATGACTGTTTTATGTCAAGAATGCTGGAGAAGCATTTTGACCGTCTTGAGGATTAAGGTCATGAAGACTGAATTGATAAAGTTGCAACTGCTGACGGAGAGTCAATGGAGGACGTCTCGCGTAGCAAGGTCGATCGAGGTCTTGACCAGCCTCGGCTCGATTTAAATGGTGAGCTTCTGGTACGGTGGATGAGGGACCAAGGAAGCGGCCTATGAGTGAAGTGCTAGGTCACCTGCGAAGGATCCTAGAGGGTGCTGACCATATGGTGCTCGGGCTCTGGGTCGCCGAAGATACCCACACGTGCGTCGTGGAAGATATTGGAATAAGGAGTAAGAGTTGTTTTCTGAAACCGGGCATGGATCTGGTTGATTGACCTTGCTGGTCCTCAACAGATGAGTCCATGGCTCTTTATATGGATCTGTGGGTTGATCTTGCTGATCTTCCACGGAGACTCCATTCTATTATATGAATATATTGCCGGTTACTATGAGCTAGGAACCATGGAAAAGGCCCCTGAGAGAACAGGTGGTGAGCGTTTTGGTTGCCAATGATGCCATAAGTATACCGATGAAAGAATGACTGGAAATAAGGATTCAACCAGAGACTTTGAGGATTGTCATCAGTGACATAATGGTTTTATTAAAGGATTGTTTTAAAGCTAGTTGATGCTAAGAAAAAGGCAATTTCATATTGGGTGTGTAAGTGGTATGACTAGTTTTATGTTTGCATGAACTTCCGGCTAGGGGGCCTTGGAACTCTTTTCCTTGGTACCCGGGACAAAACCTAACCAAATCCCAAATTGGATTCCATCACTACAGTGGTTGGGCGGTTGGCTAACCCATGGGATCGGATGGGGTTAGGCTGGACTGATGGATCCGTAAATCGAGATTTAATTTCTATTATTACGATAGATGAAGTAAATCCCGGATAGAAATTGTTCTATGGATAGGAATCAACGGCTGTGCCTCTTGATGGGGAAAAAAGCGTTGATCCCAATGATCCAAGTGCAAGTTTTTCCTTGATTTGACCAAGTACCATTAAAGGTGCAGTCAGATTAGTTTGATCAGTAATGATCTTGACTACGTTAGAGTAAAGAGTTATCCTGGTGGAATCGCCCGTGCTTTCCGGGTAAAGGAAGTTTTTCCGGTTTCGGTTTTGGACAAACCGACGGATTAGTCTCTTGTCCGGATATCCGTGGGCGAGGCCCCGAGTGTGGGACCCCTGTCCCGCGCGAGAAGTGCTACTTCCGCTGCTAGTACCCCGAATCCGTTGCTCGGTGGGAACAGGGATCTCACAGTTGGTATCAGAGCAGGTTTTGAAAGCTAATAAAGATAATTAAATTCTTATCTGAAATTGGTAATAAGAATTCAGAAACAGCATTTTCATAATGTATTTTCATTCCGTAAGCTTCTTTAATGAAGAAATTTTAATCAAAGAAATTGTTTTTATAGATGGAAGTTTCCCATTTATCTGGTATTCCCGACCTCACCCAGTCTCAAGATATGATTGCATTTGCCTTCGAGCATCTCATCTCTTCCGCTTCAACACGAACAAGCCGAGCAAGACTCGCACGCCATTTCGAGGAATTATATTTTCCTAACCCAGTGGAGAGACAACAGCATAAGTGGGTTGCAGGGCTATATATCCACGCCTCTTATAACCGGCGTGCAATGCTGAGGCAGAACCTCTCATTGGCCATGATTTTGATAAAGCTGAAAATGACGCGTGGTGTCATTCTATATCTTTCAACGCCTCAAAATTTCAGACGTGCTTGCCGAGTTTATAGACTCCTTAGTCGATTTATCCCTAAGGAGAAAATAATAGCTCCCTTCGCAGTTAGAGAACTTATGTAACAGGCCATGACTATGGCCCAGTACGGTCCTCTTATATGTCTTTCGAGGAGATTTTGAACTCAGAGCCGAGTTGCTCTATGTATATATTGCAACTTTTATATAAATAAAGAAACGTTTTCCGGTTAAAAAATTCCTGTTGAATAAATGATTGTTTATGGCGAACGATCTACTGCTGATAAAGAAAAAAAAAATTGTTATCGGACATATGCCATAGATCTCCATTAAGATCTTGTCTTGTATAAGAAATTGTTTTCCGAACTCTTAAGTCTTAGGATCTCGCGAATAATATCAAAATAAAAATTTAATAATATATAAATTTTGGCAAAATCATGAGACGAGGAAACCGTGGTCGTCAGCCAGACCCTGTCTCTGAAGATGACGAGCTTGACCTTAATGTTCACAAGGCTCTTCATAGGTCTCAGCCAGGACCCTTCAAAGGAGAAGGGGAGAACTTGGGTGAGGCTGTGGAGAAATGGGTGGAAGCCTTGGAAGAGTATTTTGATGTCACAGGATACAATCATCAGAGCAATTGGGTAATAAAGATCAACTGAGAAGCCAAATATGTCAAAAATTTATCAAGAAACACAAAAAGGTTGTAATTGTGTGATATAATTCATACAATTTGATATTCAAACTGAAAAAATTGTAATTTAGTAATTGGGTTTTCAGATGCCGCAATTGTATGGAACCCTGACTTGCTTGAGGCCTAGACATGATGGTATCTATCTTATAGTTCCAAGTATCATGACTACCCGTATTATATACCGAGAGGATAACTGCAGCTCTTTACTGACAGTATATACGAGTAAATCTAAGACTTGAAATTATAAGCGTTAATGCTATCCAGATGATGATTTCGAATGTGGTTGATATGATTTTTAATTCTGTTTGAGAATTGATGAATTGAATTGGATTCTGATTGAAAAATGACGATTTTCGAAATTTAGTTGAAATGTAATAAGCTGAGCGAAACCACAATGAGGATGAATGGGACGAGTCCCAGTGATGATATTCATAACTGGAATGATGATAATGATTTCAGCAAATCACTATGAGATTAGTGGATTGTGCTGTCAGATTGCTACTGTTAACACTTGAGACGGTAGATTAAGTTAAGGGATGACAAATTGAGAACTTGCTTAACTAAAATTCCTGTGGTGGAGGAATGTTCAGAAGGAAAATTTTTAGTCTAATGGACCATTATCGTGTTAAAGATATGAATGATATGATCTGAATGAATTGTTATTTAATGATGAGTTCTATATAAGGGATAATTATCCCCGTATTCTGTTGGGTTGACCAGAATATAAGGAACCCCAGAATAAATTGGATCTTAAGAAAAAGAGTTGTCCTCTACCTTGCGAGATGAGGACATCTCGCACTTTTCAAGTGGGGTAGAATGTAAGATTCTCCCCCAGCCTTCGAGGTATACAGGAGTAAGAATCTCCCTTTCTGATCTTATAATTATTCTCTCTCTAAAATAAAAGAAAGATTCTGTTTAAAAAAGGAAGAACCTTTTCCCTGAATACTTCTCAAGAGTCCCACCTGTTTTAAGATTCAGAACAATGAGTTCAGAAGTGAGAATCGATGTTTTGGATATCAAGGTTTTGGTCTTCATTCGAGTACGGCCCAAAAGAAGTTCTTTATCTCTTGGGAAGTATAAGAAGTTATCTCCGAGATATTGTGGACCAAAGAAAGTAGGTGATTTAGCTTACGAACTTCTTTTATCTCCTCATCTCAAAGTTCTAAATGCCTTCTATAGAAAAATATGCCAAACCCAAATCATGGAAAGACGGTAAAACTTCAGTGGCAAGTTACCGTTGGCTTCTAAGTTACGCTAGCTCCTTCCTTTATATAAGTCGTAACTTTTACTTGTCGTTCACAGTAATCTTACTCCCATCGATCTCCTTTCTTTCTTAATCTCCTTCATGGCTTGGCAACAAGAATTAGTTTTATCCATAATGATTCCTCACCTTCAAGACGCAAGTGAGTCTGTGAAGAAGGATTTTATAGAACAGTATGAGCGCTCACTTTTTCCTCACCTAGGAACTTCTGTAGCGCAGACCAAATGGCGGACCTATCAAGACATAACTAGGGTAACACCCTGGGGTCAGCAGCACTTTCGTAACAATGTCCGCTTGGCCATGGTTATCGAAGCCTTGGGTTTGGGTCCTCGATACTACTGCGTCATGAGATCAAGACGTCTTGGGTTTTCTGAGCGGGTCTTCTTACTGGCGTGTTTTCTTCCTCATGAGAAGATATGCCTTTACCCCGTTTTTGGCTTGTCTCTCAGCGGTCCTTTTGTTAGAACACCTCATACCACTGAGATAGGCGCAGCAATAACCCACAGAATCATTCCCATAGATGAGTTACCTTATACTTGTGCAGCTTGTGAGGACTGCTTTTGTGACCATATGATGGACAGGCTTATGGAAGTGTAAAGAGTTCCTCTATCTTTACTGTATAAGTTTCGAGAATGAATAAAGTTTAAATCTTGTTCGTATTTTGAATCTTGCTCTCTTTAAGACTTATCTTGGTGGTTAATCTTGATGAAAATTTTTCTCTAAGTCTCATATTCGTGAATCTTGCAAAATTATCACAAGTTGCGAGATGAGGACATCTCACGTTTTTTAAGTGGGGTAGAATGTAAGATTCCTCCCCCAACCCCTTTTTGATGTCTAGTATCTTCCCCTGTAATCAACCCTCTTCAGAAATATAAAGACCCTGTTGCTAACTATTTTAGCCTAGAGAGAGTACAAGGTTTATTGGTAAAAAACTATGAGCAATATTAAAATGATTCCATTATGACACATATGTAAGGAAGGGGAATTCTTTAAAGGAGGTGCATATTTCACATAAGATGAAGAGTTGAAAATATACAAGGTTTATTAGTAAAAAACTATGAGCAATATTAAAATGATTCCATTATGACACATATGTAAGGAAGGGGAATTCTTTAAAGGAGGTGTATATTTCACATAAGATGAAGAGTTGAAAATGTACAAGGTTTATTAGTAAAAAACTAAGGAAGGGGAATTCTTTAAAGGAGGTGCATATTTCACATAAGATGAAGAGTTGAAAATGTGCAAGGTTTATTAGTAAAAAAACTATGAGCAATATTAAAATGATTCCATTATGACACATATGTAAGGAAGGGGAGTTCTTTAAAGGAGGTGCATATTTCACATTCTTGAATGAGTTTTAAACTCATAAAAATTGAGATATTTCATCTCTCCTCTCTCCTCATTCAAGTCTAGTTCCAAAAAGTTAGCTTAACTGACCTAAAAATGGTCAAATATTGACCAAACTGATTTAGAAAATTCTAGAATCAGTTTGTTTGGTTAGGAGCTCAATTTTTCCTATAAATAGAAGCCTCCCCCTTGTTGAAAAATAGATAGTGTTTATGCATCGTTACTCTACTCCACCTAAGCCAAGAACTATGAATTCATTTAATAATTCACTAGTTTTTGGAGCTTCCCTCTTTCTTCAATCCCCATTAGTGGCTCCATCAACATACTTAACCAATTGATTGGTTGGGGGCCTCTACCGTGAACAAAGAATCAAGCAAGTTGTAAGGTAATTAGTGAATATTGATCTTTCTATAATTTCTCAATGTTTCTCTCTTCTCAACCCCTCTCAAGCTTGAGAAGTTTAATTGGTATGGTTTTTTAAATGCTATTGAAGTTTGAATAGTAGTGAAGAGTTACATAATTTAATAAATGCTATTGAAGTTAATTTTCATTTATGTTTAAATTCTAATGATTTTTATGTAAATTCTCTCTCTCACTCAAGAAATGGTCATACTCATGACCCGTTCTCAATCCAAATCAAGCTTTTCATAAAGCTTTTCCTTAACCCAAGATTAAGCTATGCTTGAGGTCAAATTAATGGCTTTTTTCTATGCTTTTAGTTTATGTATATTGATGATTCAATCCATTATGGATTAATAATCCAATTAGAGATCATTTTAATTATTTCCTTAATGATAAGCATTATCCCTTAGAAAAATTGAGATTTATCAGTCATAGCAGCGGAGCTATGGCAAAATTTTTATAAAAATTATGCATAAAATAATTTCATTCAAAGCATAAAAAGAAGACTTCCTACCATATTCTAGGAATTATCATCCTAGATTAATTGAAAGAATTTCATTACAATCATGGAGAAATTTAATTTTAATATCATGCATAAAGGATAAGTTTTTATATCAAAAGTGTTATTTTTACCATTTTTATTTCATGCATAGAAGTATGCATAATGGATAAATTTTTATATCAAAAGTGTTATTTTTACCATTTTTATTTCATGCATAGAAGTATGCATAATGGATAAATTTTTATATCAAAAGTGTTATTTTTACCATTTTTATTTCATGCATAGAAGTATGCATAGTGGATAAATTTTTATATCAAAAGTGTTATTTTTATCATTTTTAATTTTCATGCATAGAAGTATGCATAAAGGAAAATTTTTTATATCAAAAGTGTTACTTTTATCATTTTTAATTTTCATGCATAGAAGTATGCATAAAGGAAAACTTTTTCTATCAAAAGTGTTACTTTTATCATTTTTAATTTTCATGCATAGAAGTATGCATAAAGGAAAAAATTTTATATCAAAAGTGTTGCTTTTATCATTTTTAATTTTCATGCATAGAAGTATGCATAAAAGAAAATTTTTATATCAAAAGTGTTACTTTTATCATTTTTAATTTTCATGCATAGAAGTATGCATAAAAGAAAATTTTTTATATCAAAAGTGTTACTTTTATCATTTTTAATTTTCATGCATAGAAGTATGCATAAAAGAAAATTTTTTTTATATCAAAAGTGTTACTTTTATCATTTTTAATTTTCATGCATAAAAGTATGCATAAAAGAAAATTTTTATATCAAAAGTGTTACTTTTATCATTTTTAATTTTCATGCATAGAAGTATGCATAAAGGAAAATTTTTTATATCAAAAGTGTTACTTTTATCATTTTTAATTTTCATGCATAGAAGTATGCATAAAGGAAAAAAAATTATATCAAAAGTGTTACTTTTATCATATTGATTTCATGCATATAGGTATGCATAAAAGATATTCTTTTTATACTAAAAGTGTGATTTTCCTCATAAATGGATTTTATGCTTAACTTAGATGCATAAGAGAAATTCTTTTATTCTAAAAGTGTAATTCCCTACCAAATTGAAATTATGCATAAGAAGATGCATAAAAGATTGATTTTAATTTCGAAAGTGTTAGTCTCCTTAAATGGAATTTATGTATAAATAAATGTGTAGAGAAATCTTATATCAAATATAAGAATTCTCTTTTAAAAAAAAAGATATGAAATGTGATAAGATGTGATAAGAGGTGTATGAGATGTGATAAGAATTGATAAGATGCGTATGGAAAGTGATAGGATGTGATAAGAGGTGTATGAGATGTGATAAGAATTGATAAGATGCGTATGGAAAGTGATAGGATGTGATAAGAGGTGTATGAGATGTGATAAGAATTGATAAGATGCGTATGGAAAGTGATAGGATGTGATAAGAGGTGTATGAGATGTAAAAAGATGTGATAAGATGTGTATGAGATGTGATAAGATTTGATAAGATGCGTATGGAAAGTGATAGGATGTGATAAGAGGTGTATGAGATGTAAAAAGATGTGTATGAGATGTGATAGAATATGTTAAGATGAGTTAGGATGTGTTAAGATGTATATGGAATGTGTTAGGACGAGAATGGATGTAATATGGTTGTATGAATGTGATGTGGATGTATACATGTAGATGTATATGTATGAATGTGAATGTTGATGTGGATGTGGATGTATGGATGTAGATACGGATGTGTATGTATGTATGTGGATGTGTATGTATGAATGAGGATGTAAAAATGGACGTATGTATATAGATGTGGATGTATGGATGTCTGTATGTAGATGTGGATGTATGTATGTAGATGTGGATGTATGGATGTGATTGTGAATGAAGAGGTGGATGTGAATGTATGGATGTAGGTACAGATGTGGATGTATGTATGTAGATGTGGATGTATGGATGTGATTGTGAATGAAGAGGTGGATGTGAATGTATGGATGTAGATACGGATGTGGATGTATGTATGTGAATGTGGATGTATGAATGAGGATGTGAAAATGGATGTATGCATGTGAATGTGGATGTGTGGATGTGGAAATGGAGGTATGGATGTATGAATGTAGATGTGGATGTATGCATGTAGATGCGTATGTATGAATGTGAAATTGGATGTATGATGTGGACGTACGAACATAGATATGTATGTAGAATAATGAATATGAAGATGTATGTGAGATAATGTAGTCTATATGAGTGAATGGATGAGAACGAGTACACACTGAATGGAATGTGGAATAAGTAATGTGGTCCGAGAGTAGATAATATGGAAAGACAAGAGTTCGTTATAGAAACTGTATTTGTGACTGTTTGTAAATGACTGTTTTATGTCAAGAATGCTGGAGAAGCATTTTGACCGTCTTGAGGATTAAGGTCATGAAGACTGAACTGATAAAGTTGCAACTGCTGACGGAGAGTCAATGGAGGACGTCTCGCGTAGCAAGGTCGATCGAGGTCTTGACCAGCCTCGGCTCGATTTAAATGGTGAGCTTCTGGTACGGTGAATGAGGGACCAAGGAAGCGGCCTATGAGTGAAGCGCTAGGTCACCTGCGAAGGATCCTAGAGGGTGCTGACCATACGGTGCTCGGGCTCTGGGTCGCCGAAGATACCCACACGTGCGTCGTGGAAGATATTGGAATAAGGAGTAAGAGTTGTTTTCTGAAACCGGGCATGGATCTGGTTGATTGACCTTGCTGGTCCTCAACAGATGAGTCCATGGCTCTTTATATGGATCTGTGGGTTGATCTTGCTGATCTTCCACGGAGACTCCATTCTATTATATGAATATATTGCCGGTTACTATGAGCTAGGAACCATGGAAAAGGCCCCTGAGAGAACAGGTGGTGAGCGTTTTGGTTGCCAATGATGCCATAAGTATACCGATGAAAGAATGACTGGAAATAAGGATTCAACCAGAGACTTTGAGGATTGTCATCAGTGACATAATGGTTTTATTAAAGGATTGTTTTAAAGCTAGTTGATGCTAAGAAAAAGGCAATTTCATATTGGGTGTGTAAGTGGTATGACTAGTTTTATGTTTGCATGAACTTCCGGCTAGGGGGCCTTGGAACTCTTTTCCTTGGTACCCGGGACAAAACCTAACCAAATCCCAAATTGGATCCCATCACTACAGTGGTTGGGCGGTTGGCTAACCCATGGGATCGGATGGGGTTAGGCTGGACTGATGGATCCGTAAATCGAGATTTAATTTCTATTATTACGATAGATGAAGTAAATAGAAATTGTTCTATGGATAGGAATCAACGGCTGTGCCTCTTGATGGGGAAAAAAGCGTTGATCCCAATGATCCAAGTGCAAGTTCTTCCTTGATTTGACCAAGTACCGTTAAAGGTGCAGTCAGATTAGTTTGATCAGTAATGATCTTGACTACGTTAGAGTAAAGAGTTATCCTGGTGGAATCGCCCGTGCTTTTCGGGTAAAGGAAGTTTTTCCGGTTTCGGTTTTGGACAAACCGACGGATTAGTCTCTTGTCCGGATATCCGTGGGCGAGACCCCGAGTGTGGGACCCCTGTCCCGCACGAGAAGTGCGACTTCCGCTGCTAGTACCCCGAATCCGTTGCTCGGTGGGAACAGGGATCTCACAGGATTAGTTGAAGGGAGAGATGAATGCCCAGAGAGAGGGGAAAATGAGTGAAAGAGCAGGAATGAAAAATCATTGGGACTTATTGCACTCAGTTTAAATGATGAAATCATTCATCACATCACAGGGATACAATGGGCAAAAGATGCATGGGATGAACTCAATAAATTATTTGGTACACAAGCAAAAAATTCAAAGATAAATCTGTTAATGCAATTCTACAAATTGGACATGAAGGAAAGTGAACCTTTAATCACACACTTGAACAAATATAAAAGCATTAAGCAACAGCTGCGCAGGCACACCTATTGGCAAAAAGGTAGAAGATGATGAAGCATTAGCTGTACTTTTGAAGAGTGTGGACAAAGGTGATTATGAAAACATTGTAGCAACATTAAAGAATGTACCTGAATTGAAGCTACACGAGATAGAAGCAGCTCTACTAGAGTAAGAGAGCAGAGGCAAAGAGAAGAAAGGGCCCGACTCAACAGCAGGAGAAGAAAAAGCATTCTTCACCCGAGGAGGATTCTCTCGAGGACGAGGACGAGGACGAGGACGAGGAAGAGGCAGAGAAGGAGGGAGGACCTTCACTTGCCACAAATGTGGAAAGCCAGGACACATGGCGAGAGACTGCTACAGCAAACGCAGTGGAGAAGGAACGACATCGGCAAACTTCATGGAGGCTCCAAAGGAAGTGGAGTCGGATCATCTTTTCTGAGAGAGAGAGAGAGAGAGAGAGACCCCACAACCCAATGTAACCTGCCCCAACAAACTAAAACCACCTCTGAGCCACCGCCGATGATGTAGGCCACGTGGTAGATGTATGTGTGAACACTTTAGTCAAGGTCGCGGGCACTTATAGTAGCCTTGGACACATAGAGAGAGAGAGTGTCGAGGACTATGGAGTTTAGGGACTTGAGGCACTAGTCGCGGGCTATCAAGTAAGAGGGAAACTTGGTATAGGGTCCAGGTGTGCTAGGATTATTCACTTGAGGGGAGGTGTTGAAATATACAAGTGAATAGGGTGTGTGCGGGAACAAGCCCTTGGTTAGAGGCTGTAAAAGAGAAGATGTAATTGTGAAAGAACCTGTGAAAAGGTGAGAAGAATCTACTAGGAGAGAATAAAGGATAGCATGAGAGAATTTAGGAAGTGTAGAGATATTCTGGGAAGTGTGGAGTTATTCTGGGAGATATTCAGGGAAAAGAGAAGAGGTGGAGAGAATCAGGCAAGAGGTGGAGATATTCTGGGAGTGAATCGTGGAGAAATCAATGGGATTTGATGCTTGATGTAAACTCTATAAATTGAGGCATAGCCCTAATGAGAATTTGCTGGTTTTTTATTATCCATGCCTACATTAAAATATTTGTTAATTATCCACTAATTACATCTTAATTATTTACTAATCACTTTGTTAATGATGTTGATTCTAGTGTTTGATCCACCATAGCTCATCACAATGCTCAAATTTCAACAACATCCACATCCATTCTTTCACATACATATCCACATCCATTCTTTCACATACACATCCACATCCATTCTTTCACATACATAACCACATCTATTCTTTCACGTACACATCCACATCCATTCTTTCACGTACACATCCACATCCATTCTTTCACATCCACATCCATGTACTTCCCATCTCACCCTTTTACGTATCCTCTCATCTCATCATTCTCATCCACATCCATTCTCATTACATCACATCTTATCACATCCTACTTACATCTTATCATTCTCATCCACATCCATTCTCATTACATCACATCTTATCACATCCTACTTACATCTTATCACATCCATTCACATCCTATCGTATCCCATTTACATCTAATCACATTCATTCACATCTTATCACATCCCATTCACATCTTATCACATCCCATTTACATCTTATCACATCCGCCGTTTTACATCCTATTCCCATTTAGTAGTTTTTACTACTTTGATACCGATAATGGGACTTTTCCTAAATTTTTGCCAATTGCTTGGCCTAGATAAAGGTTCTTTTTCTCGAGTGACGACTATTTCCATATTCTTTCTCAATTTCTCAAATGAATTAAATTCAATATTCCTCTTTTGTAATAGAAGAATTCATGGGATTTACAGAAATCAATTCTACCCATATTTTCACTTTTGATAAATAATCATTAATCAAATTATAGTAAGAATTTCTCATTTTTTCATTTAATTTCTTGGACCTCAAATATCATGGGAATTCCTCTTTTTGCATTTGATTATTTGCATTCCAATGTCATGGGAACTCCTCTTTTATCATCAAATATTTCTCATAAAATAAATTCATCTAAAATAAAATATCCATTATTTCAACATGCTAGGAATTTCTCTTTTCCCATTTAAATGATTGAATTTCAATTGTCATAGGAATTCCTATTTTATCATTTAAATATTTCTCATAGATAAAATAAATTTATCTAAAATTTATTTTTGAGTTTAAATAAAATATCCATTAATTCCAATATGCTAGGAATTTCTCTTTTCCCATCTAAATGATTGAATTCCAAATGTCATAGAAGTTTCTCTTTTATCATTTAAATATTTCTCATAGATAAAATAAATTTTATCTAAAATTCATCTTTGAATTTAAATAAAATATCCATTAATTCCAATATGCTAGGAATTTCTCTTTTCCCATCTAAATGATTGAAATCCAAATGTCATAGCAATTCCTCTTTTATCATTTAAATATCTATGCATAAAAATAATTTTAACTAAAATTCTACTTTAATTTTTAAATAAAATATCCATTATTTTAGTATTCCAATTTTTCCTCTTTCCTCATTGGAATACATGGATTTCTATTGTCATGGAAATTTCTATTTTATCATAAAAATGAATTACTAGAAATTATCCTTTTTTTCAATTAACTACTATTTATATATAATCTTAAAAATTAATTTTTCCATGGTTATGATGAGAATTATTCAATTAACCTAGGATGATTAATCCTAGAATATGGTAGGAAGTCCTCTTTTCATATTATGCATGAAATTGATTTATGTGTTAATTTTTTCAAAAATTTTGCCATAGCTCCGCTGCTATCATTTGGATCAATATCCAATTATGGACTTGATTCCTAAGTTTTTCATAATTTAAATAGCATAAAAGCATTAAAAAGCCACTTCTTCTGCCTCTAATTTAACAAGCATAGAGTTTACTTTTTGTTTTAAGAATTGCTTCATGAGAAGCATCATTTGAATATAGAATAGGTCATAGGAATGACCATTCTTTGGGGGAGAGAGAGATATGCTCAAAAAAATCATTTTAAATTAAGCATAAATGTAAACTTTATGTGTTTAATTACTAAATTTCATTAGAGAGCTTCAATTGCATTAAAGAGCCATTCAATTGAATACTTCTCAAGCTTGAGAGGGGTTGAGAAGTGAGAAACATTTAGAGATTAAGAAAAAGACCATAAAATCACACTTTACCTCTTGTCTTGCTTAATTCTTCTCAGTCATTGGTGGAGAGGCCCCCAACCAATCAATCGGTTTAGTATGTTGATGAAGACTCCAAAAAAGGTTGAAGAGAGAGAGAAGCTCCAATCTCTCCAAATTATAGAGGATTTTTAGAGGATAATAGAAAATATCATTATTTCAGTATAATACTATTATGGTATAGTTCACATATTTTTTTACAAATGGCTAAGGATCTATTTATAAGTGAGGGAGGCCTCTAACCAAGTCCAACTAGTTTCTAGAATTTTCCAAGTTCAGTTTGGCTGAATTTGGACAAGATTTAGACCAATTTGGCTCCCTTTTTTATTTAGTTTGATCCAGGAGAGAGGAGAGATAAAAATATCTTATTATTTTTTAGTTTAAAACTCCTCCACACATGTGAAATAGGTGCCTCCTTGAAGAGCCCCCTTATCCTTACCAAGGTGTCAAAAATGTATCATTATATCCAAAATATCTCTTTTTTTAGTAATATTCCTAGTTTTTTACTAATAAACCTTGTACTCAGTCAACTCTTCATCTTATGTGGGAATTTACTCATTTTTGGATATTTTTCTTTTATAAATTAGATTTTTCTCCTCCCCACACTTGGATTGATCCTATTGGCCCATAGGAACCTTAATTAGACCATAATTTAAAAATTTTTGAAAATCTAGACCCTTAGGCTAAGGTCCTTTATACTTATTTTCAATTAATTCTAATTCCACATTGGAAAGTTCTTTTCGAATTTCTGTTTCAGGAGAAACCATTTTCGACACTAGGAGGATTTTTATATCCAAAAATATCTCAATTCTGGACTACCTCTCTCTAGACATTTTCTCTCTCCAGGTCAAAACAAGGTAAAACATGATCTTTCTTTTATTTCAGAGGGAAATAATTAAGGGGAGGTTCTTACACCTATACACCTCAAAAGCTAGAGGGAGGAATCTTACATCTTGTGTTGGTTGTTGGGTCTATTGATAGACCATGGAGTGGCAGGTTGCGTCATAATACCAGTCCTGGAAATGTAATTGGTACATCACATAAAGGTAAAGAGAAAGTGGTTGAGCCCTTTGGTATGCCTGATATTTCTGCAGGGAATTCTTTTGTTGATGGAGAGTCTAGTGGCTTGGAGATGAGCCTTGATGAGGAGATTGGGATTCCAATAATGAGGACACTTGGTGTAAAGAAGTCTTTGGAAGCCATGAATGCAAAGATCTGGAAGAGTCAAAAACCCTGTGCACAGGATGACTTACGACGAAGGTTGTGGCGCATCACTATGCTTACATGGAAAAAGTTGTGTAGGTTGTATAGCCCATATGTTTTGATGAGGCTATTGGAAATGTGTATTGGGAGAAAGCTATGGATGAGAATATGGATGCGTTGTATGAAAATGAGACTTAGGATTTGTTGCCATTGTCGGAAGGCAAGAAAGCTTTTGGATGTTAGTGGGTGTATAAGGTGAAACATAACAATGATGGTAGCATAAGCAGATACAAGGCTAGATTAATAGCGAAGGATATGTGCAGACACATGGGATTGATTATGAGGAGACGTTTGTCCCGGTTGCAAAGATGGAAACTGTGAGAGTTGTGATTGTGGTGGCTGCATCAACTAGAGGTTCGTCTTTACATTAGATGGATGTAAAAACTATGTTCTTGCAAAGAAGAAGTGTATATAGATCAACCACCTAGTTTTAAGGATATAGGTCACCCAAAGTATGTATGTAAGCTTCATAAGGCTTTGGTTTAAGGATATAGGTCACCCAGAGTATGTATGTAAGCTTCGTAAGGCTTTGGTTTTAAGGATATAGGTCACCCAGAGTATGTATGTAAGCTTCGTAAGGCTTTGGTTTTAAGGATATAGGTCACCCAGAGTATGTATGTAAGCTTCGTAAGGCCTTGTATGTGCTGAAGCAAGCTCCACGAGCATGGCATGATAAGATTTCTATGTATCTTGTCACCATTGGTTTTTATATGGCAGATGCAAACCCTGTTTGTATGTGCACAAGAGTGATAAGGGTATTGTGATCATCACTATCTATGTAGATGATCTTATTAGGGGTGACAACTTGAAAGAGATTGAGCATGTAAAAAGTCTTCTCAAAAGGAAGTTTGACATGAAGGATTTGGGAGATCTGCGCTACGTTTTGGGCATTGAGGTCATTCGCACACCTGATGGTATTTGACTATCACACAGAGACTGTATGTATTGGACATGTTGTCCAAGTATGGGATGGCTAGTTATGAGTCAATACTGGTGCCATTAGATCAAAATGGCAAGCTCAGTGTGCAGATGCAGGTTATGTGTTAGAGGACCCCACTATGTACAAGAAGATTGTGGGGGGGAGTTTGATCTATGTCACAATTCAGTAGGCCAGATTTGAGTTACATTGTTGGCTTAGAGAGCCAGTTTATGCAGGCTCCGAGCAAACCACATCTTGATAATGTACGATGCACACTTTAGTATTTGAGGGCCATTGTTGAGATTATGCATTGTTTTATGCAGCAGGTGTACCATTGGAGCTATATGCAGATTGGGCAGGCAGCATCTTAGACATGAGATTTACTAGTGGATTTACGATTTCATTATGGAGTTTTTTTGTGACATGGAGCAGCAAGAAGCAACCCACAATTGCCTTGTCAAGTGCAGAGGCAAAGTACAAAGAAGATGCGATGGTAGTGTGTGAGGTAGCTTGGTTACGCTAGCTACTTGCTGATTTGGGGTTGCATATGGAGAGAAAGGTTGTCATATATTGTGACAATCTTAGCAGTATACAATTGGCAAGGAACCCAGTTTTCCATGTGGAGATGAAACACATTGAGCTACATTACCACTTCATCAAGAAGAGAGTCTTGGCAAGCAACATCAACTTGGCCTACATCAACACAAAAGATCAAATCGCTAACATCTTCATGCTAACATCTTCATGAAGGCCTTGGGAGCTGAGAAGCTCCATAGATTTCATGATATGCTTGGAATTCACGAGATGGAGTTGAGCTTGAGAGGGAGTGTTGAGAGACATGTTGTATTTGGTAATGCTACGTTAGTGTTATGGGTAATGGGTGAGTTGTGGAACACCTCGATTAAGAGGGGGTTTTGAAAGATGTAATCGCAGTGTTGTGTGTATGTGGGAAAGAAGCCTAGAGGTGCAAGATATTGTGGTAAGATAAGAATGCCACATGTAATATTGTATGGTGTGTGAATGTTGACCAAAAGAGTGGAAAAGGGAGTGCCACATGGATGATTATGTGTAAAGAGGGATATAGGCTAGAAAGCCTATATCATTGTATGGTGTGTGAATGTTGACCAAAAGAGTGGAAAAGGGAGTGCCACATGGATGATTATGTGTAAAGAGGGATATATGCTAGAAAGCCTATATCATTGTATGGTTCATTGTGAATGCAATAGAGATCTTGTGTGGAGTGTGCAATCTCTCTCTCTCTAGTCATGGAGTTTTTAGTGTGGTATAATCCACCTTAATATTATACTTAATCTTGTGTCTATCACCATGATCAATCCCATATTAGGATTGTTAACATGTGTGGTACTTGAATGGTGATGAAGAGCAGAGAGGGGATTGCTGTCCCAAGTGGTGCAAGCTCTAGGGACAAGGGTGCTGCAATACCAAAGTGGTGAGGATCAGAGAGGGTTGCTATCTTGAGTGGGTTGATGGTGAAGATAAGCAGAGAGGGCTTGTGAGGTCCCCCGCCCGGGCTCCTTCCGGCGGCAGAAGTGGCGTTGGCCTCCCGTGCGGGGCGGGGTCCACACACTTGGGGCCTCGCTCGCGGATGTCTGGGATGAGAGGCTAGCCCGGGTGGCCCCTCTGAGACCGAAAGAAATCATAATATTTCTGATCATCATTTTCCAAAATTTTGAGTCCATTGTATTACAAAAATGTATCCTCTGAACTCTCCGTTGAAGCCAGCTGGCCAACCAACGAGATCCAGTATCAAAAATTTGGTTTCTAAAAATCTTTCCTTTTTGTCCATCCGAAATCTTCCTCGACGTACGTATGGGTGTCCTAGCAACCACGAGCCCGTGCATCGCCTAGTCAGAACCCTCTAGGATCCTCCTTAGGTGTCCTAGCACTTCACTTAGGGACCGCTTCATCGGTCCTCGACCATCGTACCGAAAGCGCACCATTTTAAGCGTATCGAGGCTTGTCAAGACCTCAACAGGCTTTGCCATGAGCAACATCCCTTGATGACTCCCCGCTAGGGCTGTTCCAAACGAACCTCCTCTTAGAAAAACATAAGCCAAATGCTTCCTCCAGCATTCTGGCATAAAAGAGTCCTTTGAATGAAAAAATAGTCGTTCCAATATGCAAGTAAAATTCCTATTTGAGATCGGTTCCGACAACCCTTTTTCCATAATTCCCAGTTTCATAATGAGGAACCTTGATCTCTCATGAGGGTAATCTACCCATCATTTTGTCCATTTCACCAACTAGATTCTTGGTGAGTTTGGTCAAGGAAAAACTAGATTAGTTTCGGTAGTCTATTCTTTGGATTTAGTAACTGAAATTGGTCACGAAGTTTTTGTTTGATTCAGATCAAGAGAAGGACAATTAGGTTACTGTCTGTCCCTCACGTAGTCTAACCAAATTCATTCGGTTTAGTTCTACAAGGATTCCCTTCAACTAAACATCTAGATTTTAGGTAAATATCAATTTAGTGATTTTATCAATTAAAATATCCAAATATATTTATTATGCCACATAATTTCTCAGCCTTAATTCATTAGGTAGAATTATGGTGGAAATTCATCTTTTGACACTAAAATTTATTTCAAATCCATCTTTTCTTAAATATCATAAAAATTCTTCTTTTAACTAAAATATCAATACCCAATCTTTTTGAATAAACTTGAAATAGTGCAATCCAATTATCATGGGAATTCCTCTTTTACCATAAATTAAATCTACTTAAAAATTACATAAAAATATCCATTAATTCCATTAAGCTAAAAATTTCACTTTTCTCATTTAAACATTTGAATTCCAATATGGTGGGAATTCCTCTTTCATCATTTAATCTTATCTATACAAAAAGATAAATTTAACTAAATGTTCTCTTAAAATTTAAATAAAAATCTTCATTAACTCCTTTACACTAGGAATTACACTTTCCTCATTTAAATATTTGGATTCCAATATAGTGGGAATTCCTCTTTCATCATTTAAAATTTATCTATGCAAAAAGATAAATTTAACTAAATTTTCTCTTAAAACTTAAATAAAAATCTTCATTAATCCCTTTACACAAGGAATTACACTTTTCTCATTTAAATATTTGGATTCCAATATAGTGGGAATTCCTCTTTCATCTTTAAAATTTATCTATGCAAAAAAGATAAATTTAACTAAATTTCTTCTTTAATTTTTAAATAAAATATGCATTATTTTAGCATCACAAATTTTTTCTCTTACTTCATTGGAGTACATGGATTTCCATTGTCATGGGGATTACTCTTTTAACATAAAAATAAATTACTAGAAATTTTTCTTTTTTCTAATTTATTATTTATGCATAAATCTAAAAAATAATTTTTCCATGATTATAATGAGAATCATTCAATTAATCTAGGATGATTAAGCCTAGAATATGGTAGGAAATCCTCTTTTCATATTATGAATGAAAATGATTTATGTGTTAATTTTTTAAAAAAATTACCATAGCTCCGCTGCTATTACTGATAATTCTCAAATAATTTGAAAGCATAAAGTTTAGTATTATTCATGTGATTAGAATAACCACTAATTGGATCATTATCAAATTATGGATTGATTCTTAATTTTACCATAAATTAAATAGCATAAAAGTATTAAAAAGCCATTATTTTGGCCTCCAATTAGACAAGCATAGAAATTACTTTTAGATTAGAGAAATGCTTCATGAGAAGCTTCATTCAAATTGAGAATAGGTCATAGGAAGGGACCATTATTTGGGGGAGAGAGAGAAATGCTTAAAAACCATTATAAATTACATAAATGGAAATTTATGTGTTTCTTCATTACAATACATTAAAGAACTTTAATAGTATTCAAAAGCCATTCAAATTAATGCTTCTCAAGCTTGAGAGGGGTTGAGAAGAGAAACATTTGGAGATTTAAGAAAAAGAAGACAATAATCCACACTTTACCTTCTAAATTACTTGATTCTTTGATCATAGTAGAGACCCCCAACCAATCAATCGGTTTGGTATGTTGTTAGAGTCTCCAAGGAAGATTAAAGAGAGAGAGAAGCTCCAATCTCTTCAATTTGTAGAGGGTTTTTAGACGATAACAGAAAATAAGCTTAACTTAGAGTAATACTGGCATAGTTTAATTCACAGATGAGAATACAAAGGAATGAGGATCTATTTATAGGTAAGTGAGGCCACTAAATTGAGTCCAACTGAGTTCTAGAATTTTCCAGTTTCAGTTTGGCTGAATTTGGACACGTTTTAGACCATTTTGGCTCCCTTTTTTATTTGGTTTGGTTTGATTTAGGAGAGAGGAGAGATAAAAATATCCTATTATTTTTTGTTTAAAACTCATCCACACATGTGAAATAGGCGCCTCCTTGAAGGGCCCCATTTTCCTTACCCATGTGTCAAAAATGAATGATTACTCCAAAATATCTCATTGTTTTATTAGTACTTCATAATTTTTAACTAATAAACCTAGTACTTAGTCAACTCTTCATCTTATGTGGCCATTTACTCATTTTTGGATATTTTCTTATATTCTTTGGATTTATCTTGTCCCAACACTTGGATTAACCTTATTGGTCCTCCATAGGAACCTTAATTGGACCATAATTTAAAAAAATTCGAAAATCTTGACCCTCAGGCTAAGGTCTTCTAAATCAATTTTTATTAATTCCAATTGCACCTTGGAAAATCTATTTTGATTTTTTTGTTTCAGGGAAACATTTTTTTGATATTTGTAGAATTTATTTATCCAAAAATAACCTAATATTGATTTACCACTCTCTAGAAATTTTTATCTTACTAGGCAAAACAAGGAAAAATAATATTTTCTTGTATTCAGAAACATAGAATGATTACAAGGGATTGAAGTAGAGGCTTAATCAATATTCAGCCCGAAGAGGAATCTTACAGGGTTGCCATCCCAATGATGTGATATAGTGAGCATAGAGGGTTGCTATCCCAAGGTAAAGTGTAGAAGAAAAATGATGATGTACTATAGCAGAGAGTGGGCTATTGTCCCAAGATATTTACTAATGATAAAATGCTGATGTGATGAAAAATATGGTGACAAGGGTGTTGCGGTACCTAAATGGTGATGAGAAGAGTAGAGAGGGTTTCCGTCTCCCAACAAGTGGTGCGCAAGCTCTCATGTGACAAGGGTGCTACAATACCTAAAAGGTGGTGAGGAGCAGAGAGGGTTGCTGTCCCAATGATGTGAGATGGTGAGGAGACAGGGTTTCTATCTTAAGGTAAACTATAGAAGAAAAACGATTATGTGTTGTAGCACATAGTGAGCTGATGTCGTGTACTGATGAATAAAACGTTGATGTGTTAGATAATATCAGAGAGTGGGCTGTTATTGGATGGCTGGAAAAAGTGATGATGCAAACTTTGGTGGCAAAGGTGCTCCAGTACCTGAATGGTGATGAAGAGAAGAGAGGGATGTTGTCCCGAGTGGTACAAGCTCTAGTGACAAGGGTGCTACAATACCTGAGGGGTGGTGAAGAGCAAAGAGGGCTGTCGTCCAGATGATGTGATGGTGACAAGATAGGACTGCTATCCTGAGGTAAACTATAGAAGAAAAGTGATGATTTGCTGTAGCAAAGAGTGGGCTGATGTCCCACGATGTGTACTCATGATAAAACGCTGATGTCCTATAAAGTAGTAGTAGCAGAGAGTGGGCTACTATCAAATGGGTTGAAATTCTAGTGATGTAAACGCTCGTGGTGACAAGGGTGTTGTGGTACATGAATGGTGATGAAGAGTAGAGAGGGTTGCCCATCTGAAGTGGTGCAAGCTCTGATAACAAGGGTGTTGCAATACCTGAGGAGTGGTGACGACGAGTAGAGAGAGCTATCGTCCCGAGTGGTATTGATGGTGAAGATAAATAGAGAGGGTTGTTGTCCCGATGATGTTAGATGGTGAGCAGAGAGGGCTGCTATCCCAAGGTAAACTAGTGGGGGCAGGGTCGCAGCATGGCACGGTCCGAGAGGGGGGGCTCACCGCACGGCTCCTAACAAAGTGGGGTCGCGGTGCTGCGTGGTTCACCGAGGGGTCATTGCATCGCTCCTGGAGGGGGGGTCGCGGCACAACACGGATTTGGGGTTGTGTAATGGCACGGTCTAAGGGGGGTTGTTTGTAGAGCTCCTGCCCAAAAAAGGGCTCACCACCAGGACTTCCTGGGAGGTCACCCATCCCAAAACTATTCTGGCCCAAGCATGCTTTACTGCAGAGTTCTAATTGGATTTGATGTATTAGCGTTGGTATGACTATACCACATCAAAGTAGACAAATCCGAGAGACATAGAGGAGGAGGTTTTCTGTACTGTAAACATTCCACATTTTCAAGACATCGAAGGGGAATCTCCAAGAGAGGAGCGGGGGCATCCAAACAACACCCTTGGCAGAAAATAGTCCTCCTCGCACATTCTTCCAAGTCCACCTGCATAGACACTTAGACAAATACTCCTCCTCACATCCACCCAAGTCCACCTGCATAGACACTTAGACAAATACTCCTCCTCACATCCACCCAAGTCCACTTCATGGACACTTAGACAAATACTCCTCCGCACATCCTCCCAAGTCTTCCTGCATGTGGACACTTCGATAAATACTTCCATGGCATGGCACAACACAACACAGCTCTCGGGTTGTGTGATGGCACTGGCTCCTGGCAAGGCAAGGTCAGGGGGGTAGGCTCACCGCATGGATCTTGGCGGAGTGGGGTCACGGCAGTGCACGGCTCACCGGGGGGTCACCGCACAGCTGTTGTCTGATGGCTCGAAACATTAACGATGCAAACTCTGGTGACAAGGGTGCTACGATACCTGAATGGTGATGAAGAGCAGAGAGGGTTGCTCTACGATTCCTCCTCATCCTGAATAATGAATAAGCTTTTACCTCAATCCTCTATAATCATTCCCTATTTCTGAATACAAGAAAATATTATTTTTCCTTGTTTTTGCTTAGAGAGATGAAAAATTCTAGAGAGAGATAATTTAATATTGAGATATTTTTTAATATAAAAATTGTACAAATATCAAAAATATATTTTCATGAAACAAAAATTCAAAAAAAATTCTCCAAGGTGCATTACAAATCAATTAAAAATGATATAAGTGACCTTAGCCTAAGGGTCAAGATTTTCAAAAATTTCTTGATTATGGTCCAATTAAGGTTCCTATGGACCAATAGGATTAATCCAAGTGTTGGGATTAGATAAACCAATGAATAAAAGAAATTTTTCAAAAATGTGTAAATGCTCACATAAGATGAAGAGTTAACTGAGTACAAGGTTTATTAGTTAAAAATTAAGAGATATTACTAAAAAATTAAGATATTACTAAAAACTAAGATTTGTAGTTCAATTTTTTTGGAAAGAATAAGACTTAGTTATTCTATCATAATTGTACTACAAAGTCTTATTCTTTCCAAAAAAATTTTGAAAATTATCAGTAATAGTAGAGCGGAGCTATGGTAAATTTTTTAGAAATTAATACATAACTCATTTTTATGCATAATGTGAAAAGAGGACTTCCTACGATATTCTAGGATTAGTCATCCTATGCTAGAAGAATAATTTTCATCACATCCGTGAAAATTTAATTTTTAGTGTTTATGCATAAATAATTAATTTAAAAAAAGATAAAATTTTGGTATTTCTATTTTTATGCAAAAAGAGGAATTCCCATGATAATGGAGATCCATGTAATTAAATGAAAAAGAGAAATTTTGGTATATTAAAATAATGAATATTTTTATTTAAATTTGAAGAGGAATTTTAGATAAATTTATTTTTAGGCATGAGAAAATTTAAATGATAAAAGAGGACTTCCCATGACATTTGGAATTCAATCATTTAAATGGTAAAAGTTGAATTCTTGGCATAATTGAATTAATGGATATTTTTATTTAAATTTAAAGAAGAATTTTAGATAAATTTTGTTTTATGCATGAGAAAATTTAAATGATAAAAGAGGAATTCCCATGACATTTGGAATTCAATCATTTAAATGGAAAAAGTGAAATTCTTGGCATAATTGAATTAATGGATATTTGTATTTAAATTTAAAGAAGAATTTTATATGAATTTATTTTTATGCATGAGAAAATTTAAATGATAAGAGAGGAATTCCCATGAATTCAATCATTTAAATGGTAAAAGTAGAATTCTTGGCATAATTGAATTAATGGATATTTTTTTAATTTAAAAAGTAATTTTAGATAAATTTATTTTATGATAAAATAGGAATTCCCATAACAATTGGAATCCAATCATTAAATGAGAAAAAGAGAATTTTAAGCTTATTCAAAAAAATGGATATTGGTATTTAGTCAAAAGAAGAATTTTTATGATATTTAAGTGGAGAAAGATTTGAATTAATTTTTGGTGACAAAAGAGGAATTCAAGGAATTTCTTCAAATAAACATCTACTTAACTTCTAACCGTAAGAAAAATCTAACTTTATGAATTTCATTCCTTCTTAAACCATAATAGATTAAGAAATGGTTTTATATAAGAATATCGGATTTTTATGAAAATACTCTTCTTCCATTTAATATAATTTTGGAAGAATATCAATTTGGCCACGACTATGAGAGGGATGGCCAGTAAACTACTTGCCCATCTCTCGATCTGAATCAAGCAAAAACCTCGTGACCAATTCCAGTTCTTAATACAAATAATAGACTACCGTTGAATTAACCTAGTTTTCCCTTGACAAATTCACCAAGAATATAGTTGGACATCCAGTCAAATGATGGGTGGATTATTCTCATTAGAGATCAAGGATTCTCATTATGAAATTGTGGATTAAGGAAAAAGGGTTTTGTGGAACCAATCTCAAACCAGGAATTTTACTTACATAGAACCTCTATTTTCTTATAAAAGACTGTTTTACACCAGAGTGCTGGAGGAAGCATTTGATATGTGTTTAAACTAAGAAGAGGCTTGTTGCAAAAACTAGCGGGAGTCGTCGAGGGACATCGCTCACAGCAAAGCCTGTCGAGTTCTTGACCAGCCTCGGTACGGTCAAAATGGTGCACTTCCGGTACAATGGGCGAGGACCGACGAAGCGGTCCCTGAGTGAAGTGCTAGGACACCTAAGTAGGATCCTAGAGGGTTCTGACCAGGTGATGCACGGGCTCGTGGTTTCTAGGACACCCATGCATGCGTTGAGGAAGATTCGGATGGACTAAAAAGAATGACATTTGTGAATAGAATTTTGATATTGGATCTCGTTGCTTGACCAGCTGGTCTTCAACGGAGAGTCCAGATGATATATTTTGTAATACAATGGACTTAATATTTTTGGAGGACTATGATCAATAATACTATGATTTTCATTGAAATATTGTTTTAAAGACAGTCAAATCTGTTATAATGGCAATTTCATATTGGGTGTGTACGTGTGGTATGCCTACCTTAATTTTTGCATGAAACGCTGGCTAGGGGGCCGAGGAACTCTTTTCGTTGGTACCCAGGCAACATAACCAAATCTTTATAAAGGAATCCCACCAATACAGTGGTCGGGCAGTTGGCTAACCCATGGGCTGGTTGGGGTTAGGCTAGATTGGGGGATTCCTATGATACAAATAAGTTGCGATTAGTTATGTTAGTTAGATTAAGTCCTAGGAAGACCCTTGGTCTGTGAGGGGAATCAACAGCTGTGCCTCGTTAAAGGAGGAAAAAAGCGGTGATTCTATGGACCAAGTGCAAGTCTCTTCTTTGATCTGACCATGTGACTTCAGGTTCGGTCGGATTCAATTTGAATAATTAAGACTTTGACTTGTTAGATTAATTCTCCCATTTAGAAGATTTTCCTAGAAGAATCACGTGTGCCTTCTGGGTGAGGGAAGTTTTTCTAGGTTCGATTTCGGAGGAACCTCCGGACTAGTCTCTTGTCTGGACATTTGTGGGTGAGGTCCCGAGTGTGTATCCTTGCCCCGTGCGAGAGGTTGAGTGTCACTACTTCCACTGCCACCAACGCCCTCGGAGGGGGCAGGGTCTCACAGCTGGTATCAAAGCTTTGTTGAAAGCTAATAAGGACAAATGAATTCTTATCAGAAATTTGTAATAAAAACTTAGAAAGAGCATTTACGTGTTGTATTTTCATTCCTTAAGCTTCATTAACAAAGAATTTTAATCAAAGAATTTATTTTTATAGATGGAAGTTCCACACTTATCTGGTGTTCCCGACCTCACCCAGTCACAAGATATGACAACTTTTGCCTTCGAGCATCTCATCTCTTCTGCTAACAACTCGAACAAGTTGAGCCAGACTCATGGGCCATTTCTAGGATTTATATTTCCCTGACCCAGTGGAAAGACGGCAGCACAAGTGGTTTGCACGGCAATATGTCCACACCTCTTACGACCAGCGCGCGATGTTAAGGCAGACTATCTCATTGACCATGATTCTGATGAGGCTAAAAGTGATACATGGTGTTATTTTATATCACCCGATGCCTCAAAATTTCAGACTTTCCTGCCATATCTACAGACTTCTTAGTCACTTTATTCCTAAGGAGAAGATAGTAGCTCCCTTGGCACTAAGGGGACATTTGTATCGGGGCATGTCTATAGCCTAGTATCGCCGTCTTATGCGTCTCTCGAGGAGATTTTGACTTCTGGAGACAAGCTGCTCTATGTACATATTGCAACCTTTATATAAATAAAGAAATGTTTTGTGGAAAAATTCCCTGTTGTATAAGTTTGGTATTAAATGACGAATTGCTGAAGCAAAATCTGTTACTGGACATATGTCATAGATCTCCAATAAGATCATTTATCTTGTTTAAGAAATTATTTTCGGAACCTCTTTAGTCTTAGGATCTTGTGGACGAAATCAAAATAAAAATTTAATAATGTATCATTTTTTGCAGAATCATGAGACAAGGGAATCTTGGCCGTCAGCCAGATCCTCTCACTGATGAAGAAGAGCTTGACCCTGACGTTCGTAAGGCTCTTCACAGAACTCAGCCAGCACCCTTCAAAGGTGAAGGGGAGAACTTGGGCGAGGCTATAGAGAAATGGGT
Source organism: Cibotium barometz (assembly GCF_041138505.1). Classification (NCBI taxonomy): domain Eukaryota; kingdom Viridiplantae; phylum Streptophyta; class Polypodiopsida; order Cyatheales; family Cibotiaceae; genus Cibotium; species Cibotium barometz. The sequence goes on along the minus strand of NC_141057.1, from coordinate 13,533,409 downwards.
TGAAGCAATGGAGGAGTATTTTGATGTCACCGGCTATAATGAGAGGAGCAAAATGGCTCTCGCTAGGCTGAAAATTGTGGAAACACCCAAGGTGGCATGGAGAAACCATTGTGATACCAACCATCCAGATAGGAATACCCAATCATGGAATGATCTTAAAGCCTATCTAAGGAAGAGATTTTGTCCCCCGGGTTTTTAAAAACTAAGATGAATGAATTTTTTGAGCTAAACCAGGGGAGCAAAACCATCGAAGAATATCACCAAGAATTTGATCTTCTTCTCAAGTATTCACCACCTCTAGACGAAGAGCAACTCATGGTCAGGTTCATTCGAGGAATGAACGAACCCTTCGACACACTGGTCAAGAATGCCAAGCTAGTGTCCATGGCAGAAGCTGTCAAAATGGCAAATGACTTTGCCAAAGCCTTCATCATGAAAGTCCCGCCAAAGCCAACTCCCTCGTCCTTCAAAAGATTCCAGACACCGGGAAGGTCTTGCAGCTTTCCGCCTCCAAAGAGACACCAAGATCCCAACGAGAATCTGGAGACAAGAAGCTTCAAAAATGAAGGAAGACCTTTCCCTCAAAGTACTTTCTCTAGAACTCCGGCTCTCTCAAGAATGCAAAAGGAATAGCTTCGAAGTGAGAACAGGTGCTTCAGATGTCAGAGATTTGGGCACACCCCAAGGACTGCCCATCTCCTTCTGTGGGCCAAGGAAGCGAGGGTCCTAGAATTCAGAGACAGACTCCTTCGTATCAGTCCTCCCGACCACTGTGTTGGTGGGATTCCTTTATAAAGATTTGGTTATGTTTTGCCCGGGTACCAAGGAAAAGAGTTCCCAGGCCCCCTAGCCAACGTTTCAAGCAAAATTTAAAGTAGGCATACCACGTACACACCCAATATGAAATTGCCATTTATAACAGATTTGGTTGTCTTTAAAACAACCCTTCAATGAAAATCATAATATTACTGATCACATCCTCCTCCAAAATTCTTAGTCTATCGTACTACAAAATATGTCTCCGTTGAAGACCAGCTGGTCAACCAACGAGATCCAATATCAAAATTTGATTCACAAAAGTCATTCTTTTTAGTCCATCCGAATCTTCCTCGACGCACGCATGGGTGTCCTAGCAACCACGAGCCCGTGCATCACCTGTTCAGAACCCTCTAGGATCCTACTTAGGTGTCCTAGCACTTCACTCAAGGACTGCTTCGTCTGTCGTCGCCCATCGTACCGAAAGCACACCATTTTAATCGTACCGAGTGTGGTCAAGACCTCGAGAGGCTTTGTCGCGAGCGACGTCCCTCGACGACTCCCCGCCAGCTGTTGCACCTCCTCTTAGTAAAACACATGCCAAATGCTTCCTCGAGCATTCTGGAATAAAACAGTCCTTTAAATGAAAACAGAGGTTCTATGCAAGTAAAATTCCCAGTTTAAGATTGGTTTCACAAAACCCTTTTTCCTTAATCCCCAATTTCATAAATCTTTGATCTCTCATCAGGGTAATCTACCCATCATTTGTCTGATTGTCCAACTAGATTCTTGGTGATTTCGGTCAAGGAAAAACTAGGTTAATTCAACAGCAGTCTATTCCTTATATTAAGAACTGGAATTGGTCACACGAAGTTTTTGGTTGATTCAGATCGAGAGATAGACAAGTAGGTTTACTGTTCGTCCCTCTCATAGTCTAACCAAAATCATTCGGTTTAGTTCTAAAATAAGGATTTTCTTCAGATAAACATCTACTGCACTTCTAATCGTAAAGAAATTCTAACTTTGTGAATTTCATTCCTTCTTTTCCATAGTAGATTAAGAAATGGTTTAATTAGAGAATATTGGATTTTAATGAAAATACTCTTCTTCCATTTAATCTATTTTTGGGTAGATACCAATTTAGTTATTTAACCATATAAAATATCTAGAGATATTCTTTCTACCACTTAATTTATCAACCCTAATTCTCTGGGTGGAATTTTAGTGAAAATTCTTCTTTTGTCACCCAAAATTAATTCAATTCTTTCTCTACTTAAATACCATAAAAATTCTTCTTTTAACTAAATACCAATATCCATTTTTTTGAATGAGCTTAAAATTCCTTTTTTTCTCATTTAATGATTGGATTCTAACTATCATGGGAATTCCTCTTTTATCATAAAAATGAATTTATCTAAAATTTCTCTTTAAATTAAATAAAAATATGCATTATTCTAAATATACCAAGAATTCCACTTTTACCATTTAAATGATTGAATTCCAAATATGATGGGAATTCCTCTTTCATCATTTAAATTTATTCATGCATAAAATAATTTTAACTAAAATTTCTCTTAAAATTAAATTTAAAAAAATCCATTAATCTAAATATGACAAGAATTCAACTTTTACTATTAGAATCTCAAACACTAAACTTTAATGTATTGTGCAGGCATGGCAGTTGACTGCCTATTCTTCTCTTCTCTCTAATATGCATGCGAGATGGTCTTTCTTGCAGCATGAGATATCTGCCTTCTTAGATGCTGTGATGACTGCAAGCAGCCTGAGATGCCTTCTCTCTCTATATATGCGTAGGTGGTTCTGACCTTTGTGTATGGCAATTGGCAAAACAGATCTCCTCCTCCTCTATTTGTGCAATAGAGGTGAACTCAGGAGGGTTAACTAGAGATGAACTTAGGAGGTAAGGGTGAACTGAGGGTATACCATGGGGATTTTTGGGACTTCAAAAATTTTGGAGGGGTTGAGCTCAATGCAAAAGAGAATTCAAACTTGGAACCATCCGCTCAAGCTTTCAACATCTAACCACTATGCTATACTTTCCAGCAGGTTGTGGAGAGTGTTTTTAAATTTTGGTCCCTAGTTCACTTTCTTACCGCCAGAAAATGTTTCCCTAGTTCACTTTCTTGTGCCGAAAAAGGTCTCCCTAGTTCACCTTTAGCTCATCACCTCGCAAGTTCACCCGCGTTTACCTGGAATTCACTCGTAGTTCACTTGGGAATCCAACGGTGTTGATCACAACGCCTCTTTCCAACCATAGATCCCCTCCTGATTCATGATGCAAGGATGGGATGAGAGAGATATGTATATATTTAATAAGACTAAGGTTTCTAGCATTTTAACAAATCGTTTGCTTAAGGCTTTGAAACTTCCTTTTAAAGTCCTTGATACTTCAATGTAACTGATACTTGACATCTTTCCACTATGTCATTTGCATTGTAGGGGGTATAAGGGAACTGATTGGTTTCTTTCCAATATATATTGGGGAGGTTTAAGTCAAGGCACACAAGGCACACTTCATACACCATGTGATTTGGTGATAATTTTCATATATCAAAGGTGGTTTGATGAGGGGATTTCAGTGTGAAAGAATTTCCATATCAAGGTGAGATGCCAGTTTTCTGATGACCGATCTCTCCCAGTGTATCCACCAAAAGAAAGGACAAAAGCTGAGTTTGGGGAACCCATATTTTGTTCAAAGGTTTTTAAGAAACCTTGTATCATAAAACCAATATAATTTATTTTTTTTTAAAGAAAAAGGATGACATCATGGATAAAACGGGCGCATGAAGAACAAAGAAAAAGTCACATATTTTAAGGAAAATTCTAAAGGATGGAAACAAAAAGAAGCTCACAACCATCAATGGAAAGGAAGGGTGGCAAGAAGAGCTCGCATAAGCCATCTTAGAAAGGAGGGAGAAAGTAGTGGCAGCTCAGCCATCCACCACAAGATGAAGCTACACTACTAGAAAGCTACGCATGAGAAGGTAAAGCAAAGGTGGGAAAAGAAGGGTGGAAGTTAAAAGCTGTGGGCAAGCAAGCCAAGACTATAAAAAGCCTATGAGAGCGAGTTCTGAATGAGATGGATTGTTGCCAAGTTAGGCCTGTGTGCGAGACTAGAGAATGCTAGTGGGTTATAAACTGTGGCAAGGCTAGCTGCGCAGAAGAGAGAGAGCTGGTTTTTTCTGAGTTTTGTTGATGGCTTGCTAGTGGGTTATAAACTGTGGCAAGGCTAGCTGCGCAGAAGAGAGAGAGCTGGTTTTTTCTGAGTTTTGTTGATGGCTTGCTAGAACTGTGGCAAGGCTAGCTGCGCAGAAGAGAGAGAGCTGGTTTTTTCTGAGTTTTGTTGATGGCTTGCTAGTGGGTTATAAACTGTGGCAAGGCTAGCTGCGCAGAAGAGAGAGAGCTGGTTTTTTCTGAGTTTTGTTGATGGCTTGCTAGTGGGTTATAAACTGTGGCAAGGCTAGCTGCGCAGAAGAGGGAGAGCTGGTTTTTTCTGAGTTTTGTTGATGGCTTGCTAGCCGGTTGAAGCCAATTGCATACAGCAAGGTGGTCATTTCAGTTGTTTGATGCTTGTCCAGTCCCTGCTGAAGCTTTTTGCATATGAGAAGCTAGCCGTTTTTCCTAGTATTGATTTTTTTTTTGGCTTGTTAGTACTGAAGCCAACTGTGTAAGGCATTGTCACTTTTGGGTTTGTTTTCTTATTGTTCTTGTTGAAGGAGCCGCTTCTGGGTGTTTTTCTTTTCCTTTGTTGGTGGTTAATTTAGCTTATGTTAGTATAGCTCATGAGTTGGAGGTTTTACTCTATACCCATACTCACATGCCCTGATTGAGGAAAGCAAAGGCATCCTGAGCTTATTGGCATTCCTTTCATTGTCGTGAAGCTAGTATTTCTATGTTCTGATCTCAGGTGTTCCTTATATATTGTGTGTATGCTCAGTGAAGTGAGATTCCATAAGGCCAGGATTATCTTTTTCTCATCTTTTCTTGCGGGATTCATGATGTAAGATTCCTCCCTCGAGCTTTTGAGGTGTACAGGTGTAAGAACCTCCCTTTCTAATCTTGAAAGTATTCCCCTTTCTGAAATAAAAGAAAGATCTTGTTTTACCCTGTTTTGGCATGGAGAGAGAAAATGTCTAGAGAGAGGTAATTCAAAATTAAGATATTTTTGGATATAAAAATCCTCCTAGTGTCTAAAATGGTTTCTCCTAAAACAGAAATTCAAAAAGAACTATCCAATGTACAATTAAAATTAATTGAAAATGTGTATAAAGGACCTTAGCCTAAGGGTCTAGATTTTCAGAAATTTTTGGATTATGGTCCAATTAAGGTTCCTATGGACCAATTGGATTAATCCAAGTGTGGGAGGAGATAAATCCAATGATTAAAAGATAAATGCCCAAAAATGAGTAAATACCCACATAAGATGAAGAGTTGACTGAGTACAAGGTTTATTAGTTAAAAACTATGAGATATTACTAAAAAAATGAGATCCTTAGTCTTTTGTAAAAAAATCTGTGAACTATACCATGCCAGTATTACATTAAAATAATGATTTTCTTTATTATCCCTTTAAAATCCTCTACTTTTGGAGAGAGTGGAGCCTCTCTCTCTCTTTAACTATCCTTGGAGCTTTCCTTTCAACACACTAACCAATTGATTGGTTGGGGGCTTCTTCTAAGATAGAGAAGCAAGCAAAAACAAGAGGTAAAGTGTAGTTTTATGGTTTCTCTCTACTATTTTCAATGTTTTCATTTCTCAACCCCTCTCAAGCTTGAGAAGTTTCTAAATTAAGTGTTTATAATGCAAATCAAGTTTTTCTTAAGAGTAGTAATGAATAATTAAGAAAAGTTTACATTTATGCTTAATTAGGATTCTTTTTATGTTTATCTCTCTCTCCCCCAAAGAATGGTCATTCCTACAATCAATTCTCTATTCAAATGATGCTTCTCATTAAGAAATTCTCAATTCACAAATCAAACTCTAGGCTTGTGAAGCTAGAGGTTAAGAAAATGATTTTGTATGCTTATATGCTAGTAAATTATGGTAATCTTATGAGTTAAATCCATAAATTGGATTTAAGATTAAAAGATAGTTACACTATCATAATTACATTACTAAGTCTTATTCTTTTTAAATATATTAAAAATTATCAATAACAGCAGCGGAGCTATGGCAAATGTTTTAAGAAATTGATACATAATTCATTCTTATGCATAACGTGAAAAGAGGACTTCCTACCATATTCTAGGATTGAATATCCTAGGCTAAAAGAATGATTTTCATCACATTCAATGGAAAACTAATTTTTATGATTTATGTATAATTAAATAATAAAGAAAAAAGAAAATTATGATAATTTTATTTAAATAATAAAAGAGGAATTCCCATGACATTTGGAATTCAATCATTTAAATAGTAAAAGTAAAATTCTTAGCATACTGAATTAATGGATATTATTATTAAAATTCAAAGAAGAATTTAAGATAAATTAATTTTATGTATAAAAAATATTTAAATGATAAAAGAGAAATTTCCAAGACATTTGGAATTCAATCATTTAAATAGTAAAAGTGAAATTCTTAGCATATTCGAATTAATGGATACTTTATTTTAGATAAAATTATTTTATGCATAAGAAATATTAAAATGATAAAAGAGGAATTCCCATGACATTTGGAATTCAATCATTTAAATAGTAAAAGTGAAATTCTTGGCATATTGAATTAATGGATATTTTTATTAAAGAAAAGAGAAATTTTAGATAAATTTATTTGATGTAAAAGATGAATTTCCATGACATTTGCAATTCAAGTAATTAAATGTAAAAAGAGGAATTCCCATGATATTTGAGATCCAAGAAATTAAATGGGAAAAAGAGAAATTTTTAGTATAATTCAATTTATGAATATTTATCAAAAGTGAAAATATGGGTAGAATTGATTTTTGTAAATCCCATGAATTCTTTTATTGAAAAGAGGAATATTAAATATAATTCATTTGAGAAATTGAGAAAGAATATGGAAATAGTCATCGAGAAAAAGAACCTTTATCTAGGCCAAGCAATTGGCAGAAATTTAGAAAAAGTCCCATTATCGATATCGAAGTAGGAAAAACTACTAAATGGGAATAGGATAAGAATGGATGTGATAAGATGTAAATGGGATGTGATAGGATGTGAATAGATGTGATAAGATGTAAATGGGATGTGATAGGATGTGATGAGATGTAATTGGATGGAATAAGATTTAAATTGGATGCAATAGGATGTAATTGGGATGCAATAGGATGTGAATGGATGGGATAAGATTTAAATGGGATGCGATAGGATGTGAATGGATGTGAATGGGATGCGATAGGATGTTGTGTGATGAAAATGAATGTGGATGAGATGTGAAGTAAATGGATGTGAATGTGAATGATGAGATGAGAATGAGATGAGAGGATATCTGAAAGAGTGAGATGGGAAATAAATGGATGTGTATGTGTATGTGAAAGAATGTGATGTAAATGAACGTGAATGTGGACGTGAAAGGATGTGATGTGATGTAAATAGATGTGGATGTGGATGTGGATGTGGATGAGATGTGATGTGATGAAAAGAGATATGGATGTGAATGTGATGTGGATATGGATGAAATGTGATGTGATGTGAATATATGTGGATGTGGATGTGGATGAAATGTGATGTGATGTGAATATATGTGGATGTGAAGTGATAGATGTGAATGTATGGATAGATGTGAATAGTCGTGCATGTGAATGATTGGATGGACGTGGATGAATGAGAGATGGGATGTGTATGAATGAGATATCTTGAGGATGGGATGAATGAGATATGATATGGACATGATGTAATGTGGAGAGAATGTATGTGATGGGATGGTGATGAGAATGAATGTGATGGATATGAATGGATGTGATGTGATGGATGTAAATGGATGTGATGTAAATGAATGTGATGTGATGTGAAATGAATGTGATATGATGTGATGTGAAATGGATGTCATGAGATGTGATGCAAAATGGATGTGATGTGATATGATGTGAAATGGATGTAATGTGATGTGATGGGGATGGATGGGATGTGATGTGAGTGGATGAGATGTGATGTGAATTGAGATAGATGTGAATGGATGAGATGTGATGTGAGTGAATGTGATGTGATGTGAATTGGGATAGATGTGAATGGATGAGATGTGATGTGAGTGGATGTGATGTGAAGTGAATCGAGATAGATGTGAATGGATGAGATGTGATGTGAATGGATGTGATGTAATGTGAATGGATGGGATGTGATGTGATGTGGATCGGGGTAGATGTGAACGGATGAGATGAGACATGAATGGATATAATGTGATGTGATGTGGATATGGGTAGATGAGAACGGATAAGATATGATGAGGATAGATGTGGATAGATATGATGAGATATAATATGATGGGACTAGATAAGAATGGATAAAGGACAATGAGAATACATATGATTGGATGTGGATTGAGTAAAGTAAATTGATTTAGAAGAATGTGGAATAACGAGAAATGATGTGGACCGATGTGAAAAGATGTGAGTTCATTAGAAATTGTATTTATGACCTGTTTTTAAATGACTGTTTTATGTAGAATGCTGGGGAAGCATTTTGACCATCTTGTGAATGAGGTCATGGAGACCTAAGTGATAAAGTTGCAACAGCCTGACGGGGCAGAGAGTCAACGGAGGATGTCTCGTGTAGCAAGGTTGGCCGAGGTCTTGACCAGCCTCGGTTCGAATTTAAATGGTGAGCTTCTAGTACGGTGGATGAGGGACCAAGGAAGCGGCCTATGAGTGAAGCACTAGAGGACGTGCGAAGGATCCTAGAGGGTGCTGACCATACGGTGCTTGGGCTCTGGGTCGCCGAAGATACCCACGCGTGCGTCGGAAAGATATTGGAACAAGGAGTAAGAGTTGTTTTCTGAATTCGGGCATGGATCTGGTTGATTGACCTTGCTAGTCCTTCAACGGATGAGTCCATGGCTCTTTTATATGGATCTATTGGTTGATCTTGCGATCTTGGAGCAAATATTTAACAAGTTAGATTCAAGGGGTGGACAGTTGAATCCAAAAAAGTGCTTTATTAGACAACAAATAATCAGGCTTCTCTAGCATGTGGTGTCTCAAAAAGGGATAGAGCTAGAGTCAGATGCAGGTGATGGAGATTCTTGGAGTTGGACCCCAAGTGAAACTGGAAGTCTGTATGAGATGTAGATCTTGCACAGGTTAAAGAAGCAGCTAGTGTTGGATCCTAGAGGATTGGACTAGTTTATGAAGGTAATGGGTTCGTGGGCTTATCATTGGCCTTTTGATCTAGGCAGTGGCTTTCAAATTTTTAGCTACTGCAGGACATGAATGTCCGCAGGCTAAGGGGTGGGCAAAATTTGTTAAGCAGTTTTTGTGAACCCTACAAATGTACAAAATAATGCTAGGGATGAATGCAAGAAGTCATAGAATAAAAACAACACCATGAACTTTTTTGTATAGAACAAACCAGTTGCTATGGGGGTGTAGCCAGGATAAATTTTTTTAGTCGTGTGATCATCATTTATGTACATATAACATGATGTGTTTGCATTGCTAGGGGTATAAGGGAGCTAATTGGTTTTTTTCCAATACATATTGGGGAGGATTAAGTCAAGGCACACTTCATACACCATGTGATTTGGTGATAATTTTCATATATCAAAGGTTGTTTGATGAGGGGATTTGAGTGTGAAAGAATTTCTCATATGAAGATGAGATGCCAGTTTTCTGATAGTGTATCCACCAAAAGAAAGGGAACCCATAATTTGTGCAAAGGTTTTTAGGAAACATTGTATCTAATAGGTGGATATTATGGTGGATTTATAAAAAAAACAATATAATAACAAAAGGGAAAGGATGGCCTGTGTGGGAGACTAGAGAATGCTAATGGGTTATAAACTGTGTCAAGGCCAGTTGCGCAAAAGAGAGACAGCTAGTTTCTAAGTTTTGTTGATGACTTGTTAACCGGTTGAAGCCAATTGCATATAACAAGGCAGTCGTTTCAGTTGTTTGATGCTTGTCTAGTCTACGCTGAAGCTATTTGCAACTGAGAAGCGGGTTGTTTTTCCTAGTATTGACTTGTTTTTTTGGGTTGGTGATTGGCTTGTTTAATGCTGAAGCTGACTCTATAAGGTGATGTAACTTTTGGGTTTATTTTCTTATTGTTCTTTTTGTCCTTTGTTAGTGGCTAATTTATCCAATGTTGGTGTAGCTCATGAGTTGGAGGTTTTTCTCTATACCCATACTCACATGTCCTAATTGAGGTAAGCAAAGGCATCCTGAGCTTATTGGCATTCCTTTCATTGTCATGAAGCTAGTATTTCTATGTTCTAATCTAGAGTGTTACTTATATATTGTGTGTATGCTCAGTGAAGTGATATTCCATAAGGCCTGGATTATCCTTTTCTCATATTGTGTTGTGGGATTCATGCATGTGCTAATATGTAATGAAGCAATTTTCTTTGTGTATTTTTGAATTGGGTATGTATCAGGCTGTATGCCTCTTCGTGTTGAGATCAGATATATATATGATGCTTGATATGGGAGTCCCTATGAAGATTTGATAGTGTAATCATGTGGTCTTGTGGTGTTGCCTTTGTTGGATGTTGTCTTTGGTGCCTGGTTTCCTGGAAATTGTGTTAGTGGTGTTTTGTATGCTGGTGTTGTGAGTGTTGATATGATCATGGTACTAGGTTAAGCTACATAGGGACATTGTGCTACTCTGCCAAACACCCACAACAACGTCGAGGGCATAGCAGCATTTCAACATCATTTATTTTGTTGAGATGTTGGGGATTTCAGTTGCTTTCCCACAGCAAAACTTTGTTGCGTAGCAACGCTTATAAGAGCAAAACAGTAGCAAATTTTTGCTACTAAGCAAATTTTTCTGCTATACTGTAATTTTGCTACTAAAGGAACGAGAATAGCAGGGAAATTTTGCTGCTATTCTCGATGCATAAAATTCTAGAGAGTTATTGAGTGATGAATTTGAGTTATACATGTCACAAACACACAGAAAATGATTATAGTTTTAAAAAAACATCCATCAGAACTCTTGGAGACATGTTTCGAACAAAAAAAAAGAGTTAAAAACTTTTGAGAAGGGAAACAATTTCAAGATCATGAATCTATCCCATGTTGTAATAAATCCATATGTGTTGCTTCATCAATGTCTATATCTAACGGAAGCTTGATGAAAAGATGGGATTCCAAATCAATATCACTATCATTATCCAATGAAGCATTGTCATGATTGATAGGTGACTCATCATCTTCTTCGAATTAATGTTCCTCATGCCATTAGAAAAATTATGAGCTCATTTTGGGGCCCTCTAAGGAGTTTCATGCTCTTTCTCTCTCTAAAAAATGGGGCCACGGTGAGCCCTATCAATCTTATATCAGAACCCCTCCATGTGACATATCATTAGAAGCTTATGATGAGTAGATTTCAAATATATAATATCCGACAAATTTTAAGTAGTAATGCTCAAAATACACCACAAACAAGATTTAAGATGCCAAAATATAACGTAACATGCCACATCATCACTTTTGAAACCATTTTTTGGGGAGCTTCACTATCCTATGTAAGAACCTCATCATGTTATATACCATTGGAAAGATCTTGAAGAGTACATCATAAATCTACCAACTTCAAAAAATTTAGGAATGGTATGCTCAAATTTTTTAATTTTCCTAATGATCTTGATCAGCCTCCTCCAAAATATTTTCTTCATCGTCTTCTTCCAATGAGCTGATTTGAGGTAGTACTTGAACCTTCTGGAAAGATTTGACCTCCACATCTTGATATTGAAAGATATGTTTTGAACATGGGGAAACTTGTATAACATACCACCACTTTGGATCAATTCGATTGGCATGAAATATAACCTAATATCACAAAGCAAAGGGGTTACACTTTTATTATACTACATCAAGATTTATCTTGCTGGGATTGGTTGGGTTACTAACCTAACAGTGTTGAGATAGTACCAAAGTATCTTTCTCATGATTCAAAAACTTGGTGGAATCAATTTGAAAGAACCCATTTGGATGTTTCTTCATGGTTTCTTGAGCACCTCTAAATATCACCTCTTGAACCATTTGACATCAAAGATGAATAGACTAAATGCTCTAAACCCAACCTCAAGAATATCTTGAATAATTTCCACAATACTCAAGATTGTGCTCTATGACATTGGTATCATGTCTACTAGCTCGATTTTCTTACTCAAAAGTTTCCATCACACCATGATCAAATAAGTTTCTTTTAGAATCCACATGCTCCATGTGAAAGTGCCTTCCCTCTGATGACCATATTGCATTATATATTTTGTACTAACATTAAACAAAAGCATGACATTTAGTATAGTGCATTAAACAAGGTATATAACAATTGAAGCATGAGACAGAGATGACGAATGTACTTACTTAAGGGTCACATCCTCTTACATACTCATGCTCTTCTCTTGTCATCATCTCTCCATTTTGCGATGCCATCAATATTGCCATACGAAGCCATTCTATATTGATCGCATTTGGTAGAGGTTCCAATTTGGGAAGGTATGGCAAGCATCTATTTTCTCTTTTGAAATCTCTTCTCTCATCCTTTAGTCTATGGATTGCATCCTTGTATCTCCCAATCCACTTCTCCACATGATGGGACTATTTAGAATGTAGAATGTATTCACCTTTTGGCATAATGCTTCATCTAGTCTTCGTTGCCTTCCTTTTCCTTATGGCACATTAGTGATTAGTCGGTCATCCTCCTCATTGATCCACAATCGTGGCATGGAAGGATCTATGCGATAGAGATGTTTTTACATCAACCATCCCTCTACCCTCTTTTCTTATGGTATTTTGTCTCACAAAGTACTTTAAGTTTTTCATGAACTTTAAAAGGAAAAACATCCATCGAACATGAACAACATCACAAAGCGCTACTTCATCAACCAAATACACCACAAGATGTAATTGGCTGGTGAGAATTATCCTCAATCATACACACTGCCTCAATAACATTGAGACGAGCCATCTTAATAGATGTAGGATCTATCTCCTTTAATGATATGTACCTATATACATAGCAATCATGTGTACTATTTATTATACATAACTTGTGAACACATGAGAATACCAAATATGGAATATAACTTAGCTAGTGAATAGAAGAGAAGATTCATACCTCACCAAGCTATCCATTTTGTAAATAGCCTCTCTCACCTTCTTGTCTCTACAACCAACTATAGCAATTAGAATAATAAACTATGCATGGAAAAAAATGGAAGTTAGTATATGAGCCTACAAATTATGTACCATAAAGGAAAAATGAATAAGCAAATATTTATATGTATGTAATATCTTGTGCCAATTATCTCATCACATCTTTCCTCATTTATCCTCATCAGATCTCATCCACTCGCATCTACCCATATCCACATCTCATCACATCACACATTCATTCACATCACATATCATCCATTCACATCTATCCCAATTTACATCACATTACATCTCATCCATTCATTCACATTTCACATCACCTCCTTCCATTCACATCCATCACATTACATATCATCACATTCATTCACATCACATATCATCCATTCACATCTATCCCAATTTACATCACATTACATCTCATCCATTCATTCACATCTATCCATTTCACATCACATCACCTCCATCCATTCACATCCATCACATCACATTCATTCATATCCATCACATTCATTCTCATCACCATCCCACCACATACATTCTATCCACATAACATCACATCACATCTATCCACATCATATCTCATTCATACACATCTCATCTCATTCATCCACATCCATCCAATCGTTCATACACATGTCATCTCATTCATCCACATCTCATCTCATTCATCCACATAACATCACATCACATCTATCCACATCATATCTCATTCATACACATCTCATCTCATCTCATCCACATCCATCCAATCGTTCACATGTACGACTACCCACATCTATCCATACATCCATATCTATCACTTCACATCCACATATATTCATGTCACATCACATCTCTTTACATCACATCACATTTTTTCACATACACATCCACATCCATTCTTTCACATACATATCCACATCCATTTTCATCACATATCATCCATTCACATCCCATATCATTCATTTACATCCCGATTCACATGACATCACATCTCATCCATTCATTCACATCTAGTTGAATCTGTAAAAGGCAATTTCATAAAGCTTTATGCTATGCATAAGGATCTATGCTTAGGCTTTATGAATAAGGCTATATGTGTAGCTCTATTCATAAAGCTTTATGCATAAGGCTCTATGTGTAGTCTTTATGCATAACGCTCTATGCATAAGGCTCTATGTGTACGCTTTATGCATAATTCTCTATGCGTAGAGCTTTATGCATAAGGCTCTATGTGTAGAGCTTTATGCATAAGGCTCTATGTAATCTCTATGCATAAGGCTCTATGCATAGGCTTTATGCATAAGGCTCTATGCGTGGAGCTTTATGGATAAGTCTCTTGAAAACTCTATGCATAAAGCCTACAAATAGAGCCTTATGCTTAAGACTGTATGTATAAGACTCTATGCATAGAGCTTTATAGATAAGACTCTATGCATAGAGCTTTATAGATAAGACTGTATGTATAAGACTCTATGCATAGAGCTTTATAGATAAGGCTCTAGGCTTAAGGCTTAAGGATTTATGCATAATGCCTTTATGTTTTATGCTTCAAGAAATTGACTCTTGTGCATGTATTTGGGTTGGGTTATATGTATAAGCAATGTCGATCAACCCAGCATAGAACCGAGATGTCGCAAATCTATTATCTATTGATATGGGCAGCTGGCTTGGTCACAGTTTACTCAAACATGGGTATGGTTTAACAAAACCTTTTCACATACACAAAGTTAACCCTTTATTCACTCTATAAGTCTTATCATTTAATCTTATATACAGGCTAGCTTACCATTAGGCCAATCGACACCATGGGAGAAATCTACCCCACTTGGCTAGCTGGGGTAGACCATACCTTTGATAAGCACAGGTCTAAGTGGCGCGGGTCCGAGTAGTGCAGGCCCATCATGGTATGGCTATGATGAGCCTACACCACCTACCTTGACTAGAATCACCCCCTCTCCCTCACATCCATCTTCACTATGAGGAAGACGTAGTAGGGAGTCTATGGGGACTAGTAGACATGCCGGCGAGGGGGAGCAGGCTGCTTTTGCTTTGGCAGCAAAAGTAGCACTAGATCTCCCGATGCATCTCCCCACCAGTAGGCAGGATCTTCATCTGCTCATTATGAGCCAACCCTAAGGAGACCAATTCCACCATTTGATCCACGCACCCTACCGTACAACATGGATGTCGATGCATGGATGTCGATGGTGCCCTCGTGGTGATGGATCTATGAGGGAAGAAAAACATGAACCACATGCGCTAAAAACATGAACCACATGCGCTAACCTGGGGTTCATGAACTCCTTCAAAAAGTGGAAAGCATAAGACGAGATTTCAAAGAAATATGTCATTGATATGCTTAAGTCAAAGTTCCATGTTCCACATGCAGGCCTTTGCTTCTTGGAGGAGTGAATGAAGACAAGGATAAAGCTTTTTCTCTCTAATAGGAGAGCAAACATCAAGAGAGTGGCAAAGAATAATTTAGAAAAGCTAGCATTTGCATGCACAGGGAGTGGAGGCATGCACACAGCTTTGTGAGAAAGAACCCACATACTTTTCAACAACAAGCGTAGCGGCAAGTGCTTCCCGACTACTACGGAAGCGAGGGGCTTCACACTTTGGCTCGGGAGGAAAGTCCTCCTTCATTGCTCGTTTTGTAAGTACTTATTTTACTAATCATTTTCTTCTCCTCTTTCATTTTGTTTTATACTATATTGTTTTTTTTTACTAATTGTATATTTTCTTAATTATTTTTTGTAGAGGGAGGTTGTTGGTGGGTGTGACCCAATAAAGGAGGAGTACACCTATGGCTACACATCCCCCGTCCACAATTGTGGGTGTGGATGCATACGCGAGGCGTACACTTGGACAAGTACATTTTATTGTACTAAAACAACCCTTCTCTTATCTATATCTAATTTTCTTTTATTGTATTACACTTACCTTATGCTTGATAGCATATATGTAGGATGAAGGGGAAGGGGAAGAGGAAGAGGAAGATCCTGATTACGAGCATAAAGTGGTAGAAGGAAGTGAAATGATAATGATGAGCACTTGGAATCTGATGAGGATTCCAATTAGCCCTCTCTTCTTTGATGAGCACTTGGAATCTGATGAGGATTCCAATTAGCCCTCTCTTCTTTGATGAGGATTCCAATTAGCCCTCTCTTCTTTGATATATTAGCCCTCTCTTCTTTGATGAGCACTTGGAATCTGATGAGGATTCCAATTAGCACTCTCTTCTTTGATGAGGATTCCAATTAGCCCTCTCTTCTTTGATATATTATATATATATATATGGCCAAAGGCTCAAAAATTCACAAAATATAATACATTTTGGGCTCACTTGCATTCTTCGAGCATTCTTCTCAATCTATGTATTTTTCATGTTTATGTTTGTATCACAAAACTAACTCTATTTTAATTAAAAAAAGAGCTAGAGTAGACTTGGGAGTCCTATGTAGACTCCCCAATCTACCCTAGCTTTTTTAATTACGTAATACTTTTATCTGAGCAGAAAAAATAATAGTGAATTTTTTGTTGTCAAATGACAAAATTTTGCTTTTCAGTAGAACGAACCTATTTTGTAGCACAAGAATAGCAACTTTTTTAGCAACAAAAATATCTCAACATCTCCCTACCCTTATAGTTATAAAAGCACTGCTATTTTTGCTGCTACATCCTCATTCTGTTCTAGTGTCATCTTTCCATTTTTTATTTTCAAGTGCTTGGTCAAAAGAAGTGGGCTCAAACTCCTATATTGCCTTAACCATGTAAGAATAATGATGGGTTGTATATCCATCATATCTCAATCTATCAATAGGGTACCTAACACTCGTAGACCTACTACGTACACCTGGATCACCTACTCAAAATAAGTGGGCCCCAACTCTTGTATTGCTTTAATCATGTAAGCATAATGATGGGTTGTATGTACATCATATCTCAATCTATCGATAGGGTACCTAGCACTCGTAGACCTACGTACACCTGGATCACTTCCTGGTGTCCTCAAAACAGCCCTGGTTCTCCTTACACCACAGAGGGAATGCCAAGCTCCTTATCAAGGCTCTTCTGAGAGTCGCTAGAATCACCATCCACATATGAGTGACCTTCTCTAATAGATTAGGCACAAAAGTTGATCTACCTTTTCCTTCCCTTTTCTTGATACATGTGTACCTACATATGTCCTCAACCTGCCTGCCCATGGACTAGCATTGGATCCACTGCTAGAGGACTCTCCAAGTCTACTATGAGTGACCTGCTCTGATAGATTAGGCACAAAAGATGATCTACCTTTTCCTTCCCTTTGCTTGATACATGTGTACCTACATATGTCCTCAACCTACCTGCTAGAGGACTCTTCAAGCCCTCTAAGCACCAGTAATTGCTACTCTACATGTGGTGTAACATGAGCACTTCTTACATCTGCATCTTCTATTACCTTCACCTTGGTGTATACCAGCTACTCATCTCATCAAAGACATATCTGCTTACTCACATCTCACAAGTGATAGGGATATAACATCTATAACCTTCATGCTCCATAGATTAACTAGTAAAGATGCATTTCTCTACCTATGGATCCAACTTTGTTCTTACTTCATCAAGAACTTGCACATATGCAATACACCCGAACACTTTCCACTGCCTCCTCCGTGCACCGGATTCCCAATTGCTAGCAGCGGAAGTAGATTCTTCATGCGCGGGGCAGGGTTTCCCACTCGGGGCCTCGCCCTCGGAATGTTCGAACACGAGACTAATCTGGTGGTCATTCCGAAACCGAAATCGGGAAAATTTTCCTTGCCCAAAAAATAGGGACATTTCCACCTTTTTGATTTCCTTAACAAATTTTCTAATGGGGTCAAGAGACTAAACTAACCTTCACCTGATTAAACCAGATAGAAGGAAAACTATTACAGACTTAACTTGAAGAAATCAACACTTTTTTCCTGACTGAATCAGGCACAGCCATTGATCTATTCATTTGAGAATTCTTCAGGTTTTATTTAACTATTCCAGTTCTAAGCATATTCCTATTATGCAATTTTATTATTAAAACTCTACTGATTCCAGCCTAACCCCATCCGGCCCATGGGTTAGCCACCGCCCAACCACTGGAATTGGTAGAACCAGACAATTACTCACCCACCCATAATTGAATTCCTTTCTTAACTTTTGCTTTCGAATACAGATACGCACACACTCCTCTTTAAACTTTAACTTATAAAATAATCCATTGACATACAGTTATTGATTATAGATGTCATAACTCAAAATTTCCATCCAATCCTTGTTTCTAAAAAAAAAACAGAATCACTCTGGACTCTTTGTTGAGACCAGCTGGTCAGCAACAAGATCCAGTATAACAGATTACAATAATCATTGGTCCATCATACAATATCTTCCATGACATACGCATGGGTTTCCTAGGCACCGCGAGCCCATGCATCACCTGGTCAGAACCCTCCAAGATCCTCCTTAGGTGTCCTGGCACTTCACTCAGGGACCGCTTCGTCAACCCTCATCCATCGTACCGGAAGCACACCATTTTAACCGTACCGAGGCTGGTCAAGACCTGGGCAGGCTGCTTTGCCACGTGAGCTGTCTTTTGAACACTCCCCACCAGCTATTGCAACCGAACTTCCCTTAGAAAAACACATATACCAAATGCTCCCTCCAGCATTCTGGCGTAAGATAGTCCTTTAAGAAAACAGGGTTTCTATGCAAGTTTTCAATTTAGATTTTCTTTGGTGAATACAATGAGTATATCTTAAATCAGTATCCCTAAAACTTCATAATCGTAATACTGAATTTCAAAACAGAATTCCTCGAATTCTTTAACCTTGATCCTCAGATCAATTCGAAGGGTCTTAACTTAGTTTCAGATTTGGTGGGAGATTTGAGTGTATTTTCCTGAACTGGTCACATCTTCTTTCCTCGAAACTGACAAAAGAGTTTGGTCATAGTCTGATTCAAGGTTCCAGTCGGATAAGGTTCTTCCTCCTAAACTATCTTTCTCAAAAAGGGGGTGATATTTCAATTACCATTTTACTGAATTTCATTCATTGAATATTCACTTAACTGATTTCTAAATTAATCAGGAATTTATTCCGATGAAGAATAAATTAATCATTTATCTGAAATTATGACTTCGATAGATTTTCTGAATTTTTTCTTTATAATCCGAGTGAATATGAAACGATAGAATTTTCTCTCAGAGTATTTACTTATTAATTTATCAAATATTCATGGAAATTAAACATAGAATTAAAGAGAATCTAATTTTGATATAAAAATTCTTTATGCATCTATTTATGCATAAAATCCAACTTCAATGGAAATAACACTTTTATATAAAAGAAAATCCTTTTATGCATCTATTTATACATTAAATTAATTTAATAGAAATAACACTTTTAAAATAAAAAGAATTTCTTTATGCATAAAAATCAATTTTTACAAGAATAACACTTTTATAACAAAATTTCCTTTATGCATCTTTCTATGTATAAAATTTAAATTCAATGAAAACAACACTTTTATAGTTTAAAAAATTTCCATTATGCGAAATTGAATTCAATGAAAATAACACTTTTATAATTTAAAAAATCCATTATGCATCTTTCCATGCATAGAAATTAAATTCAATGAAAATAACAATTTTATAATAATAAAAATTTTCTATCATGCATCTTTCCATGAATAGAAATTAAATTCAATGAAAATAACACTTTTATAATAAAAAAATTTCTATTATGCATTTTCCATGCATAGAAATTAAATTCAATGAAAATAACACTTTTATAATAAAAAATTTATATTATGCATCATTCCATGCATAGAAATTAAATTCAATAAAAATAACACTTTTATAATAAAAAAATTCTATTATGCATCTTTCCATGCATATAAATTAAATTCAATGAAAATAACACTTTTATAATTAAAAAATCTATTATGCATCTTTCCATGCATAGAAATTAAATTTAATG
Organism: Cibotium barometz; assembly: GCF_041138505.1. Classification (NCBI taxonomy): domain Eukaryota; kingdom Viridiplantae; phylum Streptophyta; class Polypodiopsida; order Cyatheales; family Cibotiaceae; genus Cibotium; species Cibotium barometz. The sequence continues at coordinate 13,513,379 of NC_141057.1, read as the reverse complement.
TAAATAACACTTTTATAATAATAAAAAATTCTATTATGCATCTTTCCATGAATAGAAATTGAATTCAATGAAAATCACACTTTTATAATAAAAAAATTTCCAATATGCATCTTTCTATATGCATAGAATTTAAATTCAATAAAAATAACACTTTTATAATAAAAAAAGTTCCAATATGCATCTTTCTATTTATAGAAATGAATTTCAATAATTAATATCAATAATATCCATGCATATTCATAGGTGAATATGTACATGGAGTAAATAAAAATATTTCTTTTAGAATGCACAAACGGTGGGAATTACTCTTTTAGAATAACATAAAGATAAACTTTATTTTTCACAAAATTTAAGAAAATTTTGCCATAACCTCCTTTGTATGGCTGACCATTTCTCAATTTTTACATTCTGCAACCGGTTGAATTAGCTCTCAAGACAGAGCGAGTGTTGGTAGGGTCAAGAGCAAAAGCAAGAGGAAGTCAAAAAGGTCCACTTTTGACTGTTCGCGCAGGAGAAGGATAATATTCTGATCACTCAACTTCAAGTGAGGAATCAAAGGAGGAGGAGGAAGATCGTAAGACAAGGTCAAAGAACAAGAAGGCAGGAAAAATAGCCAAGGAGTTATGGCTGCAGCCATGGCTCAGTTAACCAGTGAAGGAGCGAACTCCCCTCCCAAAGTCTAGGCACTTGGTGTTTGAAATGTCAGAATCACGGACATAGAGCCGAAGAATACAGCTTAAATGAGCTCTAGTGTGTCGTTTGCAGAACAGCCACACACAGCACAGAGGTATGTAGATACAATGGGAGGAGAGCACCTCAACAACTTGGAATCCAAGCCCTAGTGGTGGCGGTAGTTCAACCCCCCCCCCACCGATGGCTCTACATGATCCACATCGAAGGCCACCACTCTGCCTATGCGAGAATTTTCCTCCAAGGGATGTGGCTGGTGCTCAGCGACCCGCCTTCACATGCTTCTATTGAGACATGCCCTAAGTCATCGCAAATCTGACTGTGAGATCTGGAGGAAGCATAGGGCTGAGGTGGACGGAGCCCATGCTTTAATATCAATCCCGGTGGTAGAAGTGAATGCCATGGAAATCCAAGCTCTCGATGAGCAAGAAGGAATCAGGCCGACCACATAGGTGGCGGAATTGTTAGCCATGGTAGTGACCAGATCCATGCAACCTAAGACTATGCAGGCGAGGAAAGAATTGACCTCGGATAAGAGGAAATAATCAACCTAGCAAGAGCAGAACAAGGTCCGGATGGAGGTGTCCGATTGGATGGAAAAAGCAACAGGCCCAAGAGGCGTTGCGGAAGAAGGAGCCAAAAAGTCCCACGCTGATCGGTAAGATGCCAAAGTCACCATACAGTTGATGAACCCAGTCCAACCAACCCCAGATCAGGGAAGCAAAGTGCCCTCGCCACCATGACCAAGAGGAAACTCGAAGAAAGGTGCGGAGACACCGACGCCGCCAGAGAAAGGTGCGGAGACACCGACGCCAGAGAAAGGTGCGGAGGCACCGAAGCAGGAGGAAAGTCGAATTAGGCTCACATAAGGAAAAACATTGCTGTATGATATGTGGGAAGATCTGAAGCAATAGTCGATCCATGTGTTGGTGGAATAGCTCCTCACATTAGTGCCAAACTTCAGAGAGCAGCTGGTACACCTCCTGATGCCCCAGGAGGAGAGGACGACACCCTCACAGACTCTAGAAACGGCAAGATCAACACTAGCAACAACAACTACCTTTTTTAGTTGCTTGCTTAATCCCTTCATCCTCATGAAATAGGAATTGAGTATTTCTTCTACTAGCCGATTGGCTGTATCTAGTCTTTAGAGAAGCTTCCAAAACTTTGGCAGCATAATCTTCGACCAGGAGATTTTTTTGGTTCATCCAGCAGAGCTTATCAAGCACATGCACGGATGTTTTATCTTCTCGGAATATTTGAAGAAAGGCATCTCTAATTACATCGTATGTCTGGAAATGAGCATAATCATACTGAGCAACCCAGAGAGCGGCACTTTTTTGTAAAGTTGGGATAAAAGTTTCTTTCTTGGAATTCTGATCCACGAGCCCGGGGACGTTCACGCGCTAGGCACTATTGAAGATAAGGATGTGGGCATCCACATTCTCCAAGGATTTCCCAAGAATTTTGGGTACTTCACCCCATGACAGCTCGTCAGTGAAGCATGGTGGGGATGGTGGTGGTGGTATAAACAGTGGTGGTGGTGGTATTAAATAGTGGTGGCTATGGTGGAGTTACCAGTTCGTCTTCTGGTTATTCTTCTTATGAAGATTCGGAGCTGGATCTAGCAAACTGGAGTTCCCGAGATTCGATCCACGCCAAGTAGCACAAGTCACATGCTGACATAAATGATTGATTCGAACACAAAGGGAAATCAAGCAGTAAGTGAAACAGGCAACAAGATGCATCGTGTGGTCACCAAAGTGTTGTCGAGTGACCGCTACCCAATCAACCTACTGAGTGTCTCTGGTTATGCACGCAGAAATACACGTCTAATTACATAAACATACACATGAAGATGCAAAAAAATTCACCAAACTAGGACATTTGATGAATGATTACCTAAATGCACTTGTTGTTTTACCTTTCCAAATCCTTTTACTCCAAGTTCTCATTACCAGAGACCTATGGTGTTAGTCCAGAGCAATCATGAACCTCACCGAGCTTGAGCTCCTTATTACAAAAGCAAACACACAAAGAGTAGACAAGCACACAAGAGAGATGGATGGCTGAATTTTCTTTTATTATCTCCTCTTATCTACAACCATAATATAAAGATAAGAGTACATACTATAAGATAAATTACCCTCATACTATAATATACAAAGGTCAATCCATGCTGTGAAGCCAACTACATAAGCTGACATTATAACTATGCCATAACTCTAGTAAACTAAAATGGCTATCATACAGCGTGTGTAAATAATTGGACAATATATCACCCATAATCTCACCAACCATGCCTGGCTGTGGTATAAGTACGAAGCTCCCATCCTAGCATGTCACACTAGTAGAGCTCGATATCGCAACACTCTCCCTCAAGCTCAACTCTCTACCATGTACTCCAAGTAAGCTCCTAAACCTGTGGAGCTTGATGTTAGTCGCCTAACCCTCTGTGCTGATATACACCAAATCCACATCACCTACTAGAACCTTCTTCCTTACAAAGTGATAATCCACCTCTATGTGCTTCATCCTAGCATGATATGTTGGGTTATTATGCTATTCATATAGTTCTAAATCCACATCACCTAGTAAAACCTTCTCCCTCACAAAGTGATAATACATCTCTATATACTTTGTCCTAGCATGATACAGTGGGTTACTGGCTAACTATATGTGGCTCATGTTTTCACAATAAATGATAACAGTCCTATCCATGAGCTCACTTATGTCTTCCAGTAGCTTTTGCAACTAGGCTACTGTTAAGAAATAGGGATGAGAGTGGAATGCAAGAATGGTTAATCACAAAGATAATGATGCATAACCAAACTCATATGCACATAAGCAATGCTAGATGCACTTAGCATGTGAGGGCTAACAAATGAAAGACCATGAATTAAATGATAAACATGAATACCACAAAGATTACCTTAATGCAATGAGAGGAGATAAGCTCATGCCCACAAAGGATCCACCAAGTTATATTACCAACATATGGTAGCTTGCACACAAAGCGCTTACAAGGGCCTCTCTCTACACAACCAACGAGTGTAGGACCTTGTTTATATAGAGTAAAAAGGAAAAAAATTTGGGAGATTCCTAGATTGGCTCCACCATCCCCTAATTATCTCACCAATCTTACCATAAAGTGACTCCTACATCAAGGGAACCACCTACCATGCCTACACCTGTAAACCATGGTAGTAAGAGACCAAATGACCTTAGGATGTCTATCCCTAAGGTGCACACAATAATTATCCACTAAGGACTAAAGCTAATGGATGCTAGATCACACAAATCTCAACAACTACCTCACATGATGTCATAGCAGTGCCCCTATACTCACCTTCTATACCTCGATAAAGAAATCATTGGTTGCTTCTTGCTACTCTAGCTAACACTAGCAGCACTCCCAAAAGAAATCATGAAGTTGCTAGTAGATATCTTGTATATGACATTACCAACCCAATATAAGTAAAATGATGGGTTGTATATCCATCATATCTCAACTTGTCCATGACCCTGGATACATGCCCACTAGATATCTGACCTTGTCCACTAAATATCTGACATTGGATACATGCCCACTGGATATATGACCCTCGTAGACCTGCATATACCGGATCATTGTCGTCAAGTGTTCTCAACATTGTTTTGGCTCTTTATACACCTAGTGTAACAACAATAGTCAGGATCCCAAACTCCTCATCAAGGCTCTATTATGAGCCACTCTCCCCATCATCACAACAAATGAATTGCCTATAGAAACATAAGGTATTATGAAAGGCTAATCCACCTTATCTCTTCCCTTTCATGATACATGTACATTTTCTCAATTTTTAGCACTTATAGTACCACCAAATGTTGTGTTAAAATTCTTGGCATTTTTCCTCGACCTTCTTAACCAAGGTCACTTGTAGTACCACTAAATGATATGTTAAAATTCTTGGCACCCTGTCTCAACCTTCCTGACCAAGGTCTCTAATAATAGACGCACTTCTAGAGGACTCTCCATGTCCACTAAGAACATGTGTTAAAATTCATGCCATTTTACCTCAACCTTCCTGACCAAGGTCTCTACTAACAATAGACCCACTGCTCAAGGACTCTCCACGTCCACTAAGAACTAAGCACATGTGATTTCTGTTCTCCATTTGCAACCATGTTGTTGTTTACATCATCCTCTATGTACTCCTTCTTGGTGTATACCAACCACTCATCTCATCAAAAACAACATCCCCACACACTCGCATCTCTCACGAGAGACGAGTAGTGGGATTATAGCATCTATAACCTTTCTTCTAAAGGGAATATCTAATAAAGATACATTTTTCTACCTTGAGATCCAATTTACTTCTCCATTCATCTAGCACATGTACAGGCAATGTAACCAAACACTTTTAGGTGTACTAAATCTAGTTTTCTGACACTAAATTTATGTTGAGGCATCATGCCATGAATTGCTATAGTGGGGGTTCTATTCATGATGTAAACTATAGTCTGCCTACTACTTCAGCCCAAAAATAATGAGGCATCCCTTTCTCATTCATCAGTGCATGGGTAACTTCTGCAATATGCCCATTCTTCCTTCTATAATCACAGTTTGCTGTACGAGGTTTACTTGTATGTGAATTGCCTCTTTATCCCATGCTCTCTTAGTAGCTAGTTACTAAATTTATTGGAGAAATATTTTCCCTCCACCTTCTAATCTTTGGCATTTTATGTACATGACTTCATCTTTGTCAACCATTACCTTGAAGCTCTGAAAGTGAATAAACACTTCACTTTTCTCTTTTAGAAAATATACCCATACATTCTTACTGAGATTCACAATAGTGCCATCCTCTGATTGATGTCGTCTTTTTGGTCTGCAAACATCAAAATTCACATCTAGAGGTCTTTGACTCACATTCCTGTCATGTGGAAATGCATGCTTAGACTATTTTTCCAATTAGCATGCTTCACATACTTTGTGCATTCCATCCACTTTGGACTTCAATAAACCTATAAAATAATGCTTTGGGCCTACATATTTTTCAACTCACTAAATATTGACAGACCAATACGGTTATGCCAAATTTCAATGCCTACACTCACATCTGTACCATCATGTGCAAACATTGCAGTCTTCACTTCAGGTATGTTTACATATGTACCATTTGCAAACATTATAGACTTCACTTCAAGCATGTTTACATCCAATATAAGCATTCTTCCAATTTTGTTACCCTTTATAACCATGTGGTACTAGTTATTGAGATCTTCTACATAACATCTGAGAGAGGATTAAACCTCACTTGCAAACCCTACTCAACCATTTTTCCAAGTGAAACCATGTTCTTTGTAATGTTTAGAACATGAAGTCAGTCAAATACTTAATTTTTCCATCTTACATAGACAATGGCACCTTACCAACATTCACAATATCATTACTTATTTTCACATACCCTAGTTTTTTCATTTTTTGCATGTCTCTAAACCTCTCTCCATGATTGATCATGTGGTTAGAAGCACCCAAATCAACATACCATATATCTCTAGGGTTCCTTGCATTTGCAATCATGGAACTAAGCATATGGTACATCATAAAAAGTCAAGACCTCGGCCGACCTTGCTATGCGAGACGTCCTCCATTGACTCTCCGTCAGCTGTTGCAACTTTATCACAGTTAGGTCTCCACGACCTCATTCTCACAAGACGGTCAAAATGTTTCCCCAGCATTCTTGACATAATACAGTTTCTATAACAAACTCTCGTCTTTCCACATTGTTCCACATCAATCTACATTATTTAATCCACATCCATTTCATATGTATTCCCATTCTCATCCAATCACATCATTTTCATCTCATCACATCTTTCCTCATTTATCCTCATCAGATCTCATCCACTCGCATCATCTACCCATATCCACATCTCATCACATCACATTCATTCACATCACATATCATCCATTCACATCTATCCTAATTTACATCTCATCTATTCATTCACATCTATCCATTTCACATCACATCACCTCCATCCATTCACATCCGTCCAATCGTTCACATGTGCGACTACCCACATCTATCCATACATTCATATCTATCACTTCACATCCACATATATTCATGTCACATCACATCACATTCTTTCACATACACATCCACATCCATTCTTTCACATCCACATCCATTCTTTCACATACACATCCACATCTATTCTTTCACATACATATCCACATCCATTTTCATCACATATCATCCATTCACATCCCATATCATTCATTTACATCCCGATTCACATGGCATCACATCTCATCCATTTATTCACATCTATCTGATTCACATGTCATCACATCTATTCACTCAGGAACCGCTTCGTCGACCCTCGCCCATCATACCGGAAGCGCACCATTTTTCAACCATACCGAGGTTGCTCAAGACCTGGGCAGGCTTTGCCATGTGAGCCGTCCCTTGAACACTCCCCGCCAACTAATTACAATTGAACTTCCCTTAGAAAAACATATACCGAATGCTCCCTCCCAGCATTTTTGGCGTAAGACAGTCCTTTAGGGAAATAGGGTTTCTATTATGCAAGTTTTCAGTTTGATTTTCTTTTGAATACAAGGAGTATTTCTTGAATCAGTATCCCCAAAACTTCTTGATCGAAATTCTGAATTTCATACCTAAATTCCTCAAATTCTATAACCTTGATCCACCACAGATCAATTCGAAGGGTCTCAAACTTAGTTTCAGATTTGGCGGGAGTTTTGAGTGTATTTTTCTAAACTGGTCACACCTTCTTTTCTTGAAACTGAAGAAAGAGTTTGGTCTTGGTCATAGTCTGATTCAAGGTTGGAGTCAGATAAGATTTTTCCTGAACTATCTTTCTCGAAAAGGTTTGATAATTCAGTCACTATTTTACTGAATTTCTTTCCTTGAATATTCACATAACAGATTTCTAAATTAGTTACGAATCCAAATGAGGAATAAATTAATCATTTATCTGAATATTTCGATCTAGATAGATTTCTTGAATTTTCTTTTTACAATCCGTGTGAATATAAAACGATAGAAATTTCTCTCTTAGAGTATTTAATTATTCATTTATCAAATACTCATAGAATTTAAACCTAGAATTTAAGAGAATTCTAATTTTGATATAAAAACTCTTTATGCATCTATTTATGCATAAAAATCAACTTCAATGGGAATAACACTTTTATTAAAAAAATCCTTTTATTCATAAAATCAAATTTAATAGGAATGATACTTTTAAAATAAAAAGAATTTCTTTATGCATCTATTTATGCATAAAAATCAAATTTAATAAGAATAACACTTTTGTAATAAAAAAATTTTTCATTATGCATCTTTCTATGCATAGAAATCAAATTTAATAAGAATAGCACTTTTATAATAATAAAAATTTCTTTATACATCTTTCTATGCATAAAAATAAAATTTAATAAGAATAACACTTTTGTAATAAAAAAATTCCTTTATGCATCTTCCTATGCATAGAAATCAAATTTAATAAGAATAACACTTTTGTAATAAAAAATTTCATTATACATCTTTCTATGCATAGAAATCAAATTTAATAAGAATAACACTTTTGTAATTTAAAAAAAATTCTTTATGCATCTTTCTATGCATAGAAATCAAATTTAATAAGAATAACACTTTTGTAATAAAAAAATTCCATTATGCATCTTTCTACGCATAGAAATCAAATTTAATAATTAATATCAGTGATATCCATGCATATTCATAGGTGAATATGTACATGGAATAATTAGAATATTTCTTTTAGATGCAAAAATGGTGGGAATTACTCTTTTGGAATAACATAAAAATAAACTTTCTTTTTCACAAAATTTTAGAAAATTTTGCTATAACCTCCTTTGTATGGCTGACCATTTCTCATTTTTATCTTTCTTTATTTAGCTTAATTAACCCAATTTAGAATTATAGAACTCTAATCTACACAATTTCTAAATTCAAGAGAGTAAACAATAAGAAGAGTTTAATTAATCACTTAGTTAATCTTTCTAGGATAAGAAAGGTTAGAATGTAAACAAGAGAAGGGGGTGGCCTTTTCATCAAAGGCATATCATTTGAATTTAATTCAATCGTTTGCAAAACATAAAAATCAAGAAAACCATAGATTTTTCATTAAAATTTATAAACAAAGTAAGAAAATTAGCTTACATGGAGCTTGTAAGCTCTCCTTTGGCTTGAGGGATTGGGGGTTCTACTATTTTTTGAAGCAATAGTGGCTACCAATTCACTTTGGAGAGGATTAGGCCAAAAACAATTGAATTATTAAAAAATTCAATGTAGATGGCTGAGGACAGGAGTAGAGTAATAGTGCATAAACACCATTAAGCTTTTACAAAGGCGGAGGCTTCTATTTATAGGAAAAAGTGAGCCTCTAACCAAGCAAACTGATTCTAGAATTTTCCAGATCAGTTTGGTCAATTTTTGACCATTTTTGGGTCACTTCAGCTTACTTTTTAGATCTAGTTTTGAAACAGGAGAGAGGAGAGATGAAAATATCTCATTTTATTGATTAAAAATTAGGGGTAATGATGAGAAAAAGGTGCCTACTTCATGAGGGAAGATACCCATACTGAGGTGTCAAAATTCAATTTTTTAATTCTTTTCTTTGGTCCTTAGTCCACTCTTCATCTTATGTGAGCATTTACTCATTTTTGGGGGGTTTTTCTTTTATTCTTCAATTTATCTCCTCCCTATACATGGATTGATCCTATTGGCCCATAGGAACCTTAATTGAACCATAATCTAAAAATTTCTGAAAATCTGGACCCTTAAGCTAAGGTCCTTTATACCTATTTTCAATTAATTCCAATTGCACATTGGAAACTTCTTTTTGAATTTTGGTTTTAGGGGAAACCATTTAGACACTAGGAAGATTTTTATATCCAAAAATATCACAATTTTGAATTATCTCTCTCTAGATATTTTCTCTCTCCAAGCCAAAACAGGGTAAAACAGGATCTTTCTTTTATTTTAGAGAGGGGAATAATTATAAGATCGGAAGGGGAGGTTCTTACACCTGCACACCTCAAAAGCTGGAGGGAGGAATCTTACATCCTACCCCACTTAAAAAACGCGAGATGTTCTCATCTCGCAAACTAGAGGACAACTCTTTCCCTTAGAATCCAATTGATTCTGGGGTTCCTTATAGTCTGGTCAACCCAACAGAATCCTAGGATAAAGATCCCTTATATAGAACTCATCATCAGATAACAATTCATTCAGATTATATCATTCATATCTTTAACACAATAATGGTCCATTAGACCAAAATTTCTATCTGAACATTCCTCCCTGGGAATTTCAATTATACAGGTTTTTAATTTATCATCCCTTAACTTGATGCACTGGGTCAAGTGTTAACAGTAGCAATCTGTCAAGCATAATCTACTAATCTCATAGTGATTTGTTAAAGTCATTATCATCATTCCAGTTACGAACATCATCAGAGGGACTCGTCCCATTCATCCTCATTGTGGTTTTGCTCAGCTTATCGCTTTTCAACCAAAATTTAGGAATCATCATTTTTCAATCAAAATCCAAATCAACTCATCAGTTCTCTCAACCAGAGTTTTAAAATCATATCAACCACATTCAAATTCATCATCTGGATAGCATTTTTGCTTATAATTTCAAGGTCTTAGATTTACTCGTATTATATACTACCAGTAAAGAGCTGCAATTATACCCTCGCTATATACGGGTAGTCACGGTACTTGGAATTATAAGGTAAATACCATCATGTCTAGGCCTCAAGCAAATCAAGGATGCAATTGCGGTACTTCCATCTAAAGACCCAATTATTAATTTATGAATTTCAGTCTGAATATCAATTTGTATGAATTTCATCACACAATTATAACCTTTTACTGCTACTTCATAAATTTTTGACATAGTCAGATCAAGGAAAAGACTTGCACTTGGATCATAGAGACCAACGCTTTTTTTCTCATTGAGAGGCACAGCCGTTGATTCTTTTCCATAGAATAATTTTTATCCGGGATTTACTTCATCTATTGTACCATAACAGAATTAAGTCTCTTTTTAGGGATCCATCAGTCCAACCTAACCCCATCAACCCGTGGGTTAGCCAACTGCCCAACCACTGTAGTGATGGGATCCATTTAAGAATTTGGTTAGGTTTTGTCCCAGCGGGTACCAGGGAAAAGAGTTCCCAGGCCCCCTAGCCGGATATTCATGCAAACTTAAAACTAGTCACACCACTTACACACCCACCAATATGAAATTGCCTTTTTCACAAATTCAGCTGTCTTTAAAACAATCTTTTAATGAAACTATAGTATCACTGATCATAATCCTCCAAAATATCCAGTTGAATCCTAATTTCCAATTTTTCCTTCATCGGTGTACCTATGGCATCATTGGCAACCAGAACGCTCACCACCTATCCACTCAGGGGCCTTTTCAATAGTTCCTAGCTCATAGTACTTGATAATATATTCACTTATAAAAATCAAAATGGAATCTCCGTTGAAGATCAGCAAGATCAACCAACAGATCCATATAAAAAAGCCTTGGACTCATCTGTTGAGGACCAGCAAGGTCAATCAACCAGATCCATGCCCGAATTCAGAAAACAACTCTTACTCCTTGTTTCAATATCTTCCACGACGCACGTGTGGGTATCTTCGATGACCCAGAGCTCGAGCACCGTATGGTCAGCACCCTCCTAGGATCCTTCTCGTAGGTCACCTAGCGCTTCACTCATAGGCCGCTTCCTTAGTCCCTCATCCACCGTATCGAAAACTCACCATTTAAATCAAACCGAGGCTAGTCAAGACCTCAGCCGACCTTGCGACGCGAGACGTCCTCCATTGACTCTCCGTCAGCAGCTGTTGCAACTTTATCAGTTAGGTCTCCACGACCTCATTCACAAGACGGTCAAAATGCTTCTCCAGCATTCTTGACATAAAACAATCATTTAAAAACAGGTCATAAATACAGTTTCTATAACGAACTCTCATCTTTCCACATTCTTCCACATCAATCCACATTATTTAATCCACATACATTTCATATGTATTCCCATTCTCATCCAATCACACATGTCATCACATCTATTCACTCAAGGACCGCTTCGTCGGCCCTCGTCCATCGTACCGGAAGCGCACCATTTTTCAACCATACCGAGATTGGTCAGGCTTTGCCGCGTGAGCCATCCTTTGAACACTCCCCGCCAACTGATTGCAACCGAACTTCCCTTAGAAAAACATATACCGAATGCTCCCTCCAGCATTCTGGCGTAAGACAGTCCTTTAGGGAAATAGGGTTTCTATGGAAGTTTTCAGTTTGATTTTCTTTCGAATACAAGGAGTATTTCTTGAATCAGTATCCCCAAAACTTCTTGATCGAAATTCTCAATTTCATACCTGAATTCCTTGAATTCTATAACCTTGATCCACAGATCAATTCGAAGGGTCTCAAACTTAGTTTCAGATTTGGCGGGAGTTTTGAGTGTATTTTTCTAAACTGGTCACACCTTTTCTTAAAACTGACGAAAGAGTTTGGTCTTGGTCATAGTCTGATTCAAGGTTAGAGTCGGATAAGATTTTTTCTGAACTATCTTTCTCGAAAAGGTTTGATAATTCAGTTACTATTTTACTGAATTTCTTTCTTTAAATATTCACTTAACTTATTTCTAAATTAGTTACGAATTTCAATAAGAAATAAATTAATCATTTATCTGAATATTTCAATCTCGATAGATTTCTTGAATTTTCTTTTTACAATCCGTGTGAATCTAAAACGATAGAAATTTCTCTCTTAGAGTATTTAATTATTCATTTATCAAATACTCATAGAATTTAAACCTAAAATTTAAGAGAATTCTAATTTTGATATAAAATTTCTTTATGCATCTATTTATGCATAAAAATTAGCTTCAATGTGAATAACACATTTATTTTAAAAAAAATCTTTTATGCATAAAATCAAATTTAATAGGAATAACACTTTTAAAATAAAAAGAAATTCTTTTTGCATCTATTTATACATAAAAATCAAGCTTAATAAGAATAGTACTTTTGTAATAATAAAAAATTCTATTATGCATCTTTCTATGCATAGAAATCAAATTTAATAAGAATAATACTTTTATAATTAAAAAAATTCCTTTATGCATCTTTCTATTTATAAAAATTAAATTTAATAAGAATAACACTTTTGTAATAATAAAAATTCCTTTATGCATCTTTCTATGCATAAAAATCAAATTTAATAAGAATAACACTTTTGTAATAAAAAAAATTTCTTTATGCATCTTTCTATGCATAGAAATCAAGTTTAATAAGAATAACACTTTTGTAATTAAAAAAATCCATTATGCATCTTTCTATACATAGAATTCAAATTTAATAAGAATAACACTTTTGTAATAAAAAAATTTTCTTTATGCATCTTTCTATGCATAGAAATCAAATTTAATAAGAATAACACTTTTATAATTAAAAATTTTCTATTATGCATCTTTTTATGTATAGAAATCAAATTTAGTAATTAATATCAGTGATATCCATGCATATTCATAGGTGAATATATACATGGAGTAATTAGAATATTTCTTTTAGATGCAAAAATGATGAAAATTACTATTTTAGAAAAGCATAAAAACAAACTCTTTTTCACAAAATTTTGAAAAGTTTTGCCGTAACCTCCTTTGTATGGCTGACCATTTCTCATTATTATCTTTCTTTATTTAGCTTAATTAACCCAATTTAGAATTATAGAACTCTAATCTACACAATTTTTAAATTTAAGAGAGTAAACAATAAGAAGAGTTTAATTAATCACTTAGTTAATCTTTCTAAGATTAAGAAAGATTGAAATGTAAAGAAGAGAAGGGGGTGGCCTTTTCATTCAAAGGCATATCATTTGAATTTAATTCAATCATTTGTAAAACATAAAAATCAAGAAAACCATAGATTTTTCATTAAAATTTGTAAACAAAGTAAGAAAATTAGCCTACATGGAGCTTGTAAGCTCTCCTTTGGCTTGAAGGATTGAGGATTCTACTTTTGTTTGAAGCAATAGTGGCCACCAATTCACTTTGGAGAGGATTAGGCCAAAAACAATTGAATTATTGAAAAATTCAATATAGATGACTGAGGAGAGGAGTAGAGTAACAGTGCATAAACACCATTAACATTTTACAAAGGGAGAGGCTTCTATTTATAGGAAAAAGTGAGCCTCTAACCAAACAAAATGATTCTAGAATTTTCCAGATCAGTTTGGTCAATTTTTGACCATTTTTTGATCAATTCAGCTTATTTTTGGATCTAGTTTTGAAACAGGAGAGAGGAGAGATAAAAATATCTCATTTTATTGATTAAAAATTAGGAATAATGATGAGAAACAGATGCCTACTTCATGAGAGAAAATCCCCACACTGAGGTGTCAAAATTCAGTTTTTTAATTATTTTCTTTGGTCCTTAGTCCACTCTTCATCTTATGTAAGCATTTACTCATTTTCAGGGGGGTTTTCTTTTATTCTTCAATTTATCTCCTCCCTACACTTGGATTGATCCTAGACCCATAGGAACCTTAATTGGACCATAATCCAAAAAATTTTAAAAATCTGAACCCTTAGGCTAAGGTCCTTTATACCTATTTTTAATTAATTTCAATTACGAAAGTTCTTTTTGAATTTCTGTTTAAGGGAAAACCATTTTAGACACCACGAGGATTTTTATATCCAAAAATATCTCAATTTTGAATTATCTCTCTCTAGATATTTTCTCTCTCCATACCAAAACAGGGTAAAACAAGATTTTTCTTTTATTTCATAGAGGAAAATAATTATAAGAGCAGAAGTTTTACACCTGCACACCTCAAAAGTTGGAGGGAGGAATCTTACACCACTCCCTTACCTAGTTGCACACGGGGATTTCACCCCACTACACACACACCCCTAGTGTAGTATGAGGTGTGTAGTTGGGTTTTTGCTCCTCGAAAATTGAAAACCCATCTTCAATCATAGTAACCTTCCAATCACCCTTTACTTTTTTCTAATTTGACCACCCTGTTAATAGCACCTTATGCATTGTGCATGCTTCTTAGGCACCCAAACATTGAATATTTAAGTTTTATGTGAGTGTTAACCTTCTAAATCTATGATTCTAGCCCAAAAGACTTCCATAGTTTCTTCTTGCTATCATTGCATTACTACACCTATGATAGCCAACTTACTATTTTTTGTGAATGATTTAATTTTAGCAAAATTAGTTGTTGACGATATTGAACATCTAATGGCTTCATACGATTTTCGTGGCTACTATTTTTCATTCACAAATTGTTGTTTGTAGGTAGTAAATGTTCTATTAAAAAATAGCCACAGAGATGAAATCCTATGATGATTAATGTTTTTTATTTAGTAGGCTAATATCAACACAAACTACCACTTAACATACTTTTACAAGATTAAAATGTCAATTTAAATAGCCATAACATGCATGATAATTGAGCTTACTCATGATAGATAATTGATAGTACAAAAGGTAATAATGCTTGTCGAATGGAGCTACATCATATTATTGGTCAATAAGCTGATGAAACTATAAAACTATTAATAACTACAGTAGTAAATAACAAAAGTAACAAGCAACAACACGACATATCAAAATTTAAAAAGAAAACCATAGAATAGGTTTTTCTTCCTTTTATGGGTGAATAAATCCACCTTATGCTTCTGAAGAGGAGCTCTTAGATTAACAACTTATATGCTATTATGTGAGTAGGCGCTTACTAGGGATGACACCTAGGTGGAAAGTTATCTAGACATGCATTCTTTTACTGAGCAAGGTCTCCCAAATTCCAACCAAGTCCAAGTCCATGTGAATATTAATCTTTGTGACACACTCTTCATTAAATGGTAGCTCTGGTTCCACTTGGAAAGACATACCTAGCATGGTTTGGCACCAGTAGCTTAGTTGATGGCTTTGTTTGACTTCTTAATATAAAGGGTCCTCAACTACTTACTGACTTGGTTGGCCAAGTTTCTCTTTTTTCCCAAGCGTTGTCTCTTCTATTCGTCCTCCTTTGCCTTTGTATTTACTTCTCTCTCTTTGATGGTCTAGGTTTTTCGAGGACCTAGGACCTTGAAACCTGCATGGCCCCCTTTCCCTTGGGGACTCAAAATGTTCTTGGTCTCTCCCTTGTCACTTGATTTCCCTTACTCCTTTCCCCCATGTTAGAGGGAATTTATTTCCTTGTCTTCAATCCACTCTTGATGTTTGCTAGGGTGAAGGCTCTTCTTATCCTTGCATTCCTCTTCTTGAGATTTGTGTTCTCTTTCCATGTTCAACATGACCATGGTAGGGTCATTAAATTGGAGTCCTTTATCGGATGCATCATTTAACTTGTGGCCTAATCTACCCTAGGTGCCTAGATTGGCTCCCTGTCCAACAAACTTATTAGTCCCTCCTATTTTGGGCTCAACAAACAAGCACCCCATCTGTGCAATAGATAACAAGAAATATGATGCCAGTAAGAAATAGCAAGATCAACTTTAAAAAGATAGCTATCAAGGAAACAATACACAAGTGACACCATGGTGTAATATAATTTACATTTCTACAATCAAATAATCTTTTCATAATGGAGCCTTTTCTTAAACAACTTTACAAAGCCTTTTACAAAATCCCCTCGTGAGAGTGATCCTTAAGCCAAACACTGTCGATATATGGTATCAACTTATATAGATAACCTAGCATATACGCTTCTCAAATATCCATGTCCTTAAGCCAAACACACTGTCGATATATGGTATCAACTTACATAGATAACCTAGCGTATACACTTCTCAAAATATCCATGTCCCTTTGATGGAAAAGAAATTACCCTCTTTTAGCACCTATAGCTTTGATTAATCATGATTAAGCTCACATATCCAAGGTTGCAAAGAAAACACTAGAAAACACTACACACCAAAATATAAAGAAAACACTAGAAAAAGTTTTGAAAGGAATACAAAGAAATGCTTCAACAAGATACAATCCACAATTTCTTCTCATGACCTGCTTCATATAATTAGTATGACCTAACTTCTTGCACTAACCTCGCGCTTGGCTTTGGTTTTGTGCAAACTCCAGAGTTGCTCTTCCATTTAATATGTGTGTAAGTTTCGCATTAACAAATGCAAGCAATTGTAAACCATCCAAGGTCTCAATACTAACTGCTCCACTCTTGAAAAAAAACCATAATACAATAGGGGCCGAGTTATCAAAGCTTTTTAGCTTCTTCTTGGTCCTTTCTACATGGTACATCAAGACCTACCCGAAACTTCTTGGTCCGAAGATTTGTGTCAAACCATCACCTTATGTAACCACTTTTTAGCCCACATCCCAACTACATTCGAAATCTTTTTCTTCATATCTTTCAAGATCTCGAGCCATGGCTTTATCATCATGTATCACTTTGTTGAGCACAAGCTCCAACCGTGGTCTCTAGCCCCCTTTTCACTTAACATTAATCAACTAAAGTGCTTGGTGGACAAGAACCTTACACTTGTCAAACTAAATTCAGTTTCATGCATGCATGGGCTGCTTTGCTATAAAAAGGCAAATCCTGAATACTAGAAACTTTGAATCAACTCCAATACCAATCAACTACTACAGCGTCATTATCATATTATCACAAAGTGGGCAGTTGAGGACAACTGGAAAACTCATGGAATTCAAGTGCTCGACAAGGGAGCTTTCTTCATCTTGGTTGTACCCTCCACATCTCTCTAAACACACACGCAGTCTTGCTAATGTCAACATTCTGCTAGTACCAGCTCATAGTCACTCACTACCCCGGACTGAACACACCACTGCCTCAACTCAAAAATCCAGGGCAGACAAATACCCAAGATGTTTCATGGGAGGGCAACGAAGAGGACAGACCAAAGTAACTGCATGAAGAGTCGAAACACATCCAAGTATAGAAACTCATGGTAATGCATTCCTTTTCAAGTACAACGCACATACACTTGGACCACTATTGGGCTCTGCCGAAATCCTTTGATTTTAGAACTCGTTTTATATATATAAATAATAGAACCAGGTTAAACTACTATAGTAAAATGATCTGCAGCATGAATACATCAACATCTATGTGCTGTCCAGTACCATCATCAACTGCCAGTGAACTAGTAAGAGTATACCAACTCCAAAATGCTGTGCAACCCTTGGACCAACCACCCTCTCCAGAATGCAGCATACTTTTTTCCTTTTCATAGTTCAGTACTAAGAGTCAGCCCATCTAACAAAACCAAACGGAGAAAGGGAGGATCAAAGCTCAAGCAGGCTCCAAAATCCCACACAAGACCTAGAGTACCTATTAGACACATGTTAATAGCCCATGCCACACCATCCTTCCGTACAGAAAATACACTAAAAGTTGAACTTCCCCTAATTCCAAAAGAATGAATCGGTTATACATGTTAACATAATGCTATTTAACAGTCTCTAGAATTCAGCACAATAAGGCACACCCTAGAAAAGGGTCGATAAGAACCTCTTCCCAAAATGCTTTGAGCTAAGAGAGGATCTTATATTGAGCTGTACAAACTGAATGGGGGGCCATTTCTTCAGGTGGTGAATCCTTTCAAGTTGGCTTGATACAGGGGTCCGACAGACTGAAAGGAGCAGTTTAAGAGCAGCAACCGCCCTTCGGTGGAAGTGGCTTCCCCTCCAGCACAAGCCTTGGCTTGTTGGTGGCATTCATTGCTGGTTGATTAGCCATCCTGGGAAAACAATTGATACAGTATGTCATCAGTACCATGCAATAAATAGAAAACAGGGCACACACAGGTCCTTTTAAAGTTTCCAGTCACGAGCAAAGAGATCACCTGTTCTTGATCTCCGCAGCCATTGTCATAAAGGCCTCCTCAACGTTACTTGCATTTTTTGCACTCGTTTCCAGAAAGGGGATGCCAATTTCATCAGCAAAGGCCTGTACATACCAGAAAAACAGAATGATACAATATTCTGCTTCATTTACTTCCCCAAGGTAATATGCTTAAGCAGCAGACA
The DNA here is from genome assembly GCF_041138505.1 of Cibotium barometz. Lineage (NCBI taxonomy): Eukaryota > Viridiplantae > Streptophyta > Polypodiopsida > Cyatheales > Cibotiaceae > Cibotium > Cibotium barometz. The sequence goes on along the minus strand of NC_141057.1, from coordinate 13,494,607 downwards.
TGCGCTGGTAAAACTTCTTCGGTATCCTACCTTGGCAGTTTGAGTGTCAACAACTTTCTTGGCTGTCAGATCACTCTTATTACCCACCAGAAGCTTGTTCACACTTTCATTTGCATAGCGATCTATTTCATTCAACCACTGCTTCACATTGTTGAAACTCTCCTGGTCTGTCACATCATATACAATCTGAAAAGGTACGATGGCATGAATCTCTTTTTTTCTTATCACAGGCTTCAAAATGGTTCAGAGATAACAAACTGAGACAAGGCCAGTAACGTTCAAATTACACTTACAATAATTCCATGGGCTCCTCTGTAATAGCTACTAGTAATTGTCCTGAATCGCTCTTGGCCAGCAGTATCCCACTGCATGATACAATGTCAACAACCACGGCCAGCTTACCTTGGAAGACTAAAGAGAGACAAACAAAATGAACAACACATACTCCATCGTGCGGGTCACATAAAATCCTATGTTTGCATGACCCTAAATAAATACAGAATACAAATCCTCCTGTATATAGGTGTCACATGCTCTCAACACATCTTCTAGGTTCTGTGCTACTTGACACGTTAGCATCAGCCTTCATGTATACAGAATAGAAACATGCTTTTCCAAAACATGGTAAGTAAATTTAAACAAACAGAAGCATACTTTCTAGGCTACCTATGATCACATCAGCCTTTATATATACTGTGTCAAAACACTCTTAATGGAACACTAGTGTGTGGGACATTAATTACAGTCTGAGACATGCTGTCTGGGCTACCTATGATCGCATCAGTCTTCATATACAGAGGCACTCTTAATAGAAAACTAGTGTGTGGGACATTAATCACAACCTTAAGCATGGTACCTAACTACTCCATTGCACACTGATATGGAGCAGAAAAGTATATTGAATCACTACTTACAATCTGGAGCTTGATGGTTTTGCTATCGAGCTCAACGGTTCTAATTTTCTGCAATGCCATAGGAGAAAGTCACACATAGCACTACAATTATCATCAAGCCTAGCTGCAGAATTAAAATATGAAACACTCACAAAGTCAACACCAATGGTACTGATGTAGCTCTCCAGATAGGAATCATCCTGATGAACAGCATAAGCTTAGACTCAGGTTTGTAAAACACAGACCCTATACACCAATATCAAGAGCAATTACAGAAAACTTACTGCAAATCGAAGTAAAAGGCATGACTTTCCAACCCCGGAGTCACCAATGAGTAACAGCTTGAACAGATAATCACTGCAAACGCCACCATAAATCAGCATTATAAATCATCTTTACTAGTGCATGAAAACATTTAATTAAGCCACGTCAGTGCATCCAATCCACAGAGAATAAGTTTATGGAGTTACAAAACATCTCTCAAGCGAGAACGGCTTCAATCCTTCGCATGTAAAAAAACAGGAGTGATCACAGAAACAATAGAATACTTCCATTTGCAAACTACATCTGGAAAATGGTTTACGGATCCGGCTTGATGTCCTTGCGTCCACAGATCTCAATAAAACGAACACAAATCCATCAAGAATGAACTTTTCCGCAGAGAGCACTCAGACCATAGTTACACAGAAAACCAGACGTGATTAAGGGGCCAGATCCCAAAGTAAAAAGCTACAAAGGCACCAACGACCTGTAGCCCGGGACAATAAATGGCAAGGAACTCCTAAAAAAGCCAGAAGAAAAAACACAGAAAACTTGGGAAAGAACAAAACCCTAGAAAAGTACAGGAAAAGCAAGAGAAGAAGAAACAGATCTGAGAAACGAAGTACTTACTATTCGGGATTCATGATCGCGGGAGGGCGATTCGAAGCGGCGCTGGACGATCTTTCCTGACCCAACAGCGCTGGCGTCCTTCTCAAACAGGCAGAGGAAAGAGGGCAGCGATAAAATAATTAGGCAGATGGGTGGGTGTTATGTGATGGTGATCAAGCTATTATTAATCAAGTATTCACCCTCGTGGGGTGAAAAACCCAACTATAAATTAAGCATGACTTTCTGAAATGCTTTTTTGGTGGTCGGTTATGAATATGTGTGAATGTGTGTGTGTGTGTGTGCTGGGAAATGATTTTCTTTCTGTCTTTTAGAAGAATTGTGTGAGCCTACAACATTGCTAGTAGATCTACCTAAATCTACCTAGTTCTCCACTCGCACCCTGCTGTGACACTGCCCTCCTCACCCGTGCACAGTTTGCCCCCCTTACACTTCCGTCACGTGGCTAGAGAAAGGTTTTATGCCATGTGGCTACAGCTCTTGAAATATTGTGTTACAGTGCAGACATTGTGTGAGCCTACAACATTGCTAGCAGATCTACCTAGCCCCTATAGAAGCACAGTGTGACTACACAAACAACTAGGTAGAGAAATTGTGAGAATAAAAACTCCCATATGCATTTGAGCAGTCCCCCAAAAACTAGTAATAATAATTGTGAGAAGAAAACTCATGTTTACCCATTTTCTATGGTGTTATATGAAAGTTTTTCAAATCCATGTCAAAAAATACACTAAAAACATCATTCTATATATAAATTTCCAAAAAGAAAAAAAGATTTTTTTCGGGAGCAAGGAAGCCTATCAAAAATTAAGCTTGCTTTCAATTGATAATTGTCACATTCACTTGGGGTTTGGCCAACCCAAGAAAAGAAAAAACTAAAGAACAAAGACTAGCTAAGTAGATGGTGAAAATAGTGCACAACTCAAGAAAAAAACAACTTGGCTTTTGTTAATTCTCTAAATGAGTATTCATTTTGTAACCCTGCATTGTTCTTATCTATCTTCTCCATCCTCACATTGCTTGATATTAGCTCCTCAATCAAGTGGCAAGAAGAATCTACTCATTTTATCACAGGGTCTTGAAGGGTTTTCTAGAGGTGTGCTTATAAAGGTCTTTTGTAGATTTCTCAAAGATTTCAAGCACTCCAACCTCTTGAATATATCAATTTAAAGATCTTCTATAGATTTCTCAAAGGTTTCAAGCATGCCAACATCTTGAAATATAGCCTTCGAATGTAAACTTGTCATAGGTCTTATGTGAAACTATAATTTTTACACATTTCACATTCTCTCATGTACTTGTTGGGGCATCTAATGGAGTAGAAGGAATCTCCTTGGGCAAGAAGAGGGGAGACTTTCAAGGGAAAATACATCTTCTTTTATGCTAAAAGTGTCATGCACCAATGGTTAACCTTAGCCATCGAGGGGGATTGAAACATTAGTTTATACAAACCCCTACATTATCAAATTTGCAAGTATTTACCTTGGATATATTGGTAAAGAGGTGAAGCTTGAAGCTTGTGTTTGGAGACTATGCAAAAGAGCTAAGTGAAAAAGTAATTTAATACTATTGCTTGTTTTTAATAATCGGGCTTGCCATATTTCTTTTGTATTTTACTCTAGGTTTTGCCATTGATGAGAACTATATTCTTCTACAAGTGTAAATTTTCACACACCAAGCCCCTTCTCATGTGGAAAAAGTAGAACAAAGGGAAGCAAGTGTGTGTGAGAGAGAGTTTACTAAGGGAATTTAACTTGTAAGGATTATACACAGTAAATAGAACACCTTGTGCCCCTCCAAGTACCTAGCAACCAAAGCCAATGTCTATTTGAAGTAGGATATAGGCATATGTTACCATCTAGTAGTTTTTAGAAAACCAAAATCCAATTGATAAGTTCAAGGGTAGAGGGGACCTAGTTATGCACATGTGCAAGTCTAGTTTTGATGAGTTTACTCTTAGAGGGCATCCTAAAGTCTAATAGAGGTCTTAGACCTTTACCCTAAAGTTACTATAGAGAGTGCAACCTTAACCCAAAACACGTCCCTTGTGAACGAGTGCGAGAATGCAACAATATTGTCTTACTCTATATTGTTCATCTTTATTAAAAAAGTCGAGTAAAAAGTCCAATTTTTAGATTAACTATGCATGCCTTTACCAAGCTCTTTTAATCAATAAGACAAATAGATAGCACTATTAGGAAAAAGTATAAATGAGTATGTTTATTAATCAAATATGTAGTGATCAAAAGTTTCCACTCATATATAACAATTTTTCCTTTTATCATGCCTCCTTTGCGTGAATTGATTAACTTATCAGTGTAACTTTTGTAGCTATCTCAATAATCTTTGGCAAAAACATATTAGATCACAAATCATAATATTAAATTAAGTATGTTTATTGAATAATGTAAGATTTGTTTGTAAGTGTAGTTCATGGACTTACTTAACACTCATAAAGGTTATTATCAAGAATTCAAAGCAAGAAAGCCTTTATCATTAGCTTTATTATCATCTATAAGGGATGTTGCACAACAGTTATTACTAGAATTTTGGTGGCCTTGCTTTGAACACCATTTACAATCTATTATAGATGCATGAGCACATGAAGGAATACATAATAACATTTCTTTTTAAAGTAGTAACTTTAACCTCATTAATAATAACATTTCTTTTTAAAGTAATAACTTTAACCTCATTAATAATCAAATCAAGCATTAGTCAATAAGTTACTCTAAAAAGAGCATATTACTATTTCTTATAAATAGCTAGCAAAAGGTGAAAATGGTCACAAGGCACACACCAATCTTAATCAAAGACATTACGTCATCACTTACGATTTGGGGTTTAGGGAAACATTACCTAAAATTAGCAACTTTTGGATGGAAGATTGTAGCCAAGGTCATGGTCAAATAAACACTAAGTTGTTGATTTTGTCAATAAGCAACTTTCGGATGGAAGGTTGTAACCAAGGTCATGGTCAAATAAACGCTAAGCTATTGATTTCATCAAGCAATTCAATATTTTTAGTCAATATACCAAGTTCATCATGGTGACATGTTACATAATTATGGAAGTGGCTTAGTAACTTGGGTTGTTGTTGTGAAGAGACAACTGAGGGGGTATACATTGCCAAATCCTCTTAAGACTTATCTTTCATGCTATCATCTAGTCTAATGGCTAGATGACAAGAAGCATCTCATGTCCCTAATACACTTAGAATAACACGACCATGAAAGCCCATGATCATGCAATCCCATAATAAATTGTGGCATCAACACTCGCTATCTTCACATATCATATTCAAATGTTCCATTCAAGCTACAAATTCATGCACACTTTCTCCTTTCATTTTGGCTGATGGTGCTCAACTATGTAGTCTCACTCCATTCCATTTCGAGAATATTTAATTATTAGGCACTTACACTAGGCATTTTCGTAGCATTTTGCATAGCATTTAGCACATGATATGACCTTTAGAAACACGGCACAAGGTCAATTGTGATAAAACACTAGTAAGTATAAAAAACAACTATATTGTAGGAGGTTATTTTGACTTGGATTGTCAATGTAGAGGGTAATGTTTAGTAATAAACTTTAATGACATGTTATGATGTGCTTGGGCCATAAGAAATTGAGGTTGTAGTTAGAAGAATGACGTGCTATCTACACATCATTCTTGGGCCATAAAAATTTGATGATGCATTATGATGTGCTTGGGCCATTAAAAAACGAGGTTGTAGTTAGAAGAATGATGTGCTATCTACACAGCATAGGCATGAATAGAATGTAGATAGATTAAGGTTTACATATTATTGAGCAAAGGACTAGGTGTGCGATGTGCTACATGTACCCTCTCTTTTGTATAAAGGACTAGGAGTGCTACATGTATCCTCTCTTTTTTGTATAAAGGAGGAGTGCTACATGTATCCTCTCTCTTTTGTATAAAGGACTAGGAGTGCTACATGTGTCGTCTCTTTTTTGTATAAAGGACAAGGAGTGCTACATGTATCCTCTCTTTTGTGTAAAAAGACAATTTCTCTAGTACTCGGTTAAGATTGCTTCAAGCTGTTAGCTCCTCTGCACTCTCTTGAGCTCCATGCTACATGATTATACTCCTCATGCGCTTTAATCTATGCAATGCTACTCCATTAATCCTCTTTATAACCTCATTGGGTGGGTTCTCAAGCTCCATGTCTATTGCTTCACACATTCCCACTTTAAATGAGATTTAATGTAGAAATTCTATGCACAAATTACATAATTTGGTAGCTTAGTGAGAAAACTAGGAGTAGATTTCTACTTTGCTCAAGCACAAAATTCTCAAACCATGTTTTATGGATGAGGTTTCATGGTTTTTTAAGAATAGGGAAAGTTCTTGGTTTTGAGAAAGGAGTTCGAAGATTGAGTTGTTTTCTAGTTCAATACCATAACAGAAAGTAAGGAATAGGAGAAGAAGTTAGAAAGAGCTAAGGGAGGAAGGGTATACAAGCTACCAAGCAGCTTCCTCCCCCTCTATATTTGTAAGCTCAAGGAAAAAACAAATTTGTGGAGACTGCTACCTAAATGAGAGTCGAGCCCCAAATCGTCTTATTACACTAAGAAAATTGAAGGATGAGCTACCTAAATTTGTGGAGGATGAGCTACCTAAATGAGAGTTGGGCCCTAAATCCTCTTATTATAATAAGAAAAATGGAAATTGTGAACGAATATAGTAATGAAAAAACACATCAATCAGGAGAAGGCAAATAAGAAGAGGAAAAAGAGGAAGTGAGAGAATGCTAAGGTTCTTCTTTAGCTTCTTTCTTAAACTCCTTGTGTTCTTATTATTTTCATTCATTGACAAAAAGAAGACAAAGATGATGATGATAATAATGAAACAAAATTAGAAGAAGAAGAGGAGAATATCTTCTTTCTCCTTCTCCTCCTCTTGCTATTATTAGTCATAACCTCTATGGGGACGCCCATTATTTTATTTCGGGATATTTTATTTTGGATACACCTTTTATTTATATCATCTACCAAAATTAATGTGTTTAATCAGATGTGTGCGCTGGTATGATAACTAATATGTTTAATCAGTTGTGTGCATTGGTATAATATAGTTATGATTAATGTATTAAATCGGTTGTGTGCACTGACATGCCGAAAGGGGGGCGTTGTTGTGGGAGGGGTGTGATGGATGCCATTGGCAGTGGGGGCTGAGGTGGGGAGCACAGCTTGAGGGCACGAGGGGGATGGCATTGTCGGGGGAGGGGGTGTAGTCGGCTAAGCTGGGTGAGGCACAGGAGTGATTGCCAACATTACTCCACCATCTCACATTTTTAACCCGCATTGGACACCTCTCTAGCGTCGATGCCTTCCCTTGGGAAAACTGTCACTTCATTTGGCCGTTGACATTAAAAATGCTAATATAATATATTTTATGTGTGCAATCGCCTCTTATTTATGAAAGGCGCATCATGGGATTAATTATGGAGATTACATTCTTAGTTTAAGTGTTTCCACAAGCCTAGGTGGCCTTGGATAGCCATGGACCTATATTTTAAGTATGGACGCTCAAGGTGTGAATGCTGGGGGTCAAGATAAGGGTCAATTTGTATTCTCACCATTCATTCTCTTATGCAACTAATAGAGTGCTCTTCTTCTCTACTCTCTTACTCTCTTTTGTGTCTTGCTTGCTTGCCTAATTCAATTAGAGCTACTATATGCTCATTGTATATGTGTGAGTGCATGTGTGAGAGGGAGATTGGGTGAGAGGAGGGTCGAGCTTCCATTGGAGTGCAGCGGAGCGGCATCGTTTGGAGTGGAGCTTTAGAGTGTGGCTACGTAGTAACATTGTCTCCTATGAGAATCCGAGCACAAGCGTTCATGAGGTGAGTGACACACCTTGCCCATGCAATTGTAAGCTAGGTTATGGAATATTAGCTTCTTGGTTTGAGCTGTTTTATGCTCCCGAGTGTGGTTGGGCAAAGCCCTATGACCTTGGTTAGTTCCTACACTTTTTCTATGGTGCAAGGGCTTCCCACCATAAATGATGCCGCTATACCGACGAGGAATAGCCCTACCGCATAGCCACAATGCATTTTGAATGCGTATGTGTGTATGAATGAATTACGTTATATTTTTGTTTTTTGTTTTTTCAAGAATGGTAGAAATGAATTGCTAAAAATCTGCCCATTTTGTGGCATTGATGGCATTATTATTGAAATCTGCAATTTGTTCAATTTCTGTAATTTTTACATGTTTCTCAATTTCTACATGTTTTGCATTTTCTATGAGTGCTATAATTTGTGCATCTAGGTTAATTCTTCTTCCACTTATCATTTACAAGTTCGATTTGTGGTTTTCTGTATTTCCTATTTTCTGTATTTTTTTATTTTGAAATAAAAAAATAGACAATTGAACATTAAATTGAAAGAATTGGGTTAAATAGACCACAAAATTGGTTTCCTAACATAGTGTTTATCCCAATTTTGACTCCTTACTACGTGGAGAAATTGGGATAAAAACATAAATTAGGGGAGGATTTGCAACACACAGCAATTTATGTGTTTTCTATACATTTTGCGTTTTTTCATTAGTGTAATTAACATGAGTTAATTATGCTTAATCCTCACTGTAATTTGGGGCATCTTGATTGGCTGGCCGTATTTAATGTGTGCAGGCTTTTAGGCCACTAGCCCAAATATTTTGTTTTGATTGGCTATGCATGCAGGCCCCAAGTTAAAGATTCTAGGAAAACCCCTTTTTGGTAAAACCGAAAATTAAAATCGTAAATAGTAAACCAAAAATGTAAAAAGCAAAAAAAAAGGTTAAAAAAGAAAAAAAGTGAAAAGTAAAAAGGTAAAAGGTTCGGGGGTTAAAAATGAAAATTTTTAATAAGTGCACGCACAAACTTGCATAATATATATTATGTTTTAAGCTATTGTGATCATGTTGACGCAACTTTTGTGACACCCAAAAAATTTACATTTTTACTCAACTATGGGAGCCAATGCCTGTAGCGCTTGACTGACCCAAAAAAATACATTATTTTTGGTGCTAGACGGGTTAAGAAACACAAAAGATGTGTTTTGGAAAAACTTTAGACAATCTAATTTTTTTTTTTGGAAAAAAATAATGAAAATTTTCAAAAATTCTCAAACTTGTCTAGGGCATCTATTCTAACACCCCATATTTGCATGCACCTACGATATGGGCATGTATTAGAGGCCAATATAGACGATAGTGCATCTATCAAGCTAGGTGCATACCAGCCTACACTAGGCTTAGGACCTTCGGTCAGAACCCAGTTTACCATTATACAAGGACCTGTACTAGGGGCCAATGATACTTCATCAAATTTTGAGTTAATGGACAGATCCCTAATCCCAAGAAGTGTGAACCCTAACCAAGTCTCACTAGTCAAGCTAGCTCTACCGGTCTTTTTGATCGCAGCATAGCTAGCTACCTCAGAGGTTCAGCCTCAACCGCTACCTCTAAACCAAATCTTATGACTTATAGACCATATGATGAAGGAGTTTAGGTTGACTCGAGAGAGACACTTGGTGTACTCTCATCGTTTTGCAATCAGGGAGCGTTCACGTTGATATCCCTGTCCATATAGCGCCTGTTACACCTATTGCATCTATGACCATCGAACCATTCCCTACACAAGTGCTTATGCTCGATGGTGGTAAGACATTAGAAGAAGTGCATGCAGTAGAGGCACTCATCCAGGTGTCTAGAGCAAAGGAAGAAGAGAATTTGCAAGTGGCACAACAACGATTAGTAGCCCAAACATCCCAGTACACCCAAAAACGAGTCCCAAGCTAGGATTGCACAAGTAGGACCTGCTGACAGTCTCGACACAAGCAATAACATTGTGTCTACCTCGGGGAAAGAGCTAGGCTTGTAAGTCATGGATCAACATCTTCTCACAAATGATTGGAAGTATGACGCGTCAACAGAGACTCTTATGAATTTTGTCACAGGCCAAGCTTATGGTGTTAGTTGGGAAGGGATTGTCCAATCAATATCTGGGGCCACAACAGAGGAGGAACGATTGCAGGTATTTGCGATTGCATATATAGGGTCATTGAACATGAAAGGATCCAAAGACTTATGGTGCAAGTTGGGACATCCAAAGCAAGAATGCCCACAATGAGCGAAATGGTAACATCTGTGAACCCAGTGGATCCTACTTTTGTAGTATCACCCACATCTTCTAACCCATAAGGCCATGCTGCAGGGACTTAAGAACATACTAGCATGAGCTTCGCCTTCTTAGATCCTAGAGTTGCCCAAATAGCTAAGCTAGCTTATAAATTCACTAGAGATGGAAGTATTTTGATCAAGTGTGTCATAGGAGAATGAAATGAGGTTTCCAAGACCAACGAGTTTAGTCTAACGTTAGATGGTAAGGCTGGGGATTGGTATAGAACTCTCAGGGTCAAGGAATGCTTGAACTTCAGTGCTCTTAGGGGAGATTGTTCATGAAGAAAATTGTGCATAAAGGAATCTTATGGGGTGTAGCTTCACAGATACACCCCAAAAGTCGAGAGAGAAGAAGAGGAATCAGTTAGAGATTTCATTAGTGTCTCAAGCATTTAAATTCTCATTGCCTTTTGCATGAACACTATTCGAATAATCAATTGTTGGATAGCTTCATCCATGGACTTAACCATGAAGCGATCTATAATGGCTTAGTCATTAGAGGGATCACTACATGGGATGAAGTCATAATAAATGTCATACAACCAATCTCATGGTCAAGGGAGCTAAAGCATTGGATTCTAAATCTATTGCTTTTGGAGTCATGGGACATAGCACCTCTACAGTTAAACCCCTTGCTAAAGGTAACACTTTAGCACAGATGAATTTCACAGATTTCATTAAGGCACTCCAAGAGGGAATGAAGGCCAATAGAGCCCCAAAACGTGCATATATACCCAAGGAGAGATTTTCAATGGTGCTTAATCTACCAACAAAGACATTCGACTAGTGAGTGTCTAGTTCTAAGGGCACGCTATAATGGTAATTGTACTTTTTGTGCACGTTGTGGTCATAAGGCTTCATAGTGCCACACGTGTTTGCAAACTCTTGCATGCTTCTAGGCCTCAATAGTTGGCTTTACAAACCCCATAAGCCATAATGCCTACGGCAACATCTCAACCCAATGTTGATTAAACGACACAACTACCTATTACAAGGGGGATTTACAATGCACAAAATGTGTCATTACCTCCACCAGTTTTGGGACCTTAACTTCCACCCTCGAGGATCACACCATTGAATCAAATAGGTTTTGAGGAACCTACTTGAGTATCTAGAATACGAGGATCACACCATTGAATCAAATAGGTTTTGAGGAACCTTTTGAGTGTCTAGAATATGAGGTTGACTTGGACAATGCCTCACATGTCACTTAGGACTCCACAGAGCTTTATCCGGACTACTATGCAGTCGATGCAAGAGGCAGAGATAAACTAGTATACTAGCTAGCCGCACAGTAGGAAGAGGTCGAGACATCAGCTCTATTCTTCAATGCTATCATCGTCAAGGACCACACTAAATAAGTGTCCTATTAGAAATCAACCAATCACCCAAGTTGTATCTTCCAGCATGCCACCTCAACCTGTAATCGTTATGGCATAGATCATTAGATCAAAGATTTCCCAATGAAAGTGGCGGTTGTAAATTAGCAGAATGGTCCTACCACACACCTCTCAACATGATTGGAGTGGGTGGGAAACCTCACAAATTGATTTTGAGGAATCCCAACGTGTCTGTGAATGTAATAATGAGACTCATGGCTCAAAACACACCTTTTGTGGAAAAGAAAGTAGAAAACCAAGCTACTTCAGCAGGCGGGATCCAAAAAGAAGAGGGGCCATAGAAGAAAGAAATATATAAAAGGGGAGAAACCAAAGAAAACAGAATGAGTGAACTTGGGAAACTTGACCAACTAGTCTACATGAATGATATTGATGAGGATTCTGATTTACTGGACACACAGGTTGGTTCTTCTGAACAAACTAGAGACACTCAAACAAAAACTAAGGAGACAAAAAAGGAAGGGATTCAAGCCCCCAAGAAACCAAACAAAGAGAAACTTGGTTCATGTCCCGACCCTGTAAAAGAATTGGACTAACTTCATGAGCTTAGGGATATGGTAACACATACTCAAGAGGAGTTAGAACCAAGACCAAAACAAGTAAACATCTCTGACACTTTGCATCCAAATAACCTAAAGTCGATCGTCGTAACCCACAAACCCTTATATATACCTAGTGTCATCCTTGAGGTTAGTGAGAACTCACTTGTCCTAAGTATGGAACTCTTTAGGAGAATGTTTGAGTATGAGAACCCTGAACCCGTTTAAGAGGTGGAAATTCCAATATCAATAGCACCCTCATATGGTAGAGAGGTGACGGCTACTCCCTTGAACATTCCTAAATTGTTGGAGTTCATGGCTTTTGAAACAAAGACCACGATAACTATGCACTTGTGTGGAGATACCAAGCATTTCGGAGCATTGAAAGTTCTTTTAAATGGAGAACTTAACATAGGATTACCAACATTCGTTTTAGAAACCCACAAGATTCAACCTTACTCTATGGAATTTCACCGACTCAAGTCATAGAAAATCCAAGAAGCCAAGTAGAGTATCAGTATGCCAAATCAATGGTCAAAATTCCATTGAATAAATTGTGTCAATACTTTGAAGGTGATGAATCTAATGCATTACTACCAATCCACTGCTAAGGGCATCATAGTAATGGGAGTCCTTGATGGTGGTGTGGGAGTCAATATAATCACCAAAAAATGCTAGGAAAAATGGCCAAACCCAGGCTTGAAGTCTCAAACATTGTGGTTAAAATGGCTGATGGTACTATTACCAAACCAATGGGGATTGTTGAGAGATGTAATCGTGGTGTTGTGTGTATGTGGGAAAGCACCCTAGAGGTGCAAGATATTGTGGCAAGATAAGAATGTCACATGTAATATTGAATGGTGTGTGAGTGTTGACCAAAAGAGTGGAAAAGGAGTTGCCACATGGATGATGACATGTAAAGTGGGATAAGGCTAGAAAGCCTATATCATTATATGGTTCACTTAAGATAGTGCAATAGAACTTGTGTTGAGTGTGCAATCTCTCTCTCTCTCTCTCTCTCTCTCTCTCTCTCTCTCTCTCTCATGGAGTACTTAGTGTGGTTTAATCCACCTTAATTATGTTGCTTAATCTATGTTCTTCACCATGATCAATCCCATTTTTGGATTGTTAACATGGTATCAGAGCCAACTTGGGCTTTTGGTCATGGTGATTATTATGTATATTAGCTTGTTTGTGTGTTTGTTTGATTAAGCACGTTATTATGGTTCATTTAATAATAAAAAATTATGCACTCTATTATTGTTCTCTATTTGCATTTGAGAGAGGAGTTCAAAGCTACCTATGAAGCTGAAAATCAAGATTTCAGCATTATGAAGACTATGGAGTCTTCATCAAACATCAAAGAAGCTGCCCAAGAGAGTTGCAAATGGAGTTTTGCAACAAAGAGAAGATTTGCATCAAGGGAAGATGCAAATGGAGTTGGAGATGGAGATTTCTGTCTCATCAAGAAGCTGCCAATAAAGTTTTGTGAAGGTAAAAGTGTGATTTTGCCTCAAGTTTTTTGTTATTGAGCATGGAAGAAGGGTTGCTGATTTGTGGGATGAGAAGATCCCATGGTTCTTTGCATTTGGGCAAAGAGTGTTGTTGAGATATCGAGCTTGTCTAGTGAGGCGGTGGACACTGATGACCCGCTTGGGGGATAGGCCCCACATTTACACCACTGGCATGGTTGGTGAGATCATGGGTGATATGCAGCCAGTGGGATGACAGGTTGTGTGACAGCCATTCTAGAGACTGGCATAGTTATAGCGCCAGCTCATTTAGTTGGGTTCACACTATAGAGAACCCTAGTATGTATTTGGTTGAGTACCTTTCATATTGTGTGTACTCTTATCTTTGTATATGGTGTGTTGAGTGTTGAGTGAAGAAGAAGAAGATTTTCAGCCTCTCACCTTGTGTGTTCTCTATTAGGGTTTTGTGAGTGTGTGTGTGTGCTTGCAAAAGCTCAAGCTCTCTTCTCCCCTGCATCTTTTCATGGTATCAGAGCCTGGTTCATGCTAAGGGCTAAGCTGCAAGCAAGAGAAGCACAGGAAGCGGTACGAGGGTAAGAGCTTCAACTACTCTTCCCTATTTGTGTTGGTGACTACATCTTTGTCGGGAGCTCTACGGGAGGCACCGGCAAACGATCTCTTATTGAGGAACTTTCTTCGCAGGAGTAAAGCTATAGGGCAACTACAGAGTCTTATATCGGACAAAATTTTTCAGGCCGAAAACACGTTTCGAGCGCATTACGACCTCCGTTTTTCAGAAAGCAGGCGATTTCAAGCATTGCGGGTAAGTCATCGTTTCTCTGCAGAACTCTGTTTTAAGAACTGCAGGAAGACAGATTGGTTGTGCAGACACTGTGTGTGCTGCAAGGAGGTCAACAGTTGCCATTGGGTGTATGTATGCACATTGAGGTCACTGGTTGTGTGACATTTGAGTGTAGTACAATACTGCTGCAGAAAATACAACAGTTTGTGCAGGACAAACCAGAGTGCTGTTTCTGGCAAGATACCAAATGATGGCATAAACCAGATTGTTGCTGAGAAACTTGATAAGAATAACTTCCATGCTTGGAGGTTCAGGTTGACGAATTTCCTGATGGGAAAGGGTTATTGGGACTACATAGAAGGTGAGCATGAAGAGGCACCTGAGATCAATCCGACTGCTGCAGATGTGAAAGAGTTCAAGGATTGAAACCAAGGAGCCAGAAAAGTTATGTATTGGCTCTCTATCAGTATACAGGACACCATGATTGGGCACATTCAGGATGCCAAGTCCCCCAAGGAGGCGTGGGACACCTTGGTAAAACTCTATGAAACAAATACCAAGGCACGAAAGATACAGTTGAAGAATGAACTTCATACTGTGGAGAAAAAGAGTATGTCTGTGAATGACTATGCATTGAAGATAAAGAGTACTATGGAATCCCTTGCATCTATTGGTGTTTCAGTAGATGATGATGACAAGGTGGAAGTCTGTCTACGTGGTCTCGGGCCACAATACAAGGCGTTCAAGACGTCTATTCAGACTCGGGAAAACATTCCCAATTTCACAGATTTGGTGTCTATGTTGATTATAGAAGAGAAGAGCTTGGGTGAAGACCAACAATCTTCACAAAACAAAAGCAGTTCAGAGCAACATGCCTTCTACACAAGTTCAGGAAGAGGACGAGGTAGAGAAGGCTGTGGACGCGGTCAAGGAGGTGGCCGAACAGGTAATCAGAAGTAGTAGCAACAATAACAGTCCCAGAATTTACAACAACAACAACAACACACAGGTGGAAGAGGCCAATTCAGAGGGGGGAGTCAAAGAGGTCATGGAAATTGGCAAAGGCAGCATAATGATACACGTGGATGCTTTTATTGTGGTAAGTCTAGACATGTGTATAAGAAGTAGGCTGACATGCAAAATGGAAAATTGCAGCAAAACAACTATGCATCCTTGAGCACAAACAATGAGGATAATGAAAGGTTGTTTGTTATGCAGCATGTCGTGAATGCCATGTCTGAAAATGTTAAAGCAGCACATAAAGATGATGTAGTGTAGCGGTTTACCTATGATGGTTATGTGGCACATCACTATGCATACATGGCAAAGGTTATGCAGGTTGTAGAGCCCACATGCATTGATGAGGCTGTTGGAAATGTGTGTTGGGAGAAAGCTATGGATGAGGAGATGGATGCACTATATGGAAATGAGACTTGGGATTTAGTGCAATTGCCTGAAGGCAAGAAAGCCATTGGATGCAAGTGGGTGTACAAAGTAAAACATAGTAGTGATGGAAGCATAAGTAGGTACAAGGCTAGATTGATAGTAGTGATGGAAGCATAAGCAGGTACAAGGCTAGATTGGTAGCCAAAAGGATATGCGCAGACATATGGCATTGATTATGAGGAAACTTTCAGCCAAGTTGCCAAGATGGCAACAGTGAGAGTTGTGATAGCAGTGGCTGCGTCAAAGAAATGGTCTTTACATCAGATGGATGTAAAGAATGCATTCTTGCATGGGGATTTGCAGGAAGTGGTGTATATGTTGCAGCCACTTGGTTATGAGGATGTGAGTCACCCCGAGCATGTTTGCAGGTTGAAGAAAGCCTTGTATGGCTTAAAACAAGCACCAAGAGCATGGTCTGACAAGATTTCTAAATATCTTGTCACTATTGGCTTTCATGTAGCCAATGCAGATTTCTCGCTGTATGTGAGACACAGTCATAGAGGGGTTGTGCTTGTTGTCATCTATGTAGATGACTTGTCATAGAGGGGTTGTGCTATGTAGATGACTTGATCATTACGGGGGACCATGATGCAGAGATCTTTGATGTAAAGATCTTACTTCGATAGAAGTTTGAGATGAAGGATCTGGGGGAGCTCAGATATGTCTTGGGCATTGAGGTGATTAGGTCACCACATGGTATTGGATTACTGCAGAGATAGTATGGCTTGGACATATTGTCCAAGTATGGTATGACAGGCTGCAAGCCTATCTCAGTGCCATTGGATCAGAATGGCAAGTTGAGTGCAGATTCAGAGGATCCTACTATGTATAGGCACATATAGTAGGAAGCTTGATCTACGTGACAATCACCAGGCCAGATTTGAGTTATGCTGTTGGGTTGGTGAGTCAGTTTATGCAAGTTCCTTGGAAGCCGCATTTGGATGCATTGAGATGCATACTGAGGTATGTGAGGTCTACTTTGCATTGTGGACTATTTTATGAAACTGGGACAGAGATGTATGCTGATTGGGCTAGTAGTATCTCAGATAGAAGATCTACTAGTGGCTTCATGTTTTCTTTGGGGAGTGCTGCTGTGACTTGGAGCAGCAAGAAGTAGCCTACGGTTTCTCTATTAGTACAGAGGCCGAGTACAGAGGTGCTGCTATGGCAGCATGTGAGGTAGCTTGGTTGAGAAAGCTACTTGCAGATTTGGGTCTATCAGTGGTGATAGACAAGTTGTCATTTTCTGTGACAACATTACAAGTATACAGTTGGCCAGGAACCCAGTTTTTCATGCTCGCACAAAGCATATAGAGGTCTATTACCATTTTGTCAGAGAGAAGGTCTTGGCAGGAGATGTTGACCTTGTTTATGTCAGCACACAGGATCAGGTCGCTGACATCTTCACCAAAGCATTGGGTACAGAGAAGCTCCGCAGATTCAGGGCTTCACTTGGTGTACATGAGATGGAGTTGAGCTTGAGGGGGTGTTGAGATATCGAGCTCATCTAGTGAGGCGGTGGACACTGATGACCCGCCTGGGGGATAGGCCCCACATTTACACCACTGGCATGGTTGGTGAGATCATGGGTGATATGCGGCAAGTGGGATGATAGGCTGTGTGACAGCCATTCTAGAGACTGGCGTAGTTATAGCGCCAGCTCATTTAGTTGGATTCACACTATGGAGAACCCTAGTATGTATTTGGTTGAGTACCTTTCATATTGTGTGTACTCTTATCTTTGTATACGGTGTGTTGAGTGTTGAGTAAAGAAGAAGAAGATTTTCAGCCTCTTACCTTGTGTGCTCTCTATTAGGGTTTTATGAGTGTGTGTGTGCTTGCAAGAGCTCAAGCTCTCTTCTCCCCTGCATCTTTTCAAGTGTAAGAGGTGCAAGCTCGTCAACTTGGTGGCAAGCTATAATGGGCTAATTTGCAGCTCATGTTGGAGCTTGTCAAGAAAATGGCATGGCTCGTAGTTTGCTCAATGAAGGAGAGCAAAGAAGGGGATGGAAACCTTGGCAGTTTCCACATGTTTTGCACCTTGGTTTCATGGTTATGAAACCTCAAATGAAGAAATCACCCATAAAGTTTCAGCATGCAAAAAGAGAGTTTCAATCTCAAAACACTAATTTTTTACTTTATTAGAAACACTAGAATCAGCTAGGAGTGAAAAACTTTTGCTGTAATCAGAGAAGGTCTCATCTGAACTATGCAGTCACTCATCATTTCCCAGCACAATCAAGCCTCAAAAAAATCTAAGAAGAGGGCAGACTTTGAATGGTCAAGAGGCCTCAGAGATAAACGAGCATCAACAGACCCACACTCTGCAAGGAGGGTGAATGATCATCATCGACTCCATTAGGGAAATAAGCTTAACCTCAAGCTTGCCTGCAAAAAGGTGCTGATGAGCAAGTGCACAGGTGTCCATAATCACCACGGCAGCCACGGACAGTGCGCTAGCTATAGGCATAGGCCAACTGACCAACCGGATTTGACAACTGAATGAGCTCGCAGAGACAATCAAGGTGGAACAAGAGCTGCTAAGAAAGGCCAAGCAGGACCTCCTTTTGATGGTGATTGTACAAAACAAGGAGAGAAAGATCTAAATGGAAACAAATGAGAGAGCAGTAGTATAGCGACAACAACACAGAGGTTGCGAGAAAGCTGAGAAGAGCAAGCAATTGCTATGGTGAGCACAGAGGTGCTATAGGCCATGGAAGCTGAGCACAAAGATGAAGCGTGAAGAGAGAGATGACGACTTTGTTTTGTGGGTCCCAAAGGCAGAGGGGTCCTAATTGGTTGTAGACCTGCAAAGGTTAAGTGGCAAGCACCGCATGTGGTGGAGTTTGGCACATTGCAGAATACAATGAAGACAACCTGCAAAGTTCATGGTCTAATTTTTTTTGGCAGCCTGCAGCGATTTCAAAAAAAGTTTTTTTTCAAAAGCCTTAAAAAATGAAAGATTCAAATTTTGTAAGGGCACATTCACATGGACTTGGTTTAGAAACTTTAAAGGCAGATTCACACGCAACACATATTCTCAATTTAATCCTTGGTTATATGATAAGATGATATGAACCAAAGATGATGTTCACATGAGGGTCCGCTGCTCGGCTTTGGTCAAAAGGCTTTGTAATTTTTACCCATAATTGATGATGGATAACCGTGCCCGAGCATGTGTGCTCAAAACGAGATGTGTATTCACCCATGGTATGAGGGTCGCCCTGCCCGAGCTCACCTAGAAGCTCGAAATGGTTGTTGCGTGATGTGTGCATGAGCGATGCACGTGTGAGGTGCATGCGCATGGGTTGGTTCCCACCCGAACTTCCATGTTCAAATCGGACTCAGTGGTTCCGCTGTGAGCGAGTCGGCTCAAAACGGACTAGGTGTCTAAGATGGTAGACACGCGCACACATGTTTGGTTGATGGACACTCCAATGTATCATTTAGGGGGAGTGTTGAGAGGTAGCGATTGTGGTTGTGCAATGCTACATTGATATGGGTGATGGGTGAGTTGTGGAACACCTCGATTAAGAGGGGGTGTTGAGAGATGTAATCGTGGTGTTGTGTGTATGTGGGAAAGCACCCTAGAGGTGCAAGATATTGTGGCAAGATAAGAATGCCACATGTAATATTAAATGGTGTGTGAGTGTTGACCAAAAGAGTGGAAAAGGAGTTGCCACATGGATGATGACATGTAAAGTGGGATAAGGCTAGAAAGCCTATATCATTGTATGGTTCACTTGAGATAGTGCAATAGAACTTGTGTTGAGTGTGTAATCTCTCTCTCTCTCTCTCTCTCTCTCATGGAGTACTTAGTGTGGTTTAATCCACCTTAATTATGTTGCTTAATCTATGTCCTTCACCATGATCAATCCCATTTTTGGATTGTTAACAGGGATGTTATATGCAATCTTAATATCAAGTTGTTGAAACATCGGGTGAGACATATGTTCATTGTGATGGACTTTTCCAAGCAACCCGATTCTTTTGAAATGATATTAGGAAGACCATTTATGCATGAAGCTAAAATGGTCCATGGATTGGTCCAAAAACCATGCTACAATTTGATAACTCAATCTTGGGCTGTAGCATGATAAGCTGGCTACTTTGAGGCAGTTTGGAAAGAAGTGGGACATTTTTTAGCTTCTCGAATCTGTGTCTGGGGTATCTGAGGCGAGTTAAAAAGTACCAATCACATTGCCAAGCTGCCCATGGTCACATATCTCGTTTGAGATATGTGTCGACCACGTAGGTTTAAGAAGATTCGCCACGCTATATCTCAAGCAAGATACAAGGCATTATGAGACCGAGCAATCTAGTCAGCATCTCAATGTATCTCGGGCAAGATAGGTGGAGTTGCTCTAACAAGATTGTCTGGTCATGGTGCCATGCCAACTCAGTATGTATATTTATATCTCAGGCGAGATATGAAAATTGAGAAAATGTTTCTCGGGCGAGATATAAAAATTTATTTAATATATCTTGGGCGAGATACCAAAAATGAAATTGGATTAATATATCCGTGAAATTGACTTACCATATCTCAGGCGAGATATGAAAATTGAGAAAATGTTTCTTGAGCAAGATACATAAATCGGTTGAGATATCAAAAATGAAATTAGGTTAATATATGCATGAAATTGAATTACCATATCTTGGGCAAGATATGGTAATGAAGAAAATATGTCACCAACTGAGAAATGGAGAAATGAAAATTTATTTAATATATCTCGGGCAAGATATCGAAAATGAAATTGAAATTGAAATTGATTTACCATATCTCGGGTGAGATTTGGTAATGAAGAAAATATTTCATAGTCGAGAAACAGAAATTTATTGAATATATCTTGGGTGAGATATCAAAAATTGAAATTAAATTAATATATGCGTGAAATTGAATTACCATATCTCGAGCGAGATATGGTAACAAAGAAAATATTTCACAGGCACGAAACATAAATTTATTTAATATATCTTAGGCGAGATACTGAAATTGAATTAATATTTCTTAGGCGAGAGTGAAAATGAATGTCGATGGTCACATATCTCATCCGAGATATTAGTACCCTAAAACTCCCAAACTTTCCACATCTTTCGTTATTTGTGTATCTCGCCTTCAATCGATCTTATGTTATCTCCCCCTTTTTTCTCGCCTCTACAAGCTGCTTTGCCTTTGGTGGATCTCGATCAAGCTATTGACGCCTTCAGGTGAAGCTGCTCTACTGACCTTGATCGAGGTGTTGGTGATCTTAATTGAGCTGCTGTGTCAAGCTCAGAGCATTCCTATTGCCCAGGTAAGCCTCACCTTTTTTTCTTAGCTTTTTCTATTGGCTTTTAATCCCTACTCCTTTGAAAAAAACAATCTCTCTCAATTTAGTAAGAGGAAGACAAATATAAACCATACATACTTTTTATTTTTGATAGCAAAAATTCCCATGGATTCAAAATTAAGAAAAAAAAAATAAGAGGGTCCTCAAGACCTCAATGATTAGGGTTTCACAAAGAGATCAAAGATCGATAAACTCTATGTGGAGAGATCATGTCTACTTTGATTTGCATGAAGCCCTCTTTGGTTAGGGTTTGATAGTGTGGAGAGCCTGAAGCCCTCTATTAATGCAAAGGCTAACACCTTAGGATATGTGAGACAATCTCAAACATTGATGCCTTCATGCAGCTAAGTAGACGACGTGATTTCTTTTCTTCATGTTGTGAGGGTTATATTGTGGCACGATCACCGTATTATAGCTGTGAGGGTACAAAACCTGCATGTATTTTGGTTCTTCCGGGTCACCTCTCCCTTTTTCGCCACTTGACATGGGCGCTTTCTCACCAAGGAACAAAGAGGCACGTTGATGTGGAGGACAAGTCATGCTTCAAAGCCTCCTTTAGTTTTTGCATGTTCAAACATGTATCTAGTCCAACCTTTCTACATCCCATCTTCCACCAAGACTTACAATGAGCTTTGAAATTCTAGATGTCCAGGTTTGAGGTGGTAATGCTTCCTAATTCCATGATATGTGAAATTGGCAAATCAATTTCCATGCAACTTAAACACCTCAAAAGTCTATGTGTCTTCTATGTGTTCACCTCACAACCACAAAAAAAACTATGAGAAATTTTTCGTATTATGTTTAAGCATTGGACCCAAATTGTAAATGATTGGAAGTTTGGATGTGTTGTGTGGAAATTGGACCTTACTATTAACTAGTCATAGCCCCTCACATAGGAGGGGCCCAAACGTTTTCTACCCATTCATGTCCCCTTCACAAAGAGCAATGAGCACATCTCTCAACAAGGAGCATTTTCACATAGGTTGCCTCTTGACGTACCCAGTCTCAGCAGAGCCAAGATTCATACAATTTGTTTAAATAAAAATTGTGTAAAGGCTATAAAACCTTATTATCACCTTTGAAAAATAAAAGAGCATCTCCTAGAGTAATTCATGAATATGAATTTTTACTCACTTTGGCCCCTTAATCCCTACTATCCTTAATTAATAAAAATCATCATGCATGTCTAGAATTTAGTTGTTTAAATATTAGTAACAAAAAAACCTAAGGTTTTTAAAAGCTTGGACTACACGATGTGCCCGCTCTATGCCGAAGCCCTAAACCATCTGCTTTATATCGAAACACTGAAAAGCCTGCTTTGTAAATAGAATGTAGAATCCCTAGCGATTTGCTTTACAATTGGATAGACGACCTGTACCCAGGGTTAGAAATGACTATGGATCTTGTCTTACAGAGGCCCATCGGTAGCACTGATGATCGATAGGCTATCCTAGATATCATGGGTGATGATGGATATGTTGTTGCGGATATGCTAGAGGACTTTGAGATTCCCGTAGAGATGGATTTATCACCCAAGGAGGAGAAGACACATAGAGTATAATGGCCCCGCATCATCGATGAGTTTATTTTATAGGTCTGACAGGCTGCTTTACGCACCCCAGTTGGAGCAGCGAGTTTGGTGGGCCGAGGTCTTGAGGCATGTATGAGGCCAGTGGAGCAGTCTAAATGTGGCCATTTTTCAACTCGGGTGTATGCTGACCTTCGATTATAGGAGATGAGGCACAAGCATAAAGGCGATGTGATGAGGCACAAGCATAAAGGCGATGTGATTGAACAGGAGCTTAGTCATGCTGCTACACGTGGTGAATTCTCAACCATGGCAGAGGAGTGCCTTACTTAGAGAACCATTATAGAGCGAGTTTTATAGGAGCCGAGGAGGAGGCAGCAGGGGACATCATCTTGGAGCTTACCACGTCCTCTCAGATGAGGATTAGCCATCATGTAGATGTATATCCCATCATGTTTTTGTATCGACCAGTTTACATGCCATTTATAATTGTGACCTCATGTTTCTATATATGACATCCACTAGTTGTATCACATTTTTTTCAATATTGGACTATGTCTTTTGCAATTTTATATTTTTATAAAGTTTATATATGTAAGGTACCATGCTCTTTTTTGCATAGGGGACCCCATCGGATCCTAAACCCACTATTTTTTTATAAAGTTTATATATGTAAGGTACCATGCTCTTTTTTGCATAGGGGACCCCATCGGATCCTAAACCCACTATTTTTTTTGCATAGGGGACCCCTTGGGCACTATACAAAAAATAATTGGTTACAACACACCCTCCCACCCATCTGACATACGATGGTGGTGAAACTTTGCAAGTGGAGGGGTAGCAACTAAAGCTTATATATGTAAGGTGCCATGCTCTTTTTGCATAGGGGACCCCATCGAATCCCAAACTCGCTATTTTTTGCATAGGGGACCCCTTGGGCACTATGCAAAACATAGTGGGTGACAACACACCCTCCCACCCATCTGAAGTAAGATGGTGGTGAAACTTTGCGAGTGGAGGGGTAGCAACCCCATGGACCTACTTGCAAAGTTTCACCTGGAGCATCCTAGAGAAAGAATAAGAACCGGCTCTATTTCTCATTCAAATGGCAGATCAGCGAAGAGTGAAGCTGCTTGGGTTAATCCAAAACTTCAAAATCCAAATAGCAAGATGTGACTTCCCAGTAGCTTTCATTATGTTGAAGATGGAAGGAGTGATCGGATCTTACCCCATGTTGTTGGGTAGGCCATGGCTGAGGCAAGCAAATATTAAACACAATTGGGCAACTGATGAGATTATAATCCAGAACCACAAGAAGAAAGTCTGTATATACAAGTGGCATCTTGTGATATGTTACAACAATCCGTGTGCCTAGTTTGTGCTGAAGGATTGAACTGGCTTGAAGGAGTTGATGCGGATGAAGAGGAAGAAATACTTAACCACCACAACAATCCGTGTGCCTAGTTTGTGCTGAAGGATTGAACTGGCTTGAAGGAGTTGATGCGGATGAAGAGGAAGAAATACTTAACCAGAATCCAAATTTAGTATCACCGTTTGAAGTGGATGTAGATAAAATTGTTTCCCATTATAGTCTAACTCCGGATATGGTCCAGTCTTCCGTGCCCTAGAGCACTATCTTAGATGTTGCGGGTGTACTGGAGGAAGTTCAAGCTCTCATCCAGGAAGAAGAAAATCATGAGAGAGAAATGAAGCACAACTATAGGGTCACAACAGATGAGTTGAAAGACATGAATATGGGTGATGTGGAGGATTCAAAGATGGTGCAAGTCAGCAGTAAGCTTGATGCAGAATTTAAACAAAACTCTAGAAATTATTAACATCATGTGTGGATGTATTTTCTTGGAGTTAAAAAGATATGAAGGGAGTTGATCCTCAGTTTTATTAACATCATATCAACCTTAAGGAGGATGTCGTTCTCGTCAAGCAAGAACAATACCGGATGAACCCAAATTATGTAAAGCAAGTTAAGGAGAAAATTGATAAACTCTTGAAAGTAGGGTTTATATATCCAATGGATAAGGTAACCTGGCTGTTTGGCCGATAGTGATTGTATCGAAAAAGAACGCAAAGCTCCGCGCCTATGTGGATTATTGGAAGCTCAATGCTACAACATAGACATATCCTTTTTCGTTGCCATTCAGAGATTCAATGTTAGATGTTGTTGCGCAGGCCATAAATGTATTCTTTCTTGGATGGTTTTAGTGGATATAATCAAGTCCTGATGGCTCCAGATGATCGAGAAAAGACATGTTTTGTTACAAAATGGGGAGCATTTTCTTCCAATGTGATGACATTTGGTCTAAAAAATGCTCTAGCAACATTGCAAAGAATGGTTCAAGAAATTTCTATGATTACTTGGTCACATTTATGAAAGTATTCTTGGATTATTTTAGTATCTTCAGTAAAATGGTGGAGCATCTCCTATTTTTGAATACTCTATCTGGAAAGGTGTGCCGTACCGCCTGTCTGAGTCTTAATTTAGCTAAATGTGCATTTGTAGTCACTAGTGGAATCTTGTTAGTGTATGTAGTGTTAGCAAACCGAAATTGTGGTAGATTCCAAGAAGGTGGAAGTAATTAAAGCTTTATTGGCACCCCACAATATCAAAGAACTACAAGGATTTTTAGGTCATATAAACGGCATAACAGATTTTTCCAGTGTCTGGCGAATGTGGTTTATCCAATGTATCTTCTCACAAAGAAAGATGTTTTGTATGTGTGGTCAAAGCCCTGTCAGCAAGCTTTTCGATATTTACAACTGATGTTAGCAATTGCACCGATTGTTCAACCACCAGATTGGTCCATACCATTTCATGTCTTTGTTGATGCCTCTGATGTAACAATTGGAAGTGTACTTATGCAATAACACGCCCCATGGAAGGTTAATTGTTTGGAGATGATTCGGTCACCATAGAACAAACCACATCCTTACAAGTTTGCCAACTAGTTAAGGAGGATTCATGGGAAGAGGAGGAGGCTGAAATATACATGTCACTTCTACCTCCAGACTTTAGTGAAAACTGGATGCGTGTGCTTGCTACCATAGATGTATTTCTCCCCCAGAGGAAAAAAGTATGTTAAATTGGGAACAATTCCCATAACCTCAGTGCACATGGTAGATGTGCAACCCAAAGAAGGAAAAATAGAGGATGAAGTCTCCAGCACATAAGGGTCTGGATTGCAAAATCACAATAGCACCTAATGCCTTAGGAAGTGGTAGAAACAAAAGAGGTATATCGCTCCACACAATGCCTTGTTGTAAAGTAAACCCACGGGGACGCATAGTGGTGGCTAAGATATCTCAAAGTCACTAAGGTGCACAAGGAGTTCTCTAAGAACTGGGGTGAGGAATTGAAATAACCTTGGTAGGAAAACAAGAGCCTGATACGCCTAAACTCTCTAAGGCAGGAAGAAGAAAACGAAATAAGGCTCTGGTTGAAGCCAAGCGTGAGGCAAAAAGAAGGCAATGGCTATGACAAAATATTATGAGAGCCACAAGCCAGGAATGCTCTCAGTGCCAGACTATTTCAAAACCTACACCATTGATGAACGAAAAGTGGTCCAATTGACAGCCAAAAGAGTGAAAAAAATTTACCAATCCATGTCCTATGATGGTCCAGCGGAAGTTAAGGAGGTTGACATTCCAGAGCCAGGGGAGGATACGAAACCTGTCTACATTACTAAAGACTTAATTGTGGGCTGAAGAAGAAGAACTCATTGCTCTCCTCAAAGAGTTCAAGGATTTTTTGCTTGGAAATACACAGAAATGAAGGGTTTATCACCCGAGGTGGTTCAACACATATGGAAGGATCGTATCAGATGAATCCAAAATATGCAGTGATTGTAAAGGAGAAAATTGATAAGATTATTAATGTGAATTTTATCTATAAGATTGAGCATATATATTGGCTTTCGCCAATAGTGATCCTACCAAATAAGAATGGAAATATAAGAGTCCGTGTTGATCTCAAAAAGGTCAATGCAGCTACTATACGAAAGACCATTATCCATTACCATATAGGGAACATGTATTAGAACAAGTAGAAGGTGAGAAAGCCTACAGCTTCTTAGATGGGTTTCTAGGCTACAATCAGGTGTCCATAGCACCAGAAGACCAACACAAAATGGTCTTCAACATGATGTGGGGACCTATGCTTATAAGGTTATGCCTTTTGGTCTCACCAATGCTCCAACAACTTTTCAATGATTGATTTGCATGGCCTTCAAGGACTACTTGTAGAAGTGGCATGAGGTATTCATTGATGATCAGTGTGCACACTCACAATGGACTAACCACTTGGCTTGCTTAAGGAAGGTGTTTGAGAGATGTCAATTATATTGTATATCCTTAAACCCTTTAAAGTGTCAATTCTGGGTCAAGCACATTGCAATCTTAGGGCACATTGTGTCTAAGAATGGTATTTCCACCGATGAGAGAAAAGTGAAGTTGATCTTGGAATTACCCCACCAACAAACTACAAGGGTTTACAACGGTTTATGGGACTGGGTATTATTGATGATTAGTCATATTCTATGCTAAAATTGCCAAGCCATTGTATAGACTATTCATCATCTTTGAATGGATTGAGGAATGTCAAAATGCATATGATAAGTTGAAGGAAGAAATGGCTACTGTACCAATTCAGAGACCACCCAATTGGGATCTTGTATACCATGTGTACATCAATGCATCGAATTTTGCTATAGGATGCGTATTGGCTCAACTTGAGAAATTCAAATTTGATTACCCAGTTTGCTTTACCAGTCTAAACAATGTAGAGATAAAATACACCACAACTGAGTGTGAAGGGTTGGCCATGGTTTATGTTGTTAAGAAATACATACATTACTTGGCCAAAAGGTTTGTATTCTTTGTGGATTATCAAGCCTTATTATATCTAGTGAACAATCCATGCACCACGGGGAGAATCAAATGTTGGTTGCTTTTACTCCTGGAATTCGACTTTACGAACACAATATGTTTTGGTAGACCATATGTATAGAATTCCAAATGAAGAACCTCCAACTGGCATTGACGATGACCTCCTAGATGCATGCATTTTAAAAATTGATATGGTGCCTGAGTGGAGCGAGGAAATATCAAAATACCTAGCTCATGGTTTTCTAGAGAAGTTATAGCTCGCAAAGTGCTTCAAGCAGGACTGTGGTGGCTTACATTATTTAGAGATGCCATAGAATTTGTGAAAAGATGCAAGGAATGTCAACAGTTTGCTATTATGCAATAGAAGGACAAGATGCCATTTCACCCCTGTAATTGTGAGACAACCCTTTGAGAAATGGGATATTGATTTTGTTGGACCCATTAGTCCAGCAGCGCATCCGTCACACAAGCCCGTTATGTGATCATGTGGCCACGGATTATTTCACTAAGTGGGTGGAGGCAAGAGCCTCTAAAAGAGCTGATGCTCAAACTATGACCAAGTTCTTATATGAAAAGATTATTTCTAGATTTGGCTGCCTGCTAGAATTAGTCAATGACAGGGGTTCACATTTCATCAATGAGGTAATTGAACAGTTACTCACAGGATTCCTTGTAGTACATAAAAAATCATCACCTTATTACCCACAGGAAAATCGCTAAGAAGAGATCACAAACAAGATTTTATGTGCTATCTTAACTAAGACAGCCAGTCACATGGATTGGGAACACAAGCTGACTATATCACTATGGGCCTATCATACATCATATAAGGTAGCGAGATGATACACTCTCTTTCGCCTAGCTTACGACATTGATGCGGTAATGCCTATGGAATTCTTAGTTTCAAGCCTGCGTATTGAAATATAGGAAAGGCTCACAGAAACTGCGTTAGCCGAGAGGTTGGTTGACTTAGAAAAACTTAATGAAACTTGGCTAATTTCATCGCATGGGCTTATGGTTAAAAGACTACGGAGAAAACATTGGTTTGACCATAACCTGGTTGGTTGACTTAGAAAAACTTAATGAAACTTGGCTAATTTCATTGCATGGGCTTATGGTTGAAAAACTACGGAGAAAACATTGGTTTGACCATAACCTAAAACACAAAGAACTGGAAATGGGGGAACCTCTTCCTCATGTATGGTGTTGGAAGCACCAAGAAAAAGAAACTGAAATATAGAGGGTTAGGGGCTTTTAGAGTGTCTGAAATCACCCCTCTCAAGGGTTAGTTCGAATTGAAACCATCAATGGGGTAGAAATGGAGGGATATATCAATGGACGTAAACTCAAAAAGTATAATGGAAACCTGACCTAGGAAATGCTCACATAAGAGCATCTTCTAAAACAAAAGAAAGAGCTAGTCAAGGAAAAAATTAGATAAGCTTAAGAGGAAGCCAAGGCAAGGGAAGCTAAAGCAAAATAGAGACTCCAAGGGAGAATGCTATATGTGAACATGGTTTTGTTAGAATTCGTGGTGCTCATGCTAGATCAAGTATGTGGAGGAGAGGGACTCACAAAATACAAGAAAATATCTTGCTTATTAAGTTGCTCAAATACAACTAGGCTTCTTGCTTTATACCTAGAAGCCTTCTAGCTCCACCTTTAAATAGGTGAGCTAGTGGACCTTAAGTCCCTTCACACACACACACACCCTTCTCTTCCCCTTCTACATAACCTTAGTCTCTTAATACCCCCCCTCAATAACAACTATGAAAGTAAGTTGGAATAGGTGGTATCGGACATAGGTTGCCTTTATAACATTAGGCGCACAAGGATATCATGGTGGTGTGGTTATCTAGGACTTACAACTATGTTCCTAGAGCCTTAGAGGCTAATACAATGATGCCATCTAAGTCTTTATTTGATGTCGATGAAGATGTACACCTTAATGATGGTGCACCCCACTCTTTGTGCTTGCTTGACCTCTTGTAGTTGACATGCTTTAGACATACATGCCATTGCTTCCACATGCTTTCCACTTTGACCATTCTCACACAATGATCAAAACAAGGCTTTCACCCTTGCTTAAGTGGTTTGCACATAGATGTTCCTTCAACATGCTTGATGCTTCCTTGAATACCATACCTCCTCCATGAGCAATGAGGGCCTTCCTTCTTAGAGTAATGGTTATGAGGTAGATTTATATGGGAAAGGGAAAGGGAGGGTCTTACCACTTGCCTTATGGATTGGTCAAGGGCAGTGTCTACTCCATAATTACAACAAAAGCTTTTGTGCATGTTGGTTACATGATACCCATTAGGGTTTGAAGGTAAAAGCTTAATGAAAGTGAGTAAGTGGTTGAGGTAAATGCTCAAACCAATAAGGTACATCATTCTTGGCTCAAGAAGGAGAGGGCATGGCTCATAATGTTGCCTATGCCTCTTACAAAGACAATGCCAAGAGATGCTTAAAAACATGATAAACAACAAGGTAGAGCACTTAGTGATGTTATGCTCAACCTTACAACTCATCTTAGAGGATGAAAATGTTGAATATGCAGCGGAATAACATGCCTTGGGCTTGGGAAATGAGAGCATATGGCTTATGACATGCCTATGTCCCTTACAAACAAGAGCCTCAAGGGTGATACACGAAAACATTAAAGATGAGCACTTAATGTACATGTGCCCAACTTTAAACCACTCAAAAACTGAGTTTGTTGATGAAAAACCAGAAATCTTCAACCTCTTTGGCTTATGGGATGAAGACAATGGCTTATGGTTGCACCATTTCTTCTTGGAAGATTGCCAAGGTAAGCATAGAAGCGGGTTGACGATGAAGACTTATAATGTGGCACTTATGGTGTGTGCCCGGCCTCCAATGTTGATGATGAAGAAGAGCCTCCTTAGTATTAAAGACCTCCTCCTTTGATGGTTAAGACCACATTAGTGTTAAGCAACACTTTGTTTGATGATTAAGATCACCATTAGTGTTTAAAAACACGATTAGTGCTTAAGAGCACATTTTTAGCATCTAATGACACTTGTATTGGTGATTAGATTCACCATTAGTGTTTAAGAACACTCTTAGTGTTTAAAACCACTTTGGAGAATAACTCCCTTTTGCTGGATTAGAAGCCTCATTAGCATTAATCAACACTATTAGTGCTCATAAGCACACTTTGAAAGGCTTTGTCCCTTGAAGATGATGTTGATGATGAAGCTTGATGAGAATGAGGCTCATGAATGCCTCATGTGGTTGGCCACCGCTTCAAAATCAAGAATAAGATCAGCAACAAGCTCTCACAAGATCACTTAGGTGATTAGAGCAAAAAGTGGAGAGGATTAGAGCAAGAAAAGACTTGGTTTTGAAGCTTTAATGAGCTTCAATGGCTTGAAAGAGACAGCTCTGGTTTTTCTACTATAGCGCACTCGAGGATGTGCCATTGGACATATGAAATTCGAGCTGTAGACTCCTCAGACAATGGGCTTCAAAAGCCCTAAGCCCATGTTGCTAATGATCGCCTGTAGGCGTCGTATTTCTGTACGACCTCGACGACAGCCAGAACATGCGCCGGCCTGCACAGGCGGCAATGCCGTGTCGAGATGATGATGATTCAGCTCATTACCTGTACGTACGTGTGCGCCCAGACCTCCTCTTCATTTCCCCTGATGAAAGCTCGCCGAGATATTGCCTCCACTAGTAGCTAGAGGTCCTCCATTGGCACGGGGTTCAGCTCCACAAAGGAGAAGATAAGAAAAAATGACCTATTCTACACCACAAAGGGACCTAATTAACCAAAGCTCTAGATACCATGTTAGAATTTGTGGTGCTCATGCTAGATCAAGTATGTGGAGGAGAGGGACTCACAAAATACAAGAAAATATCTTGCTTATTAAGTTGCTCAAATACAACTAGGCTTCTTGCTCTATACCTAAAAGCCTTCTAGCTCCACCTTTAAATAGGTGAGCTAGTGGACCTTGAGTCCCTTCACACACACACCCTTCTCTTCCCCTTCTACATAACCTTAGTCTCTTAATAGGTTTCACTCACCTTGCTTGACAAGGATGATCTAGATATTGAGCCTGCACAACTCAGTGTAAATGCCTCTACAAAGGGTAGTCACATGATGAGCATCGCATTGATTGATACGAGGTCAAGTCATAAATTGATTTTCTATGAGACATGGGTAGCTCTTAACAAACCCCACTTAGAGGCAACCGATGCACATGTTCGTAGTGTGCATTTATCAGCTACGCAAACAATGGGATTTTTGAATGTTAATATTTCCATAAAAAATAATCCCTTGGTCGGGAAGGTATTTGTTATGCCTGCAAGAACCATGAAAGAGGAGATGATTCTTGGATGATCCTGGATTTACGCCAACAACTGTAACATCCAATGGGAAACATGGGCAGTACAACTCAATGACGGCAATGACACCATCACCATCCCATTCTAGAGTCCATTGGATAAGGGAAAACATGCAGTTACATGGATCTGCCAAAGCTAAGAAAACATGCAGTTACATGCGACATTGGATAAGGGAAAACATGCAGTTACATGCGACATGGATCAGCCAAAGCTAAGAAAAGTGGAAGAACCAACAGAACAAGCTTCCACCTCAAACCATCATCACCAATCAAGAGAACCACAAAAAAGGAAGCAAATGTATCTAGTTAGACAATAATGGGTTCCCAAGTTCTAGATTCAAGCACGAGGACTGACAGCTAGGCAATAAATACATCTTCTTTCCCCTTCGTGCATCTTCTTTGTCATTTTTCCAAGGTCTTCTTCATCTCCACCCATTGTTCGTTGTGATCATCGTATGCATTCCGTATTCCCATCATTTTGCACTCATCTCTCAGGTACGAACTCAAGGCCTTTCTTTTGATTGCTTCAATTGTGATAATAATGTCATTGTTTTGAGATTGTTGCTCACATCACTGGGTTTTCCAATACCCTAAACGTTTGCATCTGTTCTTTTTCTTTCTTTTTAATACTTTTTATCTTCCCATCGGCATCACCAAACCTATCTGCACATTTCAAAAGGACCGCTTCCATCAATCCCCTCACTTACAAAAGAATGTAGAATTTGACACGTGAAATAACAGTCTGCTATTTCACAGCATTAAGACCCCATCTCGAGTGATGATGTGGCATGTAACATTATATTTTGGCATCTTAAATCTTGTTTGTGGTGTATTTTGAGCATTACTACTTCAAATTTGTGGGATATTATATATTTGAAATCTACTCATAAGCTTCTAATGATATGTCACATGGAGGGGTTCTGATATAAGATTGATAGGGCTCACTGTGGCCCCATATTTTAGAGAGAGAAAGAGCATGAAACTCCTTAGAGGGCCCCAACACGAGCTCATAATTTTCCTAATGGCATGAGGAACATTAATTCGAAGAAGATGATGAGTCACCTATCAATCATGACAATGCTTCATTGGATAATGATAGTGATATTGATATGGAATCCCATCTTTTCATTAAGCTTCCGTTAGATATAGACATTGATGAAGCAACACATATGGATTTATTACAACATGGGATAGATTCATGATCTTGAAATTGTTTCCCTTCTCAAAAGTTTTCATCAACTATCTTTTTTTTTTGTTCGAAACATGTCTCCAAGAGTTCTGATGGATGTTTTTTAAAACTATAATCATTTTCTGTGTGTTTGTGACATGTATAACTCAAATTCATCACTCAATAACTCTCTAGAATTTTATGCATCGAGAATAGTAGCAAAATTTCCCTTAGTAGCAAAATTTCAGTATAGCAGCAAAAATTTGCTTAGTAGTAAAAATTTGCTACTGTTTCGCTCTTATAAGCGCTGCTAAGCAACAAAATTTCGCTGCGGGAAAGTGACTGAAATCCCCGACATCTCAACAAAATAAATGATGTTGAAATGCTGCTATGCCCTCAATGTTGTTGTGGGTGTTTGGCAGAGTAGCACAATGTCCCTATGTAGCTTAACCTAGTACCATGTTGACCCCGGTGGTAATGTCAATGACAAGCTTTGTTATGATGATAGATTTCCTACTCCCACGTGTACTTCGGGTGATACTTGCATTGAGCCAACTCTTTGCTCATTGTCTCATGATTCATATGCCGGTTGCAAAGGAGCACGTACCTTAATGGTGGTGAAGGCATACATCAATGGGAGAGTTGCTCATGTTTTTGTGGATAGTGGAAGTACACATAGCTTTGCCAATGCAAAATCCATATGCAGTCTAAAATTGTAGCCCATGTGTTTGGCAAATTTGCATAAGGTTCAAGTGGCCAATGGGGCAAAATTGGATTGCAATATGGTATGCCATGACGTGGAGTTGGTGTTTGCACATGACTATGCTTGCAAGGCTGATTTGCTAATGCTTGACTTGGGTCCGATTGACATCATTTTGGGATGTGATTGGCTCTCTACACTTGGTTCCATTAACCATGCATTTGCAGCGTGGTTACATGGAATTTATGCATAAAGTCAGTAGTGTTACATTGTGGGGTAATCACACGCCAAAGTTGAGTCTCATAAATGGCACTCAACTTAAAAGAGAGCTCAATAAGTCGGGCATGATCTATGTAATACAACTTTACAAAGAAGAGGACAATGATGGTAAAAACCAAGTCTCACATGATGGTATGACAAGATTGTTGGAAGAGTATAAGGATGTTTTCCATATAGATTGTCAAAGGTGGAGAAAGATGAGGTGGCCAAGCAAGTCCAAGAACTCATGGACATGGGATGGTTAGAACCAAGTCAATCACCGTTTGCATCACCGGTTTTGTTGGTCAAGAAGAAGGATGGCACATTTCGAATGTGTATTGATTATAGAGATTTGAACAAGATCTCCATCAAGAATATGTATCCGATCCCACGGATTGATGACCTATTGGATGAGTTGAAGGGTGCCAAATTCTTCACAAAGATTGACTTGAGGTCCCCGACTACCATCAAATAAGGATGAAGAGTGGTGATGAGTTTAAGACGGCATTCCGGACGAAGAGAGGCTTGTATCATTACATGGTGATGCCGTTTGGGCCATGCAATGCACCGGCTACTTTTCAAGCCTTAATGAACAAAGTGCTCCAACCGTTTCTGTTTAAGTTTGTTTTGGTGTTCTTTGACAACATCTTGGTGTATAGCGAAAGTGAAGAGGAGCATTTGGTTCATGTATGCAAAGTGTATAGTGAAAGTGAAGAGGAGCATTTGGTTCATGTACGCAAAGTGTTGGATGCACTTAAGGTCAACCAATTGTATGCAAAAAAGGAGAGCAAGTGTACGTTCATGCGGCAAATGAAGTGGAGTACCTTGGTCACATTGTGGGCAAAGATGGAATTAGAGTGGACCCAAAGAAGGTAGAGTGTGTGAAGAATTGGCCTACACTTACAAACACTACTCAATTGAGAGGGTTTTTAGGCTTATCTTCATTTTACTGGAGATTCATAGAGAAATATGCTCACATAGCGGCTCCATTGACGGATAAGTTGAAGAAGGAAGCATTCTTTTGGGACGCTACAGTAGCCCATAAGAGTTTTGAAGAGTTGAAGAGGATGCTTACTTCCGCTCCAATTTTGGTATGCCCATATTTTACAAAGCCTTTCACTATTAGGGCTGATGCATGTGGAAGAGGAATTGGTGCCATGCTTTACCAAGATCATGGGGTGATTGCTTTTTTGAGAGCTGTAAGCTTGATGACAAAGAGAAGGAGATGCATGCTTATGATCAAGAGATGATTGCTATCTTACATGCCAAATCAGAAGTGGCATCACTATCTCTATGGTAGCAAGTTCTATGTGAGGAGTGACCATAGGGTTCTCAAATACTTCCTATCTCAACCAAATCTCTCTCCTAAGCAAAGGTGGTGGTTGGCAACCCTTCAAAACTATGACTTTGAGATCACTTATATAAAGGGGAAGGATAATGTGATGGTAGATTCACTCTCTAGAATGTGGGCATGCACATTATTTGCCATCACAGAGGTTCACAAGGATTGGATTGATGATATACAAGAGGAGTACATGTTAGACGAAGAGGCCGTAAATATGATGTAGAAATTACAGCATGGTACATGTGATGATTTGCCTCATTTTCAATTGCAAAATGGACTTCTTTACTACAAGGAGAAGATGTATCTTGTGCCACATTCAGTTTTCAAGAAAAAAGTGATGATTGAGCTGCATTCTTCTCCCATGGCGGGACATTTGGGTTTGTTTAAAACCTATGATGCCATTAGAAAGAGCTTTCATTGGAGGGATGTGAAGGAGTTTTTCTCCAAATGTATGTCATGTCAACTCAACAAAGATCCCACACAAAAGCCCGGTGGTTTACTACAGCCCTTACCTATTCTGGAAGGCAAATGGACACACATTGCTATGGATTTTATTATTGGCCTTCCTATCACTAAGAAGGGGTGGGACATCATTTATGTAGTGGTTGATTGGTTGACAAAAGCTGCTCATTTTGTGCCAACAAAAGTGAAGTTTTGGGCATCTATGGTTGCACATCAATTCATGGAGAATGTGTTTCACATACATGGTATGCCACAACAAATTGTGAGTGACCGAGATGTCAAGTTCATGGGCACATTTTGGCGTACATTGTTTGAGAGCATGGGCACCCAATTGACTCCAAGTACGGCCTATCACCCGAAAACCGATGGTCAAACCGAAAGGGTGAACAAGTGGCTTGAGACTTACTTGAGGCATTATTGCTATGAGGAGTAAATTCATGGAATTTTATATTCCCACGTTTCTAATTATTTATGAATTCTTCTAGACGGAGAGGAAATTTATGGAATTTTATATTTCCATGTTTCTCATTATTTATGAATTCTCCTCTAGATAGGTCTAGATTGGGATGCCTTTCTAAATTCGGGCGACCAGAATGTAGCTTACTTTACGTGTACGTGGGATTCCATACATGCGTGAGAGTATGGGTTACATCCTCTTAATTTATTGAGTTTCATATAGTTATTTGTATTTTTAATCAATTAATTTATTATTTGGTTAGCATAGTTGACGTAAGTGTAGATCTTTGGGTTGGATAATGGAGGCAAGAGTGGGGTTCAGGAAGATTTTGAGACACTCCACGCGACTTTGGGTAGTATCAACGAAATATTATTTGATTTTGTGACGACGTACGTCATTTATTCTATTTGGACGATGCCTAAATTTATTATTAGCGGATATATTTATTAAGTCACGTGAAAGCTCCCTTATGCATATTTAATTTTAAAAGAGATGTACACATTTATATAGTTTAAGACTTACACCTATTTTGAGTACTTTGGCTTGCACGCTCAATAAAGCAAGCTATTTGTGTTGAAGTCGACATCTTTACAAAGTGGATACTATTTTGAATACCCAATCGTGTGTTGTGTGTAAATCTTCCTCTATGCCATGTTAATTATTATTTTGTAATTTATTTATGAGGCATTTTCCTCCAACACCATGATCATTTGGGTGCATGTATGCCACATGTCACAACTACCATATATTTAGATTTCATTGGTTGCCATTCTTGAGAAATCATTCTCTAAAAACACATGAAAATAAAGCCAATTGAATTTTGTGTGATTTTCGAAGCACGAAAACAATTTAGTGGTGCTATGTGTGTAATAGTTTGTCATCTTCTTCACTTCTTATTTGACCAGGAACCATATGGGCCTATTGAAGTGGAGGGTCCTTCGAACAATGCTCATGTAATTATTACATTTTTAAAATAGTAAAAACCCGTGTTGAAAAGATAAAATATCCCAAAAAATTTTGTAGTTTTGTGAGATGAATTAAAGGCTTTTTTTTTTGGTAAGATGATTTTTTTTCCATCTATCGAAGAAAAGCTTGCAAAACAAAGTCGTTATAAAAAGAAGGGTAAGCTAAAATTTTACCCTTCAATTTTAATTTTTCCCTTTTCTTAAAAAAAAAGAGGTGCTTATTTGACCCTGGGGGCCTATTGAAGAGTGCACCTTCAAAAATAAATTAAGAACTTAAAAAAAAAATAGCACTAAGTCCCGATTCCTGCTGACCAAATCGAAAAAGCTTTTGTTTTCTGCTCGTGTTTACGTAAGCATAACCATCATCGTGCTGTCGGGTAGACCGTCCCAGAAGCTCCACAAATTCCCAAATCTCGTCTATTATAAGTGGCTACACTGTAAGCTTGTGTAATTAATACAGTTTCATCTAATTGAAGCCTAGCAGAGTGATTAGTAACCATGTCTGCTGAAGGGAGCGGTGCTGTGAAGGTGCTTAACAAATGGTTAAGCATGTTTGGCATGAGGGTGATCATTGCTCTCTCAAGGAGAAAGGCGTGGAGTACGAGTATCTAGTGCGCAACAAGAGCAAGCTGCTGCTGAAAGCTATGGGCGGTGGAATTTTCGAAGCACGAAAAAGGTGTAGTGCTGCTATGCGTGTGATAGTTCGTCATCTTCTTCACTTCATATTTGACCCGGAACCATGGGTGCCTATTGAAGTGGATCGTGTTAATTATTGAAGTTCAGCGGTGCTTCCAGGTCCGGGTTCCTGCTAGCTTTGTGTGTGGGTTATCCGGCCCCTCGAAGCTTTTGTTTTTTATTCGTATCTACGTAAGCATAACCATCATCGTGCGGTCGGTTAGTAGACCGTGGAGTCCCACACGCTCCACACAATCCCAAATCTCGTCATATATAAGTGGCTACAATGTAAGCTTGTGTGAAACACTTCATCTACTTGAAGCCTAGCACAGTGATTAGAAAAACCATGTCTGCTGAAGGGAGCGGTGCTTGTGTGAAGGTGCTTAGCACCTGGGTAAGCATGTTTGGCATGAGAGTGATCATTGCCCTCAAGGAGAAAGGCGTGGAGTACGAGTATCAGGAGGAGGATCTAAGCAACAAGAGCAAGCTGCTGCTGGACTCCAACCCTGTGCACAAGAAGATACCCGTGCTGATCCACAACGGCAAGCCCATACGCGAGTCTCTCATCATAGTGCAGTACATTGATGAGGCCTGGCCAGCTGTGGACGGGAAGGCAGCTAGTTTGCTCCTCCCCAAGGACCCTTACCAACGAGCCCTTGCCCGCTTCTGGGCCGACTATATTGACAAGAAGGTAAGTAAGAAGCTCACAGCAGACAACCCACACGCAAAGCTAGCTTCTGCAAACTTTGATGCAATTTTTTTTTTCTTTTTCTTGCTGCAGATTTATGATGCTGGCATGCGCATCATAAAGAGCCCCGAGGAGGACGCCAGGGAGCAGGGAAAGAAGGAGCTCGCTGATTGCTTCGTGACCCTGGACGGCGCCCACCTTCAGCTGTCTGGTGGGGCGGCCCCTTACTTCGGTGGGAACAGCATCGGCCTTGTGGACATCGCCCTTGCCCCTTTCATACCCTGGTTCGACGCCTTCCAGACCTTGGGTGGCTTCCAGCTGCCGGACCAAACCCAGTGCCCCCACCTGCATGCATGGATAAAAACCATCTTAGAGTACCCTAGTGTGAAAGACGCCATGACTCTGGCACCCTCTCACAAAATTCTGGAAGTCAGCCACTGGCTCAGAAACAAAGTCATCGGAGCTTAGAGTTAGTAGGCAGAGCTTTCAATAAAGTAACGAGAGGTTCTTCTCCTATCAGGAGATTTAGGTGCATAGCTGTGATCAAAGCACACTTCTCGTGTTGTATTTGTGTATCTTACTCCAATAAAGTGTACTAAAACTAGTCGTGTTTCTGCCCAGACACCTTGCATCACCACACCACGTTCTTTATTTGGGCAGCTGGAGATCCCTAGAATTATATATTAACTGGAAGTTAACCGGATCTACCCTGCATCATATATACACACATATATGAATGTGTGCGGGTATGTCAATTTTTTTGTGGACATTTTTGTGTCTATGTGTGTGCACGTGCACATGCATATGTGTGTGAGATTATGTGCATGTACACGTGCAAATGTATGTGTGCATGTGTATTTACGTATGCATGTGTGTTTATCGATGTGTGTGCACGTGTATTTGTGTATTTTAGTGTGTGTATGCATGTATATATATGTAAGTTTATATACATGTATGTGTATGTGTGAGGTTGAGTAAGTGTGTGCATGTAAGCGTGCATATTTGTGTTTGTACACGTGCATGCGAGTGTGTGTGTATGTATTTTTGTGTGTGCATGTGTGTGTGTGGTACGTTGTGTGCATGCACATGCATGTTTTTATGTTGCCATACATATAGATCTATTTATATATATATATATACACACCTATAAATACATATATATGTGTGTGTGTGTGCGCTCTCTCTCACACAAGTGCACATAATATAATATTGTGTGTATGTGTGTATGTATATATATATGTGTGTGTGTATGTGTGTTTATATATATAAGAAACTCATTTAATGAGCAAATGACTTGATGGTGACAACTAATTGTGAGCCCCAATGCTTCTAGGCTTGTGGAAAAGAACCGTTCCTTTTAAAAAGTTCAAAAATGTGAAACTCTCCTATACATACATACATATACATACATACATACATACATGCACACACACACATATACACACATATACACACACACACACACATATATACTCATTCAATGAGAAAATGACTTGATGGTAACAACTAATTATGAGCCCCAATGCATTTAGGCATGTGTAAAAAATATGTATAAAATTAAAAAAATTCTCCTTTCTCCTTTATATGAAAGATCTACTCCTCTTGCTACCAAGTGGGGGTCTCCTTTACTTGTCACATGGCACGTTACAAGTAATGTATATATAGATATAGATATAGAAGAGAAGAGATGTATGTGTGTGTGTGTGTGTGTGAGGAGGAGGGGGCAGGGGTAGGCAATTTGCTTTCTAATGTATTATATATATATATATAAGAAACTAATTCAATGAGTAAATGGTTTGATGGTGACAACTAATTGTGAGCCCCAATACATCTAGGCATGTGGGAAAGAAACCCCAAAACACTTGTCTTCTCTTTTTCTTTCTAGGCATGTGGGAAAGAAACCCCAAAACACTTGTCTTCTCTTTTTCTTTCTCCTTTTCAAAAATTCTCCCTCTCCTTTCTCAAGTGAAAGGGTAGGCACTCTTCCTTCTTCCTCCTGTATCTTGTATATCTTGTATAAATAGATAGATAGATACACATCCCTCTAGTTTTAATCATAGCTTTTTTGTGTGTTTTTTTAATGACGAAATTAAGGATGGAATTTTGTGTGATTTTGGAATCACGAAAACGGTGTAATGCTGCTACGCCTGTAATAGGTCGTCACCTTCTTCATTCTAATTTGACCCGGAACAATGGGCGAGTGCTTCGTGTTAATTATTGCACCTTCAAAAATATATTAAAACACACCCCCCCTTTTTTTTTCCTAGCACTGCGACTCCTGTTGCCGAAACTTTTGTTTTGTGCATAAGCATAACCATCATAGACCGTGAGGAGAGAGACTCCTAGAAGCTCTCAAATTCCGTGGCTACAATGTAAGCTTGTGTAATTAATACAGTTTCATCTAATTGAAGCCTAGCAGAGTGATTAGTAACCATGTCTGCTGAAGGGAGCGGTGCTCATGTGAAGGTGCTTAACAGATGGCGGAGCATGTTTGGCATGGGGGTGCTCATTGCCCTCTCAAGGAGAAAGGCGTGGAGTACGAGTATCTGGAGGAGGAGGATCTGGCCAACAGCAAGAGCAATTAAGCTGCTGCTGGACTCCAACCCTGTGCACAAGAAGGTACCCGTGCTGATCCACAACGGCCAGCAGCCCATATGCGAGTCTCTCATCACATTGATGAGGCCTAGCCAGCTGTGGACGGGAAGGCAGCTAGTTTGCTCCTCCCCAAGGACCCTTACCAACGAGCCCCTGCCCGCTTCTGGCCCGACTATATTGACAAGAAGGTAAGTAAGAAGCTCACAGACAACCCACACGCAAAGCTAGCTTCTGCAAACTTTGAGGTTAATTATGGTTTTTCCTTTTATAATTGCAGATTTATGGCGCTGGCATGCGCATCGTGAGGAGCCCCGAGGAG
This sequence comes from Cibotium barometz, assembly GCF_041138505.1. Taxonomy (NCBI): domain Eukaryota; kingdom Viridiplantae; phylum Streptophyta; class Polypodiopsida; order Cyatheales; family Cibotiaceae; genus Cibotium; species Cibotium barometz. Next base: position 13,453,203 of record NC_141057.1, on the reverse strand, counting down.
GAGGCCAAGCAGCAGGGAAAGAAGGAGCTCGCTGATTGCTTCGTGACCCTGGACGGCGCCCACCCTCAGCTGTCCGGTGGGGCGGCCCCTTTACTTCGGTGGGAACACCCTGTCGATATCGCCCTTGCCCCTTTCATACCCTGGTTCGAGCCTTCCAGACCTTGGGTGGCTTCCAGCTGCCGGACCAAACCCAGTGCCCCCATCTCCATGCATGGATAAAAACCATCGTAGAGTACCCTAGTGTGAAAGACGCCATGACTCTTAACACCCTCTCACAAAATTCTGGAATTCACCCGCAGCCACTGGCTCAGAAACAAAGTCATCGGAGCTTAGGTTCTGTGATCAAAGCACGAAGAACTCCAGTCGTGACTTACAACGTTTTTTATTTTTCAATTCCAACATTATTATGCCATTGGGCAGCTGGAGATAAAGCACAGCCCTAGAATCAATTCACACTTTTATATTAACTCGAAGTTAACAGATCTACTCCAAGGCTCGAAAAAAACGACAAATACATGGAAAGAAAACGGGCATTTTTTTTAAAACGCCCTTTTATTATTTAATACCGGGAAGATCAAGGGATACTCTTGATTTTCAAGGTTGTATTAGGTATTAGGTATACTAGTGCGTTGCTTGATTTTACCGATTCTAAGCTTTAGGCGTAGGTACTAGATTATAGGTATTAGGTATACTAGTGCGTTGCTTCTACGACAAACAGTATTTGCCTCTTGCTGCCTCGTTCCATGCTCACTTTTGTTTGCAGGTGGTTTCCCTAAGCAAGTCTTTGGCCACCAGGAGAGAGAGAGAGGGACTAATATTGTCTAGGCACCTCTTTTAAACAAAGCACCCTATTGTTTTTTTAGAGAAAAGCACGTGTTTTTTCAGGGCGAGGTAACAAGTATGACCTGAACTTTTTTATTGCAAAAACAAGAGACAAACCACCTTTTTCCATTTCACCATACCTCTCCTCAGCGTCAGTGAGTTGTTGGCTTGCATAATACACTGGTTGCATACGCCCTTGCTCTCCCTTTTGCAAGAGTATAGCACCCACTGAGTGTGATGAGACACTTGGGTTCACATAAAAGTCCTCCCCCCACCTAGGAGGCTGCACAATTGGACTTTGACTCATGCATTCCTTGAGCAAACAAAAAGATTGAATTTGATTGGGCCCCCATTGGAAAGAAACATTCTTCTTTGTCAACAGATTTATAGGATACATCTTTTCAGAGAACATGTCAACAAAGCGTTGGTAATACTTTGTTTTACCCAAAATCCTCCTTACCTCCCTCACATTGGTAGGCAGTGGGAGGGCCACAATTGCCTGCACCTTCTCAGGATCCATCTCTATGCCTTCTTCTGAGATAACATGTCCCAAGAGAACCACCTTCCTTCGTGCCAAGCGGCATTTTCTAGGATTAAGACACCCTTTGGCATCATCAATACTTTGCAAGGCCAACCTCAACTTTTCCAAGTGATCCATGTGGCTTGAATAAATGCAAAAATCATCCAAAAAGACCCTTATAAACTTCCCCAAGTAAGGTGCAAATACCTGATTCATGAAGCGTTGAAAAGTTGCTGGTGCATTGGTCAAGCCAAATGGCATTACCCTATAGACATACACTCCCCAAGGGGTGATAAATAAGGTTTTCCTTTGATCTTCTTCACAAATCCCGATTTGAAAGTATCCAGAGTATCCATCACACATTGAATACAACTCATGACTTGTAACTTGATCCAAAATCTCATCCTGAAAGGGTAGAGGATATAAATCCAGCTTCAAGCAAATTAGTTACCTCATTCTTAAGCACCTCCACCTGCACTACTCCCAAACGCCTTAGCCGCTGTATCACTGGCTTACTTTGGGGCTTGAGATCAATCTTGTGCTCTACTAGGGTAACTTGGCGTACTTGTGAGTAGCTGTTTGCAAAAAGGTTAGAAAATCCATCCAACATTTTTAAGTAATTCTCCCTTTCAGTACCTGCTATGGACTCATCAAGAAGAAGTTCATTCTGCTGGTGAAGACTAGTGAGTCCACATCTCCTTTCTTGCACATGGTTGAAGAAGCTTCCCCTTCCAAGGCTCCATTGTCTTCAGCATCCCCTCGATCCCTTCCCAGGGAAAGACCAAATGCAACTCCCTCCACCTCCCCTTCTGAGATGGAATCTTCGGAGCTACCACTTGTCTCCTCTTCATCGAATGACTCTTACTCTGAACTTTCGGAAGTTGAAGGTTCACCTCTTACCACTTTCTTGCGAGCGATGACTCTTGATGTTATAATGGATCTTCTTATTCTCACCTTGTAGAATAAGATCACGTGTCTCCCACTTTTGAATTGCCTTCACTTGGCAAAGCCATGGCCTACCTAATATCAATGGGTAAGTCCTAGCATCAGGCTTTGTAGGAATGACCTGAAAAGTTGTAGGCACAGAAATACCACATACATCCACTCCCAAATTCTTGACAATTCCTAAGGTTTTCACCCTAGTATTATCAGTAAGTTTGATGCGATAGGGAGAGTTGGTAGAAGACAAATTTAAATCAGCATCTTTCATTGTTTTTTCACTCATGACATTGATTGACGCATCTCTATCAATGTATGCATTAGAAATTGTTTGTCCCTCAATGATGACATCAATCACAGGCACATCATCTCCTACATCAATATCCACCTTTTGAGCCATAGGAGTCCCACTATCCCTCTTCTTCTTTTTCTTAGATTCCCTTGTGCTAGCCAGCTTACCCCATTCCTTTCTGAGCTTTGGAGAGAGTGCCAAAAGCTACCCAAATGTGATTTGTGCCGTTTTCTCCCTAAGATCTATTAAGAGGTCATAACTAAGAGATCCTTGTCGAAGAGGAAAATCAGATTGTCCAATTTTTTTCCTAGATGACTTCTTCTTCTTCTTATTTTTCTCCTCTTCTTCAGATTTATCTTCTTGTTCTTCTTCTTCCTGGCTTCTAGTTTTACGAACCCTTTTTGCCATTAATGGCATCAATGTTTCCTCTTCTTCTTCTGAGCATGTTTCCTCTAAAAGTGCTAAACTTTTATCCTCTCTTTTCCTCAATTTTGGACACTCAGTGCGATAGTGCCCCTTCTCTTGACATTCATAGCATGTGACACTACTTCTATCTCTAGGTTTATCCTCAACTCGTGGAACCCTAGGTGGCCTTGCATTGACTAAGTGTAACTTCAAATCAGCAAATTCTGCCATAAGTTGTGCAATGTTATGATCCAAGGATGGAGCTTGTACTTGAGATGTTGAGGCTATCTCTACTCGTGGTGGGGTCGGCACACTTGAAGAAGATTGGAATGTGGACTCAATATGAAGAGTGGCCTCCTTATTCAAAGCAATACGAAGAGTGGTCTCCTTCTTCAAAGCAGTACGAAGAGCCTCTTTAAAATTAGTGGGATCTTTGCTAAGAACTTTTCCATGCAAGCAGGGATCCAAAGCCCTGATAAACTTGTTCATCTTAAGGTGCTCCATTGCTAAAGAACTCTTTGAATCTGCCATAGAAGGTGAAGAAGAAGAAGCAACAACATGTAAAGCAGCTTGTTGATATTTAATGAACAAGGCTTCATACCTCATTGAAAAGGCAGATACTGACTCTCCTTCTTTTTTGGAAAATTTGATCCAATTGCAATAATAAAGCATTTGGTGACTCCACTGTCCCAAATCTCTCCTTCATTGCTTTGGTCAACCTTTCCCAATCATTCTTGAACTCCTCTGGCAAAGCCTCATGCCAAGTTAAGGCCACACCCTCCAAGAAATCTGGAAGTATTCCTGCCCTCTCCTTCATAGACCAACCCGTCAAGCGGCATGCTCGGTTAAACTCTCGGAGATAACTCCCCGGGTCTTCTCCTTCCGATCCTTGGAACACCGAAATGTTGAACATCTTGCACCAAAAGATGAGTAGCAACAAGGGAAATTTACTTATTTTAAAATAACTTTCCTTTAATCATGCGGGACCTTGAGGTTAAAATAGAATAATTCTAAGTAAAACCTTCCTGTCATCTCCACCAAAAGATATGACACAAAGTTAGGGTTTTTTACTTCGGTCACTTGTATGAAACCTCACAGCCTCCTCACCTCCCTTTCTCTCCCTAGGTTAAGATAAAGATATACACATAAAAGGTGAGATCATAATTCATGGAAGGAAAGATGAAAGGCTCCGGAGAAGCATGAATTTCTGCCAGTCTGGCAGCTCCAAACAAGAGGGTAATTCTTTGTTGGAAGAAAATCTTCCGACTCAAAATTATGTGAACGGAAACATACTGGTAAGGTTCATCCGTTCGAATTGGGCGATTTGGACGGAACATATTAAAGCAAAAGAATATAGCAATCACTTATAAGAGGATAAGACACATGGGATTTGCTTTTTGATAAGAGATTAAGAGGAATTAATCATTATTTAGAAGAAAGAATGGCCAAAAGTCTATAAAAATAGAGATACACAGAGAATTGCAGTTTTGAATCCATATAGACTGTACAAAAGAGGATTACATAAGTGCGTAGAGCTTGAAGAGAGATTTGCGCCTATATAAAAACTTTCAAAAACGGGCAACCGAGTGAAAAGTTATGAGCATTTTACTACAAGACTATAAAACTGCCAAAATTCGCCTAAAAGTTAGCAACTTTGGGAGAAATTCTGATCATCAATGAAGTAAAGGATTAAGAAATTAGTTATATGAGTGGAAAGAGAATATAAAGAGCTTCCTAGCCATATGATCAATTTTAGAAATCAATACCCGAGTGTTGAGTAATTACCTGTTGCCGCACAGGTCGTAGCTGGGGACTTGCCGAACACCGTATGCGAGCCACGAATGGCTGCAAGCATACAACCAGGGAAGGAAGCTCAAACAGAATGCCAAGGGTGTGTCACTCACCGCTCAACCGTCGCCTTGAAGGATTCCCGCGTTGCATTCGTGAAGGAGGAGCCGCCGTCGCCGCTTTACCGCCTCTCCGCCCCGCCGTGCCGCTACACAGTGCTCGATCGCTCTCTCACTCTCTCTCTCTCTCTCTCACACGCAGGAGAAGGAAACCAAAGAGATAAGGCAAGAGCACTCTTGTATTCACAACACATGAGAATGAGGATTTTAGGGTTACATTTGACTCTTATAGGTGACTTGGCCGTTCACACTTGGACGCCCATACATGGCCGGCCGACCCTAACCCTTATCCTACTAATATTCAAGGTGCGCCTCTCATCGGCGATCACCCAATCCCTTCATCCTTAACATATGGTGCCGACAAGCCCGGCCCATGACTCAGAATATTTAAATTAATGACGTAAAACATAGTACGTCTCAATGTCCGTCATGGGTTAACATGCCCCCCTTCCTGATGTAGATTCCGTCCTCGGAAGCTATGGTATGGTAAGCTCGAGAGGGTTGTTGTTGACCGTCTGCAAAACAGGGAAGTAGAGTGAAAGTATGCTGGAATTTAAAAGATATAAAGTGTATAAATTCAAGCATGTTAGACCACAATGGATGTTGCTATGAGAACTTAGTTTAAGGGTCACATGAATGAGCTAGTGTAGCAAAGTAACAGGAGTTTAAAATTATTGAAAGTAAATCAAGAGTTAGCAAGGTGTCAAAGGTTAATCAAGGTTTATAACTGGCCTAAGTCAAGGAAAATAACCAAGCTTAATAAATAAACAGATGACCACACTGTGTCTACTCTAAGAACAAGTTTATACCACGAGCCTAGGGACACAAGAAACATCAGAGTTACAGGAGCCTTTTGCTTTTATTTTTTTTATGCACGTGACAATTTTTATACACAATGGCGACCTTCCTAAGGCAAAACTAACATCGATCCTGGTACCATGTTTAACACAAGGCATTATCCAGGAATCTATTAGCTCACTTTAGGCAAGGCTACCCCCTACCAACCAAGGCATCGGTCTGGAGTAGAATACTCCTCGCCTACCAAGTATCAATAAGGCGATAGGCCAACATTAAAGCACATCATAGACTTGTATTGCCATTTATTGTAAGCTTTTTTTTTATATATAAAGTTTCTTTTGATCTTCGCTCCTGAACTAAAATGTGTTCTTACATCCTTTCGACAACAAGGGGTAAAAGATATGTCCTAGAGGTCAACACACACACAGCCAGGTGTTCAAACATTAAGATGGTTTGACCCTAGACCTAAGACAATTGTATTCCAAGGTTAACTAAAGACGTCATGCTGCCTAGGAATATTTCCAATAAAGTTAAGCTCATTAATGATTTACACTAGCATGCAAGCAACTTCAAAAACTAAGTAGTACATTGACAATTTCCATGTGGTCATGCCGTATAGTTTATGAAATTAATTGAACAGAAAAAACGAAAGAGAGTGGGTATGGAAGAATTACACCTGAAATTGGAGATCTCCTTGATTTGATGAGACAGCTTGCAATGTGATGTAGATATATTTTGATGAACGTTGCGGCAGTCTCAAGATATGGAAGCGAACCCACCTCAAACTTTTTAACCTGTACAATCAACTAACAAGCACTATACCTCGAGAGGCACATCAGTGTGAAAATTTCAAGACTCGTTTAAGGAATCTAAACTAGAAAAAACTTGAAAACACTAACCTACCTACCAGTCACCACACTACTACTGAGAATACGGTAAGAGGATGTTGTAGAGTCCTGGCTCTAGCCCTAAGGCTAAGCCTCTATCCGCATCATCCAAACAAACAAAGTCAACCTCAGTAGTGCCATGAGTTTCATCCGTCCATTCATCATTGTCAGATATTTCCTTTTCATTTTCCCATCCACATAAACTCATCAAGAATATAACCATACGAGGATAGTCATCTTGTGGAAAAGGAAAGCATTGGGCTATCGGGGATATTTCCTCTACGGAGTAGGGGTCAGTCATGGTCAATAGGCGAATTATCCATTCTAATTCGTCAACATTTTCCTCTCTGGCCAGTACATCTATATGATCCCATTCAGTTTCAATAACAGGATAGCACATGTGAAATATCTGAGAAAGGTACAGATGATACCTCTCATCAAAGGCGGGAGTGGATGAAGTGTATGATGATCGTGCATCTGTCATATCTGCAAACACAGATATAGCATCAGTAGGTTTGTGAGACAGGTCAATCTAGTTCTTGATTGTATACGGATATTTATCCTCTTTTTGTGCTCTTGCTCTTTTTACTATTTTTTGTTTTTCTTTTCTTTGTTTAAAAAAAAATGTATGAAGCTATATATATACATCCCCTTGAATTTGGCAATTACATGGTCAGGGGAGAAGGTTAAGGAGGAAGCATTAGAATGTCGAGCGTGAGTACATGCTCCCCCTTTCCTTGGGTAGATCATATTATTTGCAATGATGTTGCAGCCTCTTGGAACCAATTTGTCCAGCGGGTCATAGGTTGTGATGTGGGCAGATAGCTTTTTATGACCCTTGTGGCCACATCCAATTGTAGAGATGGTAGTGTACGCTCCCATTGACGAATGGAGGAAATGGTTTCCGACGATACTATTACAAGGGGAGACGTAGACTCATCGGTTTTTTGTTGGGTGTTGACAAGAGTAGGTGTAGAGCATGTAGAAACTTCTATATGAGTGTGTGCCTGGCATGAGGAGCTAGAAGCTTCATGTGGCTCCCCCCTTCCTGAGCTAGGTGGTAATGATCGATATCGTTTGGGAATCCAAACTAACTCTGGAAGAAGTGGTGCGGAGCACTCTGTTACCTTTCCCTTACCACGGTCTTGAATTGTCATTGGGGTGGCAACAATTGGTTTGCAAGGTTTTACAGGTGATGTAGAGGGATTCACCTTATGTTTAGGGACCCAAATCTGGTCATTCCCCTCGTAGTACCCTTGGGCTACTAATAATTTTTTAGGGATCCATCGCGATGTTACCTTGCCCTTTTTCGGGTGGGTAGCTGCTTTCCTTTTACGAGGCTTCTTGGTGGCTGAGCGAGATTGAGCAGGGGAAGTAGCTATTAACGAAGCCTTTGGGACCCATTTGTATGTGTTTTTTGTCATAGTAAGCGGAGCTTTAGAGATCATCCTGCATGTTTCCACTCTTGGCGTTGAAGCGTTAGAGGGGTGGCAAACAATCAAAGATGGTTTTGCCACTGGACTTTGTGATTTTTTGTTATCCAGCATTTTGTCCAGAATCGATGGCTTAGGAACGGGATTTTGAGCGGTCAGACCTAGTGTTGGTTCTTGCGTCGTGACTCGTCTGGTTGCCCAATCGATCCTTCTGTTTCCCCTTATTTATGTACTCGCTTGATTCTCCTTCATTGAGCTCCCGAGTGGGTTCCTCCCTTAAGGTAGTGGCTTTGGTCCCCATGGTTTCTATTGAATCAGAATCATCTTCAGGATCATTCATATACACGGGGTCGTCTCCTGTCCCTATGTTGGTCTTTGAACTGGGCTTGGAGCTCGTGGCATTAAGCGATCTCTTCCGTCGTGTTTTCTTTTTCTTTGCCTGAGCGATTGAGGCAGTATCCCTCTCTTCAAGAATGTAGTTTTGATTTTGAAGCATTGACCGTGTAACTACATTCGTGGGTACAATGGGTGTGGATCCTCGTGCTTGGTTGGTGACCTCAACCAAATTCAATGGCGTAATCTTGGGTGCATTAGGATTATGTGGACATTGAGCGATCAAATGATCTATGCCACAACGATTACATGTAAGTACCGGCATTCCCGATGTGCTCCCTTGATTTGGTTGCATATGATTAGCGATCTTCTGTAGCCTATTAGGGCACTCTGCTACACGATGCGGTCCACCACAATCGTAGCATTGAAGAGGTGGTCTCCTCGCCAAGGTATTAAGGTTTTGCCCTCTTGTGGCGAGAGCAGCCGCTTGATATACAGGCTTGACTTGCCCGAAATGATCCTCCATGTAGTACTGGGGAATCATTTCAAACGTATCAATCCCATATGGAGCAGTGGGGTCTATCTCCTCTTCATAATCCCCACATGCACTATGTGACTCACAACCCATCTCGTTTATTGGGGTAATCCTTGGATGTGGAGGTTGTGGTCCTAGCACTGGCGGTGGTAACGGCACAGACTGGACTACATTCGGATTCCTTGGAACTATGTGCTGTGACGGTTGCTCGATAGGTTGTGCAGGCATTAGCGCGGGTACTTGAGGTGTGTTTGACCAAGCTAGTGGTGCCTGGTTTGCCAACATTCGCTTAAGTGTTAGGCAATCTTTAGATTGATGGCCATACTTACCACATGCATTGCAATTCCCATTGAATTTGACTCTGAATGTGGGACGTTCACTCGTGCTATGTGGTCCTAAGCACACCGAACACCATTGTTGCTCTCTCCTTGGGTACATATGGCTATTCTGAGGAGCTTGATTACCCCTAAAGTATTCTTGGAGAGCCTTAGTAAGGTCGGTCATCACAGACATTTCAGATATCTTGGGCTCCTTGGCAATAGGTTTTGCGTCATTGGCTCGTGCCCAGATACTTGCGAACTAACGGATTTTGTTTCTGAAGACACCTTTTTACCTGCAATCATCAAGTTGTCTTCTAATTGGATTGCATTGGCAGTGACTGCTTCCCACGTTGTAAGACCTCTAATGACTAGGCCATTGTAAATGTCCTCGTGGCGCAATCCTCGGATGAATCTATTGAGGAGTTGGTTGTTATTGAAGCGTTCATCGGGAGTGCAGCGAGAATTTAGATGCTTCAATCGACTTATAAAGTCTCTCACTGACTCCCCTCCCTCGCGTTTAGCTTTTTGGAGTTGAGATGCTACTCCCCAAAGCACACCCTCACGTATGTATTCTTTCAAGAACAATCTCTTGAGAGTGTTTTTAGTGAGTGTGCTCTTCAACCCTTAAGGTTCGATACCAATCTCCGGCCTTCCCACTCAAGGTTAAGCCTAGGGCTTTACACTTATGCAGCTCATTGTGCTCTTCCAAGGAATCACACACGTGTTCAAAGACTTCAATGTGCTTCCTAACGTCCTCGTTACCACTGAAGTTTTGAGTGAGCTTAGCCACTTGTACTGCCTTGCTTCTAGGTTCTCTCTCAGGCATGCCCCGCATGTTTTCCGCAATGGATCGTCCGATCGTCTGAGCAAACGCTGCGAGATCACCTAAGTGAGCAGGCATAGTTGGTGGAGGCACTTCTGGGATAGCCTGGCTGATAGGAGTTGGCGTTGGTCTGAGTATGTTGGCAAATGATGTAGGATATGATATGTGGCTAGGCCTAGCTCCCCTTGGATAATGGTTATGATAAGGTGGTCGTGGAGCATACGCCATTGGCATACTAAGAGGCGTAGGAGCTACATGAGCATGAGTAGCGATAGGTACATATGGTTGATAGGCACTGGCACGCACTGTTGTAGGTACTGTTCCACTAGGTAGCGGTGTCGTACTAACTACAGCGGTAACAGGTGCACTTTCAGCTATGCTCATCATTGGGATAGGCATTGCGGATTTCCTAATGAAAAGTTGAGCCAAGGTTGGAAAGCTAAAGTTACTACTCGTGGGCTCAACCTGCATTGAGACTCCAGGCAAAACAACATACGAAGGGTCTATGGGACTCACCGAGGGAGTCTCCAATTGTGATAGGGTTGGTTGTTTGGCCTTGCCCGTATCCAAAAATCTCATAGGGCCAGTGGATTGCAGGAACAGAGATTGTAAACCACAGAAACACCTCAACAGCAAACACACAGTCGCTTTTCTACAGTGTAGATTAAACTTCACGCAGCAGCCGAGCTGCAAACTGGACCTTGGTGCAGGGCAACTCCCCGGCAGCGGCGCCAAAAATGTGCGCTTTTGCCGCACAGGTCGTAGCTGGGGACTTGCCGGACACCGTATGCGAGCCACGAATGGCTGCAAGCATACAACCAGGGAAGGAAGCTCAAACAGAATGCCAAGGGTGTGTCACTCACCGCTCTACCGCCTCTTCGCCGCCGTGCCGCTACACAGTGCTCGATCGCTCTCTCACTCTCTCTCTCTCTCTCTCTCTCTCACGCAGGAGAAGGAAACCAAAGAGATAAGGCAAGAGCACTCTTGTATTCACAACACATGAGAATGAGGATTTTAGGGTTACATTTGACTCTTATAGGTGACTTGGCCGTTCACACTTGGGCGCCCATACATGGTCGGCCGACCCTAACCCTTATCCTACTAATATTCAAGGTGCGCCTCTCATTGGCGATCACCCAATCCCTTCATCCTTAACATATGGTGCTGACAAGCCCGGCCCATGACTCAGAATATTTAAATTAATGACGTAAAACATAGTACGTCTCAATGTCCGTCATGGGTTAACAGGTTGAAATTTGGGTATTGGACCACAAAAAATGCACTTCCCTCTCTTTGCATGAAATCTCAATTTTCACATAGCCTCTTGCCTCTCATCTCCTTCATGATTCAAGCTAGAGGGTAAGGGTTAACATTGCTCAGCAGATAATCGTATAGTCTTTCCACATGCTCATTACCGCTAAAACCATTGGTACCTCCAAAGGAGGGCGACAATAAGGCAAGGGCTACCTTGAGAAGTCACAAGCCCGCCAAGATAATAACTCCTTATCCCACTTATCATGAATCATCAAAGAGGTCCAAAATTGGGCTGAGCATGAGGAGCTAATGCTAAATGAGACATTCACATGTAAAGAGAGTGTTTGAATAAGGGTTTGAAGATAAGAGAATGGCAATGACACAAAATGCTCAATTGAGGAGGCTCATTCCCTTGATTTGAAAGGGAGAGGAGGGCTTTTATAGGTGGAGAATCACCCTCTCTTCCATTGTTACAAACTACAACATAAAAATCTTCAACTCTTTAGTAACATAAGGGTAGATGTCACCATCAATTGTCCTCTCTTAGGCTAAGTCTTCTATTGATTATTAAATTGAAGACTTTTTGACTTTGAGAGTGTGATGAGATAATAGTCAAGTCTAAGTGGCATATAGCACACACTCCTCCATATGCGTTCCACACTCCCCAACTTGTAGCCTTATGGTGAATACCATATTAATAATACAATTAAAATCCATGTCAGCATGAAGGCCCACTTTTATTTTCCACATCACTAGCCTATCTACCATACCAAAGTATTTATCAAGCATACTTGTTTCATTTACAATGTGTGCACCCTAAATCAAGTAAAACCATTATATTTGAAGATAGAATGCTGTTATCAGGGTAGCCGCCAAGCCGCTGTATCACCACGCCGTTATTCCATTGTGGACGCCGCAATCTTCTTGGACAAGCTTCCACCTTATTACCATTGAGAAACCATCAAAATATGCACAAAATTAAAAATGAAAGATATCAATTTTTCATGTCACAGTACCTTGGAGATGTACTTCATGCTCCGAACATTACAAAGAATTTGGTTTCTGTTGGCCAGATGATTGAGTAGGGTTTGCAGGTCCAAATTAACCCTGATGGTTGTTATGTAGAAGACTTTAAAGATAAGTGCAGGTTGGTTGCAAAAGGCAACACAGTGGGCATAATGTTTACATTGAATGTAAATATGCCTGAAGTGAGTGATACAATGTTTGCAAATGGTTTAGGAGTTGTTGCAAATACAGACATTTGGCATAAGAGAATTAGGCATGTCAATGTGCAAAGAATGAAGTCTATGCAGACTAAAGAAATTGTGACAGGGCTACCTAAGTTTAAAGTTGAAGGAATGCAGAAAGTTTGTAAAGTATGTCAATTTGGAAAGCAAACAAAACATGTATTTCCACATGACATAAATGTGAGCAGGAATGTGCTAGATATTATGCATTCAGATGTATGGGGTCCTACGAAGACTATGTCTATGGGTGGCTACAGGTACTACATAACATTCATTGATGACCACACGAGAAAAGTGTGGGCATAATTCATGAAGGAGAAGAGTGAAGTGTTCACTCATTTTCAGAATTTCAAAGTTATGGCTGAAAAATAGACAGGAAAGCATGTGATGTTGACATCTTCACGAAGGCGTTGGGAGCTGAGAAGCTCCATAGATTTTGAGATGTGCTTGGAGTTCATGAGCTGGATTTGAGCTTGAGGGGGACTGCTGAGATGTCAAGCTCAACATGAGCTGACACTCACGAGGCGCCTCCATGACCGTTTGACATTTATATCACTGGCGGGTTTGGTAGCTGGCATCGACATATCTTTGTCAAAGATTCTACAGATGGACTACACCAACTAGTCCACATCTACCCACTCTTCTTAGCATGTTCACATTATGGACCACTTGTATACACTTTATTATGTGTGTTGGTCACTTTATCTTCTTTGTAGACCTCTTTTGATGGGTGAAGATGGTGGCTGATCCATATAAACCTCTTCTTGTAAGTCGCTTTGCAAGAACGTATTTTTTACATCCATTTGATGTAAAAGCCAGCCTTTAGTTGTAGCCACCGAAATCACAGCCCAATTGCCATCTTTGCAATTGGGGTAAATGTCTCCTCATAATCAATCCCATGTGTCTCCGCATATCCTTTGGCTACCAATCTATCCTTATACTTGTTTATGCTACCATCACTATTATGTTTCACCTTATACACCCACTTATAGCCAATAAATTTCTTGCCTTCAGGCAATGGTACCAAATATCCCAAGTTTCATTTCCCTACAATGCATCCATCTTCTCATCCATAGCTTTCTCCCAACACACATTTCCAATAGCCTCATCAAAACATGTGGGTTCTACAACCTGCACAACTTTTGCCATATGAAAATAGTGATGTGTCACATAACCATCATAAGTCAACCTATGCACAGGGTTTTTTGACTCTTCTAGACTCTCCTAGTCCACTCAATGACTGTGATCGCTGACTTGCATTTTGTGCAACCACATTTCCACTTACATAAGCCCCAATAGCATCTTTTTCAGCAACATACCAGCTACTCATCTCATCAAATATAACATCCCTACTTACCCTCCCTTAATTCTGTTGAAATATACAAGTGAATAGGGTGTGTGTGGGAACAAGCTCTTGGATAGAGGCTGTAAAAGAGGAGATGTAATTGTGAAAGAACCTGTGAAAAGGTTAGAAGAATCTACTGGGAGAGAATAATGGGTAGCATGAGGGAATTTAGGAGTGTGGAGATATTCTGGGAAAAGAGAAGAGGTGGAGAGAATCAGGCAAAAGGTGGAGATATTCTGGGAGTGAATCATGGAGAAATCAATGGGATTTGATGCTTGATGTAAACTCTATAAATTGAGGCATAGCCCTAATGAGAATTTGCTGGTTTTTGAGTATCCATGCCTACATTAATCTATCTGCTAATTATTCACTAATTACGTCTTAATCATTTCTTAATCATTTTGTTAATCATGTTGATTCTAGTGTATGATCCACCATAGCTCATCATTATGCTCAAATTTCAACATGGTATCAGAGCCATGCCTAGAATCAACCAGATTTATGAGCCCATTAGTGAATTAATCAAGATTAGTAGGTAATTAGCAAAAAAAATCAGTTTTTAGTGAGTTTTCACTCTTCCCCTTCACCCCCAGCCAGTGGAGGGTCTCTAGCATCTAGCACACATCAAATTAGGGCAAAAGCTTCTAGCCATAGCTAGCTAAGCTCCTTAGCTTCAAGCCTATCTACTCCACGCAGCAAACCGCCGGCGGAAGCACCAGATTTTCGCAGATTTCTAGGCGCCGTTTTTCTGAAGTAGAATGAAGATTGCTCTTTGCTCAGTTCAAATGTCTTCAATTCCTCTTAGCACAAAGGGTAATCAAGCATGCTCTACAAGCTGGTGAAGACAGAAATCAATTTCATCAAGTCTACAGAGAGATCAAAGCTCTTCATCAAATCTGCAGGTGACTTTGGTAAAACAGAGATTAAGCTTTAATTATTTGGTCAAATCTTGTGTTTCTTGGCTTAATCCTCTACTAGACTCATTGCTATTGATTCCTTTGAAAGCATTTGAGCTCATTTGAAGTGGAAGGCACCAGATCTGAGCTCCCCGCATACTCTGTTTTCTGCACACAAACCAGAGCATTAATTTGCTAATCAGTGATTAATCAGTGCTAATCACTGTACTTTGATGCAATTGAGGGTTTAGATTAACCATTAGGTATCTGATACAGATCCCTATAACTTCAGATTTCAAATCGGAGTTGGTTTGATACTCCAACCATCCCGTACAAATTGGTTACTCTCAATTTAGTGTAATTTCTGGGAAAATTGTGTTGATAAAATTGTGAAAATCATCATTTTGCATTTAACCCTTGGTTAATGCCTGTAAATCTCACTCAAATTCAAGATTATTCACAGCCAGAGTTGCATTTGGAATGTGCATGAGAATGAATGCTATACGCATTATGTATTGGGCACATTTTATCAGTGTAAAAATGGGAACAGACACTGCCCTTGTCCAGATTAAGGCAAGAGGTAAGACCTCCCGCATAAATTTGGGTTTGCATTGCATAATGATACAAAATAAACATAAAAAGCCCAAAGGAACTGTCAGCAAAACATTGAAACATGTTGCTCACATGGAGCAAAATGACCTGATGGACGAGCTCATGGCTCCAACCATGAAAGAAGAAGAATATCTCTTCCCAAGAAGAGGATCCACACCGAGAAGAAGACCTGAAGGAAGACATGGACATGAGAAGAGAAGCTGCCACAAGAAGAGAAGGTGCCCCGAGAAGACTGAAAGAAGAGACAGACGTGTGGAGAGATGCTGCCACGACAAGAAGACTGAAGAAAAGAGAAGATGTGAGGCTCCAAAGAGTGAGGAGCCATGTGAAAATCTCTGAGAGAGAGAGAGAGAGAGCCCACAACCCAATGTAACCTGCCCCAATAAAGTAAAACCACCTCTGAGCCACCGATGATGTAGGCCAAGTGGTAGATGTATGTGTGAGCACTTTAGTCAAGGTCGCGGGCACTTATAGTAGCCTTGGACACATAGAGAGAGAGAGTGTCAAGGACTATGGAGTTTAGGGACTTGAGGCACTGGTCGCGGACTGTCAAGTAAGAGAGAAACTTGATACAGGGTCCAGGTGTGCTGAGATAACTTGAGGGGAGGAGTAGACACTGGTCGCGGACTACCAAGTAGGGGGAGGCAAACTTGGTATAGGGTCTAGGTGTACTAGGATTATTCACTTGAGGGGAGGTGTTGAAATATACAAGTGAATAGGGTGTGTGTGGGAACAAGCTCTTGGATAGAGGCTGTAAAAGAGGAGATGTAATTGTGAAAGAACCTGTGAAAAGGTTAGAAGAATCTACTGGGAGAGAATAATGGGTAGCATGAGGGAATTTAGGAGTGTGGAGATATTCTGGGAGATATTCAGGGAAAAGAGAAGAGGTGGAGAGAATCAGGCAAAAGGTGGAGATATTCTGGGAGTGAATCATGGAGAAATCAATGGGATTTGATGCTTGATGTAAACTCTATAAATTGAGGCATAGCCCTAATGAGAATTTGCTGGTTTTTGAGTATCCATGCCTACATTAATCTATCTGCTAATTATTCACTAATTACGTCTTAATCATTTCTTAATCATTTTGTTAATGTATGATCCACCATAGCTCATCATTATGCTCAAATTTCAACAAATTCACATGTAGTAGGATTATAACATCTATATCCCTTTTGCTCAAGGGAATACCCAATAAACATACATTTTTTACCTTTGAATCCAGCTTAGTATACAACGCATATGGCCAGTAAACTTCAATTGAGACAAATCAGGTTTCTAGTCTTTAAACTGCTCCTATGGCATTACATCATGTATGGCTGGAGTAGGAGTCCTGCTCATGATATAAACTATTGTAGACAAAGCCTCAGCCCAATAGCTATGCAGCATATTCTTCTCTCCCATCAATGCTCGTGCTATCTCTGCAATGTGCCTGTTTTTTTGCTCAGCAACTCCGTTTTGCTATGGAGTGTACCTACATGTAAATTGTCTCTAAATGCCATTCTTTTGCAAGAATTTAGAGAACTCATTGGAGAAGTATTCTCCCCCTCCATCTGACCTTAGGCATTTCACATGCTGTCCCATCTGTTTTTCATCCATCACTCTGAAATTCTGAAAATGAGTGAACACTTCACTTTTCTCCTTCATGAAATATACCCACACTTTCTTCGTGTGGCCATTGGGTGTATGTATGCAAAGTAAGGTCATTGGTTGTGACAGTTTGGGTGCAGTATAGTACCACTCCAAAGAATAAAACACTTTGTGCAGGTCAAGTAAGAGTACTGTTGTTGGTAAATTTGTGTTACAGAAAAGATGTCAAATGATGGAATAAACCAGATTATTGTAGAGAAGCTTGACAAAAACAACTTCCATGCTTGGAAGTTTAGATTGACAAATTTCTTGATCAAAAAAGGTTACTAGGACTACATTGAAGGTGTAAGGTCCCTCCCAAGCCATGTATGTGTCTCTTTTGATATAGATTTCAAGAAGGAAAGAGAGTGCACTTAGAGAAGAGTGAGACAATAAGGCTAGAAACATTAGGAAAGTGATAGAGTAAAAATATTAGCTCCAAAAATCCTAAAAGAAATAAGAAGACATGAATAGTTCTATTAAGAGATAAGTATCTCTAAAAATAGAAATTCAAATTTAGGTGATAGGAGATCATATTTAGAGTACCTTTACATATTTAGAGTCCATGCACACTAAAAATATGAAAAAGCAACGCGTTTCTAAAGATGGCACGTTTGCGGCTATATATAGATGTTTTTGCATATTCTACCCGGCCGCCGCCGCGGATGGCTTGTAGACCAGATGCCTTCCAGTTCTTTTGAGTTTTTATCAGAGAGTTATGGCCGAAACAATTCGCTGATTCTGTTAAGGTCTCTACACAGGGAAATTGTAAGAATGTAGCTAGTAGCCACAAGGTGATTCTAGACCTTGAGATGCATATATCCCTTCATTCTTATCTAATCTCTTGGAAAAGAAAACTAGCTTGCTATGACCTTATGAGGAAGAGACTACTACTTCATAGCTTTTCTTTTAATGAAAGAACAGTGTGCCGTAGCCCTGCAAGAGAAGGCTACTTTGCCATAGACCTTCGGAAGAGAGAAAAGTCAGAGTACGAGTAAGAGGAGATAAAGCTTGGGGATGATCGGATGATTTCAATTATAAGAGAAGGTATTAGAAGACTCTCTATTCTCATAGATCAAGTTCTGAAACTCTTATTAGCGAGCAAAGACAACGATAAACGATAAATTTCTATAAGGTATATATATATTTTTTGTTTTTCAATTACATATCATTCTTAGGGGTTAAGGTATAGCCCCGGCTTCTCTATTAATTGTTCATAGTGATCTATTTGAATGATTTACTAGGTAAATTTTTTATTCTTTTAAACAACAGCATATGCCTTAATAAAGAATGTCTTATTGCAATCTCAAGTTAAAATGCTAAAATCTTTGTGAAAAGGTTGTTTTCTTAAGAAGGTAATGTGGATTCTGGTCCTATGGTTTAGTTGAGTAAATGGATTATTATCTTAGTGAAATTAAGGTACATGTACAAATTCTCTCTGCCTTGACGTTACCCCGTTCTTGTGCTTGTGTAGCCGGACGATGAAGACGTTAGTAAGGCCTGGAGTCCGGCCCATGGTATTCCTCATAACATTGGGAGAATGAGGTTCGTCGATTGAGGCGACGAGTGATTGTGATGCTGTCTAGTTCTGAGGGCTAGGCTAGTGTGTTGAATAAGCCCACCCTAGCACACGTAGACATCCCTCTGAGGGGTGGGAGGATCAAGCGATGGAGCTTGAGGGGGCGACAGGCTGGCTTGAGTCCTCGCCCACAGCGGTCCGACGACGAAATGAATAGTCCTATAGGATTTTTCCCACGAGCACGTAGAGGCTGGAAAGGCTGAATTCTAGATCATGACAGTATAAAGGAAAAGAATAAAAGAGCCGGTTTGGCTTGTATGAAATTGATTCTTATATAAACATTTTTTCTATAAATCTTATCTTTGGCATTATTATATTGTGGAAAGAGGCTTTTTTAACGAACCTTGTGAAAGGGTCTTAATTAAGAAACAAGTTTATTTATGTCAAACAGTGTGGTAGGATTAATTAGAAAACAAATTGATGCATGAATAGGGTAGAAAAAAGTGGGAGGATGGAATACCCCTGACGGCACCACGGACGGATGGACCCGATTAGTTAGGTAGCTTTCCAACAGATTAAGTGAAAGCCCTACACTAGATAAATAGGTTCTCGGGCAACTCTGTTCTAGAAGACTAGGCCAACGGCTATGCCTTGCATGGATGAGGAAAAAAGCGTTGCCTCTAGGAATCAAGATTAGTAGTTTCCTAAATTATGATCAATTACCCTATGGGTGATTTGATCAATTACCCTAAATTATGATCAATTACCCTATGGGTGATTTGATTTTTAGAAGACCACGCTCCCCCTATGAGATAGGACTAGGTCTTAGCTACAAATCATATCCTTGAATCTCTGCATGGTCAAGGTGTCGACAAGGAGAAAATTTTCTCCAAGTTAAGACTTAGTAGACTATCTTAAGTGTTTTTCCTATTTTGGAAGGGAGAACCTTACAATTGGTATCAGAGCAAAGGCTAACTATCAAGGGATTAAAGCAAGGTATTGTTTATCATATGAGGATGAATTAATCATCTCTACTAGCCATAGAAGTGGTTTGAATAGCCTCACATGTTGAGACAATCATCCTATGAAATTGTGCTTGTATCTTGGAGCTATATTAGGATTAAGTTATTTGGATGACACTTAGTTCTTTTTTTAAGTTTGTATGATTTTCTTTTTATCTTTATTATACGACAAGAATAGGAGGCTCAATGACCAAAAAAATAAAATAAAATAATAGTTGAACAAAAATCTCTATTATTACCAAGGGAAACTTGAAAGTTTACCCTTTCATGATTTTATTGTGATGGAAATTCTAGATTAAAGTTAGTCAGCTATCGTTGAAAATAACGAATAATTATTGCTTCGACCTATTAGAGCAATCTAAGTAGAGTATTACTCTTCCTATAATATATGAGGTCAGATTTTATGGAGTAGTTGATTTAAATGAATAGATTTATCAATGGATGGAGAGTGTCCTAGTAGTTAACCATGTTAAGTGTTGTACTTATTATATCATACACGAAATATCATGAAGTTTACATAGGCGAACTAAGTAAAGACCTTTCCTTAAGAAAGAGTTTCAGTATGAGATACTTCTTAGATATTTTTAAGGCAAGAGAAAGCTTCTCGCCAAGAAAGATTGGATAATGGCATTAAAGAAATCCTTCATGGAGCCCATAGCCATTCAAAGGTGAACGAAGGAATTTGGGAGAAGAAGTAGAGGCTTGGATAGAGTCCATAGACAAGTATTTTTATGTAGCTAGATACAATGAAAGAAGTAGGTTCACCCTTGCTGCGTGAAGGTACATCTTTGTGAAAGGTTTTGTCCTCCAGGATTTCAGGAGGATAAAATGAATGAATTTTTGGAGCTAACCCAAGAAAGGAAGACCCTAAAAGAATACCACCAAACTTTTGTTAAACTTCTATGATTTGCTCCAGAGATAGATGAGGTAACTCTTCTCCATCGATTCATTTGGAAGCTTAATCCGCCTTTGAATAACCTAGTCAAGAATTACCAAGCCATCCTCCATTTCAGAAGCCATAATTATTGCCAGAGACTATGATAAAGTTTTTTTATATGAAAAGTGTCGAGAAGGACATGAGTCCTTCCATGTTAATCAAGAAGAGGTCCGCTAATTCAAGAGGAATGTCAAGCCCACCCTTGGCTACAAGGAATCATGAGCTTGAGCAAAATTAGGTCAAGAAATAGGGAAAGTAGGGTTAAAGATAACCGAATTCAACAAGTACTTCTATGAGTAAATAGAAGAGGATTGGTGCAAGATTCATGTGAAGTAATGTACATGATGAATAGAAGGTATTCTAGAAGACGATACTAAGATTATGTAATTACTATCATAGGTTAGATTGTGTAAAGGATTGATTCCCTTACGTTTTTCCATGACAATTTGTTAAGTACAATATTACATGGGGGTATAGAATAAGGAATTCAAAGGTTCATATCATATGAGAGGTATATGGATGCATGAAGGATAATAAGGCCAATTAACTTTAGAATAATAAAGACCTTTTGGGGGCACAACAAAACGAGCCAAACACATGAAATAAGGGAATTTTTAGGAACAATGTTTAGATAAAGGAAGATTTCTACCTAGTGGGGACACCACTTTGGAAGAGACATGAGGATTTACTTAGATACTACCCCAGCTCGCGAGATGAGGACATCTCGAATCTTTTAAGTGGGGGAGATTGTAAGGTCCCTCCCAAGTCATGTATGTGTCTCTTTTAATATAGATTTCAAGAAGGCAAGAGAGTGTAATTAGAGAAGAATGAGACAATAAGGCTAGAAACATTAGGAAAGTGATAGAGCAAAAATATTAGCTCTCTAAAAATCCTATAAGAAATAAGAAGACAAGAATAGTTCTATTAAGAGGTAAGTATCTCTAAAAATATAAATTTGAAATTAGGTGATAGGAGATCATATTTAGAGTACTTTTATATATGTAAAGTCCATGCATACTAAAAATATGAAAAAGTAACGCGTTTCTAAATGATGGTGCATTTGCGGCTATATATAGATATTTTTGTCTATTCTACCTGCTGGTAGCTTGTAGAACGGATGCTTTTCAATTCTTTTGAGTGGTTACATGACTATATTATGAGTTTTTATCAGAGAGTTATGGCTAAAATCGTTCGCTAATTCTGTCAAGGTCTCTACACAGGGAAACTGTATGAATGCAGCTAGTAGCCACAAGGTGATTCTAGACCTTGAGATGCATATATCCCTTCAATCTTATCTAATATCTTGGAAAAGAAAGCTAGCTTGCTATGACCTTATGAGGAAGAAACTACTACTCCATAGCTTTTCTTTTAAAGAAAGCATAGTATGCCGTAGCCCTACAAGAGAAGGCTACTTTGCCATAGACCTTCGAAAGAGAGAAAAGTTAGAGTACCAGTAAGAGGTGATAAAACTTGGGGATGATCGGATGATTTCAATCATAAGAGAAGGTATTAGAAGACTCTCTATTCTTTTATATCAAGTTTTGAAACTCTTATTAGCGATAAACGATAAATTTCTATAAGGTATAAATATATTTTGTTTTTCAATTATATATCATTCTTAGGGATTCAGGTATGGCCCTGGCTTCTCTATTAATTATTAATTATTAATAGTGATCTATTTGAATGATTTACTAGTTAAAGTTTTTATTTTTATAACAACATCATATGCCTTAATAAAGAATGTCTTATTGCAATCTCGAGTTGAAATGCTGAAATCTTTGTGAAAGGGTTGTTTTCTTAAGAAGGTAACATGGATTCTAGTCCTATGGTTTAGTTGAGTAAATGGATTGTTATCTTGGTTAAATTAAGGTACAGGTACAACTTCTCCCTACCTTAACGTTGCCCTGTTCTTGTGCTTGTGTAGCCGAATGGCAGAGACGTTAGTAAGGCCCAGAGTCGGCCCATGGTATCCCTCATACCATTGGGAGAATGAGGTTTACCGATTGAGGTGAGTGATTGTGATGCTATATAGTTCTGAGGGCCCAGGCTAGTGTGGTGAATAAGCCCACCCTAGCATGTAGACATCCCTCTTAGGGGTGGGAGGATCGAGCGACAGAGCCTGAGGGGACGACAAGCTGGCTTGAGTCCTAGCGCGTAGACATCCCTCTTACGGGCGGGAGGATCGTTTGAGAAAGCCTGAGGGGACGACAAGCTGGCTTGAGTCCTCGCATGCCAGGCGGACGACGAGGTGTATGCCCACAAGGTTTTGCCCAGCACGTAGAGGCTGGAAGGCCGAATTCTAGATCATCAACAGTATAAAGGAAAAGAATAAGAGAGCCGGTTTGGCTTGTATGAAATTGATTCTTGTATAAACGGTTTTTCTATAAATCTTGTCTTTGGCATTATTATATTGTGGAAAGAGGCTTTTTTAACAAACCTTGTAAAAGGGTCTTAATTAAGAAACATGTTTATTTATGTCAAACAGTGTGGTAGGATTAATTAGAAAATAAATTGATGCATGAATAGGGTGGAAAGTGGGAGGATGGAATGCCCCGACGACACCATCCTACAGACGGGTGGACCCGATTAGTCAGGTAGCTTTCCAATAGATTAAGTGAAAGCCCTACTCTAGATAAATAGTTTCTTGGGGCAACTCTATTCTAGAAGACTAGGCCAGCAGTTGTGCCTTGCATGGATGAGGAAAAAAGCGTTGTCTCTAGGAATCAAGATTAGTATAGTTGCCCAAATTATGATCAATTACCTTATGGGTGATTTGATTTTTAGAAGACCACACTCCCCCTCTGCGAGATAGGACTAGGTCTTACCTACAAATTGTATCCTTGAATCTCTGCATGGTCAAGGTGTCGACGAGTAGAAAATTTTCTCCAAGTTAAGACTTAGTAGACTATCTTAAGTGTTTTCCCTATTTTTGAAGGGGTGAACCTTACAGAAGATGAACATGAAGAGGTACCGGAGATACCATAGATTAATCCAACTGTTTGCAGATATAAAAGAGTTCAAGGATTGGAATCAAGGAGCAAGGAAAGTCGTGTATTGGCTTTCTATCAGAATACAAGATACTATGATTGGAAATATATAGGATGCCAAGTCACCTAAGGACGCATGGGACACCTTGGTGAAATTGTATGAAACAAACACCAAGGCAAGAAAAAATCAGTTGAAGAATATGCTTCATACTGTGGAAAAGAAGAATATGTGTGTGAAAGATTATGCTTTGAAGATCAAGGGCATTGTGGAATCCCTTCCATCAATTGGTGTTTCGATTGATGATGATGATAAGGTGGAAGTGTGTCTACATGGTCTCGGGCCACAATACAAGGCGTTCAAGACATCAATTCAAACTCTGGAGAACATTTCCAACTTCATAGATTTAGTGTCAATGCTGATCATTGAAGAGAACTTAGGTGAAGATCAACATGCTTCACAAAATAGAAACCATTTAGAGCAGCAGGCCGTCTACACATGTGTATGAAGAGGATGAGGTAGAGGTCATTGACATGGCCAAGGTGGTGGCCGAATAGGGAATCAAAATTATGGTTAGCAATAGCAACAATCCCACGATTCACAAAACAACAACATACAGTTGGAAGAGGCCAATTTAGAGGAGGCAGGGGGAGTCTGGTAATTGGCTAAGGCAGCTTAATGATACACGAGGCTGTTTTTATTGTGGTAAGCCTGGCATGTGCAGGCAGATTGCTATAAGAAACAGAGTGACATGTGAAATGAAAAACTACAGCAAAACAGCTATGCATCCTCTAACAGAAATAATGAGGATAATGAGAGGTTGTTTATTTTGCAACATGTGGTTAATGCTGTGTCTAGAAATGATGTAGCAACATGTAAGGATGATGTATGGTATGTTGATTTAGGTGCTTTGGACCACATGAAAAGTCATGGTGAGTGGTTCAAGGAAATGAAGAATCTTGAAAGACCAGGTTTTGTTGAAACAGGGGAAGACACAACTCATCCAATTGCCCATGTTAGAGATGTGCCATTGTCTATGCAGGATGGTAAGGTGAAGTACCTTGGAGATGTACTTCATGCTCCAAACATTACAAAGAATCTGGTTTCTGTTGGCCAAATGATTGAGCAGGGTTTGTATGTCCGATTTAACCTTTATGGTTGTGATGTAGAAGACTTTAAAGATAAGTGTAGGTGGGTTGCAAAAGACAACAGAGTGGGCAGAATGTTTACATTAAATGTAAATATGCGTGAAGTGAGTGCTATAATGTTTGCAAATGGTTCAGGAGTTGTTGCAAATACAGACATTTGGCATAAGAGAATTGGGCATGTCAATGTGCAAAGAATGAAGTCTATGCATACTAAAGAAACTGCGACGGGGCTTCCTAAGTTTAAAGTTTAAGGTATGTAGAAAGTTTGTGAAGCATGTCAATTTGGAAAGCAAACAAAACATGTATTTCCACATGAATGTGAAAAGTCTTCTCTAAAAGAAGTTTGAGATGAAGGATTTGGGAGATTTGTGCTACTTTTTGGGAATTGAGGTCATTCACACACCTGAGGGTATTTGGCTGTCAGAGAGACAGTATGCATTGGACATGTTGTTGTCCAGGCATGGGATGGTTGATTGTAAGCCAATCTTGGTGCCATTAGATTAAAATGGCAAGTAGATTATGTGTTGGAGGATCCCACTATGTTCAAGAAGATTGTGGGGAGTTTGATCTATGTCATGATCAGCACGCTAGATTTGAGCTACATTGTTGGCTTAGAGAGCCAGTCTATGCAGGTTCTACGCAAACCATCTTGACAGTGTGCGATGCTCAAAATGGTACTTGAGGGCCACTTTTGATTGTGCATTGTTTTATGTAGCAGGTGTCCCATTGGAGCTATATGGGTACATAGATGCAAATTGGGCAGGTAGCATCTCAGACAAGATATTTACTAGTGCATTGTTTTATGTAGCAAGTGTACCATTGGAGCTATATGGGTACACAGATGCAGATTGGGCAGGTAGCATCTCAGACAAGATATCTACTAGTGGATTTATGTTTTCATTGGGGAGTGCTGCTGTGACATGGAGCAGCAAGAAGCAGCCCACATTTGCCTTGTCGTGCATAGAGGAAGAGTATAGAGGATCTACAGTGGCCCAACATGTGAGGTAGCTTGGTTACACAAGCTACTTGTGCTGATTTGGGGTTGCATGAGAGAAGGTTGTCATATATTGTGACAATCTTAGCAGTATTATACAGTTGGCTAGGAACCCAATTTTTCATGAGCGGATGAAACACATTGAGGTACATTACCATTTCATCAGGGAGAGAATCTTGGCAGGCGACATACTTGGCCTACGTCAGCACACAGGATGAGGTTGCTGACATCTTCACGAAGGCGTTGGGAGCTGAGAAGCTCCACAAAGTTTGAAATATGCTTGGAGTTCAAGAGCTGGAGTTAAGCTTGAAGGGGAGTTGTTAAAACCCTAAGATCTCTCTAGATAATTGTTATGCATAAACATGCATAAATCATGCATAAACTCATCCACCCAACCACCCCTGAGCCCAAGGGATGCACACATGAATTATAATTAAGTACATCATACCTTTACCTTGATGTCCCATACCATTAAGAGGTATAACTCCAATCCAGCAGCATGTAGCTATAGTGTGAAATGGTAGGTGAGTAGATATAATCCTCTATATAAGAGAACATCATATCATAGCCTAGCCTCCAAATAACATAGCCTTAGCCTCCCTTGAGTGTGCCCCATGCCCCTATTATATATGAGGGCCCTCAAGTGACTCTTGACTCTCCATTTCCCACGTGTGACCCTTGAATGCCTGACCCTAACCTTAACCCATAAGGTTAGTCCTAACCCATGCTCCCATGCTCACAAGCCTAATGTGGGTTAGCCTCCTAGTATATGCACACATAATGTGCATATAACATACTTCCTCTCTCTCAAAACATTGCACTCTTGCAATGAAAAGAAGGAGAACTGCGTTGAACAATCTCAACCGACTCCCAAGTCGAATTCTCTATTTCCCTAAACATAGGATAAATCCTCAACTTCAACGAGTTCTTGAGGAGTAACTATGTTATCCTCACCTCCCAGTTTCCCTTTCAATCTATTGATATGAAAGATTGGATGAACCCTAACATGTGGAGGTAGTTTTAGTTCATACGCAACCATGCCAATCCGATGTATAACTCGAAATGGACCACAATATCTAGGAGATAAATTTGAGCATTTTCCTATTGACAAAGTCTGAGAATCTTTAGGAACTTTTAAATAAACCAATGCTCTTGGCTCAAAAAACCAAGGTGAGCATCCTCTATCAGTATAAAACCATGCCCTATCCTGAGCACAACTGATAGAATCCCGAGCTTAAGTCAGCATTTCTTGTATATTACGCAAGAAATCCCTCGATGCATCAAGCTCAATGTCCTTAAGATCGACATCAATAGGTGCCCTAGGTTGATACCCATACCTAAGTATGAACGGACTAAAACCAATAGTCGTATGTTTAAAACTATTATAGGTAAATTCCATCATTGGCAGATATTTTTTCCAATTTGATGCTTTTCCAGAGACATATGCACACATATCCTCTACAATATGATTCATACGCTCTATTTGCCCATCAGACTACGGATGATCAGAGGAATTCATACTCAAAGTAGTTTCCTCGTTGTAAACCATTCGGAATAAAGTAGGAAAACATAGCATTATAACAGCAGGAACCAGGTATCCATCGGCGGCCCGATGTACCCACATCTGCTCATGGAATTATCGGCATCCCGAGTTACCCATATCAACATAGAGAGTCATCAACGTCTCGATGAGTCACATATGTCCATCCATAAACCATTAGGTTAACTGTATAAATCATCTAAAGTACGGAACTAGTGAAAGAAATGCCAACAAAGGAAAAATCCAATAAACTCGCTGAACTCTAAAGAAAGAGATTTCAACAAGTGAAAATGCCGACGAGATTACACTCATCAATACATGCAAGCTATAGATAAAAGAACTTTATCTAGAGAATGCCCACACAACTTTAAATGAATTCAAAAAATGAGATTGTCTTTGAATGTTGAGGTCAACATGCTAAGTGACGTAAGCAAAGCAACAATCTTGAGCCCAAATTATCCCATAAGATAATATATGTGAGGGATCTCTAGCGTCCCCCATACCACCATGATACCACCCATACATACCTTATCAATTTGAAACTCCCTAGTATGCCATCTAGGAAATATGAATAAAATCCTATATAAAAGGAATAAGATGGCCTTATCCTAACTTTCACATACTAAAACTTGTCTCTATATTCCTGAGACCACACATAAAGGAATAACTCTTTCCGAGTACATCATTAGAAAAGAATTTTGAATTATTGGCGCCTTTCTAATGATAACTACCCAATAAACACACTAAAGCTAGGGTAGAAAAATAACTCACCTAGATACATAAGCAACTAGGTATCCAAGTTGGAATATGTACAGAAGTACAAGCAATATACTCCAAAATTAAGTGCAAAAAATGAAGGCAAATGCTACCTTCAAAGCACATGATATTATCCAAAAGATCAAAAGATCCTTATAAAACCATGGATAAAAGCATAGAAGCTTCTCGAATCCATAAAAACCATAGTTGATCATAATCAATGCATGCCATCTAATGGTCATTAATCATGTCCAAATTGGTGGCCAACTCATCAATCCCGGAGTATATGAACGTGGTGTCGTTCAAGCAAAACTCCAAAGTAAGCAAGTGAAACACATGTGTATAGCACTCATTAAAAAACGCATGGATAGAAGTCATCTAGGCAGAACCTGATGAGTCCAAATAAAACTTGGAAAACATCCAATAAAATCCACTAAAACAAACAGATCAACTAACCCATGATAGAATTTGTCTTAGGCTTAAGAAATTAAGCATAAACCACACTTAGATAAGTGCAAAATAAATTATCATGGAAAAGTATCAAAGGTGAGACACACTTTGAACACAGATTATAGCCATCATTGAAAAACTTAAGGAACATGTCCAAAAAGAATGGCTAAACAATGGTAAAAAATCATGAAAATATCGTTCAGAATTAATCTAAATAGAAATATCTACTAATACGAGGTATAATCGTATTAATAATATGCAAATAACCCACATCTATCTAATGTCAGCATGAGAAAACGTACTTCAACATTAAATAACCCTCGAAAATATTAAATTCTCGAGAAAAAGAATTATCATAAATTTTTCTTGATTTTCTCTAATTTAATAAGGCCTTAAAATACGATAATTTTGAATTCCACCAAACCTATCTTATGGCATTCCAAACCCATATTTTTCTAGAAAACTTTCAGCAAATAAATTTACTAAAATACCATTGATATTTTAAAAAATACCAATTTCTAGGATTTTTAAAAATAATTTCTAGAAAATTCCTAATTTTTCTGAGAATCCCATCATTCATGAAATTTCCAATTCTCTCTGACAATTCTCAAATCCAATAAAAATTTATAATTTTAATAGATTTTTTATTTTTTTGGGTCACAAAATATATATTTTAAAGGAATTTGAATGGACACACCACATGCTAAACACCAACTCCACATTTTCCAAAAATTTAAAATAACCTTTGTCTATTTTTTCACTAATTTTTAGGATTTTTTTCAAAATTTTTAATTTACCCCAAACGCATTTAGAATACAAACAGTCAAAAAATTTCGGAATCCCAACAGTCTTCTCGGAATACGAAAAGCCAACAGTTTTGGAATGTGAAAGGTCAAAAGTTTCCGGAATCTGAAAGATCACAAAAGATTTTTCGGAATTCGGAAAGCCGAAAGGTTTCCTAGGAATGCGGAAAGCCAAAAGGTTTTCCGGAAGATGAAAAGCCAAAAGGCACCAAAAGAAAAAATTTCCAAAAATTTTCAGAGAATTTTCTTTTCTCAGATTTCAAATTTTCTCATTTTTTGGACTTTTTTTCAAGCTTTTTTGGAATTAAAAAAAACATTTTTTAATCAAAAAAGTTTAAATAAGCTTAATTAAGCTTTGTAAAAAGCTTAATAATTTTTTTTTCTAAGGGTCTCCCTCTCCACTCTCCTCTCTCCTTCTTCTCCAAAAAAATTTCACTCTCCACCTCTTCCTTCTCTTCTCTCTCCTCTGTTAATCAGAGAGGTTAATACTTGATTAAGTTTTGATTAATCATAATTAAAAGTTAATTATATGATTAAAATTAATCTCTATTAATAAGAAGTTTTCACACGCGGGAGAGGAAAAAAGAAAGAATCTCCAGATTTTGGGGAAGAGAAGAACTTTACACGCACGGGAGAAAACCCAATGCATCAATTGACTTTCCCACATTACTTTTCAGCAAAAAAGTGGCAGAAAATCGAAAACATACCCGCCAAAATGCATTAAACATACATTTTTAACCATAAAAATGCTCAAAAAATTTCTAAAAAATTTTAAAAAAAATTCCTTAAAAATATAGAAATTTAGAGAATCCATTATACCAAAAAATATACATAATAAAATATGTGGTATTTTCATAAAAATTTCCATTAATGCTTATTTTAAACCACAAAATAGGAAAAAATAACATTAAACTCACGAAATTCCCCTGCAACATCGATTTGTCCCATTGAATAGTAGTAACATGCGTTTCAACCACCATATCGACGATCCACATGCAAATCATCAACACAAATCAACAAAATAATATTTTTTATTTAGTAAATATTAAAATTTACTTCAAAAAATACCAAAACAGGATCAGGGTCTCCAGTTTTGTCCACTCAGGCACCTTGTAAATAATAAAAAAACAGGCATTTGTTTACCTTTAGTGGCCAATCTCTCCTAGCTAATGAAGGAATTTTCTTCTTAGCGTGCTCACATTAAGGACCAGTTTTATATACTCTATTATGTGTGTTAGTCACATTATATTCTTTGTAGACCAGTTTTGATGTGTGAAGAAGAAGAATAATTTTCAGCCTCTCACCTTGTGTGTTCTCTTCTAGGGTTTGTGTGAGTGTGTGTGTGCTTGCAAGAGCTCAAGCTCTCTTCTCCCTGCAAGAAGAAAATTTTTTAGCCTCTCACTGTGTGTGCTCTTTTTTTAGGGTTTATGTGAGTGTGTGTGTGCTTGCAAAGAGCTCAAGCTCTCTTCTCCCCTGCATCTTTTCAGAGAAGAGAGCTTGAGCTCTTGCAAGCACACATACACTCACACAAAACCTAGAAGAGAACACACAAGGTGAGAGGCTGAAAATTCTTCTTCTTCTTCACACATCAAAAGAGGTCTACAAAGAAGATAAAGTGACTAACACACATAATAGAGTATATACAAGTGGTCCATAATGTGAACACACTAAGGGGAGTGGGTAGGTGTGGACTAGTCACTGTGTCCAGTTGTAGAAACTTTGGCGAAGAAATGTCGGTACCAGCTACCAAATTCACCAGTGATGTAGATGTCGAACGGTAATGCAGGCACCTTGTGAGTGTCAGCTCCTATTGAGCTTGACATCTCAACACTGCCCCTCATGCTCATCTCTAGCTCATGAACTCCAGGCACTGCCCCTCATGCTCCTGTTGAGCTTGACATCTCAACACTGCCCCTCATGCTCAGCTCTAGCTCATGAACTCCAGGCATATCTTGAAATTTACGGAGCTTCTCAACTCCCAAGGACTTCATGAAGATGTCAGCAACCTGATCATGTGTGCTGATGTAGGCTAAGTCGATGTCACTTGCCAAGAATCCCTCCCTGATGAAGTGGTAATGTACCTCAATGTGTTTCGTCCATGCATGGAAAATTGGGTTCTTGGCCAACTTATACTGCCAATATTGTTACAATATATGACAACCTTTCTCTCCCATGCAACCCCAAATCAGCAAAGTAGCTTGCATTGTAGGATCCCAATCCCCACCGCGCAACAATTTGAGGGGTGCTAGCAGCAGAAGTAGCACTTCTTGTGCGGGGCAAGGTCCCACACTCAGGGCCTTGCCCACGGATATCCAGACAAGAGACTAATCCATCGGTTTTTCCAAAACCGAACTCGGAAAAACTTCCTTTGCCCAGAAAGCACGGGCAATTCCACCAAGATAACTTTTTCCTAACGTAGTCAAAAGCCTTAACTAACTGAGCTGATCTGGCCGAACTCGTAAGTTCCATAGTCAGATCAAGGGACAGATTGCACTTGGATCATAGAGACCAATGCTTTTTTCCTCATCGAGAGGCACAGCCGTTGATTCTTTTTCCATAGAACAATTTTTGTCTGTGATTTACTTCATCTATCGAACTGAGTTTCGATTTACGGATCCATCAGTCCAGTCTAACCCCATCCAGTCCCATGGGTTAGCCAACCGCCCAACCACTGTAGTGATGGGATCCAATTAGGAATTTGGTTAGGTTTTGTCTCGGGTACCAGGGAAAAGAGTTCCCAAGCCCCCTAGCCGGTCAGATTTGGGCTACCGAATCTTTATATATTTTCCAATAAATTTGAATGCCTTGAATTGAACACCTGAAAAGGGCTCCGTAAATATTTTCCAATGAAGATTTTTTAAAATATTCAGTACGGCTTTGAATGCCTTGGAATTTGGGCCAAAGCACTCCATATGATAATCTCAAAGATATTCTGTTCGTTAATGAGTTGGCCGTTTTGTTGGATAGTGAATGTGCCACCTTTGTTTGATGATTGTGTTGCAGTACTGAATTTAATCTCTTTAGTGAATGTGCCACCTTTTCTTTAAGTTTGTGTCATATTACTGAATTTGCTATTAAAATAATCAATTAATTATACAATACGAGTAGAATACTATTTGAAGATTTGTTCTTGTATTTTTGCATGGCTATCTGGTTTTCAAATGAGTTCGAGTCATTTCACTAGAGCATCTTGCTTGAAAGGTTCTTGTTGTGCAAAAATGGATGAGTTACCTCTTGCTAAGCGGAAAAAGAGTGTGCAGGTTGGCCCAGGTGAGAGCTCATCGAGACACACAAGGAGGCAAGCTGATTTTTCCAGCACTTTGGAGCAAGCCGCCTCCTCAAACCCTACTACAGAGCATGCGGTACATATCATAGATGACACTAACCTAGAGGTGGATATGGATAGGCAGCATCTACATAGTGATGAAGGAAATGAGGAGGATGGACAAAATGTAGTGGGGCAATTGAGGAAAATAAAGGTGATCAAAATGAGGGTGAGAATACTCAAGGTGGTGATAATGAGGATGAAGGTGAGAATACTGAGGATACTGGGAGAGAGATAGAGGGGGAAGAGAACACACATCCACTAGAGGATCAAGAAGAAACAGTTGTCACAACCCAAACTGAAGGAAGCAAGCAGAAAAAAAATAAGGTTGATATTTTTGGGAAGATTCTTGAGACATCTACTCCACAAGCCTTTTTAGATAGGATAGGAGTCAAATTTAGGTCTCCACCTCCACGTGTTCCTCTTTGTAGGATGATCCAGACGGAGGCAATCCGAAAGGTTTCTCCCTCAACAGATAAGTCTCTTACTCGAAGCTTCAAAAAACTAGGTGGGTACATTGAGAGCATGGGAGCTTTCACAGTATCAATTATGGACTTGGAAGGGGAGGAGACACCATTGACACAAGAGAGGGAGGAATCTTGGGATGAGCATTGGAGGACTGTGAATCAACAGTTTGAGGAAACTCTTGCACTTGACCCCGATTGGGGTCCGTACTTGAGCCGAAAAATGGTGCATATTCTTGATGGTAATAATCGACACAATGCTTGGATGGACTGCATTTCTACAGGTGAGTTCTCATTGGGATGTTATAGTTTCTTATGCTTCTTTGTCCTTCCTAATTTTGTGTTTTATTACAGGGTTTCAAGGGGATTTGTCCATGCATTGTTGTGTTCTCTGTAAATTTTATGTGTTCGAGCGGAGGGATGTGGGTGAGCTTTTGTTTTCATTGTCCAGGTTGACCAAGTAAGTTAATTTGTTATCAGAGTCTGCTTCTATGTCAAGTAAGTTTTTATTACTGGACTACCTTCAGTTCAATCAAGTTACAACTCCATCTTTGTGGTAGTTGATAGACTACCAAAGTTGTCCATCTAATTCGAGTAAGGAAACCTACACTGCAGTGGATGTGGCCAGAGTGTTCCTTAAGGAAATCTTCAGATTGCATGGCCTACCCAAGAAAATAGTAAGTGATCGAGATCCCAAATTCATGTCAAGATTCTGGACTCTGCATTCTTTGAAGCAGTAGGAACTTTCTTAGATCTCAGCATAGCTTACCACCCCGAGACCGATGGTCAAACAGAAAGGTTGAACCAAGTAATCGAAGATATAATTCGGTCATGCTGTGGTGGGCAGGGAACCCAAGAAGTGGCTAAGCTATCTGCACCTAGTCGAGTTCACCTACAATGCTTCTTATCACCAAAGTATCGGGATGAGCCCTTTCAAAGCTCTGTATGGACAAGACTTCCTAACACCATTAACTTGGTCCGACCCATTGATTAGGGTCAAGATGTCTAGACAGATGCTTGACGACATGGAGTAGCAGATGCAGTCAATCTGCAAGGATATAAAAGCTTCCTAGGATAGACAGAAGTAGTATGCAGATAAGAAGAGGTTAGATAGAAAATTCGAAGAAGCAGATATGGTCTTCATTCGAGTACACCCCAAAAGAAGTTCTCTATCTCTTGGGAAGTACAAGAAGTTATCCCCCAAATACTGTGGACCATATCTGATTATAAAGAAAGTAGGTGACTTAGCCTATGAACTTCTTCGGCCTCCTTATCTCAAAGTACATAATGTATATCATGTCAGCCTACTTAAGAAGTATGTACTGAGCTCGAATCATGTGCTTAATGATGACCTCTTAACTTCTTCAACCTAAGGGCGGATGGAACTCCAACTTGAAGAAATCCTTGATGTTCGAGAGAAGGTTCTCTGGAATAGAATTCTGAGATAATTATTAGTCATATGGAAGTTCTATCCTTTTGAAGACGCCACCTGGGAGAGAAAGAAGCCAAACTGATGCGGGTTTACCCCCAGTTTGGGAGATGAGGACATCGCGCATTTTTCAAGTGGGAGAGAATGTAAGATTCCTCCCTAGCCCCTCAAGATGTCTAGTTTCTTCCCTTGTAATCAATCCCGTTTTCAGAATAATAAAAGATCTTATTTTTACCTATTTTGGTCTAGAGAGAGAAAATGTTTTAGAGAGAGATAATTCAATTTTTAGATATCTTTGGATGGAAAAATATCCTTTCTTATTAATATAAATTCTCCGAAACAGAAGTTTAAAAAGAAATTCCGAAGGTACATTAGAAATAAATTATAATCTGCACAAAAGACCTTAGCTTACGGGTCCAGATTTTCTGAAAATTTTGGATTAAGGTTCTTCTTATCAACCAATAAGATTAATTCAAATGTAGGGAGGAGATAAATTGAAGAATAAAAGAACCCCCCTCCCAAAAATGAGTTGCTCACATAAGATGAAGAGTGGACTAAGGACCAAAGAAAACAATGAAAAAAATTTTGACACCTCAGAATGGGGATCTCCCCTCATGAAGTAGGCACCTTTTTTCTCATCATTACCCCCAATTTTTAATCAATAAAATGAGATATTTCATCTCTCCTCTCTCCTATTTCAAAACTAGATCCAAAAAGTAAGCTGAGCTGACCTAAAAATGGTCAAAAATTGACCAAACTGATCTGGAAAATTCTAGAATCAGTTTGCTTGGTTAGAGGCTCACTTTTTCCTATAAATAAAAGTATCCCCCTTTGTAAACGCTCAATGGTGTTTATGCATCGTTACTCTACTTTCCTACCCTGAGCCATCTACATTGAATTTCTTGATAATTCAATTGTTTTTGGCCTCTAATCCTCTCCAAAGAGAATTGGTGGCCACTTTTGCTTAAAACAAGAGTAGAACCCTCAATCCCTCAAGCCAAAGGAAAGCTTACAAGCTCCATGTAAGCTAATTTTTCTAACTTGTTTAATTATTAAATCTATGGTTTTCTTGATTTTCATATTTTATTGTTGATTGAATTAAATTCTAATGTTATGCCTTTGAGGAAAAGGCCACCCCCTTCTCTTCTGTACATTCTAGCCTTTCTTTATCCTAGAATGATTAACAAAAAGATTAATTAAACTTTTCTTATTGTTTACTCTCTTGAAAATTGAAAAATGTGTAGATTAAAGTCCTATACATCTGATTTGGGTTAATTTAAGTCAATTAAAGAGTGATAAAAATGAGAAATGGTCAGCCATACAAAGGAGGTTATGGCAAAAATTTCCAGAATTTTGTGGAAAAGAAAGTTTGTCTTTATTTTATTCCAAAAGAGTAATTCCCACCATTTTTGCATCTAAAAGAAATATTCTAATTACTCTATGTACATATTCATCTATGAATATGCATGGATATCACTGACATTAATTATTACAATTGATTTCTATGCATAGAAAGATGCATAATGGAATTTTTTTAATTATAAAATTGTTATTTTCATTAAATTTAATTTCTATGCATAGAAAGATGCATAATGGAGATTTTATCATTTAAATAAAATTACCACATTTTTCTCTTTTCTTAATTATTTAATTATACATAAACCTTAAAAATTAGTTTTCCATTGAATGTGATGAAAATCATTCTTTTAGCATAGGATAACCGATCCAAGAATATGGTAGGAAGTCCTCTTTTCATGTTATGCATAAGAATGAATTATGTATCAATTTCTTAAAAATTTTGCCATAGCTCCGATCTGCTATTACTGATAATTTTTAATATTTTTGAAAAGAATAAACTTAGTAATACAAATATGATAGTATAACTATCTTCTAAACTTAAATCCAATTTATGGAAAATCATAAGATTATCATAATTTTAGAAGCATAAAAGTATAAAAAGCCATTTTCTTAACCTCTAGCTTCACAAGCCTAGAGTTTGATTTGTGAATTGAGAATTTATCAATGAGAAGCATCGTTTGAATAGAGAATTGGTCATAGGAATGACCATTCTTTTAGGTAGAGAGAGATAAACATAAAAAGCATCCTAATTAAGCATAAATATAAACGTTTCTTAATTATTCATTACAACTCTTAAGAAAACCTTGATTTGCATTATAAACACTTAATTTAGAAACTTCTCAAGCTTGAGAGGGGTTGAGAAGTGAAAACATTGAGAATAGTAGAGAAAAACCATGAAATTATACCTTACCTCTTGATTTTGCTTGCTTCTCTATCTTATAAGAAACCCCCAACCAATCAATTGGTTAGTGTGTCGAGAGGAAAGTTCCAAGGATGGTTGAAGAGAGAGAGAAGCTCCACTCTCTAAAAGTAGAGGATTTTTAAGGGATAATAGAAAATATGAGTATTTTAATATAATACTGGCATGGTATAGTTCACAGATGAGAATACAAAAGAATGAGGGTCTATTTATAGGTGAGGGAGACCACTAACTGAGTCCAACTAAGTTCTAGTATTTTCTAGCTTCAGTGTGGCTTGATTTGGACAAGATTTGGATCTGTTTGGCTCTCTTTTTTATTTGGTTTGATCTAGGAGAGATAAAATTATCTTAATATTTTTTATTTAAAAACTCATTCACATGTGTGAAATAGGCATTTCCTTGAAGTCTCCCAACTTCCTTACCTAGGTGTCAAAAATATATCATTATACCAAAATATCTCATTTTTTTAGTAATATCTCATAGTTTTTAACTAAAAAACCTTGTACTCAGTCAACTCTTTATCTTATGTGAGCATTTACTCATTTTTGGGTATTTTCTTTTATTCTTTGGATTTATCTCATCCCCATACTTGGATTAATCCTATTGGCCATATAGGAACCTTAACTGGACAATAATCCAAAATTTTTAGACAATCTTGACCCTTAGGCTAAGGTCTTTTAAATCATTTTTAATTGATTCCTAATGCACTTTGGAGAATTCATTTTGAACTTCTGTTTCAGAGGAAACCATTTCAGACACTAGGAGGATTTTTATATCCAAAGATATCTCAATTTTGGATTATCTCTCTCTAGATATTTTCTCTCTCTAGGCCAAAACAGGATAAAGCAAGATCTTTCTTTTATTTGAAAGAGGGGATTAATTACAAGAATAGAAGGGGAGGTTCTCACAACTTTATACCTCAAAAGCTTGAGGGAGGAATCTTACATCCTACCCCACTAAAAAAACGGGAGATGTTCTCATCTCGCAGTCTGGTGGAGTATAATCTCTTTCATCTTCTTCTTCTTCTTTAATTACTTCTAGCATTACTGCCTTGGAAGTGGATGGCCGATTCGAGAACATCTCTCTTTGAGTTCCCCTATTCTGAGGCGGAGGTCTTGCATTACTTTGGAATGAAACTGAGGGGGTCTACCTTTGGGATTTCCCTAATTTTTGGCGGAAAGGAACCTGATTACTCTGGACGAAAGGAGTTGGAGTCTAGAATTTTGGTCCCTGATTTCCCTGCCTGGAAAACCTTGATCCAAAAGGAGTTGGGCAATCCATACTGTGATGTCCAAATCCTTGACAGTTATAGCATTTCACTTTCTTGTTTAAGGGTGGAATTTTTTAAGTTGAATTCCAAGGGATTGAGTTCCGAGACAAGGACCTTTCTTCCATTCTGGAACTTTCCATATCTTGAGCTTGACCTTGTTGTTTCTTAGGCAGTGGAAGGTTGGAATCACCTTCAAGAGCTAGAAATCTTTTGAAAGATGATTGTGCTGGTTTCAGCAGGACCTTGACATCAAAGGCCTTGGCGAAATCGTTCGCCATCCGTATTGCTTCGGCCATGGAAACTGGCTTGGCATTCTGCACTAGGATATTCAAAGGTTCGTTCAGTCCCTGAATGAACTTGGCCATCAGCTGTTTTTCATTCAGCGGTGGCGAGTACTTGAGGAGGAGAGCAAACGCTTGGTGATACACTTCAGTAGTTTTGTTCCCCTGGGTTAACTCTAAGAATTTGTTCATCTTTATTTCTAAAAAGCCGGGAGGACAGAATCTCTTCCTTAGACAAATCTTGAGATCACTCCATGTCTAGGTTTTTCGATCCAGACGATTTGTCTCGCAGTGGTTTCTCCATGCCATTCTGGCTATTTCTACTATCTTCAGCCTTGCAAGAGCCATTTTACTTTTCTCGTTGTACCTGGTGACATCAAAGTATTATTCCATTGCCTCCATCCACTTCTCCACAGCCTTTCCCAAGTTTTTCCCTTCACCCTTGAAAGGTCCAGGCTGCGATCTATGAAGAGTTTTACGAACATCCAAGTCGAGCTCTTCCTCATCGAGTTGGTGGGGGTTATTATTCCTACCACGACGACCTCGTTCCATGATCCTATCAATACAAAAATTCTTGTTAAGTCTCTTTATTTATAATTCAAATCTAACTTTAGATCCAACTGATTCTGGGGTTCTTTAGATTGGTCACCCCCTTACAGATTCATGGGATAAATATCCCTTCTAACAGAAGAACATATAGAACTCATTATCAGAGAATAATTCATTTATATTCTTAACACAGTAATGGTCCATTAGATCGAAAATTCCATCTGAACATTCCTCCATGGGAATTTTTGTTATGCAAGTTCTCAATTTGTTATCCCTTAATTAGAGTCACTGGGTCAAGGTCAATAGTAGTAATCTGTCAGCACAATCCACTAATCTCATAGTGATTTGTTGAAGTCACAATCATCATTCCAGTTACTATCATCATCACTGGGATTCGTCTCATTCATCCTCATTGTGGCTTTGTTAAACTTATCTTATTTCAACTAGAATTCAAGAATCATTATCTGTCAATCAGAATCCAAATCAACTCATCAATTCTCAACCAAAATTCTAAAATCATATTAACCAGCATTCAAATTCATCATTTGGATAGCCTTTTTGCTTATAATTTCAAGGTCTTAGATTTACTCGTATATACTGCTAGTAAAGAGTTGCAGTTATACCCTCGGTATATATGGGTAATCATGGTCCTTGGAATTATAAGGTAAATACCATCATGTCTAGGCCCAAGCAAGTCAGGGATTCCATACGATTGCGGTACTTCCATCAAAAGACCCAATTACCTATTTATGAATCTTTATTCTGAATATCAGTTTGTATGAATTTCATCACACAATTACAACCTTTTACTGCTACTTCATAAATTTTTGACTTTTGTGGCTTCTCGGTTGACACTTTAGCCAATTTGCTCTGATACCAGCTCAAAGATCCCTGCTCCCTCTACGCAATGAATTCGGGGGTGCTAGCAGTGGAAGTAGCACTTCTTGCGCAGGGCAGAGCCTCTCACTTGGGGCCTCCCATGGATATCCAAACAAGAGACTAATCCCTCGATTCTTCCAAAACCGAACCCGAAAATTCTTCCCTCGCCCAGAAAGCACGAGCGATTCCTCCAGGATATTTTTATTCTAATGTAGTCAAGAGCCTATTACTAACCGAACTAATTTGACCAAATTCGTAATAAGTCACATGGTCAGATCAAGGAAAAGACTTACACTTGGATCATAGAGACCAACGCTTTTTTCCTCACATTGAGAGGCACAACCGTTGATTCTTTTCCATAGAACAAGGACTGTCCGAGATTAAGTTCATCTATCATACCATAACAGAATTGAGTCTTATTCTAGGGATCAATCTGTCCAGCCTAACCCCATCCAGTCCCATGGGTTAGCCAACCACCCAACCACTGTAGTGATAGGATCCATTTAGGAATTTGGTTATGTTTTGTCTCGGGTACCAGGGAAAAGAGTTTTGAGGCCCCCTAGCTGGCGCTTCATGCAAACTTCAAAATAGTCACACCACTTACACACCCAATATGAAATTGCCTTTTTGACAGATTCAGCTGTCTTTAAAACAATCTTTTAATGAAACCATAGTATCACTGATCATAATCCTCCAAAATATCCAGTTGAATTCTAATTTCCAATCATTTCTTCATCAGTGTACCTATGGCATCATTGGTAACCAGAACGCTTACCACCTCTTTACTCAGGGGCCATTTCAATAGTTCCTAGCTCATAATACCCGGCAATATAATCATATAAGAAAATCCAAATAGACTCTCCATTGAAGATCAGCAAGATCAACCAATAGATTCATATAAAAGAGCCATGGACTCATCCGTTGAGGACCAGCAAGGTCAATCAACCAGATCCATGTCCGAGTTCAGAAAACAACTCTAACACCTTGTTCCATTTTCTTCCTCGATGCACGCGTGGGTATCTTCGGTGACCTAGAGCCCGAGCACCGTATGGTTAGCACCCTCTATGATCCTTTATAGGTCACCTAGTGCTTCACTTATAGGCCGCTTCCTTGGTCCCTCATCCACCGTAGTGGAAGCTCACCATTTAAATCGAACCAAGGCTAGTCAAGACCTCGGCCGACCTTGCTACACGAGACGTCCTCCATCGACTCTCCGTCAGCTATTGCAACTTTATCACGTAGGTCTCTACTACGACCTCATTCACAAGATGGTCAAAATGCTTCTCTAGCATTCTTGACATAAGGCAGTCATTTAAAATAGGTCATAAATACAATATCTAACGAACTCTCATCTTTTTCACATCATTCCACATCACTTCCCGTTATTCCACATTCTTCTAAATCAATTCCCTTTGCTTAATCCACATCCAATTATATGTATTCCCATCGTCCTTCATTTATTCTCATCTAATCACAATATATCACATCCCATCACATCTATCCTCATTACATCTCATCCATTCTCATCCACCCATATCCACATCACATCACATCACATCACATCTCATCCTTCACATCTATCCCAATTCACATCACATCCACATCACATCTCACCCATTCACATCTATCCTAATTCACATCACATCCATTCACATCTATTTACGTCACGTCGCATTCACATCCATTCACATCTCATCCCATTTATTCACATCCACATTCATTGCATTTCCATCCCATTACATACATTCTATCCACATTACATCACATCCATATCCATCCACATCTCATCACATTCTATCTCATTCATCCACATCCATCTAGCCATCCACATGCATGTCTATCCACATCCATCCATACATTCACATTCACATCCACATATATTCACATCCACATATATTCACATCACATAACATTTCATCCACATCTCATCACATTCACATCCACATCTCTTTACACCACATCACATCTCATCCACATCCACATCCATTTACATCACATCACATCCTTTCACATCCACATCCACATTCATTTACATCTCATCACATCCTTTCACGTCCACATCCACATTCATTTACATCACATCACATCCTATCACATCCACATCCACATTCATTTACATCACATCCTTTCACATCTTCTTACATCTCATTCTCATCTCTTCATTCATATCCACATCCATTTTGTATCACATCCTTTCACATATCCTCACATCTCATTCTCATCTCTTCATTCACATTCACATTTATTTATATCACATCCTTTCACATCTCCTTCTTATCTCTCATTTCACATCCACATCCATTTCACATTTAGTAACATTTTCTATTTTTGATACCGATGGGACTTCTCTAATATTGCTGCCAATTGCTTGGCCTAGGTAAAGGTTCTTTTTCTCAACGAATATTTTCATATTCTTTCTTAATTTTCTCAAGTGAAATATATTCAATATTCTTCTTTTTGAGTAAAAGATTCATGGGATTTATAAAAATCAATTCTACCCATATTTCCCAATAATGCTCAAAATTCCACTTTGGATAAATACTCATAATTTGAATTATGCTAAAACTTCCTATTTTTTCATTTATTTTCTTGGATCTTAAATATCATGGAAATTTCTCTTTTTACATTTAATTGATTGAATTCTAAATGTCATGGGAATTCCTCTTTTATCTCATCAAATAAATTTATCTAGAATTTCTCTTTTCATAAAAATATCCATTAATTGAATATGACAAGAATTCGACTTTTACTATTTAAATGATTGAATTCCAAATGTAATGGGAATTGCTCTTTTATCATTTAAATATTTCTCATGCATAAAATAAATTTTTCTAAAATTTCTCTTTGAATTTTAATAAAAATATCCATTAATTTCTCTTTGAATTTTAATAAAAATATCCATTAATTAACGTTCCTCTTTGAATTTTAATAAAAATATCCATTAATTCAATATGCTAAGAATTTCATTTTTCCCATTTAAATGATTGAATTCCAAATTGTTAAAAGATAGGTAGTAGAGGGAGAGGAGACACACACACAGGAGCAAACCCTAATGTATATTGCAAACGCTAACCATGGAGGGAAGCCATCTCCCTTCTCACACAATGCATAAAGCCATAATCCATAATACACACAACACACTATGAGTTGTATCCACACACATCTAACCCTAGCTAATGTCCACCCACTATGACCAGCTGGACACGGTCATTTATGTCTCACACATGTTCCTACACCTAACATGCCAGCACATATCATAGCTAGCTCACACTGACATCGAGCTTGAATCTCAACAGCCCCTCTCAAGCTCATGATGTACTGCCATAGATGAAGATGTAGATGAGCTTGGGATATCAAGACTCTCATCAGGCACATGTACATAAGCTATGCATCCAAAAACTTTGAGGTGTCCAATGTCTGGCCTAAAACTTGTAAGCCGCATCTCTGGCGTGCTTCAATGTATGGCTGCTGTAGATGTTTTATTCAGTATATACATTGCAGTAGCACATGCTTCTGCCCAATAATAATCTGGCATGCTCTTTTCATTGAGCATTGCCCTAGCCACTTCACAAATGACTCTATTCTTTCTCTCCGCCACACCATTTTGCTGAGGTGTATACCTGCAAGTCAATTGTCTTCTTATACCATGCTTTCTCAAGAAATGCTCAAAAGCATTTGAGGTGTATTCACCACCTCCATCTGTTCTCAAACATTTAATCCATGAGCCATATTGCTTCTCTGCAAAAGCTTTGAAATCCATAAACTTTTCCAACACTTCACTTTTCTCTCTGAGAAAGTATATCCATGTCATCCTGCTGAAATCATCAATGAATGTCACATAGTATAAACTGCCTTTAATAGATGGGTTTTGTGCAGGACCCCATACATCGCTATGTACTATCTCAAGTGGCCTGCTACTCATGTTGCCTTCTCTAGGAAACCGCAACCTTGCCTACTTTCCAAACTGATAGGCTTCACAAACATGCATATTCCCATCATACTTGAATCTAGGCAGCCCACTGACAATGCCTCTTGTCTGCATGTTCTTTAACCTTTGTATATTGACATGTCCAATCCTCTTATGCCACATCAATGTCCTGTACCACATTTTTGCTTTTAGAGAACATGGCTAATTTTAACTCAGGAATTCCAGCATCCAGCTTAAATAATCTGCCTTCTTTCTTGCCTTTTAGCGACTCTACATCCATGTTTGAAATCCTCAACGAAGCAACCATGCTCGTTGAAACGAACCTGTAATACCTGTTCCACCATTTGACCAACTGAGGCCAAGCTTTTTGTGAGAAGGCACATACAATACATC
This sequence comes from Cibotium barometz, assembly GCF_041138505.1. Classification (NCBI taxonomy): domain Eukaryota; kingdom Viridiplantae; phylum Streptophyta; class Polypodiopsida; order Cyatheales; family Cibotiaceae; genus Cibotium; species Cibotium barometz. The sequence continues at coordinate 13,409,259 of NC_141057.1, read as the reverse complement.
TGACATAGATTTTGTTTGACCATTGTGCATAACCAATGATACACTTCCAACATGTGTAATGGCATGCTGAGTATCATCTTCTGTCTCCACATAGCCTTTCACATCCATAGGCTTCATATGCTCAAACCATTCACCATGACAAGTCATATGGTTTGATGCTCCAGAGTCCATATACCAAGTATCATCATTCTCAGCATTTGTCATCATAGATCCCACAACATGTTTCATGGCAAACAAGTGATTTGTGCTGCCATCATTACTGCTTGATGCATAGTTTCCACCATGTTGTGCATAATGTCGACCACGTTGTGCTCTACCCCCTCTGAAATCATTCTGTTTGCGAAAACAATCACGTGCCATATGACCAAATTTTCCACAGTAATGGCATTCCACATCTTGCATAGATGTTTGTTAGCCTTGCCAACGTCCTCTACCACGAGGATTACCTCTGTCTCTATGAGGTGTATATCCACGACCACCACTAGCACCATATGAAGGCTGAAAATTCTGTTGTGGTGACCTGTCCTGCCATCCACGACCATTACCATGGCCACGTGATGCAAATCTCTCCCTGCCTCTAAATCCTCTTTGAGAATAGAAAGCCTGATTTCTGCCATTATCATCATGGCTAGTAGATGCATCCTAAAAGGAATCACCGAGTTTGATTTCCTCAACAAGCAAGAGTGAAACCAACTCATCTAAATCTGGTAAACCTGTACTCCGAACCGAGATAGATGTATCAAATGATTTATATTCCTTGCCAAGACCACGCAAGGTAATGTCTACCAAATCATCATCAGGCATGGGGGCATTTATTGTTGCCAATGCATCTGCAAACTTCTTTATCTCTTGCACATAATCATGGATGCTCCTTCTATTCCACTTCACATTATGTATCTGTTGTCGCAACTGAGACTTGCGTGCACTCGTGTCTGTATCAAACAAATTCACCAATGTATCCCATGCATCCTTGGGATTCTCAGGATCATGTATGTGTATGAGCATAGCATCCGAAATACATATAGACAGATAATGCAACACTTTGAGACAGATCGTATTCAGTTCAATCTAGATGGGAAGATTCTTTTCACTCACCTTGAGACAGATCGTATTCAGTTGCATCTAGATGGGAAGATTCTTTTCACTCACCTTGAGACAGATCATATTCAATCCAATCTAGATGGGAATTTAACTCACTGTCAGTTTAGAGTTATACTTTGGGAGTTTTTGACGGGATCCTTGGAATGGATTGGCTCCACAAAAATCAAGCTGACATTCACTATCATAATGGAACCATCTCCTTCCGTGACCTTCACGAAAACAAAGTTCAAGGAACCGTAATTTCAGGATCCCCTAGTCTGGAGTTAGTAAAAGCTTCTAAGTTACTAAAAGGACTTAGAAAGAAGCAGCGCATTTATCTTGTCAAAATTAATCCGGTAGACTCAAAGTTAAAAGCTAAAGAAACTGAATGGTTAAGTGAATATGATGATTTACTCCCAACAGAATTAACAGAGATGCCTCCAATTCGGGAAGTAGATCATGTGATAGAATTGACCCTAGGAGCTCAGCCCCAGTAGCCTTGTGTACGTACAAAATGCCAATTCTTGAAGCCATTGAACTCAAGAAATAGCTTAGACAGCTGTTGGAACAAGGGTTTGTAAGACCCAGTGTTTCACCTTGGGGTGCTGTTTTGGGTTCTTCAAACACAACACAACTAACTACTTCACAGCAAAGACACCCCCATTAAGTAACACTAACTTCAATTCCCACATCAGACTAAACATAAACATCTTCCTCCATAGAGAACACGGATTAAGCAGAGATTTGCTAAACAAGATAGAGAATAACAGAACAGAACTGAAATACCATGTTTTATTGATCAAGATGAATCGTACATTGCTTTCTTCTTCTTCTTCTTCTTCTTCTTCTTCTTCTTCTTCTTCTTCTTCTTCTTCTTGTAAAAGACGACTACAAAGCCCCTATAAATAGGCGACTTCAGACAGTTTAGACGGTTGTAACTAGAATGTCACAAGACACTAACAGATGATATCCGACTAACCAGATCATAACAAACTCCGACTGATCAACAATCCGACTGAGTAGAATTCCGACTGAGCAAAGATACATATATCCGACTAAGCAACTATTAGGTAACTATTAGGTATTCTATCTGTAGTTCAACACATGGCACAGCCCGGTGGTTGATTTCAAGGAAATCGGACTTGAATTCACAATCCCTTGATCAGAAAATACTGGCCACATGACAAAATTTGATGCTGCTTCTTCAAATGTCAGGTACTACATCACTTTGCTGCTCAGCCTGCATCCCTTCAACAACTGGAACCTCCTTCAAAACTTCAGTCTTCTCTGCTGATTTATCTTCCACTGAAGTCTCCACTGGCTGCTCACTCTGACTTGCTATTTGCACACTCAAATTTATAATAGGTACTTCCACCTGAACTTCTGGTTCCTGAAACACTTCCTCCACAGTCCTATCACTCTGAATCTTCACACTCTGCATCTTTTTCAGTTCCTGTACCTGCTGAATCCAGTACTCACGTTCTTTCTTCAACTGTCCAACCTCTTCTACCAATCTTGCCTCATGCTGAGTTACAAACCCTGTTTTCATAACATCATAGGGATAATTTATCATTGTAGACATCCTCTCCTTGATCATTCCCCAAGAATCCTGCATAGTGCTATGCATTTGTTGCTTTAGAATCTGTACATCCCCTTGTGCCATCAGCACTCCATTTACATCCAACTCTTCATTCATCAACATCTGTTTTTCCAGCACCTGTACCAATGCTGAACTTGCCCAATCCAAATGTGGTGGTTTTCCTTGAAACTTTTTCAACCTGAACCCATTAATTGGTTTCTCAACCCTAGTTCCAAAAACATCAGCCACAATAAAGGTTCCTTGTCCCAGATCTTCAACAATTTGATAAGGCCCTTTGTATCTCAGTGTTAGCTTACCAGGATGAGGTCCCAACCTGGAATTGTACACCATCACCCAATCACCAACCTGAAACACCTTAAATTTGACATTCATACTCACCCAAGCCTGTCTTCTTCTTTGAATCACCTCAGTGATGTAAGAACTGACTAATCTGTCCTCTTCCAACTGCATCAAATACCTGCTCCTGTACTTCACTGACAAACTTGGAGACATTTTCTCAGCAGTTACTCTTAAACTTGGTACCACAAATTCCATAGGCACAACTGCTTCTAATCCATATACCAACCTGAATGGTGTCATCCCTGTTGTAACTTTAAAAGCTGTTCTATGAGACCACAAAGCAGAGTCCAGCTTCAAGTCCCAATCTTTCTGGTTGTCCTGCACAATCTTCTTTAGGATCCTTACCAATGTCTTGTTGGTACTCTCAGCTTGTCCATTCGCCTGGGGATGATAAGCTGTAGACTTTTTGTGCATAATCATATGAGTTCTTGTCAGTTCAAAAAGTACATCATTCAGAAAGTGAGTTCCCCTATCACTTACCAGTTCTACGGGACACCCAAACCTGGTCATGATATTGTGATACAAGAACTTTGCAACACTTGCAGCCTTGTTATCCTTCAGAGCTACAGCCTCAGCCCATTTTGTACAATAATCAGTAGCAACAAGGATATACCTGTTACCTCTTTGAGTTGTTGGTTTGACAGGTCCCACAAAATCAATTCCCCACTTCTGAAATGGTTCCAAAGGCAAAATAGGATGATCTGATATCCTATCTGAATTATCTGGCTATCCAAGCTTTTGACAAATCACACATCTCTTGGCATATTCATGGGCATCTTTCAAAACTGTAGGCCACCACAAACCAGCCTGCAATATTTTCTTTCCTGTAATATCCCCTGAGAAATGTCCTCCTGCTGTTCCGGAATGTGCTTCCTGAATTACTGCCTTCTGCTCATACTCAGGTACACATCTTCTTATCACCTGCAATGCAAAATTCGGATTCATCCTATACCTTTGCTGCACCACTGGAACTGCATCTGTTCTTAAATTAATCCGATGCTGATGTAATGCAGGATCTATCCCCTTCACCTGAGAATACTCCCAAGCAAAGACATCTATATAGTCCTGTAACAACTGCAAAAGATCCTCCAAAAATTGTCCTTCCACCTGCACACTTACTTTCACCATCCTTGGTTCTGCATCTGTACCCAAATTCAGTTCCTTAAGATCATCTTCTTTAACCCGACTGGACGTGCCATACTTCTTGTCATAAATCCTTACAGCCATCTCTCCTGCCTCCTTTTGCTCTTGTTCCATCTGTTCCTTGGTAGCAATCTCGGTTTTCTGTTCCAGCAACTGTCTGAACACTGTCCCTTCAATCTCTTGACCTGGCAAGAACTCAGACTCTTCCTGATTCTGATATTCCACAAGCTGCAATATTCTTTCTACATCAACATCAAATAGTGGCACCACTGTTGGATTAGCCATTAAAAATTGTTCCTCCTCATCATCTTCTATTTCTTCAGCAAGATTAATTGTCTGTGCAAACAATGGCTTTTCTTTAAGAGACATATTTCTCTTACCCTGCATGGTTACAGTAATCTTCTTTTTCCCCTTGGTCAGAACCACCACATTCAATCCCCAATCCTGTTTAACTTTAGCCATTCTAAACCAAGGCCTACCCAGTAACATTTCATAAGGTGATAGTGATTCTGACATTCTGATTACCACAAAATTTACCAAGAATCCCATACCTGCAACTTCAATTTCCTGCTGCTTCAGAATTCCCAATGGTTGCACCCTGGTTTGATCTGCCATTTTCACCTGAAATGGTGCTAGGGCTAAACTTGCTGCACCCATTTCTTTGTATACAATTTTAGGGAGAATGTTAACCCCTGATCCTCCATCCAAAAGAACTTCATCAAACACCCTGCCCTGGTACTCAACCTTAATGACAGGAACCACAAAGTCAACATCTGCTGGATCAATGCTATTAACTGCTGGAACCAAAGTCGGATTATCTCCTGACTGCTGATCCTGAAGTCTTTTAAGCAATCTTTCCTTAAATGCTGGAACCAAAGCTAACAACTGATCTAATGACAATTGCAAGGGAGAATTTATGAGTACCTCAAACCAATCTTTGTCCCTTTCATCCTTCATCTTCACATTGCTTTCTGACTGATGCAGAACTAACTCTTCTTCATCCTCCAACTCCGATTCTTCTTGCTTGTCCTGATTCTTCAAAATTCTGCTTTGTACCTGGTCCTTGATGCCTTTTTGTTCCTTCCAATCAATTGGTCCTTTCTGTTTAGACCTGGTAACAGCCAATACCTCAATATCCTCAATATGCAAACATTGGTTACAGTCACAAGCCCAATCCTCAGTATGCTCTTTGCTTTGCTGCTCCTGTATTTTTGGACCTTGCTTTACCTGTACCTGTTCATCTGCTAATTGAATCATGATTACATTTGCTTGAGCTGCTGGTTGATTCTGTTGTTGCTATTGCCCCTGCTGGTTATTCTGATTGTACCTAATCACTGGGACACCTCTTTCTTCTCTATGTTTCACCCATAAGGCAAAATTTGGCCCTATCCAATGATCTGGTGCTGAACAATAAACACAAGGCATGACTCTTGCCTGTCTTCCTTCATTGTTTTCCTGTTCCCTCCATGGTGGTCTATCAGATCTTGCTCTCTGAAATCCTCCTCTGCCCCTAGTTGGAGTAGCCTGGTTTGCTGCAACCTCACCCCTGCCTCTACCTGCATAAGGTGTAGTCTGACCCCTGTTCTTGGGATTATACCAACATAAAGCTGTCTTATGCCCATCCTTGTCACAAATTTCACAGAACGTCTTTTCTTTTGGTGCTGCAACAGAATAACCTATCTTTCTCAATTTACTTACCAAATCCTCCTCTTTGGATTGCTTTGCTTTGGTCTTGTGCTTTTTCTTTGTCTTCACCTCTTCTTCCTCACTGTCGGATCCTGCTTCTGAATCCTCCTCCTCAGAATCTGATGCTGACTTTGGCTGGTCATCTGAATCTGAATCATTCTTTCTGGTGTGTTTGCCCTTGCCGCTTCCAAGTCTTTTCTCTACTCTAGCTGCTGCAATTACCAAATCATTAATTCCACCTGCAATATCAATGCTAGCCACTGCATTTTTCAGCCCACTTCTCAATCCTTTCAGAAAATAACCTGCTAGCATCTCATTGGTGGGTCTCTCATTTCCCTGTAACCTTTCAACCAGAATTCTGAATTTCTGAGCATAGTCCTCTACAAGCATCTTCTTTTGTCTGATGTCTCGGAGTTTTCTTAAAATGTCTGTTGGAGTCTTTTCCCTCCTGAATCTCTGTAAAAAGGCTGTTCTAAGATCATCATATGTTGGGAAGTGTGGTATCCCATATTGGCTAAACCAACTCATGGCCTTCCCTTCTAGAGTTGCTGCAAATTACTGCAATTTAACTGCATCATTATACAACACAGTATACCCATTTGCTTCCCATTTTGTCTCAAACTGAGCTACATGACAATCAGCATCCTCCTTAAATCCTCCGCTGAATTTAGCTGCTTTCACCCTAGGGTTGGGTAGTTGTTGAGCCATCGGATTTGGCTGAGGTGGTTTCCTAGGTCTTTGCCTGGTAGCCCCCCTTAATGGGTTGAACTGAAGACTCCTTCTAACTCCTGCAGACCTTCCTGTCAGGATTAGGGCGCCTAGAAGTCCCCCCACTAGCCTCTTCTCTGGTGCAACTAAACTTTCCCCCCCTTGGCCTACAACAATTTCTTCAGGGATTTGGTGTTCCTGATCATCTTCACCCTTGTCATCATAATGAAACGGGTCAGTGTTACCAATTCGGGCCTGAGCCCTGGTATAGTAAACCCTTCCTACTCTTCTGTCCCCCTCTGACATTCATTTCCCTTCTCGTAACAGAACGGGACCAGCGGGATCGCCAATGTGTTTGGGGTTCTCAAAACACAACACAACTAACTACTTCTGACACAGCAAAGACACCCCCATTAAGTAACACTAACTTCAATTCCCACATCAGACTAAACACAAACATCTTCCTCCATAGAGAACACGGATTAAGCAGAGATTTGCTAAACAAGATAGAGAATAACAGAACAGAACTGAAATACCATGTTTTATTGATCAAGATGAATCGTACATTGCTTTCTTCTTCTTCTTCTTCTTCTTCTTCTTCTTCTTGTAAAAGACGACTACAAAGCCCCTATAAATAGGCGACTTCAGACAGTTTAGACGGTTGTAACTAGAATGTCACAAGACACTAACAGATGATATCCGACTAACCAGATCATAACAAACTCCGACTGATCAACAATCCGACTGAGTAGAATTCCGACTGAGCAAAGATACATATATCCGACTAAGCAACTATTAGGTAACTATTAGGTATTCTATCTGTAGTTCAACAGGTGCGCCAGTTCTCTTTCAGAAAAAGAAAAAGAAAGATGGAACGCTAAGACCCAGTGTTTCACCTTGGGGTGTGCCAGTTCTCTTCCATCTTTCAGAAAAAGAAAGATGGAACGCTAAGACTCTTTATGGACTACAGAGGTCTAAATCAGCTGAGAGTTAAGAATAAGTATCCTATTCCCAGAATTGATGAGCTTCTGGACAGGCTAAGTGGAGCCCAGATCTTCACAAAGATAGATCTCAAATCAGGGTATTATCAGATTAAGATTAATGAGCAAGATATCCCGAAGACAGCCACCATCAATACTCGGTATGGACATTATGAATTCACTATCATGCCATTTGGATTGACAAATGCCCCAGCTACATTCAATTGCTTAATGCAGGACATTCTTAGAGAATACTTGGATGATTTTGTTCTTGTTTTCTTTGATGATATTTTGATTTACTTGGATGATTTTGTTCTTGTTTTCTTTGATGATATTTTGATTTACCCAAAGAATGCAGCTGACCATGAAGCTCATGTTAGAAAAGTTCTTGAGATTCTAAGGAAGCACCAACTCTTTGCCAAAAAGAGCAAATGCACTTTCTCTACCGATCATGTCAAATACTTGGGCTTTCTGGTATCAAAAGATAGAATTTCTCCAGATTCTGCAAAAGTCCAAGTAGTCATAGATTGGCCTGAACCAAAGGCAGTGAAAGAAGTCAGAGGATTCTTGGGATTGACTGGTTGGTATAGAATTTTTATACCAAAGTATGCTCTCATAGCTTCCCCCCTTGACTAATCTTCTCAAGAAGAATATTCCGTTTCAATGGTCTACCAGGTGCTAGAGTGCTTTTGATAAGCTGAAGACTGCCTTGGTAACCCATCCCATTCTAAAGCTGTCAGATTTCTCTCGATCCTTTCAGGTAGTAACTAGTGGTTTTGCCCTGGGAGGTGCACTTATGCAGGAAGGTCATGCAGTGGCCTATGAATCCCGAAAACTCAGAACGCATGAAAGGAATTATGCTGTTCACGACTTGGAACTACTTTCAGTAGTATATGCCTTGAAGTTCTGGAGACATTACCTACTGGGTCAAAGATTCACTTTGATGACAGATCATAGAGCTTAAAGTGGATCCACTCTGAAGGATCTCAACATGCGCCGAAGAAGGTGGATGCAGACCCTGCAGGAATTTGATTTTGAAATCAAGTACCGCCCAAGCAAAGAAAATGTGGTAGCAGATGCCCTCAGCAGAAAAGCCTCCTTGCTTGCAATTACTGTAGTGTCAAATCCCTTGATTATTGAAGCAAGAGAGAAGATCATGCAGGATAGATTCTTTGGCCCTATTGCTACCCTACTTATGCAGGATAGATTCTTTGGCCCTATTGCTACCCTACTTATGCAGGAAAGAAAAACTCCACAGGAGTTGAACCGAGCTCAAGGGTACAGCCTGGATGATGGAATTATGTATTATAATCGCAAGCTATGCATTCCCAATGATGAGGGAACCAAGGGACAAATTTTGAATGAAGCCCATGACAGCCTTATTGTAGGACATCCAGGTTTCATCAAAACCTACGTGTCTGTGAAGAAAAGCTTCTTTTGGCCTGGTCTAAAAAAGGATGTGCTTAATCATGTACGTCAGTGTGTATGACCTGTGAGAAAGTCAAGGCTGAGAGAGTAAAAATGCCTGGGAAGCTACATTCTTTAGACATTCCCCAAATGAAGTGGGAATGTATCAGTATGGATTTTATTACTGGATTACCTTCAGTGTAATCAGCTTACAACTCCATCAATAATCTATTCAAGAGGCCTTATCCTATGGATCTAGATTTTTAAAAATTTTCAAACTAAGGTTTTGAGGGGCCAATCAAATTCATCCAAATGTGTGGAGAAGATAAATAGAAGAAATAAAGAAAATCCCCCCAAAAATGAGTAGTAAATACTCACATAAGATGAAGAGTGGACTAAGGACCAAAGGAAAAGCTTAAAAAATGGAATTTTGACACCTAACAATGGGGATCCCCTCCTCATGAATGAGGTGCCTACTTCACATGTGTAATGGAGTTTTAAATCTTCAAAAATTGAGATATTTTATCTCTCCTCTCTCCTAATTCAAGTCTAGTTCCAAAAAGTAAGCTAAATTGACCTAAAAATGGTCAAAAATTGACCAAACTGAATTGGAAAATTCTAGAATCAGTTTGCTTGGTTAGGAGCTCACTTTTGCCTATAAATAGAAGCCTCCCCCTTTGTTGAAAAATAATAGTGTTTATGCACTGTTACTCTACTCCTCCCAAGAGCCAAGAACTCTGAATTTCTTAATAATTCACTAGTTTTTGACCTTTCCCTCTTCTAAAGATTGGTGGCCACTCTTGTTACAAACAAGAGTAGAACCCTCTAACCATCAAGCCAAAGGAAAGCTCCCAAGAATTTATGTAAGTGATAAATCTTATATTTTTCTTTATTCTTTTTATGCTTTCTAATTTTTGTGTTGTTTGAAGTGATAAATGGATGCTATGCCTTGTGGAAAGGCTTTCCCCCTCTCTCATTCTTAAAATCAGCCGTTCTTTACCCTAGTTAAGTGAACTAATAGTTGGAATTAAACTTTCATAATATTTCTCATTTAAAAGTGAAAATTGTTTAGTTTAGAATGCTTAAAACCAATTGAGGTTAATTGTTAAGTAAAAAATTTAAAAAATGGTCAGCCATACAATGGAGGTTATGGTGAAATTTTTAAAAAAAATTAGAAATAAGTATTATCTTTTATTATTCTAAAAGAGTAATCCCTATCGTTTTTATATTCTAAAAGTGTCATTTTCATGCATAAAAGATGTATATTGATTATTTTTTTAATGCATAAAAGAATAATTTTTTATGATGAAAGTGTTACTTTCATCAAAATAGATTTTTATGCATAAAAGAATAATTTTTATTATTATTAAAGTGTTACTTTCATCAAAATAGATTTTATGTATAAAAGAATATTTTTATTATTATGAAAGTGTTACTTTCATCAAAATGGATTTTTATGCATGAAAGAATATTTTTTTATTATAAAAGTGTTACTTTCATAATTACTGATTTTTTTTGCATAAAGGGATGTATAAAAGATTTTTTTTTAAATTATAAAAGTGTTACTTTTAACATTATTGATTTTTATGCATAAAAGTATGCATGAAAGAATAATTTTTTAAATTATAAAAGTGTTACTTTCATCATTATTGATTTTTATGCATAAAAGTATGCATGAAAGAATATTTTTTATATTATAAAAGCGTTACTTTCATCATTATTGATTTTTATGCATAAAGGGATGCATAAAAGTTTTTTTTTTAAAATTATAAAAGTGTTACTTTTATCATTATTGATTTTTATGCATAAAAGTATGCATGAAAGAATCTTTTTTTATTATAAAAGTGTTACTTTCATCATTATTGATTTTTATGCTTAAAATAATGCATAAAAGAATTTTTTTTATCGTAGAAGTGTTACTTTCACTAATATCGATTTTTATGCATAAAAGGATGCATAAAAGAATTTTATTTTTATATCAAAATAAGAGTTCTCATTAATCCTACACCTAATTCCCCTGAAAAATTGGTAATGATTAAGTAAATACTCTGTGAAAGAAAATCCTACTGTTTCATATTCTCTAAGACGATAGTGAGAAAATTCAGTGAAACTATCGAAATCAGAATTTTAGATAAATGATTCCTCATAGGAATTCGTGATTAGTTTTAAATTCAGTAAAGTAGTAATTAAAATATTTTCCTTTGATAAAGATAGTTCAAGAAGAACCTTTCCAGACTCAAAACCTGAATCAGACTATGATCAAGACATAACTCCTTCGTTAGTTTCAAGAAATGATTTATAATAAAAAGAATTTCCAATATGCATCTTTCTATGCATAGAAATTAATTCTAATGAAAATCACACTTTTACAATAATAATAAAAAATCTTTTATGCATCTATTTATGCATAAAAATCAATTCTGATGAAAGTAACACTTTTATAATTGAAAAAATTCTCCAATATGCATCTTTTTATGCATAGAAATTAATTCTAATGGAAATAACACTTTTATAATAAAAATATTTCTAATATGCATTTTTCTATGCATAGAATCAAAATAACACTTTTAGAATACACAAACGATGGGGATTACTCTTTTTGAATAATAAAAGATAAAACTTATTTCACAAAATTTAAAATTTTTTTACCATAACCTTCTTTGTATGGCTAACCATTTTTCAATTTTTCTCATTCTCAAGTTACTTAGAAATTATCCCAAATGGTTTAAAGCATTCTAAACTAATCAAATTTCACTTTTTAAAGAGAAACAATATGAAAAGTTTAATTCTAACAATTTGATTACATATCTAGGATAGAGAAAGGCTGAATTCAACAATGAAGAGAGGGGGAAAGCCTTTCCAACAAGGCAGAACATCATTTTTCATTCCTACATGAGCTCAAGGCCTCAAATATCCACCGTTTTACTTTAAAATGCATCACAGTGCATGAAATAGTGGCCATGGGGCATCCAAGAATGGCCATTCTTGCATAACCCCAAGGGGCCATGGGTGCATCCAAGAACGGTCCTAGGGCCATTCTTTTCCATGCACAACATGAGGAAGAATGGCCACGGGAAAATTCTTGCATGACCCCAAGGCCTCAAGGTAATTTTTGGGATGGCCATGGGGGCATCCAAGAATGGCCCTAGGGACATTTGTTTCATTGATGCAGGATAGGTGTGAGGACCATTCCTACATGAGCCCAAGGCCTCATATATCAACCGTTTTACTTTAAAATGCATCACAATGCATGAAATAGTGGCCATGGGGGCATCCAAGCATGGCCCAAGGGCCATTCTTGCATGGCCCCAAGGGGCCATGGGTGCATCCAAGAATGGTCCTAGGGCCATTCTTTTTCATGCACAACATGAGGAAGAATGGCCCTAGGGCCATTCTTGCATGACCCCAAGGCCTCAAGGTCATTTTTTGGGATGGCCATGGGGCATCCAAGAATGGCCCTAGGGTCATTCTTTTCATGCAAAATAGGTGGAAGTATGACCTCAAAGGCCATTCTTGCATGACCCTAAGGCCTCAAGGTCATTTTGGAATGGCCATGGAGCATCCAAGGATGGTCTCTTTTCATGCACAAGAGGTGGAAGAATGGCCCTAGGGCCATGCTTGCATGACCCCAAGGCCTCAAGGTCATTTTGGGATGGATATGGGGGCATCCAAGAATGGCCATAGTGCCATTCTTTTCATAAACACCATGTGGAAGAATGGTCCTATGGCCATTCTTGCAATACCCCAAGGCCTCAAAGTCATTTTGAGATGGCCATGGGGCATCCACGAATGGCCATAGGGCCATTCTTTTCATCCACAAATAGGTGGAAAAATGGCCCTAGGGCCATTCTTGCATGACCCCAAGGCCTCAAGGTCATTTTAGAATGGCCATTGGGGCATCAAAGAATGGCCCTAGGTGTAAGAGCCATTCTTGCATGACTCTAAGTCCTCAAATATCCACTGTTTTACTTTGAAATGCATCTAAGAGCATGAAATAGTGGCCATGGTGGGGATATCCAAGAATGGCCAAATGGCCATTACTTTCATGCACAACAAGTGGAAGAATGACCTCAAGGCCTCAAGGTTGGCCTTGGGGGCATCCAAGAATGGCCCTAGGGCCATTTGTTTTCATTCATGCATGACCCCAAGGCCTCAATGTCATTTTTGTGATGGACATGGGGCATTTTGGATGGCCATATGGCATCCAAGAATGGCCCTAGGGCCATTCTTTTCACGTACAACAGGTATTTCTACATGACCCCAATGCCTACAATATCCATCGTTTTACTTTAAAATGCATCACAATGCATGAAATAGTGGCCCTGGGGGCATCCAAGAGAATGGCCCAAGGGCCATTCTTGCATGATCCCAAGGGGCCATGGGTGCATCCAAGAATGGTCCTAGGGCCATTCTTGTAAGAATGGTCCTAGGGCCATTATGTTCATGCACAACATGAGAAAGAATTACCCTAGAGCCATTCTTGCATGACCCCAAGACCTCAAGGTCATTTTTGGGATGTCCATGGGACATCCAAGAATGGACCTTAGGGGCATCCAAGCATGGCCATAGGCCATTCTTTTCATGCAAAACAGGTGGAAGAATGGACCTAGGGCCATTCTCGCATGACCCCAAGGCCTCAAGGTCATTTTGGGATGGACATGGGACATTCAAGAATGGCCCTACGGCCATTCTTTTCATGTACAACAGGTGCCCAAGGGCCATTCTTGCATGACCCCAAGGCCTCAAGGTCATCTTGGGATGGCCATGGGGGCCGAAGGGCCATTCTGTTAATGCAAAACAGGTGAAAAAATGGCCATGGGGTCATCCAGGAATAGCGCAAGGGCCACTCTTTTAATGCACAACAGGTAGTAGAAAAATGGCCCAAGGGCCATTCTTGCATGACCCCAAGGCCTCAACGTCATTTTGGAATGGCCAAGGGGCATCCAAGAATGGCCCTAGGACCAGGACCATTCTTTTCATGCAAGGCCATTATTCTATAAGCCAAAGGCCTCAAGGTTATTTTGGAATGGCCATGGCTCATATCCAAGAATGGTCCTAGGGCCATTCATTTCCATGCACAACATGAGGAATAATGGCCCTAGGGCCATTCTTGCATGACCCCAAGTTCATTCTGAGTGAATAGTGGCCATGGGGGCATCCAAGAATGGCCTAAGGGCCATTCTTGCATGACCCCAAGGGGCCATGGTTGCATCCAAGAATGGTCCTAGGGCCATTCTTTTCCATGCACAACATAAAGAAGAATGGCCCTAGGGCCATTCTTGCATCCAACCATGACCGCAAGGGGCCATGGTTGCATCCAAGAATGGTCCTAGGGCCATTCTTTTCCATACACAACATGAGGAAGAATGGCCCTAGGGCCATTCTTGCATGATCCCAAGGCCTCAAGGTCATTTTTGGAATGGCCTTGGGGCATGCAAGAATGGCCCTAGGGCCATTGTTTTCATGCACAATAGGTGTAAGGACCATTCCTACATGACCCTAAGGCCTCATATATCCATCATTTTACTTTAAAATGCATCACAGTGCATGAAATAGTGGCCATGGATGCATCTAAGAATGGCCCATTCTTGCATGACTCCAAGGGGCCATGGGCCATTCTTGGATGCATCCAAGAATGGCCCATTCTTGCATGACCCCGAGGGGCTATGGGTGCATCCAAGAATGGTCCTAGGGCCATTCTTTTTCATGCACAACATGAGGAAGAATGGCCCTAGGGCCATTCTTGCATGACCCCAAGGCCTCAAGGTCATTTTTTGGGATGGCCATGGGGCATCCAAGAATGGCCCTAGGGTCATTCTTTTCATGCACAATAGGTGGAAGAATGACCTCAAAGGCCATTCTTGCATGACCCTAAGGCTTCAAGGTCATTTTGGAATGGCCATGGAGCATCCAAGGATGGCCTCTTTTCATGCACAAGAGGTGGAAGAATGGCCCTAGGGCCATGCTTGCATGACCCCAAGGCCTCAAGGTCATTTTGGGATGGATATGGGGGCATCCAAGAATGGCCATAGTGCCATTCTTTTCATACACACCATGTGGAAGAATGGTCCTATGGCCATTCTTGCAATACCCAAGGCCTCAAAGTCATTTTGAGATGGCCATGGGGCATCCAAGAATGGCCATAGGGCCATTCTTTTCATCCACAAATAGGGCCATTCTTTTCATCCACAAATAGGTGGAAAAATGGCCCTAGGGCCATTCTTGCATGACCCCAAGGCCTCAAGGTCATTTTAGAATGGCCATTGGGGCATCCACTCTACAGGCCTCTCTTTTCATGCACAACAGGTGTATAAGGGCCATTCTTGCATGACCCCGAGTCCTCAAATATCCACTATTTTACTTTAAAATGCATTCGAGAGCATGAAATAGTGGCCATGGTGGGGGCATCCAAGACTGGCCAAATGGCCATTATTTGCATGCACAACAAGTGGAAGAATGGCCCTAGGGCCATTCTTGCATGACCTCAAGGCCTCAAGGTCAGGGTTGACCCCATGGGGGCATCCAAGAATGGCCCTAGGGCCATTCTTTTTCATTCATGCATGACCCTAAGGCCTCAAGATCATTTTTGGGATGGCAATGGGGAATTTTAGATGGCCATGGGGCATGGCCATAGGGCCATTCTTTTCATGTGCAACAGGTGTGAGGACCACTCCTACATGACCCCAAGGCCTGAAATATCCACCGTTTTACTTTAAAATGCACAACATGAGGAAGAATGGCCATTATGTTCATGCACAGCATGAGGAAGAATGGCCATTCTTGCATGACTCCAAGGCCTCAATGTCATTTTTGGGATGGCCACCCCATGGGCATCCAAGAATGACCCGAGGGCCATTCTTTTTATGCAAAGCAGGTGGAAGAATGATCCCAAAGGCCATTCTTGCATGACCCCAAGGCCTCAAGGTTATTTTGCATTGGCCATGGGGCATCCAAGGAGGGCCTCTTTTCATGCACAACAGGTGGAAGAATGGCCCTAGGGCCATTCTTGCATGACCCCAAGACCTCAAGGTCATTTTGGGATGGATATCGAGGCATCCAAGAATGGCCATAGGGCCATTCTTTTCATACCCAACATGTGGAAGAATGGCCCTAGGGCCATTCTTGCATGACCTCAAGGCCTCAAGGTCAGGGTTGACCTCATGGGGGCATCCAAGAATGGCCCTAGGGCCATTCTTTTTCATTCGTGCATGACCCCAAGGCCTCAAGATCATTTTTCATTCGTGCATGACCCCAAGGCCTCAAGATCATTTTTGGGATGGCCATGGGGAATTTTAGATGGCCATGGGGCATCCAAGAATGGCCCTAGGGCCATTCTTTTCATGTGCAATAGGTGTGAGGACCACTCCTACATGACCCCAAGGCCTAAAATATCCACCGTTTTACTTTAAAATGCACAACATGAGGAAGAATGCATGACTCCAAGGCCTCAAGGTCATTTTTGGGATGGCCATGGGGCATCCAAGAATGGCCCTCGGGCCATTCTTTTCATGCAAAGCAGGTGTGAGGACCACTCCTACATGACCCTAAGGCCTAAGAATGACCCTCGGGCCATTATTTTCATGCAAAGCAGGTGTGAGGACCACTCCTACATGACCCTAAGGCCTAAAATATCCACCGTTTTACTTTAAAATGCACAACATGAGGAAGAATGGCCATTATGTTCATGCACAACATGAGGAAGAATGGCCATTCTTGCATGACTCCAAGGCCTCAAGGTCATTTTTGGGATAGCCATGGGGCATCCAAGAATGGCCCTCGGGCCCTTCTTTTCATGCAAAGCAAGTGGAAGAATGACCCCAAAGGCCATTCAATGACTCCAAAGGCAATTCTTGCATGACCCCAAGGCCTCAAGGTCATTTTGCAAAAGGTCATTTTGCAATGGCCATTGGGGCATCCACCAGGGATGACCTCTTTACATATGCAATAGATGAAAGAATGGTAATAGGGCCATTCTTTCATGACCCCAAGGCCTCAAGGTCATTTTGGGATGGATATGGGGGCATCCAAGAATGGCCCAAGGGCCATTCTTTTCATGCACACCAGGTGGACGAGATTACACTCATCAATACATGCAAGCTATAGATAAAAGAAGTTTATCTAGAGAATGCCCACACTATAACTTCTAGTGAATTTAGAAAATGAGATTGTCTTTGAATGTTGAGGTCAACATGCTAAGTGTTGTAAGCAAAGCAACAATCTTGAGCCCAAATTATATCATAAGATAATATATGTGAGGGATCACTAGGGTCCCATACCACCATGATACCACCCATACATACCTTATTAATTTGAAACTCCGTAGTATGCCGTCTAGGAAATATGAATAAAATCCTATATAAAAGGAATAAAATGGCCTTAGCCCAGACTTTCACATACTAAAACCTGTCTCTATATACTTGAGAGTACATCAAGGAATAACTCTTTTCGAGTACATCATTAGAAAAGAAATTGAATTATTCGCGCCTTTCTAATGATAACTACCCAAAACACAATAAAGTTAGGGTAGAAAAATAACTCACCTAGATATATAAGCAACTAGGTATCTGAGTTGGAATATGTACAAGAGTACAAGAAATATACTCCAAAATTAGGTGTAAAAAATAAAGGCAAGTGCTACCTTTCAAAGCATATGAAATTATTCAAAAGATCAAAAGATACTTGTAAAACCATGGATAAAAGCATAGAAGCTCCTCGAATACATAAAAACCATATTTGATCAAAAATCAATTCATGCCATCTAATGGACATTAATCATGCCAAAAGAAGCATTAAAATTGGTGGGCCAACTCATCAATCTGGAGTATATGAACGTGGTGTCGTTCAAGCAAAACTCCAAAGTAAGCAAGTGAAAACACATGTGTGTAGCATTAAAAAACCCCTAGACACAAGTGATCTAGGTAAAACCTGATCAGTCCAAATAAAACTTGGAAAACATCCAATAAAATCCACCAAAACAAACCGATCAACTAACTCATGATAGAATTTATCTTAGGCTTAAGAAATAAAGCACAAACCACACTTAAAAAAGTGTAAAATAAATTATCATGGAAAAGTGTCAAAGGTGAGACACACTTTGAACACAGATTATAGCCATCATTGAAAAACTTAAGGAACATGTCCAAAAAGAATGGCTAAACAATGGTAAAAAATCAAGAAGACATCGTTTAGAATTAATTCAAATAAAAATATCTACTAATATGAGGTATAATCGTATTAATAATATGCGAATAACCCGCATCTATCTAATGTTAGTACGTGAAAACGTACTTCAACATTAAATAACCCTCTAAAATATTAAGAGAAAAACAATTATCATGATTTTTTTCAAAATTTTTACTAATTTTATGGGGCCTCAAAATATCTTAATTTTGAATTCCACCAAACCATCTTATGGCATTCTAATCTATATTTTTCCAAAAAAAATTCAGCAATTTAATTTGCCAAAATACCATTGATATTTATAAATATCAAATTTTCACGGTTTCTAAAAATAATTTCTAGAAAATTTCTACATTTTCCTGAGAATCCCATCGTTCATGAAATTTCTAATTTTTCTCGACAATTCTCAAATCCAATGGAAATTTATAATTTTAATGGATTTTTTTAAATTTTTTGGGTCAAAAAATATATTTTTAAAGGAATTTAAATGGTCACGGGCGCCCGAATGGACACACCACATGCCAAACACCAACCCCACATTTTTCAAAAATTTCAAGTAACCTTTGTCTAATTTTCACTAATTTTTAGGATTTTTTTAAAATTTTAAATTAACCTCGAACACATTTAGAATACGAACGGTCAAAATTTTTTGGAATCCCAACAGTTTTCTCGGAATATGGAAAGCCAATAGTTTCGGGAAAATGAAAAGACAAAAACAATCGGCATGTGAAAGGTCAAAAGTTTCTCAAATCCGAAAGGTCAAAAGATTTTCGAGAATTCGAAAAGCCAAAAGGTTTCCCAGGAATGCGGAAAGTTAAGAGATTTCCATAAAATAAATCCAAAAATTTCTAGAGATTTGTTTTTCTCAAATATCAAATTTCCTCTATTTTTAAGGCTTTTTTTCAAGCTTTTTTGAGAAATGTTCGAAAGCTTTTTTGTAAATTGAAAAAAAAACACATGTTTTAACTTTAAAAAATTAAATAAAGCTTATAAAAAATCTTTGTAGGGGGGGCATTTTTTGCCCGGCAGCGCAGCCCCCCCCCCCCCCCCCCCCCGCGTGCGCACAACATCAGTGTGTGGGAGAGAGAGAGGAGGGTCTCCCTCTCCACTCTCCTCTCTCCTTCTACTCCAATCTAACCTTCTCTCTCCACCCCCTCCTTCTCTCTAATCAGAGAGGAGGATTAACAATTTAATTAATCTTTTTTATTAATCATAATTAAAAGTTAATTATGATGAAAATTAATCAAATTATGCCAACTAAAAGGCGTTCACACGGGCGAGAGGAAAAATAGAAGAAAATTTTGGAAATGAGAGACGAAGAGGTCTCACACACACGGGAGAGCATTTCATGCATCAACATGCTATCCCCCTACTGCATTTCAGCAAAAAATCAATAGAAATTTGATAGCATACCCGCAGAAAAACCCGTAAAAATGTATTAAAAATATATTTTTAACCATAAAAATGCTAAAACAAATTCTAAAAAATTAGAAAAATTTTCCTAAAAACTCTAGAAATTTAGGAATTCCATTCTACCAAAAATATCCACAATTAAATATGTGGTATTTTTGTACAAATTTCCATTAATGCTTATTTTAAACCATAAAAATAGAAAAAAATAGCATTAAACTCACAAAATTTCCCCGCAACATCGATTCGTTCATTGAATAGAAGAAACACGCATTCCAACCGCCATATTGATGATCCACATGCAAATTATCAACACAAATCAACAAAATAATATTTTTATTTAGTAAATATTAAAATTTACTTCAAAAAATGCTAGAAAATTACAATAAGAAAGAAAAATTAACAACAATTAACTAGAGATTGCTCTGATACCACTGTTAAAACCCTAATATCTCTCTAGATAAATGTTATGCATAAACATGCATAAATCAGGGATAAACTCATCCACCCGACCACCCCTGAGTCCAAGGGATGCACACATGAAATATAATGAAATACATCATACCTTTACCTTGATATCCCATACCATCAAGAGGTATAACTCCAATCCAATAGCATGTAGCTATAGTGTGAAATGGTAGGTGAGTAGTTATGATCCTCTACACAAGAGAGCATAACATAACCTAGCCTCAAGCTAACATCAAGAGACCATAGCCTAAGCCTCCAAGATAACATAGCCTTAGCCTCCAAGCCCCCAAGCCTCCCTTGAGTGTGCCCCATGCCCCTATTATATAGGAGGGCCTATAGAGACCAGAGGGTGTAGAGAAGAGTGTGTCGGTGAGAATGTGTGAGGGTTCAAGAAGGTTTGAGCACCACACAGAGAAGAGAAGAAGAAGTCGACTCCCTGTGCAGATTTCAACGTGAGTATATCTCACTTACTCACTACTTTAGTTTTGTTAAAACTTAGGGTACACATGTGTCCAGGCGTCCCCGGCTGGACACGGGCCAATTTGGCCATGTAAAATAATGTGTGTGTGTGTGTGTGTGTGTGTGTGTGTGTGTATGTACACACTTTACATATGTGACAAGGGGCTCAGCAAGAGCTTTACCCCCAACAACCTCCCACTTAAAGATCTTGTTGAGCGATCTTGTAGAAGTGTGTGTGTGTGTGAATCATCTGACTCACACCAAATCAAGGCAATGCTCATGCGATGACTTGGGGAGGCTTTTAGGCATAATGTAAAAAGAGGACTTCCTACCATATTCTAGGATTAGTCATCCTATGTTAAATGAATAATTTTCATCATATCCATGAAATATTAATTTTTAATGTTTATGCATAAATAGTTAATTAGAGAAAAAGAGGAATTTTTAGTAATTTCATTTTTATGATAAAAGAGAAATTCCCATGATAATGGAGATCCATGTATTCCAATGGAGAAAGAGAAAATTTGGAATATTTAAAAAATGGATATTTTTTTTAAAATTAAAGAAAAATTTTAGATAAATTATTTTATGCATGAATAAATTTAAATGATAAAAGAGGAATTCCCATCATATTTGGAATTCAATAATTTAAATAAAAAAAGTGAAATTCTTGTCATATTTGGATTAATGGACGTTTTTATTAAATTTTAAGAGAAATTTTAGTTCAATTTATTTTTATGCATATAGAAGAATTTAAATGATAAAAGAGGAATTCCCATCATATTTGGAGTTCAATCATTTAAATGGAAATAGTGAAATTCTTGTCAATTTTGGATTAATGGACATTTTTATTTAATTTTTAAGAGAAAATTTAGTTAAAATTATTCTATGCATGAATAAATTGTTGGATAGGTGTCATCTCCAGATGGTGTCACGCTAGTGGCACACTCTTTAGCCTCTGGGCATTTTTGGGATTTATAGCAGTCATTTCCATTTTTTCCTATTTACACACATTTTTGGGTGGAGGAACTTTCCTATATATGAGGCACTGTAGTTCATTTCTAAGGAAGTTGGCTAGTGGTTCATTGATGAGTTCTTGAGTACATTGTCTCTTCTTTCTCACATGGTATCAGAGCAAGGTGGTGGCACACATAGAGCCTCCTTATCCTTCTTCCTCTCTACCTCTAGTCCTCTTCAACAACCCCACTTTCAATTGCATTTTTTCATTCTTGATTATTTGCTAAACGGATGCATTTTTGAGGATCGTGCTTGCGAAACCTAGTGGAATCATTGTGATCTACAACTTTGTAGAAGAAAGTTTTCGCAAATTCCTCACCGTCTTTGAGTTATTCTTCGCAGACTGCCTGCATGCAGAATTTCTGCTTGCGTTTTTTGCAGAAGCCCTTACATGCTTGATTATCTGCTAAACGGATGCGTTTTTGAGGATTGTGCTCATGAGACCTACTGGAATCATTGTGGTCTACAACTTTGTAGAAGAAAGTTGTCGCAAATTCCTCACCGTTTTTGAGTTATTCTTCATAGACTGCCTGCATGCAGAATTTCTGCTTGCGTTTTTTGCAGAAGCCCTTACTCACCATCCTTGCACTCATTCAATGATGCAAGAGGCTTCAAACCAGCCCCTTACCATCCTCTACAAGTGTGTTTTTAAAGCACTTCAATTTGAGTCCTACAACTCTACTTGCGGTGAAAACATTGCCAACAACTAGTTTTTCCTACATGCGGTAGCATTTTTTTTGGAGGCTTCTTGTGGAGAGATTTCTTGGCTGCATTTTCATCATCAACTTCAGCCCTCTTCATGGTGTTTTGAGGTACATATTCATCCTCTTTTCTACACCTTTCTACCGGCTAGAAATTCCACTTTGCTACACACTTTGTGTTTGCG
Organism: Cibotium barometz; assembly: GCF_041138505.1. NCBI lineage: Eukaryota > Viridiplantae > Streptophyta > Polypodiopsida > Cyatheales > Cibotiaceae > Cibotium > Cibotium barometz. Next base: position 13,386,896 of record NC_141057.1, on the reverse strand, counting down.
TTTTTTGTGGACAATCAACTCCTCCATACTCCTACCTAAGGCTACATTCTCAGCCCTCTTTTGGTGGTTTCTACGGAGTCTATTGGTTCATATATCTTTGTGCATATTTTGGAGATACTTCCTTGGTGGACAGCCCATCTATTGGCTGCGTTCTCGGGGGGTGCACCTCAAAATATGTAAGTCTACCACGTGCGATCATTAGGTGGGGTTTTTTTAATCCAAAATATTGGGTAAATTTACAGAAATATAATTACAAGTGGGGTATTTTAATTGTACTTTGGAAAAAAAACCGTAAGTTTATAAAGAAAAAGGGGTAGTTTTATTAGCTCAAAATTCACAGATAAGGGGATTTTTAAATATCGCTTGAACGCACGTCGTAGGAGGGGCTTCCATATAATGGACCCCCCGAGGCTGCGTTTTTGGAGGTACGACACTTCTTCCCTTGTGTTTTCCCACCCTCCACTCCCTATGGGATCTTGGAAGTCCTCTACTCCAAAAGACAAAGGCAAACTTGAAGATACTATGGATCCTACATCTCCTACGACGGTTGGACCGAAAACTACTATAATGGAAGTTGGTGCAATTCCTTCTTGGGTAGGTGCTTCTACTTTCTCTTTTCCGTTGTATCCGTTACCTTCTACGGATCCTTTCTCTCTTTTTTCTTTGTCCTTTATGCCTTCCTATCCACATACTTCTATGTCCTCTATGGTATATCCCCCTACATCATCTATGCCTTTTATGGCAATTTCATCTACTATGATTCCTTCTTCTACTACTTCCACTACTACTCCTCTCCCCACTCAATCATATTAGCCCTTTAACCCATTCACTCAATCTTTGAGCCTTCCAAGTCTTTTCGATTCACAAAAGCTTACCCCAAACAACTACCACACTTGGTTCTTGTTTATGCAACTTCTTTTGGAAAGCGTCGGGATATGGTAATCACTTCTTCTCATATGGTGCCTTCTCAATATCAAACCTATATGGATGCATGGGCCAAAGCTTTACTTGTGCATGGCATGTCTACATCGATTTTGTCTCAATTTCTCTCTACAAGGAGTATGACTCAACAATTATGGCACGCTATACAAATGCAATATGGAAGACTTTCAACGGGGTTAAGATGGCTAAGTTGGAAGAAGATTTGGATAAGCTTTCTATCTCTGAATCCGACAACATAGTGGAGAAGCTTGGAGAATTCAATCGAATCAAGCGGCAACTTGAAGAGTTTGGTACATTGGTAAGCGATCCGGTCCACACGCTACTTGGTAAATTGCCTTCTTGTTTTGAATCGTTCAAAGATAACATGTTTCTTCGAGTTCGTTTCCCTTCCTTTGAAGAGACTATGGGTCTTCTTCATGATAAGTGCCTTACTCGCAAGCAAAACAAAAAGGACTCGACTTTTGTAAGCCAAGGCAAGGGCAAAGGCAAAGGCAAGGGGAATGATCAACGCAAAGGCTCTAATTCCAATGCTAAAGATTCTTCAACCAAAGGCGACAAGGACAAATCAAAGGATTCTTCCAAGGAGTGCACTTTCTGTGGTCGTAGTGGCCATACGGAGGATCATTGTTTTGCTAAGAAGGCGACATCCAAGAAGGTAAAAGCTGCACTTGAATCCAAATCTAAGGGTTCTTCTACATCAACATCTCACGACAAAAACAAAGACAAGAAGGAAGACGGTAATGGCAAGATTGCATATGTTGCTATGTCTTCTACTTCTTCATGTGAAACATCACTTGTGGTAATCAAAGATCTTGATACGCATACTGCGGATGAGTGGATTGCCGATATAGTGGTGCTATCTCTCACATGACGAATAGTTCTTCCTTATTGAAAAACCATAAGTCTATCTCTTCATCATCAGTACACATTGGTGATGCTTCGTCTCTCCTTGTGATTGGTATTGGTGATGTTTCTTTTGGAGATGCTATCTTGCATGATGTTTTGCATGTGCCTAAGATGTCTGCCAACTTATTTTCTATCTCTAAGGCTACTTCTAAAGGTCTTGGGGTTTACTTTGATGATGAAGTGATTGAAATCATTGATAGACAGTCACTTTCTTGTGTGGCACATGGTTATCAAAATACTGGGCTTTATCATCATATAAGCTCTTTTACAGCACAGTTGCCACCACATGAGTCTCATCTTCATCAATTATTTGCTTCTCCTAAAGCACTTGTTTCTAATGAAGATAGTGATCAATGGCATTTCCGCTTTGGCCATGTTCCTCTTGCTACTATGTAACATCTTGTCTCACATGACATGGTTACAGGTCTATCAAAGCTTCAGAAACCTCGCCATTACATTTGTTCTCCTTGTGCTCAAGGAAAGAAACATCGAGCTTCTTTTCCAGAGGAGGCTACTCATAGGGCCACACGCATACTTGAGCTTATTCATGCTGATCTTGATGCCACTTCTGAAGCACTTTGGCTTCAGCAAATTTTGAATCACCTTGGATGTTCATCTACTCCGACACTCATCTACTCAGATTCATAGAGTGCTATTGCTTTAGCCAAAAATCCAGTTATTCGAGGACGATCCAAACGCATTGATGTTCATTTTCATTTTGTTTGTGATTGGATTTTTGAAGCTCGCATTCAGCTTAAGTATTGTCCTACGAAAGATAATGTTGCTGATTTGTTTACTAAGCCTCTTCCTCGACCTACCCTTGGATTATCTTCTTCAGCGCGTTGGCATTGGTCCTCCCATCTGGACCTGAAGAGGAGGTGTTGGATAGGTGTCATCTCCAGATGGTGTCACGCTAGTGGCACACTCTTTAGCCTCTAGGCATTTTTGGGATTTATAGCATTCATTTCCATTTTTTCCTATTTACACACATTTTTGGGTGGAGAAAAGGGTGGAGGAATTTTCCTATATATAGCATTGTAGTTCATTTCTAAGGAAGTTGGCTAGTGGTTCATTGATGAGTTCTTGAGTACATTGTCTCTTCTCTCATCTCTTCTTGAGTACATTGTCTCTTCTCTCATCTCTTCTTTCTCACATAAATTTAAATGATGAAAGAGGAATTCATATTTGGAATTCAATCATTTAAATGGTAAAAGAGGAATTCTTGGTATATTTGGAATAATGCATATTTTTATTTAATTCAAAGAGAAATTTTAGATAAATTTATTTTATGATAAAAAAGGAATTTATTTTATGATAAAAGAGGAATTTATTTTATCATAAATTTATTTTATGATAAAAGAGGAATTTCCACCATAATTCCACCTCAGGAATTAAGGTTGAGAAATTAAATGGTAAAAAGAATATCTTTAGATATTTTATGTGGTTAAATCACCAAATTGGTATTTACCCAAAAATAGATTAAATGCAAGAAGAGTATTTTCATTAAAACGCAATATTATCTAATAAAACCATTTCTTAATCTACTATGAAAAGAAAGAAAGAAATTCACAAAGTTAGAATTTCCTTTACAATTAGAAATTCAGTAGTTGTTTATTTGAGAAAATCCTTGTTAGAACTAAACCGAATGATTTTGGTTAAACTACGAGAGGGACGGATAGTAAACCTACCTCTCCATCTCTTGATCTGAATCAAGCAAAAACTTCTTGACCAATTCCAGTTTCCAAACACAAAGAATATACTACCGTTAAACTAAACTAGTTTTCCTTTGACCAAAATCACCAAGAATGTAGTTTGGACAATCAGTCAAATGATGGGTACATTACCCTGATGAGAGATCAAGGATTCTCATTATGAAATTGGGAATTAAGGAAAAAGGGATTTTGTGGAACCAATCTAAAACTGGGAATTTTACTTGCATAGGACCTCTATTTTTCATTTAAAAGATTGTTTTACACCAAAATGCTGGAGGAAGTATTTGGCATGTGTTTTACTAAGAGGAGGTTTGTTTTGCAACAGGTGGCACGGAGTCGTCGAGGGACATCGCTCGTGGCAAAGCCTGCCGAGGTCTTGACCAGCATCGATACGGTTAAAATGGTGTGCTTCCGGTATGATGGGCAAGGACCCACAAAGCGGTCCCTGAGTGAAGTGCTAGGACACCTAAGGAGGATCCTAGAGGGTTCTGACCATGCTTGCATCGAGCAAGATTCAGATGGACTAAGAAGAATGACTTTTGTGAATCAAATTTTGATATTGGATCTCGTTGGTTGGCCAGCTGGTCTTCAACGGAGAGTCGAGAGGATACATTTTGTAAAACAATGGACTCAAAATTTTGGAGCAAGATGATCAGTAATATTATGATTTTCATTGAAGGATTGTTTTAAATACAGTCGAGAGTGTTTAGAAATTGCAATTTCATATCGGGTGTGTACGTGGTATGCCTACGTTAAATTTTTCTTGAAAGCCAGCTAGGGGGCCTCGGAACTCTTTTCCTCGGTACTCGAGCAAAACATAACCAAATCTTTATAAAGGAATCCCACCAATACAGTGGTCAGGTGGTTGGCTAACCCATGGGCCAGTTGGATCGGGGGATTCCTCCAAAATAATTAAGATACGGTTAGTTAAGCGGTGATTCTATGGACCAAGTGTAAGTCTCTTCTTTGATCTGACCATGTGACTTCAGGTTCAGTCGGATGAGTTTAACTAGTTAAGATTTTGACTCGTTAGATTAATTCGCCCGTTAGAAGATTTTTCCCATGGCGTAATTGCCCATGCCTATGCCTTCCAGGCAAGGGAAGTTTTTCCAGGCTTGATTTTGGAGGAATCGTCGGGCTAGTCTCTTGTCCGGACATCTGCGGGCAAGGCCCCAAGTGTGGATCCCTGCCCCACGCGAGAGGCTGATGCTGCTTCTGCCACCAACGCCCTCGGAGGGGGCAAGGGTCTCACATTTGGTATCAGAGCTTTGTTGAAAGCTAATAAGGAGAAACGAATTCTTATCAAAAAATTGTAATAAAAACTCAGAAAGAGCATTTGTATATTGTATTTTCATTCCTTAAGCTTCATTAACGAAGAATTTTAATCAAAGAATTTGGTTTTATAGATAGAAGTTCCTCACGTATCTGGTGTTCCCGACCTCACCCGGTCACAAGACATGACTGCGTTTGCCTTCGAGCATCTCATCTCTTCCGCTACAACTCGAACGAGCTGAGCCAAACACACAGGCCATTTTGAGGATCTATATTTTCCTAACCGAGCGGAGAGACGACATCATAAGTGGTTTTGCAGGGCAATATGTCAATGCCTCTTGCGACCATCGTGGGATGCTGAGGCAGAACCTCTCATTGACCATGATTCTGATGCAGCTTAAAGTCATACATGGTGTTATTTAATATCACTCAAGGCCTTGAAATTTTAGACTTTCCTGCCAAATCTACAGACTCCTTAGTTGCTTTATTCCTATAAGGAGAAGATAGTAGCTCCCTTGGTAGTAAGGGAACATTAGTATCAGGGCATGTCTATAGCCCAGTACTGTCGTCTTATTCGTCTCCCGAGGAGATTTTGACTTCTGGAGCCAAGCTGCTCTATGTACATATTGCAACCTTTCTATAAAATAAAGAAATGTTTTGTGGAAAAATTCCATGTTGTATAAGTGATTTTTTATGGACAAATTGATGAAGTAAAATCTATTATCGGACATATGCCATAGATCTCCAATAAGATCATTTATCTTGTTTAAGAAATTATTTTTTTAACCTCTTAAGTCTAAGGATCTTGTGGACAATATCAAAATAAAAATTCAATAATATGTCATTTTTGGCAGAATCATGAGGTGAGTACCACGGCCGTCAGCCAGCAGACCCTCTCTTTGAAGAAGAAGAGCTTGACCCCAACGTTCGCAAGTCTCTTCACAGAACTCAGCCAAGACCCTTCAAAGGAGAAGGGGAGAACTTGGGCGCAACTGTGGAGAAATGGGTGGAAGCTATGGAAGAGTATTTTGATGTCATAGGCTATAATGAGAGGAGTAAAATGGCTCTTGTCAGGCTGAAAATTGTGGAAACAAGCAGGGTGGCATGGAGGAACCATTGTGACACCAACCATCTGGTGGAAAGGAATACCCAGTCCTGGAACGATCTTCAAGCCTATTTAAGGAAGAGGTTTTGTCCCCCCGGGTTCTTAGAAACCAAAATGAATAAATTTTTAGAGCTAAACCAAGGGAGCAAAACCATCGAAGAATATCACCAAGAATTTGCTCTTCTACTCAAGTATTCACCACCTCTAGATGAAGAGCAACTTATGGCCAGGTTCATTCGGGGAATAAATGAACCCTTAGACACGCTGGTCAAGATTTCCAAGCCAGTGTCCATGGCAGAAGCTATCAGAATGGCGAAGGACTTTGCCAAAGCTTTCATCATTCGTCGTGAAAGTCCCGCCAAATCCATCTCCTTCATCCTTCAAGAGACTCTAGACACCAGGAAGTTCTTCCAACCTTTCGCCTCTAAAGAGACACCAAGGTCCCAACCAGAATTTGGAGACGGGAAGTTTCAGGAATGAAGGAAGACCTTTCCCTCAAAGTTCATTCTCAAGAGCTCCGGCTCTCTCAAGAATGCGTAAAGGGAAGAGCTTCGAAGTGAGAAAAGATGCTTTGGTGGATGTCAAGGGTTTGGGCACCAGCTTAAGGATTGCCCATCTTCTTCTATGGGCCAAGGAAGCCAAGGTCCCAAAATTTAGAGACAGAATCCTTCAAAGCAATCCAATCACGGTCCCCCGCACCAAAATCAGGGTAACCCCAGAAGAGTGCCAGCTCAGCCTGCAACCTCCATGCAAAGCAGTCTCCACTCCCTCCTTGAATTGGAATAACCAAAGAGATAGAGTTCCACCTCTCAGACTGCAACAGCTAGACTAGTCACTATAGCTGAAGAAGTGGAGGAAGAAAAAGGACAGATCTATGCAGAAGCAATAGAGCATCAGGGGAATAACTGTCAATTTTTTGTCCTCCAAACTCTAGCAAATTACCAAGGTAAGCAATTCAAGCTTTTAATTGATTCAAGTAGCACTCATTCTTTTATTAATTGATTCAAGAAGCACTCATTCTTTTATTTTCCTAGGATGTATACGTAAATTAGTCCTAAATCAAAAATCAGGGAAACCTATGCAAGTGGAATTGGTTAGTGGAAAGATTCTTTTCACACACCTTAAGACAAACCTTGTTCAGTTTAGCCAAGATGGGAACATAACAAAGTGCCACTTCAGAGTCCTACCCTTGGCAGTCTATGATGGAATCCTTGGAATGGATTGGCTCCAAAAGAATCAGGCTGACATTCATTGTCACAAAGGAACCATCTCTTTCCTTGATCTTCACGGGAATAAAGTTCAAGGAATTGGAATTTCGGGATCCCCAGTGCTACAATTAGTCAAGGCTTCTAAATTATTAAAAGGGCTCATAAAGAGGCAAGCTCTTTATGTCGTTAACACTAGTTTGGTACCAAAACAGGACACTTGAGTGTCCTTTTTTGGGGGTTGCGAAAAAAAATCAAACTCCTAATGTAGGCTTTAAAAACCAAAATGCTTCATTGGGCATGTAGAACATAACCCTATGCTTATGTAAAAAATGCTAAACATATAAAATGCCTTTTTATTTGGAAGTACATAAGCAACAAAGTAGCATATGTCTTGAAAATGAACATTTTTTAGGATTTTTCAGGATTTTTTCAAATATGCAAGCATCATTCTCTCAAAAAAAAATCCAATGATATCAATAGCATTTTTCCCAAGATATTTTGATAGCATACATCAGTCCAAGGAGGTAGAAGTTCACCAAAAAAATCATTTTCCTTTCCTAGAATTTCTTCCAAAAAAGTTGTATAAAATCAGCAAAAGTAACGCGTATTATCAAAACTCAATCACGCCACTAAAAAAAATTGTAGCCCTATCAATGAGAATGTTGATTATTGGTTTTCATGCTTGAGATGAGATAAATAAGCCATAATTTGATGTGTATGACACTAACTTAGCCTCCACTTAAGTAGGTTCTTATCGCCTAGTTCTAAAAAAACTGTAAAAAATAAAAATACAAAATTTGATCATCTTTTTTCAAAAACTAATCATAACTATGATTGCACAAGTAGTCTACACCTATAGTTACAACAAATAATGCACTTACACAGCTTTCCCCTTTGATGAAAATCAAAATTAGGCTCATAATTAGACATTTTACGTATTAAAAACAGGTTGCGCAAAAGGCCATGTATGAGAAGTGGCCCAAAAAGTGGCTCTAAAGTTTTGGAAAATTCAAAACAAAGTAGTATTTACCCTATATAACATGGGTGCACCTCAAGTTTTACATCATTAGCTTGCATATGGAAGGAGAAAAATTCATGCTCCACCTGTATAAAAAACATCATTTCAATATTAGCGAGTCAAAAATTTATCCAATAATTATCGTTTGATGATTCCAAGATTTAGTTTACATCATGGGCTTTCCATCAAGCCAAGTTTCATGATCAAACTATGTCCCTTCTAAAAGTTATGTATAAATTACTACTATTTTGAAAACAGCAAAAATCATGCGTTTTATCAGCATGCGTCTAAGAAAATTAAAATATTGCCTTGCAAAAGCTAAGAAAAGTGCAATTTAAAAAATCTCAAAAATTTTTTGGGTCTTGAGGAACATCTGTGGATGTCAAGCATTTCAAAACTCTTAATAGATTGCCCACAAAAATTCAAGAAAAATGCTAACTTTCAGGACACTTTAGTGTCCTCAGGACACTTTAGTGTCCAATTACAGAACTAGTGTTAAGATGAATCCAGTAGACATAAAATGTAAGGCTAAAGATCCAGAGTGGTTAAGTGAGTATGCAGATGTGTTTCTTGAAGAGCTGACTGAGATGCCTCTGTCTTGCAAAGTTGATTCATGAGATCGAGTTAACCCTCGGAGCTCAGCCAATAGCCTAGCGTGCATACAAAATTCCAATCCTTGAAGCCATAGAACTTAAGGAGCGGTTAAGATAACTGTTAGAGCAGGGACTCATTAGACCCAATGTCTCACCTTGGGGTGCACCCATTCTCTTTCAAAAGAAGAAAGATGGAATACTAAGACTCTGTATTGACTACAAAGGATTGAATCAATTAACAATTAAGAATAAGTATCCTATTCCTAGGATTGTTGAACTTCTGGATCGGTTAAGTGGGACCTAAATGTTCACAAAGATAGATCTTAAATTCGGGTACTACCAGATCAAAATCAAGGAGCAGGATGACAGGAGCGGTTAAGATAACTGTTAGAGCAGGGACTCATCAGACCTAGTGTCTCACCTTGGGGTGCGCCCGTTCTCTTTCAAAAGAAGAAAGATGGAACACTAAGACTCTGTATTGACTACACAGGATTGAATCAATTAACAAATTAAGAATAAGTATCCTATTCCTAGGATTGATGAACTTCTGGATCGGTTAAGTGGGACCTAAATGTTCAAAAAGATAGATCTTAAATTCGGGTACTACCAGATTAAAATCAAGGAGAAGGACATCCCAAAGATAGCATTCAATACACGCTATGGGCATTATGAGTTCACAGTCATGCCTTTTGGATTGACTAATGCCCCGGCAACGTTGAATCGTCTTATGAGAGATATTCTCATAGAATACTTGGATGATTTTTTTCTTGTCTTCTTTGACGATATCTTGGTATACTCAAAGAATGCTGTAGATCATGAAGATCATGTGCACAAGGTTTTGGAAATCCTAAGGAAACACCAACTCTTTGTAACAAAAAAGAGCAAGTGTTCTTTCGCTGTTGACCAGGTGGAATACTTGGGACTCATAGTATCAAAGGATGGGATTTCTCTTGACCCCGCAAAGATCCAAGCAGTCGTAGAATGGCCAGAATCCAGGACAGTAAAGAAAGTCAGAGGATTCCTAGGATTAACTGGATGGTATAGGATCTTTATACCTAGGTATGCTCAGATAGCATCCCCTTTAACTAACTTTCTCAAGAAGAGTACACTTTTTGAGTGGACTACAATGTGTCAGAGTTCCTTTGATAAGCTGAAGACAACCTTAGTAACCAATCCTATCCTTAAATTGCCAGATTTTACCAAACCCTTTAAGGTAGTTACTGATGCCAGTGGGTTTGCCTTAGGCGGTGCTCTTATGCAGGAAGGTCATGCAGTGGCCTATGAATCCAGAAAACTCTAAACACATGAGAGAAATTATGCCGTCCATGACTTGGAGTTACTCTCAGTACTTTATGCTCTAAAGTTATGGAGACATTATCTTAGAGGTTCACCTTGATGATGACAGATCATCAAGGTCTGAAGTGGATCTTCACCCAAAGGGATCTCAGCATGCGTCAAAGGAGATGGATGCAGACCGTGCAAGAATTCAATTTTGAAATCAAGTATTAACCGGGGAAAGAAAATGTGGTTGCAGATGCGCTCAGCAGAAAAGCCTCCTTGCTTGCAATTATAGTGGTGTCAAATCCATTGATCAGTGAGCAAAGGAGAAAATCATGCAGGACAAATTCTTTGCCCCTATTGCTACCCTTCTGATGCAGGAAAGCAAGATTCCTCAGGAAATGAGTCGAGTTCTTGGGTACAAATTGGATGAAGGATGCATGTATTATACTAATCGGCTATGTATTCCCAATGATGAGGGAATAAAGGGAAGAATTTTGAGAGAAGCCCAAGATAGCTTGATAGTTGGACATCCAAGGTTTATAAAAACCTATATGTTTGTGAAGGAAAGCTTCTTCTTGGCCAGGACTCAAAAAGGATATACTAGATCATGTGCAAAAATGCTTAATGTGTCAGAGAGTCAAGGCAAAGAGAGTCAAGATGCCAGGGAAACTGCAGCCTCTAGTTATTCCACAAATGAAATGGGAATGTATCAGTATGGACTTTGTCACTAGGCTACCTTCAGTGCAATCAGGTTGTTAAAACTCCATTTTTGTTGTAGTTGACAGGCTAACCAAAGTTGCCCATCTAATTCCAATGAAAGAACCATACACTGTAGTGGATGTTGCCAGAGTTTTCCTTAAAGAGATCTTTAGATTGCATGGCTTACCCAGGAGGATAGTAAGTGACAGAGATCCCAAATGAAAGAACCATACACTGTAGTGGATGTTGCCAGAGTTTTCCTTAAAGAGATCTTTAGATTGCATGGCTTACCCAGGAGGATAGTAAGTGACAGGGAAACTGCAGCCTCTAGTTATTCCACAAATGAAATGGGAATGTATCAGTATGGACTTTGTCACTAGGCTACCTTCAGTGTAATCAGGTTGTTAAAACTCCATTTTTGTTGTAGTTGACAGGCTAACCAAAGTTGCCCATCTAATTCCAATGAAAGAACCATACACTGTAGTGGATGTTGCCAGAGTTTTCCTTAAAGAGATCTTTAGATTGCATGGCTTACCCAGGAGGATAGTAAGTGACAGAGATCCCAAATTCACATCAGAATTCTCGACTACATTCTTCGAAGCAGTAGGAACTTTCTTGGATCTCATCACAGCCTATCACCCCGAAACAAATGGCCAGACTGAAAGAGTGAACCAGGTAATAGAAGATATCCTTCGGTCATGCTGTGGCAGGGAACCCAAGAAGTGGTTAAGCCATTTGCATCTGGTCGAATTTTCTTACAATGCTTCTTATCATCAAAGCATTGGGATGAGTCCTTTGTATGGACAATAGATTGCCTTACACCATTGACCTGGTCCGACCCATTGATCAGAGTTACGATGTCCAGACAAATGCTTGATGACATGGACTAACAAATGCAATCAATCCGTAAAGATATAAAGGCAACCCAATATAGGAAAAAGCAGTGTGTAAATAAAAAGAGATCAGAGAGAGAGTTTGAAGAATCAGATATGGTCTTCATTCGAGTACGACCAAAAAGAAGTTTCTTATCCTAAGGGAAGTACAAGAAGCTCTCTCTTAGATACTATGGGCCATATGCTGTTATAAAGAAAGTGGGCGATCTAGCCTATAAACTTCTTCTGCCTCCCCATCTCAAGGTACATAATGTACTTAAGAAATATGTACCCAACCCGAGCCACATGCTTGATGTGATGAACAATTAATCTCTTTGACTCAAGGCTAGATGGTACTCCAACCTGAAGAAATCCTTAGCGTTCAGGAGAAGGTTCTCAGGAGCAGAGTCCTTCGAGAATTTTATGTAAAGTGGAAGTGCTTCCCTCTAGAAGATGCCACCTAGGAGAAAGAAGAAGAGTTGGCAAAGGATTACCCCCACTTTGCAAGATGAGGACATCTTGCGTTTTTCCTCCTCAGTTTGAATAATGAATAAGCTTTACTTCAATCCCTTGTAATCATTCCCTGTTTCTGAATACAAGAAAATATTATTTTCCTTGTTTTTGCCTAGAGAGATGAAAAATGCTAGAGAGTGGTAATTCAATATTGAGATATTTTTGGATATATAAATTCTACAAATATCAAAAATATTTTCCAAGGTACATTGGGAATCAATTAAAAATGATTTAAAAGACCTTAGCCTAAGGGTCAAGATTTTCTAAAATTTTTGGATTATGGTCTAAATAAGGTTCCTATGGACCAATAAGATTAATCCAAGCATTGGGATTAAATCCAAGAATAAAAGGAAATGCCAAAAAATGAGTAAATGCCCATATAAGATGAAGAGTTGACTGAGTACAAGGTTTATTAGTTAAAAACTATGAGGTATTACTAAAAAAATAAGATATTTTGGAGTAATCAAAAAATTTTGACACCTTGGTAATGAAAGGGGGAGATTTAAAGGAGGCACCTATTTCACACATGTGAATGAGTTTTAAATTCAAAAATATTAAGATATTTTTATCTCTCCTCTCTCCTGGATCAAACTGGATCAAAAAGGGAGCTAAACTGGTCCAAATCTTATCCAAATTCAGCCAAACTGAAACTGGAAAATTCTAAAACTTAGTTGGACTCAGTTAGTGGCCTCCCTCACCTATAAATAGATCCTCGTTCTTTTGTATTCTCATCTGTGAACTAGACCATGCCAGTATTACATTAGAATAAGCATATTTTCTATTATCCTCTAAAAATCCTCTACAATTTGGAGAGATTGGAGCCTCTCTCTCTCTTCAGCCTTCCTTGGAGGTTTCCTCTCAGCATACTAACCAATTGATTTGTTGGGATCCTCTCCTAAGAATAGAGAAGCAAGCAAAAGAAGAGGTAAGATGTAACTTTATGGTTTTTCTTTAATCTTCTAAATGTTTTTCACTTCTCAACCCCTCTCAAGCTTGAGAAGTATTCAAATGAATGGTTTTTTCCAAAGAATTCTAATGATTAATCACAAAAAGTTTACATTTATGCTTAATTAGAATGTTTTTTAAGTATATCTCTCTCTCTCCCCCAAAGAATGGTCATTTCTATGACCAATTCTCTATTCAAATGATGCTTCTCATGGAGCAATTCTCAATTATAAAATCAAACTCTATACTGGTCAAGCTAGAGGCTAAAGAAATGGTTTTTTAATACTTTCATGTTACATCAATTATAATAAAATTATGATTAAGATCCATAAATTGAATTTAGATCTATTGATAGTTAATCTATCATAAGTGTATTGAAAATTATCAGTAATAGCAGTGGAGCTATGGCAAAATTTTAGAAATTAACACATAAATGATTTTTAGGCATAATGTAAAAAGAGGACTTCCTACCATATTCTAGGATTAGTCATCCTATGTTAAATGAATAATTCTCATCATAAAAATGTAATATTAATTTTTAATGTTTATGCATTAAAATTTAATTTAAAAAAAAGAGGATTTTTAAGTAATTTTATTTTTATGATAAAAGAGGAATTCCCGTGATAATGGAGATCCATGTATTCTAATGGAGAAAGAGAAAATTTAGAATATTAAAATAATGGATATTTTATTTAAAATTAAAGAAGAATTTTAGATAAATTATTTTATGCATGAATAAATTTAAATGATAAAAGAGGAATTCCCATCATATTTGGAATTCAATCATTTAAATGGAAAAAGTGGAATTCTTGTCATATTTGGATTAATGAACATTTTTATTCAATTTTAAGAGAAATTTTAGTTAAATTTATTTTTATGCATCGAGGAAGATTTGGATGACTAAGAAGAATGACTTTTGTGAATCAAATTTTGATATTGGATCTCGTTGGTTGGCCAGCTGGTCTTCAACGGAGAGTCCAGAGGACACATTTTGTAATACAATGGACTCAGAATTTTGGAGGATGATGATCAATAATATTATGATTTTCATTGAAGGATTGTTTTAAAGTCGAATCTGTTTTAAAGACAGTCAAATCTGTTTAGAAATGGTAATTTCATATCGGGTGTGTACGTGGTATGCCTACTTTAAATTTTGCTTGAAAGCCAGCAAGGGGGCTTGGGAACTCTTTTCCTTGGTACCCGGGCAAAACATAACCAAATCTTTATAAGGGAATCCCACCAATATAGTGTTCGGGTGGTTGGCTAACCCATGGGGCGGTTGGGGTTAGGTTGGATCAGGGGATTCGTACAAAACAATTAAGATACGAATAGTTACGTTAGTTAGATTAAGTCCTGAGAAGACCTTTGTTCTGTGGGAGGAGGGAATCAGTGGTGGTTGTGCCTCGTTAAAGGAGGAAAAAAGCGATTATTCTATGGACCAACTCCAAGTCTCTTCTTTGATCTGGCCATGTGACTTCAAGTTCGGATGAGTTTAACTAGTTAAGATTTTGACTCGAGTCGTTAGATTAATTCCCCCGTTAGAAGATTTTTCCCATGGCAGAATCGCTCGTGCCTTTCGAGCGAGGGAAGTGTTGAGATTCAAGCTCGATGTCGATGTGTGCCAGCTGTGCTATGTGCTGGCATGTTAGGTAGCAGCATGTGTGAGACATAAATGACCGCGTCCAGCTGGTCATAGTGTGTGGACATTAGCTAGGGTTAGCTGAGTGTGGACACAACACATAGTGTGTGTTGTGTATTATGGATTATGGCTTTATGCATAGTGTGAGAAGGGAGATGGCTTCTCTCTATGGTTAGGGTTTGCAATATACATTAGGGTTTACTCCTGTGTGTGTCTCCTCTCCCTCTACCTGTTTTTCATCTTGGTATCAGAGCCTAGTGCTCTCTATTAGGGTTTATGAGTGAGTGAGAGAAGAGGGAGAAGAAGCTGTGAAGCTTGCCATTGATGCGCTGTGAAGCTTGGAGAACACCGATTTCTATCAGATCTGAGCTCTTGGCCTATCGGGTAAGGACTACTAAACACCCTTGAGCGGATTACAGGTGATTCAAGCATAAACAAGGCAAATTAGGGTTGCCCAAAGTAAAAAAAAATTCTGGTTTTTTGCAAGCTTTCCATTGGAGCTTGGAAGCGGTGATGTATTGTGAAAATAGATGCAAATCTGACAAAGAAACATGTACATGGCAAATGGGAATGTATTGGCAACTCATGTGCAAGCCCTACAGTGAATTTGAAGCAAGTATGATGCATTTGAGTGATTAAAAAATTACTGTTTTTGAAGCTCTCATTAAACAGAGAAAAAGAGTCACTTGGTGGATGAAATTAGAGCTACTTTGGCAAAAATTACTCAATTGATGGGCACATGCCTTGCTGTGTTAGGCAATCATATATACTCTCAATTGACACTACAAACATCCCAAACTCCCTCTACAGCAGGCGGCGCAGCCTGATATACAGAAACAGAGTACCTTTTCACCTATTTGCTAAGTGGAGGCCACAAATCAAGTGTTGTGTTTGATAAATTCCAAAATTGGCTTAGCAAATTTGTGATTCACACAAGTGAGAAGGTTGATATATGATTGGTTGGAGCAATTATGAATTATGGAGCTGGAAATGAGCTGATTAAGCAGGCTATCTATTGTGATTGGTGAAATAGAGTGTGATTAATCGACTAATTACTCTCTCATCTTAAACAATTGGTCTAATTCCTTTTACATGGAGTTAGTGGACATAACTCCTAAGCTAATAAATGCTTGGTCTCCCAATTTGGACAAGCATTGAAGAAATTAAAGCCATTTTACTATTGGTCTTTATTAGTTTTTCTCAAAACAGAGAAGGCGGTTTGACAAAATTGGTATGTACACACCTTGGTTGGTGTTGATATGCAACATTGAGCTTGTTTAGGTGTCAATGCAAGTTCACACTTGATTGAACCACTACATTACAATTTGAAGCCTTGGAAAGTGCGCTAAAATAGGGTACCTTGGACTGCGTATCCCAGTTCATTTTGGATGCAATCAGTTTGATTTTCTACATCAAAAGTGAAGTTTGTTGACTACTTTGGAGTATCTAGAACACTTATTAGAGTGTGGTTGAGCTGAGGAAGGCTTGTTTACAGATTTGGACGTGTGCGGAGGAAGGTGCATTTGCATTAAGCAAATATGTCAGACAATCCAGTACAAATTGAGGGTGAAAATTTGCATTTGCATTGAGCAAATATGTCAGACAATCCATGAGGGTGAAAATTTGGATAGGAAGAACTTCCAGGCATGGAAGTACATGATCAAAAGCTTTCTGAAGGGAAAAGGTTTTTGGAACCTTATTTTACAGGTGCGGAGCCAGAGTCGGAACTACCCCAACAACCTACACAGCAACAGGTTATAGCTCATAAGCAATGGTCAGAAAGAGCATACAAAGTTTTGCATTATCTGTTCTATATGTATCTCGGATGCTATACTCATACATATACATGATGATGAGAATCCCAAGGATGCATGGGATACATTGGTAAAACTGTTTGATGCAGACACTAGTGCTCGCAAGCCTCAGTTTTGCGACAACAGATTCATAATGTGAAACGGAAAGGAAGGAGCATCCATGATTATGTACAAGAGATAAAGAAGTATGCAGATGCATTGGCAACAATCAATGCCCCCATCATGCTTGATGATGATTTGGTAGACATTACCTTGCGTGGTCTTGGCAAGGAGTATAAGTCTTTTGATACATCCATCTCAGTTCGGAGTACAGGTTTACCAAACTTTGATGAGTTGGTTTCACTCTTGCTTGTTGAGGAAATCAAACTCAGTGACTCCTTTCATGATGCATCTACTAGCCATGATGATAATGGCAAAAATCAGGCTTTCTATTCACAAAGAGGATTTAGAGGCAGGGGGAGATTTGCATCACGTGGCCGTGGTAATGGTCGCAGATGGCAGGACAGGTCACCACAATAGAATTTTTAGCCTACATATGGTGCTAGAGGTGGTCGCGGATATACACCTCAAAGAGGCAGAGGTAATCCTCGTGGTGGTAGAGGACGTTGGCAAGGCCAATAAACATCTATGCAAAATGTGGCATGCCATTACTGTGGGAAATTTGGTCATATGGCACGTGATTGTTTCCACAAACAAAATGATTTGAGAGGGGGTAGAGCACAACATGGTGGACATTATGCACAACATGGTGGAAATTATGCATCAAGTAGTAATGATGGCAGCGTAAATCACTTGTTTGCCATGAAACATGTTGTGGGATCTATGATGAGACAAATGCTGAAAGTGATGACACTAGGTATATGGACTCTAGAGCATCAAACCATATGACTTGTCATGTTGAATGGTTTGAGCATATGAAGCCTATGGATGTGAAAGGCTATGTGGAGACAGGAGATGATACCCAACATGCTATCACACATGTTGGAAGTGTACCATTGGTTATGCACAATGGTGAAACAAAGTCTATGGCAGATGTCTTGTATGTGCCTTCTATTACAAAAATTTTGGCCTTAGTTGGTCAAATGGTGGAACAAGGTTTACAGGTTCGTTTCAACGAGCATGGTTGCTTCGTTGAGGATTTCAAAAATGGATGTAGAGTCATTGCCAAAGGCAAGAAAGAAGGCCGTTATTTAAGCTAGATGCTGGGATTCCTGAGTTGAAATCAGCCATGTTCTCTAAAAGCAAAAATGTGGTACAAGACATTGACATGTGGCATAAAAGGATTGGGCATGTGAATATACAAAGGTTAAAGAACATGCAGGCAAGAGGCATTGTTAGTGGGCTGCCTAGATTCAAGTATGATGGGAATATGCATGTTTCTGATGCCTGTCAGTTTGGAAAGCAGAGAGGTTGCTGTTTCCTAGAGAAGGCAACATGAGTAGCAGGCCACTTGAGATAGTTCATAGCAATGTATGGGGTCTTGCACAAAACCCATCCATCAAAGATAGCTTATATTATGTGACATTCATTGATGATTTCAGCAGAATGACTTGGATTTACTTTCTTAGAGAGAAAAGTGTTGGGAAAGTTTATGGATTTCAAAGCTTTTGTAGAGAAGCAATATGGCTCTTGGATAAAATGTTTGAGGAGAGATGGAGGTGGTGAATACACCTCACATGCTTTTGAGCATTTCTTAAGAAAGCATGGCATAAGAAGGCAATTAACTTGCAGGTATACACCTCAGCAAAATGGTGTTATTGAGAGAAAGAATAGAGTCATTTGTGATGTGGCGAGGGCGATGCTCAATGAAAAGAGCATTCCAGATTATTATTGGGCAGAAGGACTCATCCGTTGAGAACCAACAAGGTCAATCAACCAGATCCATGCCCGGTTTCAGAAAACATCTCTTACTCCTTATTCCAATATCTTCCACGACGCACATGTGGGTATCTTCGGCGACCCAGAGCCCGAGCACCGTATGGTCAGCACCCTTTAGGATCCTTCGTAGGTCACCTAACGCTTCACTCATAGGCCGCTTCCTTGGTCCCTCATCCACCGTACCAGAAGCTCACCATTTAAATCGAATCGAGGCTAGTCAAGACCTCGGTCGACCTTGCTACGCGAGACGTCCTCCGTTGACTCTCCGTGAGCTATTGCAACTTTATCAGGTAGGTCTCTACGGCCACATACTCAAGACAGTCAAAATGCTTCCCCAGCATCTTTGACATAAAACAGTCATTTGCTAAATAGTTTACAAATACAGTTTCAATAATGAACTCACATCTTTCCAGATTGTTCCACATCAATCCATATTACTTAATCCAAATCCAAATCATATGTGTATCCATTTTGACCAGATACATCATTTTCCATCTCATCACATCAGATTCATTCACTTCGCATAACATCGATTCCTATCTTTCTTAATTTACATTACGTTATCACATCCATTTCTCATTACATCTCATTCGTTCACATATTCTATTATTCATTTCACATTCTGATTCACTTGACATCTCATCTCATCCATTCGTTCATATCGACTTCATATCCATTCACATACATATTCGCATTCATATGTCCACATCCACATCCATACATCCATTTTCACATCCACATCCACATTCATACATTCACATCCACATTCACATTCGTACATTCACATCTACATCCACATTCATACATCCACATCTACATTCACATTCATACATCCACATCTACATTCATACCTTCACATCCCCACTCACATTCATATATCTACATCCGCATTCATACATCCATATCCACATTCCACATCCTCATTCACATTCACATACATCCACATCCACATCCTCATTCACATTCACATACATCCACATCCACATTCCATATCTACATCATTTCTTTCACATACATACATCCACATTCCATATCTATATCATTTCTTTCACATACATATAACTACATCCATTCTTTCACATACATACATCTCCATCTATTCATCGTTCATTTCCATCTATCTGATTCGTTTCACATCCTCATATCTATTTATAGAATACAAGAGAATTCTCATTTTTGAATAGATTTCTTTACGCTTCTCTTTATGCATAAATTCCATTTTAAGGAGAATAACACTTTCGAAATAAAAATCAATCTTTTATGCATCTTCCTACGTATAAATTCATTTTAAATGAGAATGACACTTTTGAATAGAAAATCAATTCTTTAATGCATATTCCTATGTATAAAATCAAAATTGACGAAAATAACTCTTTTGAACTAAACATAGATTTCTTTATGCATCTTTCCATGCATAAATCCAATTTAGTAGGAATTACACTTTTAGAATAAAAGAATTTTTCTTATGCATCCTATTTATGCATAAAATCATTTATGATGAAAATCACTCTTTTAATATAAAAAATAACTTTTATGCATATGATTATGCATATGATGAAAATCACTCTTTTAATATAAAATAATTTCTTTTATGCATCTAATTTATGCATAAAATCTTTTATGATGAAAATCACACTTTTAATATAAAATAATTTCTTTTATGCATCTAATTTATGCATAAAATCATTTATGATGAAAATCACACTTTTAGTATAAAAAAATATATCTTTTATGCACCCATTTATGCATAAAAATCAATTATGATAAAAGTAACACTTTTATAATTAAAAAAAATCTTTTATGCATACTTCTATGCATGAAAATCAAATGTGATAAAAGTAACACTTTTATAATAAAAAAAATAATCTTTTATGCATACTTCTATGCATGAAAATCAAATATGATAAAAGTAACACTTTTATAATAAAAATAATAATCTTTTATGCATACCTCTATGCATGAAATTCAAATATGATAAAAGTAACACTTTTATAATTAAAAATAATAATCTTTTATGCATACTTCGATGCATGAAAATTAAATATGATAAAAGTAACACTTTTATAATTAAAAAAATAATCTTTTATGCGCATACCTCTATGCATGAAATTCAAATATGATAAAAGTAACACTTTCATAATTTAAAAAAAATCTTTTATGCATACTTCCGTGCATGAAAATCAAATATGATAAAAGTAACACTTTTATAAAAAAAATAATCTTTTATGCCTAAAAATCTTTTATGCATACTTCCATGCATGAAAATCAAATATGATAAAAGTAACACTTTTATAAAAAAAAAAATCTTTTATGCATACTTCTATGCATGAAAATCAAATATGATAAAAGTAACACTTTTATAATT
Organism: Cibotium barometz; assembly: GCF_041138505.1. Classification (NCBI taxonomy): domain Eukaryota; kingdom Viridiplantae; phylum Streptophyta; class Polypodiopsida; order Cyatheales; family Cibotiaceae; genus Cibotium; species Cibotium barometz. The sequence continues at coordinate 13,366,134 of NC_141057.1, read as the reverse complement.
AAAAAAAAATCTTTTATGCCTAAAAATTCATTTTGATGAAAGTAACACTTTCATAATAAAAGAAAATTATTCCTTTATGCATAAAAATCTATTTTGATGAAAGTAACACTTTCATAATAAAAGAAAATTATTCCTTTATGTATAAAAATAATAATAATCAATATGCATCATCTGTGCAGGAAAATGACACTTTTAGAGTATAGAATTGATAGGAATTACTCTTTTAGCATAATAAAAGATAATTCTTATTTCCAAAAATTTTGCCATATCCTCCTTTATATGGCTGACCATTTTTTAAATTTTCCTACTTAATTTTGTCTTAAAATTTAACTCTTATTGATTTAAAGTAATCTATACTAATCAAAATTCACTTATAAAAGAGAAAACATTATAAAAAGTTTAATTCAAATAATTTTCACTTAATTAGGATAAAGAAGGGTTGATTCTAAGAAGAGAGAGTGGAAAAGCCTTTCGATCAAGGCATAACATCCACTTATCACTTCAAACAATCATAAACATTAGAAAAACATAAAATCAATAAAGAAAAATACAAGAATCTCTACTTACATAATTTCTTGGAGCTTTCCTTTAGCTTGATGGTTTGAGGGTTCAACTCTTGTTTGTAACAAGAGTGGCCACCAATCTTTGGAAGAGGGAAATGTCAAAAACTAGTGAATTATTAATAAATTCACAGTTCTTGGCTTGGGAGGAGCAGAGTAACAGTGCATACAACACTATTAAGTTTAAACAAATGGGAGGGCTTCTATTTATAGGAAAAAGTGAGCCTCTAACCAAGCAAACTGATTCTAGAATTTTCCAGATCAGTTTGGTCAATTTTTGACCATTTTTAGGTCAGTTTTGCTCACTTTTTGGATCTAGTTGAAACAGGAGAGAGGAGAGATAAAAATATCCCATTATTTGGGAGTTTAACACTCATTCAAGCATGTGAAATAGGTGCCCTCTTCATGAGGGGAATTCCCCCATGCAGAGGTGTCAAAAATGCATCATTACTTCTAAATATCTCCCTTTTTTAACTATTAACCTTGTCCTTAGTCAACTCTTCATCTTATGTGAGTACTTACTCATTTTTGGGGGATTTTTCTTTTATTTCTTCATTTATCTCCTCCCTACATTTGGATGAATCTTATTGGTCCATAGGAACCTTAATTTAAAATTTCAAAAAAATCTTCACCCCTAGGATAATGCCTGTTGACAGATTATACTTCATTTCTAATGCACTTTTTGAAAATCTTTTTGAACTTTTGTTTGCGGGAAACTTATTTTAATAAGATGAGGTATTTTTCTATCCAAAAATATTTAAAATTTGAATATTATCTCACTAGAATATTTTCTCTCTCTAGGCCAAAATAGGTAGAAACAAGATCTTTTATATTTCTGAAGAAGGGAATGAATTACAGAGGGGAAGATACTGGACATCATGAGGGCTGGGGGGAGGAATCTTACATTCTATACCACTTTAAAAACGCGAGATGTCCTTATCTCGCAGGTGGAGTATGATCTTTTTCATCATCTTCTTCTTCTTCAATCACTTCCAGCGTTACTGCTTTGGAAGTGGATGGCCGATTTGGGAACAACTCTCTTTGACTTTCCCTATTCTGAGGTGGAGGTCTTGCATTACTTTGGGTTGAAACTGCAGGTTGGATAGAGAGTCTACCTCTGGGACTTCCCTGATTTTGGCGGATATCCGTGATTACTCTGGACGGAAGGGGCTGGAGTCTGGAATCTTGATCCCTGATATTCTTGCCCTGAAAACCTCGATCTAAAAGGAGTTGGGCAATCCATGCTGCGATGTCCAAATCCTTGACAGTTATAGCATTTCACTCTTGTGCGAGGGTGGAACTTCTGAAGTTGAAATCCAGGGGATTGAGTTTCGAGAAAAGGACATTTCTTCCATTTTTTTGGAACTTCCCGTATCCGGGGTTTGTCCCTGATATCTCTTAGGCGGAGGAATGTTGGAATCATCTTTGGGGAATAAAAACCTTTTGAAAGGTGATAGTGTTGGCTTTGGCGGGACTTTGACGTCAAAGGCTTTGGCGAAATCCTTCGCCACCATCCGAACTGCTTCGGCCATGGAAATAGGTTTGGCATTCTTGACTAAAGTATCTAATGGCTCGTTCATTCCCCAAATGAACCTAGCCATCAGCTGCTCTTCATCCAATTGAGAGGAATATTTAAGGAGAAGGGCAAAAGCCTGATGGTATGCTTCAATTATCCGGTTTTCCTGCTTTAGTTCCAAGAACTCATTCATCTTAATTTCAAGAAAGCCTGGGGGACAAAATCTCTTTCTGAGAGGTAAGCCTTGAGATCGGTCCACGTTTGGGTATTTCAGTCGAGACAGTTTGTCTTGCAATGGTTTCTCCATGCCACCCTAGCTGTCTCCACTATCTTTAGCCTTGCAAGAGCCATTTTGCTCTTCTCATTGTACTCGATGACAATCGAAGTATTCTTCCATTGATTCGATCCACTTCTCCACAGTCTCGCCCAAGTTTTCCCCTTCACCCTTGAAAGGTCCAGGCCGCGAACTATGAAGAGTTTTACGAACATCTAGGTTGAGCTCTTCTTCATTAAGTTGGGGGTTAACATTTCTACCACGACGACCTCGATCCATGTTCCTATCAATACGAAAACTCTTGTTAACTCTCTTTATTTAAGATTCAATCTGATTTTTTATTCAACTGATTCCGGGATTCTCTAAATAGGTCAGCTCCCCACAGAATCAAGGGATAAAGATACTCATATAGAATGCATTATCAGTTAATAATTCATCCAAAATATCTCATTAATGTCTTTATCACAATAATGGTCCATTAGATTGAATTTTTCCATCTGAACAGTCCTCCATGGAGATTTTAATTTTTTAGAGTTTTAATTTATCGTCCCTTAACTTGATCCACTAATCAAAAGTTAACAGTAGTAATCTGTCAGCACAATCCACTAATCTCATAATGATTGGCTCAAGTCATTAACGTCATTCTAGTTAAGAACATCATCACAGGGACTCGTTCCATTCATTCTCATTGCGGTTTCGCTCAGCTTATTACATTTCAACCAATTTTCAGGGATCATCATTTTTCAATCAGAATCCAATTCAACTCATCAGTTCTCAACCAGAATTTAAAAATCATATCAACCAGATTCGAATTCATCAACTGGATAGCATTAATGCTTATAATTTCAAGTCTTAGATTTACTCGTATATATAGCCAGTAAAGAGTTACAGGTATACCCTCGGTATATACGGGTAGTCATGGTTCTTGGAACTATAAGATAAATACCATCATGTCTAGGCCTCAAGCAAGTCAGGGATTCCATACAATTGCGGTACTTCTGTCTGAAGACCCAATTACCAATTTATGAATTTCAGTTTGAATATCAAATAATATGAATTTTATCACACAATTACAACCTTTTAGTGCCTCTTGATAAATTTTTGACATATTTGGCTTCTCAGTTGATCCTCATTAGCCAAATAGCTCTAATACCAACTGTGAGATCCCTGTCCCCACCGCGCAACGGATTCGGGGTGCTAGCAGAGCGAAAGTAGCACATCTTGCGTGGGGCAGGGTCCCACACTCGAGGCCTCGCCCATGGATATCCGGACAGGTGATTAATTCCTCGATTCTTCCAAACCGAACTCGAAAAAACTTCTCTTGCCCGGAAAGCACGGGCGATTCCACCAGAATAACTTTTCCCTAACATAGTCAAAAGCCTTACTTAACTAATCTGATGTGACCGAACTCGTAAGTTCCATAGTCAGATTCAAGGGACAGATTGCACTTGGATCATAGAGACCAACGCTTTTTTCCTCATCGAGAGGCACAGCCGTTGATCCTTTTTCCATAGAATAATTTTTGTCCGGGATTTACTTCGTCTATCGAACCAAACAGAAATTGAGTCTCGATTTACGGACCATCAGTCCAGCTTAACCCCATCCAGTCCTATGGGTTAGCCAACCACCCAACCACTGTAGTGATGGGATCCAATTTAGAATTTGGTTAGGTTTTGTCCCGGGTACTAGGGAAAAGAGTTCCCAGGCTCCCTAGTCAGAAGTTCATGCAAACATAAAACTAGTCACACCACTTACACACCCAATATGAAATTGCCTTTTTCTCCGCATCAGCTAACTTTAAAACAATCCTTTCATGAAACCATTATGTCACTGATCACAATCCTCAAAATCTATGGTTGAATCCATATTTCCAATCATTCATTCATCGATGTACTTATGGCATCATTGGCAACCAGAACGCTCACCACCTGTTCACTCAGGGGCCTTTTCGATAGTTCCTAGCTCATAGTAACCGGTAATATATTCACATAACAAAATGGAATCTCCATGGAAGATCAGCAAGATCAACCAACAGATCCATATAAAAGTGCCATGGACTCATCCGTTAAGGACCAGCAAGGATCCATGCTCGGTTTCAGAAAACATCTCTTACTCCTTATTCCAATATCTTCCACGACGCACGTGTGGGTATCTTCGGCGACCCAGAGCCCGAGCACCGTATGGTCAGCACCCTCTAGGATCCTTCGCAGGTCACCTAACGCTTCACTCATAGGCCACTTCCTTGGTCCCTCATCCACCGTACCGGAAGCTCACCATTTAAATCGAATCGAGGCTAGTCAAGACCTCGGCCGACCTTGCTACGCGAGATGTTCTCCGTTGACTCTCCATGAGCTATTGCAACTTTATCAGGTAGGTCTCTACGGCCACATACTCAAGACAGTCAAAATGCTTCCCCAGCATCTTTGACATAAAACAGTCATTTGCCAAACAGTTTACAAATACAGTTTCAATAATGAACTCACATCTTTCCAGATTGTTCCACATCAATCCATATTACTTAATCCAAATCCAAATCATATGTGTATCCATTTTGACCAGATACATCATTTTCCATCTCATCACATCAGATTCATTCACTTCGCATAACATCCATTCCTATCTTTCTTAATTTACATTACGTCATCACATCCATTTCTCATTACATCTCATTCGTTCACATATTATATTATTCATTTCACATTCTGATTCACTTGACATCGCATCTCATCCATTCATTCATATCGACTTCATATCCATTCACATATATATTCGCATTCATATGTCCACATCCACATCCATACATCCATTTCCACATCCACATCCATACATCCATTTTCACATCCACATTCATACATCCATTTTCACATCCACATTCATACATTCACATCCACATTCACATTCGTACATTCACATCTACATCCACATTCATACATCCACATCTACATTCACATTCATACATCCACATCTACATTCATACCTTCACATCCCCACTCACATTCATACATCTACATCCGCATCCATACATCCATATCCACATTCCACATCCTCATTCACATTCACATACATCCACATCCACATTCCATATCTACATCATTTCTTTCACATACATATAACTACATCCATTCTTTCACATACATACATCTCTATCTATTCATCGTTCATTTCCATCTATCTGATTCGTTTCACATCCTCATATCTATTTATAGAATACAAGAGAATTCTCATTTTTGAATAGATTTCTTTACGCTTCTATTTATGCAGAAATTCCATTTTAACACTTTCGAAATAAAAATCAATCTTTTATGCATCTTTCTATGCATAAATTCATTTTAAATGAGAATGACACTTTTGAATAGAAAATCAATTCTTTAATGCATCTTCCTATGTATAAAATCAAAATTGACGAAAATAACTCTTTTGAACTAAAAATAGATTTCTTTATGCATCTTTCCATGCATAAATCCAATTTAGTAGGAATTACACTTTTAGAATAAAAGAAATTTTCTTATGTATCCTATTTATGCATAAAATCATTTATGATGAAAATCACTCTTTTAATATAAAAAATATCTTTTATGCATATGATTATGCATATGATGAAAATCACACTTTTAATATAAAATAATTTCTTTTCTGCATCTAATTTATGCATAAAATCATTTATGATGAAAATCACACTTTTAGTATTAAAAAAATATCTTTTATGCACCCATTTATGCATAAAAATCAATTATGATAAAAGTAACACTTTTATAATAAAAAAAATAATCTTTTATGCATACTCCTATGCATGAAAATCAAATGTGATAAAAGTAACACTTTTATAATAATAAAAAAATCTTTTATGTATACTTCTATGCATGAAAATCAAATATGATAAAACTAACACTTTTATAATAAAAAAATAATCTTTTATGTATACCTCTATGCATGAAATTCAAATATGATAAAAGTAACACTTTTATAATTAAAAATAATAATCTTTTATGCCTACTTCTATGCATGAAAATCAAATATGATAAAAGTAACACTTTTATAATAAAAAAATAATCTTTTATGCGCATACCTCTATGCATGAAATTCAAATATGATAAAAGTAACACTTTTATAATTAAAAAATAATAATCTTTTATGCATACTTCCATGCATGAAAATCAAATATGATAAAAGTAACACTTTTATAAAAAAAAATCTTTTATGCATACTTCTATGCATGAAAATCAAATATGATAAAAGTAACACTTTTATAATAAAAAAATAATCTTTTATGCCTAAAAATCCATTTTGATGAAAGTAACACTTTCATAATAAAAGAAAATTATTTCTTTATGCATAAAAATCTATTTTGATGAAAGTAACACTTTCATAATAAAAGAAAATTATTTCTTTATGTATAAAAATAATAATAATCAATATGCATCATCTATGCATGAAAATGACACTTTTAGAGTATAGAATTGATAGGAATTACTCTTTTAGCATAATAAAAGATAATTCTTATTTTCAAAAATTTTACCATAATCTCCTTTGTATGGCTGACCATTTTTCAAATTTTCCTACTTAATTTTATCTTAAAAATTAACTCTAATTGATTTAAAGTAATCTATACTAATCAAAATTCACTTATAAAAGAGAAAACATTATAAAAGTTTAATTCCAATAATTTTCACTTAACTAGGATAAAGAAGGGTTTATTCTAAGAAGAGAGAGGGGAAAAGCCTTTTGATCAAGGCATAACATCCATTTATCACGTCAAACAATCATAAACATTAGAAAAACATAAAATCAATAAAGAAAAATACAAGAATCTCTACTTACATAATTTCTTAGAGCTTTCCTTTGGCTTGATGGTTTGAGGGTTCAACTCTTGTTTGTAACAAGAGTGGCCACTAATCTTTGGAAGAGGGAAATGTCAAAAACTAGTGAATTATTAATAAATTCACAGTTCTTGGCTTGGGAGGAGCAGAGTAACAGTGCATACAACACTATTAAGTTTCAACAAATGGGAGGGCTTCTATTTATAGGAAAAAGTGAGCCTCTAACCAAGCAAACTGATTCTAGAATTTTCCAGATCAGTTTGGTCAATTTTTGACCATTTTTAGGTCAGTTTTGCTCACTTTTTGGATCTAGTTGAAACGGGAGAGAGGAGAGATAAAAATATCCCATTATTTGGGAGTTTAAAACTCATTCAAGCATGTAAAATAGGTGCCCTCTTCATGAGGGGAATTCTCCCATGTAGAGGTGTCAAAAATACATCATTACTTCTAAATATCTCTCTTTTTTAACTATTAACCTTGTCCTTAGTCAACTCTTCATCTTATGTGAGTATTTACTCATTTTTGAGAGATTTTTCTTTTATTTCTTCATTTATCTCCTCCCTACATTTGGATGAATCTTATTGGTCCATAGGAACCTTAATTTAAAATTTCAAAAAAATCTTCACCCCTAGGATAATGCCTCTTGAACAGATTATACTTAATTTCTAATGCACCTTCTGAAAATCTTTTTGAACTTCTATTTCAGGGAAACTTATTTTAATAAGATGAGGTATTTTTCTATCCAAAAATATTTAAAATCTGAATATTAACTCATTAGAATATTTTCTCTCTCTAGGCCAAAATAGGTAGAAACAAGATCTTTTATATTTCTGAAGAAGGGAATGAATTACAGGGGAAGATACTGGACATCATGAAGGCTGGGGGGAGGAATCTTACAGTGTGTGTGTGTGAGTGAAGTGAGGTGAGAGGAGGGACGAGTACCCGTAGTGCAACGCGGCAGTATGACAATGCTCGCAGGGAGGCACAATGGAATTGCTTCTCAAGGAGTTATAGAGCTTGGAGACCTCAAAGGTTACGAGCCATTGGAAAGATCCTCATGACAGTTGTAGCTCACTACGTAATCTCTTTTTGGATGTGTTTCAAGGAGGGTTAGGGTGAGTCTTTACACTATGGGACTATACACCTCGTCATTGTTGGTAGCCGACGAGGACTCAAGTCGGCCTGCGCCCTCTCAGGCTCCATTGCTTAATCCTCTCACTCCTCAGAGGGATGTCTATGCGTTAGGGTGGTGGACTTATTTACTGCACTAGCTTGGGCCCATAGAAGTAGGCAACATCCATAGTTCTCACCAAACTGGTGAGTTCTACAATGGTATGAGGGATACCCTGGTTCGATCATTGACATCCCTGCCCGACTACACAAGCACAACAACGAGATTAGCATCAAGGCAGGGAGAGGATGTACTTGTACTTTAATTTAAGCGCAAGATAACAACATAATAATTCAATCCAACCTTATAAGATATGAGAAACCACATTATCTTTCTGAGAAAGCAACAATTTTACAAGAGATTTGATATTTTCAAAACAAGGGAAAAAATAGCATCCTTTATCTTTCTTCACTAATGCATGGCGAAGTTGCTCCTTGAGCTCAATGGCTTCAGGGATAGACAAATTATAGGGTCTTTTGAAGACAGATTGAGCACTAGGAATTAGCTCAATCTCATGGTTGAGGGGGTGGTAGTCATGTAAGCTCATCAAGAAAGATATCAAAGAATTCTTGGAGCCAAGAGGGTTCTGATTCTTTACTGGGTTCTACAGCTTTGTTGAGCTTGACAAGGAAAACTTGTTGTCCCTTATGTGCTTCCTTGAGAAGATGTTTTGCTTCCTTGAGAAGATGTTTTGCTTTGACTACCCTAGACTTTGATTTACCTATCTTCCCCTGAATTAGTACTACTTGGCTATGCTTATTTTTAAAAGTAATACTCCCCTGGTTACAGTGAATACTAGCATTGTTTGCGACTAACCAGTCCATCCCAAGGATCCCATCATAAATGCTGAATGGTAGGACTTTAAAATGGCCATGAGTTTGTTCACTACCCAATTCAAAATCAAGGTTTCCTATAGAGTGGTGAGATACTACTTTCTTCCCATTAGCCAGCTCTACAACCATTTTCCTAGTTGGTTTTTGATCCACGTTTAATTTCCGTAAACACCTTGGAGAAAGAAATGAATGGGCACTGTACGTAATCAATTTCGAAAAGTTGGAATATCTTACCACCATGATGAGCAACTAGGGTTTGAATAACACCAAATTACTCATAAGGACCTTGATTCTCTACCGCCACATAGATGGTGGCACGCTCTTCTTCAGCCATTTCCAAAGTTGGTTCATTTATAGCACATGCACGGGAAACTTCCCCCGGTGACCTCTGCCATGTTGATGGCTTCAAGAGATACTAACCTATATAGCTCCGTCTGAAGTACACCACCATGAGAGGAGTCTAGCACAAGCACCACAACCCATCAAAAATAACAATACAAGAAGGCACCAGAATACCCAGTCACTATTCTTTGGTCCTCAACTGCCCTAGTGGGATTCTTCAATACCCTCCCAACCTCCTAAATCAATCCAGAAGCTGACTCAAAAAGTCCTCTAAGGTTAGCTCCTACTTCCAATGACTCTAATCTACCACCTAACAGCCTCTCCTGACCATAGCTCAGCTGACTAAACTCATATGTAGCTTTGACGTAGAAGTGCTCAGATTCTACCACCGAAGTCGTCTCTTTGTATCCTATCAATCTACTCTCTAGAGTCCCAAAGTGTCCTCCACTGTCCGCTCGCCTTAAATCCTTGTCCTAAAGCCTCTCAAAACTAAGTAGTTGCCCTCAGTTGATCATTGTTTGACCATAAACTCTCCTGGCTACCATAGACAAGTCAGTTTCTATTTGTCTTTTGCTTCCAGAATCGAAGGGTTACTCTAGTCCAAAATTGGTCCTCTAGTATCCGATTGCTCCTCCAGTGTCCGCAGACTTATAGACACACTCTGTAGACCTTCCTGACTATCCTGTTAACCCTCCTCTGACCTTTTCTTCACCTTCCTCCTACAGAGTTTTGCCTTGAAATTTTGTCACCACAGAGCTGTCTGTTTCTGAAGTCTATAGTTAATTTGAAACCCCCCAAAATGTCCTCTGACAACTAAAAACCCTCAAAGACCTCTCAACCTAACAAGATATCACCTCCCAAGCTCTCTGCTGACTATTATAAACCCACAGCTACCTTCCGAAGGGCTGTTCCCACCCAACTAACCTAGTTGACCTAACTGACACACATAAAATCTTTCCTTCGAGTTAGCTAACACCACAGGGACCTCAAAGCACTTAAACACAACCAGAACCAAGCCTCAAAAACTATAGCTGACCACCAGTGTCAAACTGCTGACACAAATACCCTGTAAGATAATCAAGCCTTCTGATAATTGTCCTTAGATATATCCAAAACTGTCAGCAGCAGCTGTACCTCAGAATCACTCCCTTTCAACTCAAATAGATTAGAATAACGTCCTAGCATAACTTTTTGACTTTTTTGATGTTTGGCTGACTCAGAATCAACCCTTTCAACTCAAATAGATTAGAATAAGGTCCCAACATAGCTTTCTAACCTTTCTGATGTCTGGCTGACTCAGTATCAACCCTTACTAACTATGCTCTATGTCCATGCATATTCTCACCTAGCCTATCCAATCCTATCGGGCTAATCACCATGCAACAGTCTTAACATCAACTTATTACAACAAGTTACCAATGCACATCTACCCATGCAAGATCCTATGTTTCCTAATGTTTTTGATCCAATCTAATGTATTATTTTCTTTTGTTGGGGTTGGGTGAGCATATTCATACAGCATATCCCCTTGGCCATAAAAAAACCTATCATCTTTTCCCAAACCCCCCATGCTTGAAGCATTCATTTCAACCACACTGGCTATGGATTCTTTAAAATAATCTTTAGTAAACAATACATCTAGCTCCCAAAAAACTTCTTCATGCTCTTTTACAGTAGTTTCATCATCAACTAAGCCTTTACCTAATGTCTCTGAATCTTTCTAGACTGTCATGACTTTGCACCAATATGGCTTTAATTTGTAGCCATTTACTCTCTTTGAATGAAGTTGATCATCCACATCTCCCAGCTAGTAAGTTCCATTCTTATAAATGTGCACAACTTTGAAAGGACCTTCCCATTTGATTTGAAAATTTGTCTGGAAAGTGTTATCCAATTTGCTATTGTACCAAATCCCCCTCCTTTTAATGCCTTTATCCTTCATTGTCTCATTGAACAGCTCCGCCCTACTATTACTCAATTGGATGTAGTGATCCAAAGCCTCTTCCCTTGCGAGCTATAGCTCCTAAAGATCCAACAATCTCTCTTTATATTCATCTATGTCTTTCTCATGATGTTTTAACATAAATTGCAAACTGGGGATTTCCACTTCAATGGGCAATGTAGTGATCCAAAGCCTCTTCCCTTGCCAGCTACAGCTCCTAAAGATCCAACAATCTCTCTTTATATTCATCTATGTCTTTCTCATGATGTTTTAACAGAAATTATAGACTGGGGATTTCCACTTCAATGGGCATCAGGGCTTCTTTCCCAAAAACTAGGTGATATGGTGAAAAATCTATCTAGATGTTCTCACAGTTGTCGAATAGGCCCACAGAGCTGAAGATACATGTAAGTCCCATTACTTGCGATGTTCTTTGAGACATTTGGTTAACATTGTACACAACTCCCCATTCAACCTTTCAACCAGCCCATTACATTGTGGATAATAAGGGGTTGAAAACTTGTGTGTAATGTGCAATTTCTGCATAATCTCTTCGGGTCCTTGATCTGTCAACAACTCCAAGGTGTAATGTGCAATTTCTGCATAATCTCTTCGGGTCCTTGATCTGTCAACAACTCCAAGGGCATACCAAATCTTGGATAGATATCCTCAAAGACAAACTTGGCCACTTCCTTATCAGTAATGCTTTTTACACACCACTTGGTTAAGTAATCCACTCTAATTAAGATGTAGGTCCTACCCGTGGCAGTTGTGGGTAGAGGATCAATTGCATCTAAACCCCATTTCTCAAAAGCTCCATATGAAATAATAGTTTTTCTCAACTCATGGTGCAACACTCCCTCCCTTATCTTTGACATGGCTCATAGCTTCTGCACCAATGGTAGGCATCCTTCCTCAAACTGGGCCACACATAACCTGCAGTAAGAATCTTTCTTAAAGTTAACTTCAAGGAAAAGTTCCCTCCACATACCCCTTTCATGACATGAAGACATTATGGCAAAGATCTCTTCTCTGGTTGGGACCCTTATTAGAACCAAATTCTTGCCCTTTATGTACAATTGATCATTAACAATACTGTATTACAGAGCCCTCCTTTTATGAAACCATAGTTATGTTTTCTGGATAAACTTGAAGGTACCAGACCTGTGTGCAAAAACTCTTCAACTTGAAGGTACCAGACCTGCGTGCAAAAACTCTTCAACTTCATGTAATCCCTCTCTGCCAACATAACTAGGGTAGGTTATAGTCATGGCATATGCACCTAATTCCTTGCCTAACCCCCCTCTGGCTAATGTATATGCAGCCTGGTTTTGTTTCCCTCTTCACATGTTTTATCTAGACCTCTTGAAGTTTTTGCAGCATCCTTCTTATTTGAAAGCACCACTCCTACTTGGGATTCTTAGCCTTCCAGACAATTTGAAGTTGTCTAATGACCAATAAGGTGTTTTCTTTGATGAGATAAGTGTGCTAATCCTTCTCTTAAGACATTGTTGGAGTCCATATTCTAAAGTGGCATACTCAGCTTCATTATTGGTCTACACTTGCAACTTAATACCTTCTTGATATACTAATGTACCTCCTGGGTTTAACAAAACAATCCCTCCATTGGCTAACCCTGAGCTTCTCTTAAAGGATCTATCAAAAAATAGAGTAAAAGCATTGGACAGATCTGCTTTCAGGATCTTTCCACTCGGGTACCTTCTTCTTCATCAATGTCTCTTCCCTCAATATACTAAAGGATTCTATCTGTATGTCAAAATATCTGCCAATGTAGCCCTTGTACTATCCTCCACTATGCAAGTGAATTGGAACTCTTGCAACTCAACCAGCCATTTAGACAATCTCTTTGATGGAAATTTTGATTGAATCAAATGGGGAAATAAAGAGTAATGTGTCAATATAGTGAAACTCTTATGAAGTAAGTAAGACCTAAATTTTCTTAAGGCAAACACTAGAGCCACCATTACAAGATTTGCCTCATAATAAGTCCTTTCTCTCTAACTATCTTTGTTCTACTCACAAAATCTATTGCCCTCATATAAGAATGCTCTCTTCCTTGCTGCAATAGTACTACACCTATGGCATCTTCTCCTACACCTATGGCTCTCTTCCTTCCTGCACAATAATACCACACCTATGGCATCTTCTCCTACACTAGGATTTACAAAGAATTCCTTACTCCACTCTTGGGGCACAAATAATAACTAGTAGTGTGTTCAGAATTTCCTTAACTTGAAAAGCTTCCTCTTCCTTGGCTTGCCACACAAAGGGATCCCTTTGGGATGCTTGTTGCAAATGGGTATAAAGTGTGAGATAGAAGATAAATGAATCTAGCCAGGTATCTCACCTTATGTGTGAATGTCATCAGCTACTTCACATTCTGTGGTGCCTCTAACAGTAGCAAAGTTTCCACTTTTGAAGGATTTGCCTCAATTCCATTCTCAGAAACCAGATTTTCAAGTAGGGTTACCTTGGCCTAAGGTAAGCGACACTTGTCAGGATTTAATTGTCCACCCAGTTCATTCAACCTTTTCAACGCCACCCAGTTCATTCAACCTTTTCAATGCCATCTTCAGCTTCTCAGAGTGAACTAATCTGCCATTATAGATTAAAAAATCATCTATGAACAACACTTTGATGAAGGATCCCAAATAGGGCTCAAACACCAAGTTCATAAATCTTTGGAAAGAAGCATGTCCATTTGTAAGCCCAAAGGGCATCACCTTGTATGGAAAGCACCCCCATGGTGTAATGAAAGTAGTTTTGTTTTGATCCTTTGGGGAATAGAAATTTGGAAGTAACCAGATTATCCATCACTGTCAGATTTGTTTTCTTTAAAATCATCATTTTGCATTTAACCCTTGGTTAATGCTTGTAAATCTCACTCAAATTCAAGATTATTCATAGCCAGAGTTGCATTTGGAATGTGCATAAGAATGAATGCTGTACGCATTATGTATTGGGCACATTGCATCAGTGTAAATATGGGATCAGACACTGCCCTTGTCCAGAATAAGGCAAGAGGTAAGACCTCCCGCATAAATTTAGGTTTGCATTGCATAATGACACAAGATGAACATCAAAAGCCCAAAGGAACTGTTAGCAAATCATTTGAACATGTTGCTCACTTGGAGCAAAAAGACCTGACGGACAAGCTCATGGCCCCAACCATGAAAGAAGAAGAATATCTCTTTCCAAGAAGAAGATCCACACCAAGAAGATCTAGAGGAAGCATTGAAGGAAGACATGGACACAAGAAGAGAAGCTGCCACACGAGAAGAGAAGCTGCCCCAAGAAAACTAAAAGAAGACATGGACGCGTGGAGAGAAGCTGCCACGACAAGAAGACTGAAGAAAAGAGAAGATATGAGGCTCCAAAGAGTGAGGAGCCATGTGAAAATCTCAGAGAGAGAGAGAGAGAGAGAGAGAGAGAGAGAGAGAGAGAGAGAGAGAGAGACCCCACAACCCAATGTAACCTGCCCCAACAAAGTAAAACCACCTCTGAGCCACCAATGATGTAGCCACGTGGTAGATAGATGTATGTGTAAGCACTTTAGTCAAGGTCGCGGGCAACTACAGTAAGCCTTGGACACATATATAGAGAGAGAGTGTCAAGGACTATGAGTTTAGGGACTCGAGGCACTGGTCGCAGTCTATCAAGTAAGAGAGAAACTTGATACAGGGTCCATGTGTGCTAAGATAACTTGAGGGGAGGTGTAGGCACTAGTCGCGGACTATCAAGTAAGGGGAGGCAAACTTGGTATAGGGTCTAGGTGTTCCAGGAGTATTCACTTGAGGGGCGGTGTTGAAAATACAAGTGAATAGGGTGTGTGCGGGAACAAGCCCTTGGTTAGAGGCTGTAAAAGAGAAGATGTAAATGTGAAAGAACCTGTGAAAAGGTGAGAAGAATCTACTGGGAGAGAATAAAGGGTAGCATGAGAAGATTTAGGAAGTGTGGAGATATTCTGGGAAAAGTGAAGAGGTGAAGAGAATCAAGGAAAAGAGGTGGAGTGAATCATGGAGAAATCAGTGGGATTTGATGCTTGATGTAAACTCTATAAATTGAGGCATTGCCCTAATGAGAATTTGCTGGTTTTTGAGTATCCATGCCTACATTAATCTATTTGTTAATTACCCACTAATTACATCTTAATTATTTGCTAATCACTTTGTTAATGATGTTGATTCTAGTGTTTGATCCACCATAGCTCATCACATTGCTCAAATTTCAACAAAAAAGTGTTATCCAATTTGCTATTATCTTAGATCCCCCTCCTTAGTGCCTTTATCCTTCACTGTCTCATTGAACAGCTCAACCCTCCTATTGCTCAGTTAGATGTAGTGATCCAAAGCCTCTTCCCTTGCCAACTGCAGCTCCTGAAGATCCATAAATCTCTCTTTATATTTATCTATGTCTTTCTTGTAATGTTTTAATAGAAATTGCAGACTAGGGATTTCCACTTTAGTGGGCATCAGGGCTTCTTTTCCAAAAAGTAGGTGGTATGGTGAAAATTATATAGCTGTTCTCACAGTTGTTGTGTAGGCCCATAGGGTTGAAGATACATGTAAGTCCCATTGCTTGGGACGTTCTTCCAGACATTTGGTTTACATTGTACACAACTCCCCACCATTGAATCTTTCAACTAGCCCATTACATTGTGAATAATAAGGGGTTGAAAACCTATGTGTAATGTGCAATTTTTGCATAAGCTCTTCTACAATATGGCCTCTAAAACTGGGTCCTTGATTTGTCAACAACTCCAAGGGCATACCAGACTATCTCAAAAGGTGCTTTCTTGGTAGCAGTATGAGGATGGTTGTTATGTACAAATTATAAAATATATAAATACTTGTCCCACTGCTTAAGTTGAGATGAAACATAGGATCTAAGCAAATAAAGAATGGTGCTATTTGTAACTTCAGTTTAACCATTTAACTCATGATGAAAAGCAATAGAAAAATCATGTTTTGTACCAAGATTGTCAAACAATGTAGTCCAAAACTCACTACAAAACTTTTTATGTCTATCAGAGGCAATAATCTTTGGTAATCCATGATGCACAAACACTTGTTTAATGAACATATGTGCAAGTTGATAAGCAACCAATGTCTTTTTGCAAGCAATGAAATAAGCCTGTTTTCTAAATCTATCAATAATAGTCCAAATCATGTCATTCTTGCTAGTATTCAAAGGAAAACTAGAAACGAAATCCATGCTTATTTGTTCCCAAGGTTCATTAGGTAAAGGCATAAGAAATCCAAATTTATTTTCTTTATGACTCTTTATCTTTTGACATATAACACATTCAAAAATAAATTTTGCAACGTCACGATGAATGTTAGGCCAAAAGAAATATCTAGAGTAACAATTTGAAAAGTAGAAGAGACATCTCTATGTCCAACATAAGGGGGTTGATGAGATTCTTCAATGATGACTTGCCTAAATGGTTGAGTGATGCACAATTTCTTTTGGAAGAATAGAAATCCATCATCATATGAGTAATCTAAATGTGGAAACCAATCATTATCCTTCATTTTATTATATGCATCATAAAAGTTAGAATCATTTTCATAGGTTCCTTTTGCTATTAATGCTAGGTCTTCTACTTAAAGCATCAGCCACAACATTTTCACCTCCAAGAGTGTATTGAATAGCTCACTGAAAAATTTGAGTAAAATATTCCCACTCAATATGCCTATTAGAAATCAAAGGTTGTGAAAGTAAATGTTTGATTCTTTGTTGAGTGCTATAATTAATCTTAGATTGTTTCAATTTCCTACTCTCAAGGGTAATATGATGATTGTCTTGCATAAGTACAACACAAATTCTATATTCACTAGCATCAGTATTACCACAAAGAATGGTGTAAGAAAATCAAGTAGTGTCAATACAGGTGCATGTGTAAGTGCATACTTAAGAGCATTAAATGATTTCTCATGCATGCCAATCTAATGGAAAACTTTGACCTTTTTCAACAATTCAATTAAGTAATGCACTTTGTAAGCAAAGTTTTTCTTCTATAGATCTCAATTCATGAATGTCCTTTGGTCTAGGCCATGTTCTAATGATTTCTATCTTCTTAGGGTCAACACGAATTCCATCAGCAGACACAATGTGCCCAAGATATTGAAACAAGCCTTTTGAAAGAAATCACTCGTCTAGATTGGCATAGAGTTGATTCTCCTTCAAAAGGTTGAACACTTTCTCTAAATTCTTTTCGTTCGTCTTCATCTTTTCTAAATACTAAATACTAAAATATCATCGAAGAAGACAATCACAAAATTTTAGTGTTTTAGGAATATATGGTTCATCATACAACTAAATGTAGCCAGAGCATTAGTAAGTCCGTATGGTATTACTAAAAACTCATAATGACCCGTTTGCATGTAAAAGGAAGTCTTGTAGACATCCTCCTTGGCCATTCTAACTTGATGGAAACCTGATTTAAGGTCAATCTTAGAAAATGCCTTAGCTCCTTTCAACTTGTCTAAGAGATCGTCTACACGAGGTATAGGATACCTATTCTTGACAGTATTCTTATTCAAAGCTCGGTAGTCTATACACACATGCAAAACGTTCCATTCTTCTTTTTGAGAAGGAGAACGAGTGCTCTATATGATTAACTACTAGGCCTGATAAGTTTTCTATCAAAAAGTAAGTCCTCTATTTGATTATGGATCTCTTTTTTCTCTAAAAATTTTACCCTATAAGAAGATCTATAAGGTGGGAAGCTACCAGGGATAATGTCTATTCTATGGTCTTTTGGTCTTGAATTAGGTAAACCTAGTGGTAGCTAATTCATGAAACAATCCAAAAATTATGAAATGTATTGTTCATGCGATGAGTTCTTAGGAGTTGGTTTAGAAGCAATACGCTCATTAACCAAGACTAAATAAGTCTTCTCCTTTTTCCTCATGGCTTTCTTAGCTTGGATGTGGCTAAGGAGTGTACATCCCCACTAGATTCTCTTAATCCTTTCAGACAGATATTCTCACCATTGAAAATAAATGAAAAATCATGAGATTTGTAATCAATGCAAGGGTAGTTGTCATGTCTCCATGGTATACTGAGGATACAATCATATGAATATAGGGGTGCAATGAGAAATGTGCGGGGTTGCTCGTAAGGTGCAATGGATAATACAACATCTTTCACTTACCTAGTGCAATGATATTTAGTTCTTTGGAATGCAGTTTTAATCTTCTACTAGGACCAACATCTAATTTAAGAACATACACAAGCTTTTCAAAAATAAAATTGTGTACTACCATCATCATGCAATGTACTTATTTCCTTGCCCTTAATTGTACCTTTTATTTTAAGAAGGATATTAAGAAGAGAGATTTTCTTTTCGATGGGTTTAGACATACTTGGATCATCGTATTCATCTTCTTATATAGAATTACCCTCTTTTTCGAGATAAAATTTGTTGTCTTCCTCATCGTCTTCACCATTGATCATGTTGACTAGAGCTGTGGGTTGCTTCTTATTCTCTAGGGAATTGATTGCAATGTGTCCTTGTTGTCCGCAATTATAGCATCTTGTGACTTTAGATACATAACTTGCTTTGGCTTCACATCTTCACTCTTCTTATTTTATTGTTGTTGGCACCTCGTTTGTGATTGTTAGAAGCTATGCTTCTATTTGCATTGGTATTCATGTCAAACTTACGAAAAGGAACAAACTCTTTAAATTCTTAGTATGAGACTCCTGTGGTGGTTTTTTCTCCCTTGGTGCTCCATTCTTTTGCTCACAATTGTGGGCCAAAGAGATAGCCGTGGATAGAGAGTGTGGTTGAAACATGTTGATCTCCACCCTAAGTGTAGGCTTCAATCCGGCAATGAATTTTTGCTTTTGGTCCTTCGATTGCACTCTCTCTATGGCTTGAAGTTGGATAAGTGTTCGCCAAAATTTATCCACATACATTTGCACAATTTCTTTATCAAGTTCATGTAGCATATTCCATTGTTGAAGTGCCCTAGCTTTGTATTGAGGTGGAAGAAAACTTTGTTTGATGAGCTTTTGAAATTCCTTTTTCAAGTCCTTGGTCTATCTCGTCTTTGCTTGATGGCGTTCTACCATGGAGATGCAATTTCAATCAAATGGTTGGCAACACATTTAAATTTGTCTATCTCTTTCCCAGAAAATAGTCATCAAGTTGACTAAGCCATGACAACAAAATCTTTGGTTCCTTCTTACCGACTAATGTTCTTGCCTTTTTGTTCTTCTTGATTTTGAAAAGTCTCTTGGATGGCATGACAGATGTCAAGTTGCGGCTTAGCACTTCGTTCACATTTCTTGCTGTTGACTATTTGCTCCAATTCCATTCTTTTAGCTCTTTCTTGGTTAAGTTAAGCTTGAATAGATTAAAGTTGCTCCATAATTGTTGGGGGTTATTCATGATACATAATTGAGAAGACAAATAAAATTATAATAAGCAAAGAAAACAATATATGTGCAGAGTAATACTTACAGCCTTACTTCAATTTGTTGGAAGTCGAGTGTTGAACCAATTCTTGAGCGAGCAAGAATCAATCTCCAAGTGTCAAATAAATCTGTAAAGTTAAGTATTTGGGGCTTCCACTTGCATATATCAAAGTTTGCCATCTTGATGAACCGATTGAAGGGGCTTCTTCAATAACTTTTTGAGAATCCTCCAAGTTTGAAGTTTTTCAAACTTGGAGGATTCTCAAAAAAGTTATTGAAGAAACCCCTTCAATCGGTTTGTCAAACTTCAAACTTGGAGGATTTTCAAAAAAGTTATTGAAGAAGCCCCTTCAATCGGTTCATCAAACTTCAAACTTGGAGGATTCTCAAAAAAGTTATTGAAAGAAGCCCCTTCAATTGGTTCGTCAAGATGGCAAAGTTTGATATATGCAATTGGAAGCCCCGGACACTTGTTTTTGTCCCAAATTTCAGGAATTGGAGAGTTGAGGATGAAGAAAAATTTATGGCATGGAAACTGTCTCTATCTCCATCTTTGACTAAAGTAAAATTAAATTTTTAGAGCTCTCTATTTATTGGTGTAGAATCTGAAATTTCAGCAAAAGGGAATTCAAAAGGCTATTTTTAATAGCTTTTAGCTTTGGTAGATAGCCAAGCTATAGGCTAGGATTGTTTAAGCTTTGCCTAAGCTTAAACTTAAGCATAAGGTAGTGCAAAACTGTCCCTAAGACTGAAAATTGCTAGCGTGGATTTGCAAAAAAAAAAATAGTAGCCCTCCAATATGCGATTTGAGCAGAGACGGAGCTTAGCAATTCTGAGATTAGGCCAGTGATCTCCTCAATGAGCTGATTTCATCCATATTGATGGATTATGGAGAGCATTAAAATTCATGAGGTGGTTTTGGGAAGAAGAAGGATGGTTTCACTTCAAGAAAAGTGGTTTTGTGCATAAAGGTGGCTTAAAACCTCAACCCTTGATCCAAATCTTGATCTGATGGTCTTAAAAAAATCCCATAAACCATTGAAGGTCTCTTTGCTTTTACCTCCTTTGCCCTTGGATTTTTAAATGAATCCTTGTCTTTGTCCAAAGCCCTTCTATTGCAGGTTTTTTGCAGGCCTTTCCTTTTCCCGTAATACTTCATTTTGATTTGATGAAGCTTTATAATTCTCCAAAAATAATATGAGTAACCTTCCTTGCTCCAAAAAGCTTCAAACAAAATTTTTCCTTCATTTTTTTAAATCCAAGAATTCTTCTCCTTGAGCTGCCCCTAAGGTCTGATACCACCGTCATGATATTATGACACCTTAGAGAAGAATTACTCAAACTCAAACATAAAAATTAATAGAACATAGACTTTGCACAAATTGAAGACCAAAACCTTACATAAATTAACAAAATAGCATAAACCATGAAAGCTTGAAAGTAGAAAAGAAGTCACCATCGACACATGGTTGGGTTTAATCTCCCTTGGGTGGATGTGGCCCCATCATTGGTATGTACAAAGCTTAAAGGCTAAGGCCTTCCAAAATAATAAATGCCAAATATGAAAACCTAAGAGGTGATCACATGTCTTCCAAGATATCTCATTGTGGTCCACACATGTTCCACCCACAACTAACACATGGTCTGCCACTCAATCATCACCTACACCAAAATAATATTATTCAGTGCAGACAGCTGAACATTGATCCTGACTATATCATACCAACGACATAGCTGATTAAACATATTTATCTTGGAAAGTGATTTAAATAAAAGGCGCATCCCATACATAAATACTGACCCAATCTACATACATCACATATGGAATTAAAATAATGGCATCACCCATATTCCTATGTGAAAGTAATGATCACATGGGCATCCCCACTTGACCATAGAGTTCATGACTAACATTAATGTACTTAAACATGATTAAGTAAAGAATTATCTCATGTACCTTCACAATAGGATACAAGCTAAAATCTCCTTCCACATTTGTTTTCAACCAAATCGGACATGATAGGGAGCTTCAGAAGTTTCCAAAACCCCTAGGGCTAATGTGGTTTGGTTGCTTCTGGAGCAATGAGCTTAACAAGCTCAAAAGGTGTAGAGTAGCCCCAACAATGACATAGCTAGTGAAAGTTAACATATCCTTGAAGTTGAAGTTGCATACATGGCCACTTTACTTCTTTGTTAAGAGTTTGAGGCACGTGGATTTTACACTTGGCAAAGTGAATGTAAAATTTCTTCTCATACTATGGCCACTTTACATCTCTGTGAAAAGTTTGAGGTAGAAGGATTTTACACTTGGCAAGTGGATGCGAAATTTCTTCTCATGTAGAAAACTTGTGGGGGTAAGTTGCATAGAAAGGGGAGATAAGCATGGAAAGGGGGATGAGCAAGAACTTTATATAACTACACTTGTATTAAAAGATACTTTTATTCACCACATTGCTTTTATATCTTTATCATAAAAGAGACTCCATAAGCACTTGAAACAATATTTGGGAAAAAGGCAAGTCTTAATGTTAGTCTTACAATTGAGCCAAAAGAGTGGTTTCAATCATAAAGATGACTTAAGATTGATTTATATATTTTGAAGAAATGGAAAGATAAATAAACTAAAAGTTCTATGAAACTACTTGAGAATGCTTGTTTAGCATGCATCTACACATGATAATAGGTAATAACCTCGCCTTTGAGGAGAAGTATATAAAATAATAATCTTCATTTGGTAGAAGGTACATGAAAATGCCTTAAATACGTATAGAAAGCCTTTCATATTGTATTTTAAGCATGATTTAACAAAATATTTAAGATACTTTTAATTTTAAATCCAAAAATTAACACGTTCTTGCAAAAAGCACGTTAATGACAACTATGAAAAGCTAGATTTGTAAATATTTTTTATAGTCTATGTTTTTTTAACTCAAAAAGCTAATATCTCATGTTGAGAGTATTTTCCTAGATGGAATCTCTTTAAAAGATTACAATTAAAGAGAGAAGATTATTTATAGAGTCTTTTAAAGCCAAATAAAAGGCATCAAAATATAACTTTTTGGACTAAACATGCAATTTGAGGAGTCATGTGCTGAAAAATGAAGAACATAATGCATTAGCTTGCTAGTATTGAAGCATTAATGTATTTTGATAGTATTATTTTGATGATATAAGGCACTAATACAACTTTTTGGACTAAACATAAACTTTAAGGAGTCATGTACTGAAAAATGAAGAATGTAAGAAAAAGTTTGCTAGTATTGAAGCACCAATGTATTTTGATGATATTAAAGCACTAATGTATTTTGAAGATATCATTGCTTGTTTAACCACTTAGTATGTTAACATGGTTTCTTTTTTTTCCCCCCCGGGAAAAATATCCTTCTATTAGTTACTGAAAAACACCCACGAAGGGCTATATACAAACTCGCCTCATGCACAGGGCGGGGATCAAGTAATCAAAGGAGGGGAAAGAGACGCTTCTCCTCCGGCTAGCCACTCTATGAGGAGAAAGCTATCTCATACAGGGGGAGGAGGGGGGGGGAACCACACTGGTGGTCTGTAATGCCAAATCAGTGAGAAACAGTCCAGGCTGCCAAAGCCTCAAGAAAGCTTCCCGCCACTTTCACATGCAGTCATATCCACCCTGCAACCTCCCCCACTAGCTTGCGAAGGGTAAGGCTGTCGGAGCCGCTCCTTTGAGGATATTGGAGCAATATATGTAAGTGCCAGCCTTTGATCCCAAGATCAAAGTAAACTAGTTGCAAATATGTCCTCAAAAGCTAGACAAAAACCATGGGCTCACATCTGTGTGTGAAGATCCATTTGGAACTCTGCTGGCCAAGGGCCCTCTAGACTCGGGGTGCGGGATGAAATCTAGGCCAAGAGGAAGTCCTTCCCAGGCTCACCACCAGGAAGGAATCCTCTAACAATCATCTTTCCAAGCAGGGCATGCCTTTGAATAGCAGGGTCGATGATACCAAGCCCCCTTTCTTTACGTCATGGTGGCTGAGTAATCACCCTCCATGCCACCTTAGCCCTAGTAGGCCTCCCATCCACTGTCGGCCCATAAGAAGTTCCACCCTCCATGCCACCTTAGCCCTAGTAGCCCTAGTAGGCCTCCCATCCACTGTCGGCCCATAAGAAGTTCCGGATCAACCACTGTACTTGGAAAAAACATGGCCCAACATAAAGTGATATACTACATGGTGGCAAGAAGAACTTGGTTTGCCACCACTACTCTACCTGCTAAGGAGACCCTCGTGGAACTCAAGTATGAAAGCTTCTTTCGAATATTCAGAAGAAGAGAGGCGAGCTGCTACTCAGGAGAGTAATCAATGCCCACCACCAGGTATTCAAGATAACAAATAGGACATCGACTTTGCACAAATTGAAGACCAAAACCTTATGTAAACAATTTAACAAAATAACATAAACCATGAAAGCTTGAAAATAGAAAAGAAGTCACCATCAACACATGGTTGGGTGCAATCTCCCCTGGGTGAGTGTGGCCCCATTGTATCACTCACCCATATTTAAATATATTGATGCTTTTGGTTTTACAAAAAGATACTCCAAAAATAAAGCCTAATAGCTTTAGAGTCTTTGAGCGTACAAGCTCCTTCCAAAAAGCCTAATAGCTTTTAGAGTCTTTGAGCGTACAAGCTCCTTCCAAAAATATAGCAAGCCTATTTATAAAGTGTTGAGCCTACTAAAAGCATAAAAATACTATTTGGTATGTACAAAGGTTAAAGGCTAAGGCCTTCCAAAAATATAAATGCCAAATATGAAAACCAAAGAGGTGATCACATGTCTTCCAAGATATCTCATTGTGGTCAAACACATGTTCCACCCGATAACTAACACATAGTTTGCCACTCAATCATTGCCTACACCAAAATAATATTGGTCAGTGCACACAACCAATTAAACACATTAATCTTGACTATATCATATTGGTCAGTGCACACAACCAATTAAACACATTAATCTTGACTATATCATACCAGCGCCGCACACAACTAATTAAACATATTAATCCTAGATGCTTCCTGTGCTTCTCTTTCTTGCTGCTCAGCATCTTAGCATGAACCAAGCTCTGATACCATGACAAGATGCAGGGAGGAAGAGAGCTTGAGCTCTTGCAAGCACACACACTTACACAAACCCTAGAAGAGAACACACAAGATGAGAGGCTGAAAATTTGCTATTCTTCTTCTTCACAACAAAAGGGTTCTACCAAAAGATAAGGGAAATACAACATAAGTACTAAAGTAATATGTACATACAATTCATAATGTGAACACGCTCAGTGAGTGAGCTGGCAAGATAAGTATGCCATAACTCAATGGTGGATTAGTAGCTGGTGTAGTCCATCTGTAGAATCAATAGAGAATATCTATCATGTCAGCATTCTACCAAACACACTAGTGATGTAAGTGGTAAAAATGGTCACCCAGTCGTATCAACACCAACAACTATGAACCCATATGTGTGAGTCCACAAAAAGCGTGAGCTGTGAGCCAACATATGTGAGTCTAGAAAGCGTGAGTTGTGAGCTAATAGACGTGAGCCAACATATGTGTCTCGTGAGCCAACATATGTGAGTCTAGAAAGCATGAGTTGTGAGCCAATAGACGTGAGCCAACATATGTGTCTAGTGAGCCAATATATGTGAGCCTAGAAATCATGAGCTATGAGCCAATAGATGTGAGCCAAGATATGTGAGCCTAGTAAGTGTGAGCTATAAGCCAATATATATGAGCCAACATATGTGAGCCTAGCAAGCATGAGCCCATAGACGTGATGTGAGCCTATCAAAAAGGGGGGTTTAAAAAATAAAAAAACTCAAACTAAAACATAAATAAATTTACTTGGGAAAACACGTCTAAATCTAGTCAAACCTGCTTTAGGAAACATTACATATTGATTCACATTTTGAACCCCTTATGCAAACTCAAATTAGAATAATTATGGAAAGGTCAATCCAGTCAAATGTAATACATCAAATATTATACCTCTTTAAACCCACCCAGCCTTTAGTCCCATCAAAAAACCAACACTCAACAACGTGCTACACTATTAAGAAGGAAAAGTACTCCTTCGGATCTACCTCAATGGATCTGTGTCAAGGGAGGAGCTTTGGGATGAAATAAGCCAATTAACTGCATACATGGGTGGAACAATAGAAATGAAAGCTACCATCGTTCTTTGAGCCCTATATTTACCAAAAAGGTTCAATAAATAGTGTCATAAACTTTATGGAAAGAGCATTAAACCATCCTATCTTTAGGTGAAGCTCCATAGTGAAGGAGCGGGAGGGTTTCTAGATAAGGGGAACAATTCTTGACAGCTTTTCAAAAAGTGAGACACCCCTTGTGTAAAAAAATCAAGCGGGCACCCTACATCGGTCGAGGTTCCCAAACCATGAAAGAGAAACACATGTCCATCAAACATATACCTTGATTAAGGTAAATGTCCATGCCAACCCAAACCTCGAGAACGAGGTCAGTGGACACATCATAAGATGCGTAGATACCTTGATTGGGGCATTAGTTAATCCGAACGGCATGATAGTAAATTCATCATGCCCATAGTGAGTATTGATGGCTGTATATCTTGATCATTGATCCTGATTTGGTAATACCCGGATTTGAGATCTATCTTTGTGAAGATCTGGCCTCCATTTAGCCTATCCAGAAGCTCATCAATTCTTGGGATAGGATACTTATTCTTAACTATCAGCTGATTTAGACCTCTGTAGTCCACACAGAGTCTAAGCATTCCATCTTTCTTTTTCTGAAAGAGAACTGGTGCACCCCAAGGTGAAACACTGGGTCTTACAAACTCTTGTTCTAACAGCTGTCTAAGCTATTCCTTGAGTTTAACGGCTTCAGGAACTGGCATTTTGTACGTGCGTAGGGCTACTAGCTGAGATCCGGGGGTCAATTCAATCACATGATCTACTTCCCGGATTGGAGGCATTTCACTTAGCTCTGCTGGGAATAGATCATGAAATTCATTTAACCATTCTGGTTCTTTAGCCTTAAGCTTTGAGTCTACTGGGTTCATTTTGACAACATAAATTTGCTGCTTCTTTCTAAGTCCTTTCAGCAACCTAGAAGCTTTTACTAACTGAAGGTCTGGGGATCCGGAAACTCCAGTTCCTTGAACTTTGTTCCCGTGAAGGTCATGGAAGGAAATGGTTCCATTGTAACAGTGTATGTCAGCTTGATTTTTGTGGAGCCAATCCATTCCAAGGATCCCGTCAAAACTCCCAGAGGTAAGACTTTGAACTGACAGTCGGTTATATTACCATCTAGATTGAACTGGATAAGATCTGTCTCATGGTGAGTGAAAAGAGTCTTCCCACTAGCCAATTCAACTTGCATAGGTTTCCCTGATTTTTGTTCTAAGACTAGCTTATGCAAGCATCCAGGGAAAATGAATGAATGAGAACTGCCTGAATCAATCAAAAGCTTAAAAGGCTTACCCTGATATTCTGCTGGAGCATGGATGACTAAGAACTGATGGTTAGGTCCTTAGTTTTCAATTGCAGCAAAGATCTGCCCTCTTTCCTCTTCTACTACATCTGAAATTGTGACTGCTCTGGCTGCTGCAGTTTGAGGCGGAACTCTTTCTCTTTGGTTGTCCTAGTTCTGAGGTTACTCTGGATAGAGATAGATGGTTGAGCTAGAGTTCTTCTAGGGTTTCCCTGGCTTGGGCGAGATGGTAGACTAGTATGAAGGGGTTGGTCTCTGAACTCAGGGTCCTTGACTTCCCTGTCCCCTTGACATGGCAGGAGAGTCGGGCAGTCTTTCAGTTGGTGACCAAAACCTTGGCATCCAAAACATCGGTTTTCACTTCTGAGCTCATCCCTCTGATTTCTTGAAAGAGGTGGGGCTCCTGAGAAAGTATTCTGAGGGAAGGGTCTTCCTTCACTTCGGAATGTTCCTGCATCTTGATTCTGATTCGGGCCTTGCTACCTCTTCGGGGGTGGAAAGTTTGAAGTACTTCCCTGGGCTTGGAATCTTTTAAAGTTAGAGGGTGCAGGCTTTGGCGCGGGACCTTTACTACAAAGGCTTTGGCAAAATCTTTTGCCATTCTTACTGCTTCTGAGTTGTTCTTCATCGAGAGGTGGTGAATATTTGAGTAGAAGAGCAAAGGCTTGGTGATATTCCTCGATGGTTTTGCTCTCCTGCGTTAGCTCTCTAAGAATTCGTTCATTTTGGTTTCCAAAAATCCAGGGGGACAAAATCTCTTTCTTAAATAGGTTTTTAGGTCGTTCCAGGACTGAGTATTTCTGTCCAGACGGTTGGTGTCATAGTGGTTCCTCCATGCTACCCTAGCTATTTCCACTATTTTCAGCCGGGCAAGAGCCATTTTGCTCCGCTCATTGTAGCCTGTGGCATTGAAATATTCTTCCATGGCTTCCACCCATTTCTCCAGTGCCTCGCGCCTAGGTTCTCTCCTTCTCCTTTGGTCCTGTGGGGCTGAGTCCTATGAAGAGCCTTGGAACATCAGGGTCAAGCTCGTCATCTTTAGAGAGAGGGTCTGGCTGACGGCCATGGTTTCCTCGTCTCATGATTCTGCTAAAAATTTATATATTATTAAATTTTTATTTTGATATCATCCACGAGATCCTAAGACTTAAGAGGTTCGAAAAACAATTTCTTAAACAAGACAATGATCTTATTGGAGATCTATGACATATGTCCGATAACAGATTTTTTTGTTTATCAGATCATATGTAAACAATCACTTATATAACATGGAATTTTTTTCTTCAGAAAACATTTCTATATTTATATAAAAGTTGCAATATGTACATAGAGCAGCTTGGCTCCAGAATCACCGCCTCAGTCGTAATCGCATAAAGAAGCAAAAACTGTGAAGAAGACATACCATGGTACACACGATTCATTACACAAAGAGGTGCTGTAATTCTATTTCTCAGGATAAAACGGCTAAGAAGTCTAAAAAAATCGGTATGAAGTTCTGAAGTTCCTGGGTGAATGATGAAAGAGCCGAACATGCTGAACAAGCCCTAGTCTTATCAGAATCATGGCCAAGGAAATATTTTGCCTGAGCCTCTGACACTGACTGTTGGTACTGATGTTAATACACCGTCCTCCACAGAACCACATATACCGACGTTGTTCAAGAGGATCAGGAAAGTAAAGACTCTCAAAATGGCGAGCGAGTCTCACTCTGCTCATTCGAGAGTTGATGAGGTGATCAAATGCAAAAGCTATCATATCTTGACTCTGAGAGAGTCCAAGAATTCCAGATAGGTTCGGGGTGTCCATCTATAAATTTCCAATTCAATTTATAAGTTTTTAATTTTTTGAAGTTCATTCACATAGTATTAACAAGTGAAAAATATTTCTTTCTAGATTTCTATTAAAAATTTAGGCAATTTCATCTCTGATACCAGCTGTGAGATCCCTCTGTCCCCTCCACACACCGAACTCCCAGTAGAGCTGACAGAAGCGGAAGCGGCCTCCTCATGCGCGGGGCAGGGTTTCTCACTCGGGGCCTCGCCCACGAATGTCCGGGCACGAGACTAGGCTGGTGGTCACTCCGAAATCCGAAACCGGGAAAATTTCCCATGCCCGGAAAGTGGGGACGATTCCACCTTTTTGAATTTTCTTAACAAATTTTTCTAACGAGATCAATTCTAAACTATCCTTCACCTGAATAAACCAGGTAGAAGGAAACTATCACTGATATAATTTGATCATCTGAGTAATTTCAATGCTTTTTTCCTAATTTGATCATCTGAGTAATTTCAATGCTTTTTTCCTAATTTGATCATCTGAGTAATTTCAATGCTTTTTTCCTAATCAAGATCAGGCACAGTCGTTGATCCACTGACTTGAGAAATTTATCAGGGACTTAACTAGCTACTCGAATCCTAGCGTATCCTAAAATTTTTCAGTTGGATTATTAAAACTCCACTGATTCCAGCCTAACCCCATCCGGCCCATGGGTTAGCCACCACCCTACCACTGGAATCGGTAGAACCAAACAAGTACTCACCCACCCATAATTGAAATGCCTTTTTTTACTTTAGCTTTAGAAAACAGATACGCACACACTCCTCTTTAAAACTTTAATATAAAAATAATCTATTGACAAAATAGATATGATCACAGATTTCCATTCAATGCCTTGTTTCACAACAACAGTACCACTCTGGACTCTCCATTGGGACCAGCTGGCCAGCAACGAGATCTAGTAGCAGATTACAATTATCATTTCGTCAACATACATATATATATCTTCCTTGACATACGAATGGGTGTCCTAAGCACCGCGAGCCTGTGCATCGCATGGTCAAAACCCTCCAAGATCCTCCTTAGGTGTCCTGGTACTTCACTCAGGGACCGCTTTTTCAGCCCTCACCCATCGTACCGGAAGCACACCATTTTTCACCATACCCAGGCTGGTCAAGACTTGGGCAGGTTTTTGCCACGTGAGCTCTCCCTCGAACACTCCCCGCCAGCTGTTGTTGCAACTGAACTTCCCTTAGATAAACATATATGCCAAATGCTCCCTCCAGCATTCTAGCGTAAGACAGTCCTTTAAGAAAATAGGGTTTTAAAGCAAATTTTCAGTTTTGATTTCGTTTGAATAATCATGAATAATCAGAGTTTGGGTCTGGAAAGGTTCTTCCTAAACTATCTTTCTCAAAAGGTACTATTTCAATTTCTCTTTTTCTAAATTTCGTTCGCCGACGAATATTTGCTTACAGATTTTTAAAATAAGAATTTCTTATGAAAAATAAAATAATCATTTATCTCGATCTCCGACTCTAATAGTTTAATTGCATTTTCTCATTACCATCTTAGTGAATATGAAACAGTAGCATTTCTTCTCACAGATTATCTACTTATTCATTTTTTCAATTTTTGCAAAAATTAAACAGAGGATTAAGAGAACCCTTATTTAAATATAATCATTCTATATGCATAAAATCTAATTCTGATGAAAGTCACACTTTTATCATCATAAAAATCATTTATGATGAAAATCACTCTTTTAATATGAAAAAATTTCTGTTTATGCATACAAATCATTTATGATGAAAATCACTCTTTCAATATAAAAGAATTTCTTTTATGCATCCATTTATGCATAAAAATCATTTATGATGAAAACCACACTTTTAATATTAAAAAAATATCTTTTATGAATACAAATCATTTATGATAAAAATCACACTTTTAATTAAAAAAATTATGCATAAAAATCATTTATGATGAAAATCACACTTTTAATACTAAAAATTATCTTTTATGCATATGTTTATGCATAAAAATCATTTATGATGAAAATCATACTTTTAATATGAAAAAAATATCTTTTATGCATATGTTTATGCATAAAAATCATTTATGATAAAGTAACACTTTTATAATAAAAATATATTATTTTATGCATACCTTTATGCATAGAAATCAATAATGATAAAAGTAACACTTTTATAATAAAAAAATATTCTTTTATGCATACCTTTATGCAAAGAAATCAATAATGATAAAAGTAACACTTTTATAATTAAAAAAAAATATTCCTTTATGCATACCTTTATGCATAGAAATCAATAATGATAAAAGTAACACTTTTATAATTAAAAAAATATTCTTTTATGCATACCTTTATGCATAGAAATCAATAATGATAAAAGTAACACTTTTATAATAAAAAAATATTCTTTTTTGCATACCTTTATGCATAGAAATCAATAATGATAAAAGTAACACTTTTATAATAATAAAAAAACTTTTATGCATAGAAATCAATAATGATAAAAGTAACACTTTTATAATAAAAAAATATTCTTTTTTGCATAGAAATCAATAATGATAAAAGTAACACTTTTATAATAAATAAGAAGAAGCGTCTGCAAGACCTCAAAAGAGAGCAACATTGGATAAACTGAGTGAAGAAATGGCCGGACAAACTGCAATCCAAGGAGATCAATAGAGAGGCAAGCACTGCTTCTGCCATAGCCATGAACTAGCTGGTACCAATCCAAAGAGGATGGCTGACAGCTACAATGTAATAGGCTCTACAGGTTCAAAATATGAGATTTAATGCCTTAATCATGGAATATACTACATGATTGCTATGAGATCCCTCTGCCCCCTCCGTGCACCGGACTCCTGGTAGCTGACAGCGGAAGCAGCCCCCTCATGCGCAGGGCAGGGTTTCTCACTCGGGGCCTCGCCCACGAATGTCCGAGCACGAGACTAGGCTGGTGGTCACTCCGAAAACCGAAACCGGGAAAATTTTCCATGCCCGAAAAGCGGGGACGATTCCACCTTTTTGAATTTTCTTAACGAATTTTTCTAACGAGATCAATTCTAAACTATCCTTCACCTGAATAAACTAGATAGAAGGAAACTATCACTGATATAATTTGATCATCTGAGTAATTTCAATGCTTTTTTCCTAATCAAGATCAGGCACAGCCATTGATTCACTCAATTGAGAAATTTATCAGGGAATTAACTAGCTACTCGAATCCTAGCGTAATCCTAAGATTTTTCAATTTGATTATTAAAACTCCACTGATTCCAGCCTCCGACCCATAGGTTAGCCACCACCCTGCCACTAGAATTGGTAGATCCAATCAAGTACTCACCCACCTATAATTGAAATGCCTTTCTTAACTTTAGCTTTAGAAAACAGATACGCACACACTCCTCTTTAAAACTTTAATTTATAAAACAATCCATTGACGAACAATTACTGGGTACAGATGTCACAACTCAAAATTTCCATTCAATCCTTGTTTCTCACAACACAGTATCACTCTGGACTCTCCATTGAGACCAGCCGGTCAACAATGAGATCCAGTAACAGATTACAATAAGTTTCTCATCATCATACATATATATATCTTCCTCGACATACGAATGGGTGTCCTGAGCACCGCGAGCCCGTACATCGCCTGGTCAGAACCCTCCAGGATCCTCCTTAGGTGTCCTGGCACTTCACTCAGGGACCGCTTCGTCGACCCTCACCCATCGTATCAAAAGCACACCATTTTTCACCATACCCAGGCTGGTCAAGACCTGGGTAGGTTTTTGCCGCGTGAGCTGTCCCTCGAACACTCCCAGCCAGTTGTTGCAACCAAACTTCCCTTAGTTAAACACATATGTCAAATGCTCCCTCCAGCATTCTGGCGTAAGACATTCCTTTAAGAAAACAAGGTTTCTATGCAAGTTTTCAGTTTTGATTTTGTTTGAATACCATGAATAAATCTTAAATCTGTATCCCAATACTTCTAGATCCAGGTTTGAATTCCAGACAGAATTCCTCAAATTCTGTTAACTTGATCCTCAGATCAAAATCAAAAGTCTTAACTTAGTTTCGGATTCGGTGGGTATTTTGAGTGCATTTTTCCTGAACTAGGCACATTGTCATTGATTGAAACCTAACGAAGGAATTAGGTCTTGGTGGTTAATAGTCTGAATCAGAGTTTTGGGTCTGGAAAGGTTCTTACTAAACTATCTTTCTTGAAAGGTAATATTTCAATTTCTCTTTTTCTAAATTTCGTTCATTGAATATTTGCTTACAGATTTCTAAACTAAACATGAATTCCTAGGAGGAATAAAATAATCAGTTATCTCGATCTTCGATTTCGATAGTTTATTTGAATTTTCTCATTCCCATCTTAATGAATATGAAACGGTAGAATTTCCTCTCACATATTATCTACTTATTCATTTTTTCAATTTTTACGAAAATTAACAGAGGATTAAAGAGAACCCTTATTTAATTATAAAGATTCTATATGCATCTAATTATGCATAAAATCTAATTCTGTTGAAAGTCACACTTTTATCATCATAAAAATCATTTATGATGAAAATCACTCTTTTAACATGAAAGAATTTCTTTTATGCATATGTTTATGCATACAAATCATTTATGATGAAAATCACTCTTTTAATAAAAAAATATCTTTTATGCACCCATTTATGCATAAAAATCATTTATGATGAAAATCACACTTTTAATATAAAAAAATATCTTTTATGCATATGTTTATGCACAAAAATCATTTATGATGAAAATCACACTTTTAATATAAAAACAATATCTTTTATGCATATGTTTATGCACAAAAATCATTTATGATGAAAATCACACTTTTAATATAAAAACAATATCTTTTATGCATATGTTTATGCACAAAAATCATTTATGATGAAAATCACACTTTTAATATAAAAAATATCTTTTATGCATATGTTTATACATAAAAATCATTTATGATAAAAATCACACTTTTAATATAAAAAAATATCTTTTATGCATAAAAATCATTTATGATGAAAATCACACTTTTAATATAAAAAAATATCTTGTATGCATAAAAATCATTTATGATAAAAATAACACTTTTAATATAAAAAAATATCTTTTATGCATATGTTTATGCATAAAAATCATTTATGATAAAAGTAACACTTTTATAATTAAAAAAATATTCTTTTATGCATACTTTTATGCATAGAAATCAATAATGATAAAAGTAACACTTTTATGCATACTTTTATGCATAAAAATCAATATGATGAAAGTAACTCTTTTATAATAAAAAATATTCTTTTATGCATACTTTTATGAAAAAAAATCCGTAATGAAGAAAGTAACACTTTCTTATAAAAAATTTATCAATATGTATCTTTCTATACATAGAATTTAATTCTATTGAAAATCATTCTTTTATAAAAATTAATCAATATGCATCTTTCTATGCATGAATGAAAATGATACTTTTTAGAATACTCTAACGATGGGGATTACTCTTTTTGATTAAATAAAGATGAAATTTATTTCACAATTTTTCAAAAAATTTTGCCATAACCTCCTTTGTATGGCTGACCATTTTTCAAATTTTTACTCTCTAAAATCAATTAGAAGTTCACCAAGAGTATTTAAATCATTCTAAAGTAAACATTTTCTACTTATTTAAGAGAAACATTATGAAAAACTTGATTTTATCCATTAATCATTCATCTAGGATAAAGAATGGTTGGATTTACTAAAGAAGAGAGGGGAATGCCTTTTTTCAATGAGGCATAACATCATTTCATTTTAGAGAAGACAAAAATCATAAAAAACCATAAAAGAAATAGAAAAGAGAAGAATCTCCAACTTACATAGATAATTTGAGAGCTTTCCAACAAAATTCTATGCAAGATGTGGAATGCCATTATTGTGGCAAATATGGTCATATGGTGAGAGATTGCTTTCGCAAACAGAATGATTTGAGAGGGGGAAGAGCACAACGTGGTGGTCATTATGGTGGAAACTATGCACAACATGGTGGCAACTATGCATCAAGTAGCAATGATGGAACTGCAAATCATTTGTTTGCCATGAAGCATGTTGTGGGTTCTATGACAACAAATGCTGAGAATGATGATACATGGTATATGGACTCAGGAGCATCAAACCATATGACATGTCATGGTGAATGGTTTGAGCACATGAAGCCAATGGATGTCAAAGGCTATGTAGAAACAGGTGATGATACCCAGCATGTCATTACACATGTTGGAAGTGTACCATTGGTCATGCATAATGGTCAGACAAAGTCTATGTCAGATGTGCTGTATGTGCCTTCGATCACTAAAAGCTTGGCCTCAGTTGGTCAAATGGTGGAACAGGGATTACAGGTTAGATTCAATGAGCATGGATGCTTCGTTGAAGACTTCAAACATGGATGTAGAGTGATTGCTAAAGGCAAGAAAGAAGGAAGACTGTTTAAGCTGGATGCTGGAATTCCTGAGCTAAAATCAGCCATGTTCTCAAAGAGCAGGAATGTGGTACAGGACATTGATATGTGGCACAAGAGGATTGGCCATGTAAATATACAGAGATTAAAGAACATGCAAACAAGAGGCATTGTCAATGGATTGCCTAGGTTCAAATATGATGGACATATGCATGTTTGTGAAGCCTGTCAGTTTGGGAAGCAGGCAAGATTGAGATTTCCTAGAGAAGGAAATATGAGTAACAGGCCACTTGAGATAGTACACAGTGATGTATGGGGTCCTGCACAAAATCCATCTATCAAAGGCAGCTTATACTATGTTACATTCATTGATGACTTTAGCAGGATGACATGGATATACTTTCTCAGGGAGAAGAGTGAAGTATTGGAAAAATTCATGGATTTCAAAGCTTTTGCAGAAAAGCAGTATGGCTGTTGGATTAAATGTCTGAGGACAGATGGAGGTGGTGAATACACCTCAAAAGCTTTTGAGCATTTCTTGAGGAAGCATGGAATAAGGAGACAATTGACATGCAGGTATACACCTCAGCAGAATGGTGTGGCTGAGAGAAAGAATAGAGTCATATGTGAAGTGGCAAGGGCGATGCTTAATGAAAAGAGCATGCCAGATTACTATTGGGCAGAAGCATGTGCTACTGCAGTATATATATTGAACAAAACACCTATAGCAGCCATTCATGGAAGCACGCCAGAGATGCGGCTCACAGGTTACAGGCCAGACATTGGACATCTTAAAGTTTTTGGATGCATAGCTTATGTGCATGTGCCTGATGAAAGAAGAAGGAAGTTGGATCCTAAGGCAGAGAAATGTGTATTTGTGGGATATGCACAGGATCGAAAAGCCTACAAGTGTTATAATCCACAAACTAGACAAGTGGTCATCTCACGTGATGTGGTGTTTGATGAGCTTGCTAGTTGGTATAAAGCAAAAGATGAGGGTGTTATTGAGTCACTTGAGGCTGATGTGCCTGTGAACTTGCCATCACAAGCAAGTTCTAGCTCTACTACTATGTCTGGGCTAGCAGCAGAAGCTGAGAGTAGCAGTGTACGTCCATGGTCAGGACGTTTGAGGTATGAGAGTGTAAGCACTGGGAGTAGTGCTATGGATAAAGGCAAAAAGAAAGTCGAAGGAATTGGAATCACAGGATATGAGTCATCTAGTTCTGAGAGTTTGGATGAGGAGCTTGGCATACCTGTTTTACGCACACCTGGTGCGAGGCAAGACAGATATGTGCCACCACATGCTAGAGTCACAGGTGTACAGAGTGACCCGCATGCATTGCGGAGATCCCAGAGGGTCAGATATCCTGTTGACAGGTTGACATACAGAGATTTTGCTATGCACTATGCATACATGACATCTATGGTGAAGCATGTGGAACCTACATGCTATACAGAGGCTATTGGAGAGCATGTATGGAAAAAAGCATAATGCACTAATCCATAATCCACACAACAATGAGTTGTGTCCACACTCTACTAACCCTAGCTAATGTCCACACACTATGACCAGCTGGACACGCGGTCATTTATGTCTCACACATGTTCCTACCTAATCTGCCAGCACATAGCATAGCTGGCTCACACTGACATCGAGCTTGAATCAACAGCCCCTCTGAAGCTCATGATGTACTGCCGATGAAGATGTAGATGAGCTTGGGATATCAACACTCTCAACACATCATTGTACTGCCTTTGCCAATTTCCACGGCCTCTTTGACTCCCCTTGCCTCTGAATTTGCCTCTTCCACCTGCGTGTTGTTGTTGTTGTTATTGATTCTAGGACTGTTGTTGTTGCTGCTGCTGCTGGCCATAATTTTGATTACCTATTCGGCCACCTCCTTGACCGCGTCCACCACGGCCTCCTCTACCTCGTCCTCTTCCTGAACTTGTGTAGAAGGCCTATTGCTCTGAACTGTTTTTGCTTTGTAAAGACTGTTGGTCTTCACCCAAGCTCTTCTCTTCGGATAATCAGCATAGACACCAAATCTGTAAAGTTGGGAATGTTTTCCCGAGTCTGAATAGACGTCTTGAACGCCTTGTATTGTGGCCCGAGACCACATAGACAGACCTCCACCTTATCATCATCATCTACTGACACACCAATAGATGCAAGGGATTCCACAATACCCTTTATCTTCAATGCATAGTCATTCACAGACATGCTCTTTTTCTCCACAGTATGAAGCTCATTCTTCAACTGTATCTTGCGTGCCTTGGTATTTGTTTCATAAAGCTTTACCAAGGTGTCCCACGCCTCCTTGGGGGACTTGGCATCCTGAATGTGCCCAACCATGGTGTCCTGTATACTAATGGATAGCCAATACATAACCTTCCTGGCTCCTTGGTTCCAGTCTTTAAACTCTTTCACATCTGCAGCAGTCGGATCTATATCCGGTATCTCCGGTGCCTCTTCATGCTCACCTTCTATGTAGTCCCAATAGCCCTTTCCCATCAGGAAATTCGTCAACCTGAACCTCCAAGCATGGAAGTTATTCTTATCTAGCTTCTCAGCCACCACAATCTGGGTTATCCCATCATTTGACATTTTGCCAAACACACAATTTTACTAGAAACTGCAATCTGGTTTTTCTGCACAAACTGCTGCATTTTCTGCACAGCGGTACTGTAGTACTCTCAAATGTCACAACCAGTGACCTCAATGTGCATACATACACCCAATGGCAAACTTAGACCTCTTTGCAGCACCCACAGTGTCTGCACAGTCAATCTATCTTCCTGCAGTTGTTAAAACAGAGTTCTGCAGAGAATCGATGACTTACCCGCAGTGCTCGAAATCGCCTGCTTTCTGAAAAACGGAGGTCCAGACGCGCCCGAAACACGTTTTCGGCCCAGAAAATTCTGTTCGATAGGATGATATATTTGCCCTATAGCTTTACTCCTGCGAAGAAAGCTCCTCAATCAAAGATCGTTTGCCGGTGCCTCCCGTAGAGCTCCCGACAAGGGTGTAGTCACCAACACAAATAGGGAAGAATAGTTGCAGCTCTTACCCTCGTACCGCTTCCTGTGGTTCTCTTGCTTGCAGCTCAGCCCTTAGCACAAACCAGGCTCTGATACCATGAAAAGATGCAGGGGGGAAGAGAGCTTGAGCTCTTACAAGCACACACACACTCACAAAACCCTAATAGAGAACACACAAGGTGAGAGGCTAAAAATCTTCTTCTTCCCTAATAGAGAACACACAAGGTGAGAGGCTGAAAATCTTCTTCTTCACTCAACACTCAACACACCATATACAAGAATAAGAGTACACATAATATGAAAGGTACTCAACCAATACATACACGGGTTCTCTATAGTGTGAACCCGACTAAATGAGCTGGCGCTATAACTATGCCAGTCTCTAGAATAGCTGTCACACAGCCTGTCATCCCACTGGCCGCATATCACCCAAGATCTCACCAACCATGCCAGTGGTGTAAGTGTGGGGCCTATCCCCCAGGCGGGTCATTAGTGTCCACCGCCTCACTAGACGAGCTTAATATCTCAACATAAGCGTTCCATCTTTCTTTTTCTGAAAGAGAACTGGGGCACCCCAAGGTGAAACACTGGGTCTTACAAACCCTTGTTCTAACAGCTTTCTAAGCTGTTCCTTGAGTTCGATGGCTTCAGGAACTGGCATTTTGTATGTGCGTAGGGCTATTGGCTGAGCTCCGGCGGGGGTCAATTCAATCACATGATCTACTTCTCGGATTGGAGGCATTTCAGTTAGATCTCTGGGAATAGATCATCAAATTCATTTAACCATTCTGGTTCTTTAGCCTTAAGCTTTGAGTCTACTGGATTCATTTTGACAACATAAATTTGCTGCTTCTTTCTAAGTCCTTTCAGCAACCTAGAAGCTTTTACTAACTGAAGGTCTGGGGATCTAGAAACTCTAGTTCCTTGAACTTTGTTCCCGTGAAGGTCATGGAAGGAAATGGTTCCATTGTGATAGTGTATGTCAGCTTGATTTTTGTGGAGCCAATCCATTCCAAGGATCCTATCAAAAACTCCCAGAGGTAAGACTTTGAACTGACAGTCGATTACATAACCATCTAGATTGAATTGGATAAGATCTGTCTCATGGTGAGTGAAAAGAGTCTTCCCACTGGCCAATTCAACTTGCATAGGTTTCCCTGATTTCTGTTCTAAGATTAGCTTATGCAAGCATCCAGGGGAAATGAATGAATGAGAACTGCCTGAATCAATCAAAAGCTTAAAAGGCTTATCCTGATACTCTGTTGGAGTATGGATGACTGAGAACTGATGG
The DNA here is from genome assembly GCF_041138505.1 of Cibotium barometz. NCBI lineage: Eukaryota > Viridiplantae > Streptophyta > Polypodiopsida > Cyatheales > Cibotiaceae > Cibotium > Cibotium barometz. The sequence goes on along the minus strand of NC_141057.1, from coordinate 13,326,138 downwards.
TTAGGCCCTTGATTTTCAATTGCAGCATAGATCTGCCCTCTTTCCTCTTCTACTACATCTGAAATTGTGACTGCTCTGGCTGCTGCAGTCTGAGGCGGAACTCTTTCTCTTTGGCTGTCCCAGTTCTGGGAAGGAGTTATGAGGTTACTCTGGACAGAGGCAGAGGGCTGAGCTGGAGTTCTTCTGGGGTTACCCTAGCTTGGGCGAGATGGACCATGATTAGACTAGTATGAAGGGGTTGGTCTCTGAATTCGGGGTCCTTGACTTCCCTGTCCCCTTGACATGGCAGGAGTCGGGCAGTCTTTCAGTTGGTGACCAAAACCTTGGCATCCAAAACATCGGTTTTCACTTCTGAGTTCATCCTTCTGATTTCTTGAAAGAGGGGGGGCTCTTGAGAAAGTATTCTGGGGGAAGGGTCTTCTTTCCCTTCGGAATCTTCCTGCATCTTGATTCTGATTCAGCCCTTGGTGCCTCTTTGGGGGTGGAAAATTTAAAGTACTTCCCTGGGCTTGGAATCTTTTAAAGTTAGAAGGTGCAAGCTTTGCTGGGACCTTTACTACAAAGGCTTTGGCAAAATCTTTTGCCATTCTTACTGCTTCAGCCATGGACACTGGCTTGGCATTTTTGACCAGTGTGTCCAAGGGTTCATTCATTCCCCGAATGAACCTGGCCATGAGTTGTTCTTCATCTAGAGGTTGTGAATATTTGAGGAGAAGAACAAAGGTCTGGTGATATTCCTTGATGGTTTTGCTCTCCTGCTTTAGCTCTAAGAATTCGTTCATTTTGATTTCCAAAAATCCAAGGGGACAAAATCTCTTTCTTAGATAGGTTTTTAGGTCGTCCCAGGACTAAGTATTTTTGTCCAGACGGTTGATGTCACAGTGGTTCCTCCATGCTACCCTTGCTGTTTCCACTATTTTCAGCCGGGCAAGAGCCATTTTGCTCCGCTCACTGTAGCCTGTGACGTCAAAATATTCTTCCATGGCTTCCACCCATTTCTCCACAGCCTCACCCAGGTTCTCCCCTTCTCCTTTGAAGGGTCCTAGCTGAGTCCTATAAAGAGCCTTGCGAACATTAGGGTCAAGCTCGTCATCTTCAGAGAGAGGGTCTGGTTGACGGCCACGATTTTGTCATCTCATGATTCTGTCAAAAATTTTATATATTATTAAATTTTTATTTTGATTGAGATCCTAAGACTTAAGAGGTTCGGAAAACAATTTCTTAAACAAGACAATGATCTTATTAGAGATCTCTGACATATGTCCGATAACAGATTTTTCTTTATCAGATCGTCCGTAAACAATCACTTATACAACAGGGAATTTTTCTTCAAAAAACATTTCTTTGTTTATACAAAAGTTGCAATATATGTACATAGAGCAGCTCGGCTCTAGAATTCAAAATCTCCTCGAGAGTCGCATAAGATGACGGTACTGGTGGGCCATAGCCATGCCCTGATACAAACGTTCACTTACTGACAAGGGAGCTATTATTTTCTCCTTAGGAATAAAACAACTAAGGAGTCTATAGACTTGGCATGAAAGTCTGAAATTCTGAGGCGTCGAATGATATAGAATGATGCCACACACCATTTTCAGCTTTAACAGAATCATAGCCAATGAGAGGTTCTGCCACAGCATTGCACAGTGGTCACACAAGAGGCGTGGACATACTGCCCTGCAAACCACTTATGCTGTTGTCTCTCCACTGGGTTAGGAAAATATAATTCCTCGAAATGGCGTGCGATTTTTGCTCGGCTTGTTCGAGTCGAAGCAGAAAAATGAGATGCTCGAAGGCGAACGCAGTCATATCTTGAGACTGGGTGAGGTCGGGAATACCAGATAAATAGGAAACTTCCATCTATAAAAACAATTTCTTTGATTAAAAATTCTTTATTAAAGAAGCTTACGGAATGAAAATACATTATGAAAATGCTTTTTCTGAGTTTTTTATTATCAATTTTTGATAAGAATTTATTTATCTTTATTAGCTTTCAACAAAGCTCTGATACCAATTGTGAGATCCCTCTGCCCCCTCCGCGCGCCGGACTCCCAGTAGCTGACAATAGCGGAAGCAGCCCCCTCATGCGCGGGGCAGGGTTTCTCACTCGGGGCCTCGCCCACGAATGTCCGGGCATGAGACTAGGCTGGTGGTCACTTCGAAAACTGAAACCGGGAAAATTTCCCATGCCCGAAAATTGGGGATGATTCCACCCTTTTGAATTTTCTTAACGAATTTTTCTAACGAGATCAATTCTAAACTATCCTTCACCTGAATAAACCAGATAGAAAGAAACTATCACTGATATAATTTGATCATCTGAGTAATTTCAACTCTTTTTTCCTAATCAAGATCAAGCACAGTCGTTGATCCACTCAATTGAGAAATTTATCAGGCACAGCCGTTGATCCACTCAATTGAGAAATTTATCAAGGAATTAACTAGCTACTCGAGTCCTAGCATAATCCTAAGATTTTTCAGTTTGATTATTAAAACTCCACTGATTCCAGCCTAACCCCATCCGGCCCATGGGTTAGCCACCACCCTGCCCCACTGGAACCGGTAGATCCAAACAAGTACTCACCCACCCATAATTGAAATGCCTTTCTTAACTTTAGCTTTAGAAAACAAATACGCACACACTCCTGTTTAAAACTTTAATTTATAAAACAATCCATTGACAAACAATTACTGGGTACAGATGTCACAACTCAAAATTTCCATTCAATCCTTGTTTCTCACAACACAGTATCACTCTGGACTCTCCATTGAGACCAGCCGGTCAACAATGAGATCCAGTAACAGATTACAATAAGTTTCTCATCATCATACATATATATATCTTCCTCGACATACGAATGGGTGTCCTAAGCACCGCGAGCCCGTGCATCGCCTGGTCAGAACCCTCCAGGATCCTCCTTATGTGTCCTGGTACTTCACTCAGGGACCGCTTCGTCGACCCTCACCCATCGTATCGGAAGCACACCATTTTTCACCATACCCAGGCTGGTCAAGACCTGGGCAGGTTTTTGCCGCGTGAGCTGTCCCTCGAACACTCCCCGCCAACTGTTGCAACCGAACTTTCCTTAGTTAAACACATATGCCAAACGCTCCCTCCAGCATTCTGGCGTAAGACAGTCCTTTAAGAAAACAGGGTTTCTATGCAAGTTTTCAGTTTTGATTTTGTTTGAATACCATGAATAAATCTTAAATCCGTATCCCAATATTTCTAGATCCAGGTCTGAATTCCAGACAGAATTCCTCAAATTCTGTTAACTTGATCCTCAGATCAAAATCAAAAGTCTTAACTTAGTTTCGAATTCGGTGGGTGTTTTGAGTGTATTTCTCCTGAATTAGGCACATTGTCATTGATTGAAACTGACGAAGGAATTAGGTCTTGGTTAATAGTCTGAATCAGAGTTTTGGGTCTGGAAAGGTTCTTTTACTAAACTATCTTTCTTGAAAGGTAATATTTCAATTTCTCTTTTTCTGAATTTCGTTCATTGAATATTTGCTTATAGATTTCTAAACTAAACATGAATTCCTAGGAGGAATAAAATAATCAGTTATCTCAATCTCCGATTTCGATAGTTTATTTGAATTTTGTCATTCCCATCTTAGTGAATATGAAACAGTAGAATTTTCTCTCACATATTATCTACTTATTCATCTTTCCAATCTTTACGAAAATTAATAGAGGATTAAAGAGAACCCTTATTTAATTATAAATATTCTATATGCATCTAATTATGCATAAAATCCAATTCACACTTTTATCATCATAAAAATCATTTATGATGAAAATCACTCTTTTAACATGAAAGAATTTCTTTTACGCATATGTTCATGCATATAAATCATTTATGATGAAAATCACTCTTTTAATAAAAAATATCTTTAATGCACCCATTTATGCATAAAAATCATTTATGATGAAAATCACACTTTTAGTATTAAAAAAATCTTTTATGCATATGTTTATGCACAAAAATCATTTATGATGAAAATCACACTTTTAATATAAAAAAATATCTTTTATGCATATGTTTATGCATAAAAATCATTTATGATGAAAATCACACTTTTAATATAAAAAAATATCTTTTATGCATATGTTTATGCATAAAAATCATTTATGATGAAAATAACACTTTTAATATAAAAAAATATCTTTTATGCATATGTTTATGCAAAAAAATCATTTATGATAAAAGTAACACTTTTATAATAATAAAAAAATTCTTTTATGCATAGAAATCAATAATGATAAAAGTAACACTTTTATGCATACTTTTATGCATAAAAATCAATATGATGAGAGTAACTCTTTTATAATAAAAAATATTCTTTTATGCATAAAAATCCATAATGAAGAAATATGTATCTTTCTATACATAGAATTTAATTCTATTGAAAATCATTCTTTTATAAAAATTAATCAATATGCATCTTTCTATGCATGAATGAAAATGACACTTTTTAGAATACTCTAACGATGGGGATTACTCTTTTTGATTAAATAAAGATGAAATGTATTTCACAATTTTTCAAAAAATTTTGCCATAACCTCCTTTGTATGGTTGACCATTTTTGAAATTTTTACTCTCTAAAATCAATTAGAAGTTCACCAAGAGTATTTAAATCATTCTAAAGTAAACATTTTCTACTTATTTAAGAGAAACATTATGAAAAACTTGATTTTATCCATTAATCATTCATCTAAGATAAAGAATGGTTGGATTTACTAAAGAAGAGATGGGAATGCCTTTTTTCAATGAGGCATAACATCATTTCATTTTAGAGAAGACAAAAATCATAAAAAACCATAAAAAAATAGAAAAGAGAAGAATCTCCAACTTACATAGATAATTTGAGAGCTTTCCTTTGGCTTGATGGTTTGAGGGTTCTACTCTTGTTTGAAACAAGAGTGGCCACCAATCTTTTAGAAGAGGGAAGGTCAAAAACTAATGAATTATGAGTAAAATTCACAGTTTTTGGCACTTGGGAGAAGCAGGATAACAGTGCAAAACACTATTGAGTTTCAACAAAGGAGAGGGCTCCTATTTATAGGAAAAAGTGACCTTCTAACCAAGCCAACTGATTCTAGAATTTTCCAGATCAGTTTGGTCAATTTTTGACCATTTTTGGGTCAGTTTAGTCCACTTTTTGGATTTAGTTAAAACAGGAGAGAGAAGAGATAAAAATATCTCATTATTTGGGAGTTTAAAACTCATTCAAGCATGGGAAATAGGCGCCTCCTTCATGAGGGGAATTCCCCCATACTGAGGTGTCAAAAATGCATCATTTCATCTAAATATCTCTCTTTTTTAACTATTAACCTTGTCCTTAGTCAACTCTTCATCTTATGTGAGTATTTACTCATTTTTGGGGGATTTTTCTTTTATTCTTCTATTTATCTCCTCCCTACATTTGGATGAATCTTAATGGTCCATAGGAACCTTAATTTAAAAAATTTCGAAAATCTGGACCCCTAGGATAATGCCTCTTGAACAGATTATACTTAATTTCTAATGCACCTTCTGAAAATCTTTTTGAACTTCTGTTTCAGGGGAACTTATTTTAATAAGATGAGGTATTTTTCTATCCAAAAATATTTAAAATATGAATATTATCTCTCTAGAATATTTTCTCTCTCTAGGCCAAAACTGGTAGAAACAAGATCTTTTATATTTCTAAAGAGGGATTTGATTACAGGGGAAGATGCTGGACATCTTGAGAGGCTGGGGAGGAATCTTACAATTGCGAGTGTGTTTTCTAGCATTACATTCTCTAGACACTTAGGCAAAGATAACTCATCTACACACATGCAATCTATCACCCAAAACAAAGGATCAATTGGACTTTTTCCAAGTCTCCCTCTTGCATTTCACAAACCCTTATCAATAAACCCCAACACTTCATTTGAAGAACTAATATGTATAAACACTTGAGAAATTAGGTACTATTGTATATAGAGCTATCATGCAAAAGGTAAACCTTACTTTTACAATTGTTCTCTGTCAAAAGAACCTCATGTGCTCGGATGTTATACCTATTAATGCTTCTTTTACAGATGATGGCTCCCTTTCTTTAGGCTTCTTGATGCTATAGATGTCACCTTTTTAGTACTAGAAATAATGGGGTATACTCTAATTAATTAGAGCAAGCACGAAATCTCATGGGAGTTTGATCCTAAGGAGAAAGCTTAGGTCCAATAATTCACTGATTACTGAAAACCCCGCACAAAAAAAAATGAGCGCATGGGGATTTGAAATAGAGTGGAGGCATTATAATTGAACTCTTACCACTTGCACTTACACCAACTTGATGACAATTTTTAAAACCAATAGATGTGCTATTTTAAAAATCAAGCACACTATTTGCATGTACTTTCAGCACCACCTTATTTTTAGCATTTACACTACCCAACTTAAGCATCATCCAACCATTATATTTATTGCACTGCACATAATAATCCCTCTAGTTATTTGCGAGTTATTTTCCAATGTGACCTTGGAAACTTTTCCATTAGTAAAGGAGTGTGGAGGAAGTGAGAAATCACTTCAGGAATGCCTTCTCTATTGTTTGTTAAAGAAGAGTTGTTGAATGAGATCAAGTCACACTCCTAGCACAATCCACACCTCATAGCAAAGAGAAAAGGAAAAATAAGGGGCCAGGGGGACTCTGAGGGGGGATCATGACTTATATCTCTCATATATATAATAAATACACAATTTAAAAAAAGCCATTATTACCAATGGACCATCATCTGAGGTGGACACTAGTTAAAGCCAACTCAAAGAGCACTTTGATTCCTCAACATTATAAATATTGTGCATGTTAAAAAACAAGCTAAGGTTTAAAAGCAGAAGTTTATAGGTTATTGTTGCTTTTATAAGATTCCTCAACGTTATAAATATTATGTATGTTAAAAAACATGCTAAGGTTTAAAACCAAAAGATTTATAGGTTAGTGTTGCTTTTATGAGATGCAATTTGAAACTGTGTGTGGAGAGTATTGTATACAGTAAAACATATATTATATACATACGTATATATATGTGCACTCGTGTACCATGTGGGAAAAAAGTGTAACATAAGGATTTGTTAGGGTGGAGTGCAACTAGCAAAACAAAAAATTAAAGTGGAACAATATCTATGCACCACACATACACACAATTTTTTTTTTGTAATACGCACGCACGTACACACACACACACACAAACACACATAGGTGTAACATAAAGATTTGTTTAGGGTGGAGTGCAACTAACAAAACAAAAAAATTAACATGGAACAATATCCATGCGCCCCCCCAACACACACATACACTTTTTTTTTTAAAACACACACGCACACACACACATGAAAAGATGCAGGGGAGAAGAGAGAGCTTGAGCTCTTGCAAGCACACACACACTCACAAAACCCTAAAAGAGAACACACAAGGTAAGAGGCTGAAAATCTTCTTCTTCTTCACTCAACACTCAAAACACCATATACAAAGATAAGAGTACGCTCAATGAAAAGGTACTCAACCAAATACATACTAGGGTTCTCTAGTGTGAACCCAACTAAATGAGCTGGCGCTATAACTATGCCAGTCTCTAGAATGGCTGTCACACAGCTTGTCATCCCACTAGCCGCATATCACCCATGATCTCACCAACCATGCCAGTGGTGTAAGTGTGGGGCCTATACCCCCCAGGCGGATCATCAGTGTCACTGCCTCACTAGATGAGCTCGATATCTCAATCCTCCCCCTCGAGCTCAACTCCATCTCATGTACACCAAGCGAAGCCCTGAATCTATGGAGCTTCTCTGTACCCAATGCTTTGGTGAAGATGTCAGTGACCTGATCCTGTGTGCTGACATAAACAAGGTCAATGTCTCCTGCCAAAACCTTCTCTCTGACAAAATGGTAGTGGACCTCTATATGCTTCGTGCGAGCATGAAAAATTGGATTCCTGGCCAACTGTATACTGCTAATGTTGTCACAGAAAATGATAACTTGTCTAGACCCAAATTTGCAAGTAGCTTTCTCAACCAAGCTACCTCACATGCTGCCATAGCAGCACCTCTGTACTCGGCCTCTCTACTGGATAGAGCAACCGTAGGCTACTTCTTGCTGCTCCAAGTCATAGCAGCACTCGCCAAAGAAAACATGAAGCCACTAGTAGATCTTCTATCTGAGATACTACCAGCCCAATCAGCATCTGTGTACCCATGTACACATATCTCTGTCCCAGTTTCATAGAATAGTCCACAATGCAAAGTAGACCTCACATATCTCAGTATGCATCTCAATGCATCCAAATGCGGCTTCCGTGTTTCCAGTAGCATACCACCTGCTCATCTCATCAAAAACAACATCCCTGCTTACCCTCAACTCACTGTAGCAGGGTTATAACACCTGTATCCCTTTTGCTCAAGGGAATATCCAATAAACACACATTTTTCAGCTTTTGGATCCAGCTTAGTTCTCAGCTCATCTGGCACATGCACATATGCAATGCATCCAAAGACTTTCAGATGAGACAAATTAGGTTTTCTGCCCCAATAAACCTCTCCTCTTGGAGTTACATCATGAATGGCTGTAGTTGGAGTCCTGTTCATGATGTAAACTGCTATATAGAAACAGCCTCAGCCCAATAGCTATGCGGCATATTCTTCTCTTCCATCAATACTTGTGCAATCTCAGCAATGTGCTTGTTTTTCCGCTCAGCAACTCCATTTTGCTGCGGAGTGTATCTGCATGTAAACTATCTCCGAATACCATTCTTCTTCAAAAATTCAGAGAACTCATTGGAGAAGTACTCTTCCCCTCCATTTGACCTTAGGCACTTTACATATTTCCCTGTTTGCTTTTCAACAACCATACCTCTGAAATTCTGAAAGTGTCACCCTGCTCCTTCATGAAGTATACCCACACTTTCCTTGTGTGGTCTCATCAATAAATGTCACATAATACCTGCACAGCCTCCCATAGACATGGTCTTTGTAGGACCCCATACATCTGAGTGCACAACATTTCTGCTCACATTTCTGTTACGTGGAATTACATGCTTTGTTTGCTTTCCAAATTGGCATGCTTCACATATTTTCTGCATACCTTCAACTTTAAACTTTGGCAGCCCTGTCACAATTCCTTTAGTCTGCATAGACTTCATTCTCTGCACATTCACATGTCCAATTATTTTATGCCAAATGTCTGTGTCTGCAACAATTCCTGAACCATTTGCAAACATCGCAGTACTCACTTCAGGCATGTTTACATTCAATGTAAACATTCTGCCCACTCTGTTGCCTTTTGCAACCAACCTGCACTTGTCTTTAAAGTCTTTAACATAACAGCCATCAGGGTTAAACCAACCTGCACTTGTCTTTAACATAACAGCCATCAGGGTTAAACCAAACTTGCAAACCCTGTTCAATCATTTGGCCAACTGAAACCAGATTCTTTGTTATGTTCGGAATATGAAGTACATCTGCAAGGTACTTCACTTTGCCATCCTGTATAGACGATGGCACATCTCCAACATGGACAATTGCATGAGCAGTGTCATCCCCTGTTTCCACAAAACCTGGTCTTTCAAGGTTTTTCATCTCCTTGAACCACTCCCCATGACTTATCATGTGGTTTGAAGCACCTGAATCAATGTACCATACATCATCTTTATGTGCTGCTTCAACATTTTCAGACATGGCATTAACGACATGCTGCATAACAAAAAACCTTTCATTATCCTCATTATTTCTGCTCGAGGATGCATAGTTGTTTTGCTGCAATTTTCCATTTTACATGTCACCCTGCTTCTTATATAACAATCTGCCTGCACATGTCCAGGCTTACCACAATAAAAGCATCCACGTGTATCATTATACTACCTTTGCCAATTTCCACGACCTCTTTGACTCCCCCTGCTTCTGAATTGGCCTCTTCCACCTGTGGTACTATACTGCACCTAAACTATCACAACTAGTGACCTCAATTTTCATACATATACCCAATAGCACTGTTGTTGTGAATTATGGGATTGTTGTTGTTGTTGCTGCTCGCCATATTTCTGATTACCTGTTCGGCCACCTCCTTGGCCGTGTCCCTGGCCTCCTCTACCTCGTCCTCTTCCTGAACTTGTGTAAAAGGCCAGTTGCTCTGAATTGTTTTTGTTTTGTGAAGGCTGTTGGTCTTCACCCAAGCTCTTCTCTTAAATAATCAACATAGACACCAAATCTGTGAAATTGGGAATGTTTTCCTGAGTCTGAATAGACGCTTTAAACGCCTTGTATTGTGGCCCGAGACCACGTAGACAGACTTCCACCTTATCATCATCTACTGAAACATCAATAGATGCAAGGGATTCCACAATACCCTTGATCTTCAATGCATAGTCATTCATAGACATACCCTTTTTCTCCACAGTATGAAGTTCATTCTTCAATTGTATCTTTCGTGCCTTGGTATTCGTTTCATAGAGTTTTACCAAGGTGTCCCACGCCTCCTTGGGGACTTGGCTTCCTAAATGTGCCCAATCACGGTGTCTTGTATACTGATAGAGAGCTAATACATAACTTTTCTAGCTCCTTGGTTCCAATCCTTGAACTCTTTCACATTTGCAGCAGTCGGATTGATCTCCGGTATCTCCGGTGCCTCTTCATGCTGCTCACCTTCTATGTAGCCCCAATAACCCTTTCCCATCAGGAAATTCGTCAACCTGAACCTCCAAGCATGGAAGTTGTTCGTATCAAGCTTCTCAGCAACAATCTGGTTTATGCCATCATTTGACATCTTGCCAGACACACAAATTTACCAGAAATAGCACTCTGGTTTGTCCTGCACAAACTGCTGTATTTCCTGCAGCGGTACTGTACTACACTCAAATGTCACAACCAGTGACCTCAATGTGCATACATACACCCAATGGCAACTGTTGACCTCCTTGTAGCACACACAATGTTTGCACAACCAATTTGTCTTCCTGCAGTTCTTAAAACAGAGTTTTGCAGAGAATTGATGACTTACCCACAGTGCTCGAAATCGCCTGCTTTTCGAAAAACGGAGGTCGTAACGTGCCCGAAACGCGTTTTCAGCCCAAAAAATGTTGTCCGATAGGACTACATAGTTGCCCTATAGCTTTACTCCCGCGAGGAAAGCTTCTCAATCAGAGATCGTTTGCCGGTGCCTCCCGTAGAGCTCCCGAGACAAGGGTGTAGTGGCCAACACAAATAGGGAGAGTAGTTGAAGCTCTTACACCCGTACCGCTTTTTGTGCTTTTCTTGCTTGCAGCTCAGACCTTAGCATGAACCAGGCTGCTCTGATACCATGAAAAGATACAGGGGAGAAGAGAGCTTGAGCTCTTGCAAGCACACACACACTCACAAAACCCTAAAAGAGAACACACAAGGTGAGAGGCTGAAAATCTTCTTCTTCTTCACTCAACACTCAACACACCATATACAAAGATAAGAGTACGCTCAATGAAAAGATACTCAACCAAATACATACTAGGGTTCTCTAGTGTGAACCCAACTAAATGAGCTGGCGCTATAACTATGCCAGTCTCTAGAATGGCTGTCACACAGCCTGTCATCCCACTGGCCGCATATCACCCATGATCTCACCAACCATGCGAGTGGTGTAAGTGTGGGGCCTATCCCCCAGGCGGGTCATCAGTGTCCACCGCCTCACTAGATGAGCTCGATATCTCAACAACACACACACAAACACACACACACATGTCGTGTCACACAAGTGTAACATACAGATTCGTTTAGGATGGAGTGCAACTAAAAAAATAAAAAATAAACGTGGAACAATATATGTGTACCCCACACCCACACCCACACCCACACACACACGTGCACACGCACACTTTTTTTTGAAAAACCACATGCACGCGAACGCATATGTAATATATACACGCAGGACATAAGTTACCCCCCCCACACACATGCGCGCACAATATTATCGCATTTGAGATAAGTTACAACTTAAAAAGGATTCATTTAGGGTGGAGTGCAACTACCAAACCATAAAATTAACGTGGAACAATACATGGTACAATATTTATTATGTGGTTTCACTTCTTTTTCTATATCTTATTTGGGAGATGCCATGTGACGGCTCCTAGTTGCCCCACATGGCAGGTTCTCCTTTCTTCTCTTCTTCTACACCATACTACTATATACATATGTATATATATACTACTACAATTACTACTACTACTACTACTACTACTACTACTATTATATACTACTACTACTGTAACTGCTTCTAGTGCTATTACTGCTATTACTGTTGCTATATATATATGTGTGTGTGTATGTATGTGTATTTGTATGTACGTATGTATGTATATCTTATTAGAGGGTTTAGAGAGTTAGAGAGAGAGAGAGAGAGAGAGAGAGAGAGAGAGAGAGAGAGTTAGAGTTAGCGAGAGTTAGAGAGAGATAGAGAAAGGTGAAGAGTGAGTTAGAGAGAAAAAACGAGTAAGAGAGAGAGAGAGAGAGAGAGAGAGAGAGAGAGAGAGAGAGAGAGGGTTAGAAAGAGAGAGAGAGAGAGAGAGCGAGTTAGAGAAAGGTAAAGAGAGTTAGATCAAGAGAGAGGTTAGAAAGAGAAAGAGAGTTTGAGAGAGTGAGAGTTAGAGAAAGGTAAAGAGAGTTAGAGTGTTAGAGAGAGACAGAGAGTTAAAGAGAGGGAGTTGGCTAGTTAGAGAGAGAGAGAGAGAGAGAGAGAGAGAGAGAGAGAGAGAGAGAGAGATTTAGGGGGTTAGAGAGAGAGGGGGATTAGAAAGAGAAAGAGAGTTAGAGAGAAAAAGAGAAAGAGATCGAGTCAAAGAGAGAGTGTTAGAGAGGGGGTTAGAGAGTGTTACAAGGAGAGAGAGAGAGTTAGAGAGAGAGGGGGTTAGAAAGAGAATTAGAGAGGGGGTTAGAGTGTCAGAGAGAGTTACATAGAAAGTGTTAGAGGGAGAAAGAAAGAGAGATACAGAGAGAGATAGAGAGAGAGAGAGGGGGTTAGAAAGAGACACTACAACACAACCTGCTCGTAGTAGCGATGCTTCTTTATGTCACTATGGTGCGTCGCTTATGCAACCCCACTAGCGACGCCCAGACGTTGCATAAGTGACAAAAGAACATCGCTTAAGTGACAAGAAATGCATCGCATAAGCGATGCATAAGGTTGGACATCGCCTTAAAAGATGCGTATCTCTAGAGTGTCGCTTACACGATGATGGGCATCGCATAAGCAACGCTCAATGGATATGTTATACGATTAAAAATTCACAGTTCTCTCTATCTCTCTAGCATGTATGTGCTTTAGACGACGATTCTCTCTATTTCTTTGTCTCTCTCATTACAATACTTCTCTCTCTCTCACACACACATACATACATACAATATCACAATACTCATTTTCTCTCTCTCTCTCTCTCTCTCCCTCTCTCTCTCTCTCTAAATCGAACTAGATTGAGCACACATTGAAGAACTCTCTCTCTCTTTCTCAGGTCAAGCACATAAGTGAGCAAAGATCAATTCAACATGGTGGATTATAACATCGATAAGCAATTTACATTTGAGCACAAAGTTGAACGAAAATAAAAGCTCATGTAAATATATGTAAGCGTATAAGAGTACAAAGTATATAAAGTGATCAAATGTCTGTAAATGGTAAAATATGATGAGTAGAAATGGTAGAATGTGAGGTCGGCATAGTCTACCTAATCTTATACTCATGTCTATAGGTAATAGTATGTATAACTATGTACAATGCCTCCAAATACAAAATGGGGCTCGAAACAAGCTAGGGATATAGACCAATGAGACTTGAAGGATCCTCTAGTCTCCATAATCTTTACCCTCGTCGTCCTCATGATCATCATCCCCCGCCGATGTAGGCTACTCCACCGACATAGATTTGCACCCACCAATGGCACTCTATTGATCTACCTCCGTCATGTTCTCATCATTGTGCAACTCCTACGGTTTAGAAAATGTAATTAGTTGATGTTTGAATACTTTAATTAGAAGTTGAATGATATTTAATCTAGATTACTTAAAAAAGTAGCTGGTGGTGGAGGTAGCTAGGTCTTCAGATACCTATAACCGTGATAGGTGGCCATCCCTATCTCTTGAGGAGTGGGCTCATGACCATAGTCCTTCACCTGTTATTTAAAAACGACATGACTTATCGGTTGATATAAAGAACATATGATACACACCTACATGCACGTCTAAGAAAAAATGTGAACATACGAAAGTAGCAATGAAGCCCTTCCTCATCCCTTCTTGCCCATCCTGCCAAGACGTGATGTATGCCCAGCCTGTAGCCTAGCTCATGCTGCATCCTATAGACATATGTTCGGAACCAAAAAGCATGTGTATATAGACCTAAGATTTAAAACAGAAATTAGTACATAGCTAGAGAGTAAATATTACATACCTTCTTCTAATCACAATGTGTCTTGAGTCGCATCTCGCCCTCCACGATTCAGGATGCATACTAGTGGGGTGGGTATTTTCCGCCACCACTGCACAATATCTCCTACACATTTCGAAGTCAGAAGTTAGAATAAAAAATAAATGCATGTATCAATTGTGAGCTGTGAAACACTCGCCCACCGAATTTCATATCACATAGACATAGGTTGCAACAATGAGTCTAAATATAGATTACAACTAGAGATAATACTTACTAGGTTCATATGATTCAAAAAAATTTAACATGCTATGAATACTTTTACTGTGCAAACTCATACATAACTGACTTTAAAGAATAGTTGCCGTAACTTTTATTTTATTCCAATGGCAAACAAGTTCCCGACTCATCCTTAGGTACACCTGCGAGCTCCTATGATAGGGTGAGGAGGTGTATCATCATCTCCATCGACATCTTCTGTGGTGATGTCCTCTACATCCATGCAGCATGAAGCACTCACCGATGCACACGACGGCAATGTCGTATCCATGAGCTAGAGTTTAGAAGATGTTATGATGCACCGGTACCAAAGAGATAAGATCAGCCTATGGTAAGTGATGTTTCTTTTTCTAAGCATTCTACATTGACTCGTTCAAATTTTATATGCTATTGATAGACAAAGTGATGTATAACATGCATCTAGGTACAATCATCATGGCCAAATCCAATTGTACATCTTTCTGATGTGACGATTGCTTTCATGGGCTTGACCAATCTATGCTTCCTCACACGCGCCATAGTCAAGCTATTCTTCAAATGGAGGCATGTGCACACCAATTACCTCATGGTTCATAGTCCAAGACGGTTGGCGATCATTCCTTACCCAGTCGCCTACTACCTTTCATAAAGACATATAATCGTAGATAATATGGTGGCTAATTGGGTGCATCACTTCCGGATGATGGAGAGGTTTTCAGCTTTTAAGGTGCTCGCTATGTGATCGCCCCATCCTCGATTTGTCGGGCGGGGGTCGAGGTCTTTTTATTGCACCGGATTTACATATCCCAGTTCACTATGAGGTCACTCTTATGACATTTTGTGGACCTATCTATTCATGGGGTCCATGGCATTAGCTTGCTTACTACATCGAGAGTAACACTGTTGACAAAATAGGTAATATTTTGTGAAAACGATAAACATTTGGCATCTTTCAAAGATTCCATAAAAAAAGTTTAATTTTTTTACCTCTTTTTAAAAAGTGGTCTACGCATGTGTACAACACTGCGAAAAAACTATAATATTTTGGGCACTTTACACGTTTCTTACAAAAATTGACATGAAAAAAAAGACTTCGTTTTACTTACTTTTTGAGATTATAATTGAAAATCTAACAATAAGTTTTCAAAAAACATTCCAAAATAGAGAATATTTATTATTTTCATCTTCAATCTATTAAAAAAAATGATACAGCTACAAAAAGAAGCTAATTTCTAAACTTATAGCTTATGGCATAGTTATGGTTCCTCATAATCATTGCTACACCAGTTGATGTGCCTTTCCCTGAGAAGGTAGACAAGGCATCGTCTTCTTCACTATCCACAAATACATTTTTCTTCTTCTATGTGTAAACGTGAAGCTTAGACTCCTTGGGTCATCTGTTGCCATGTTAGCATGATTGAGGATGTGCTATAGAGTGCAATTATAAAAAACTTTATATGATTATATTACAAAAGCATTATCTTGATACAGTTATTATCTTGATTATTAAACCCTATTTTGGCGATGAGAGTAGTATTAAAATCCATTTTGAAGCTCTTGAGTATCAAAATTTCTTAATTGATAATATATACTTTTTAAAAAAGAGTTCGTTTACGTACAGATGAATTTTAAAATATCACGAATAAGCTATTTAAAAGTTGTCTAATTTTGAAAAATAATTACACTCATTTTTAAAGAAGATGTCCTTGATGTGACAAAAAGGGCTTAAATGATAATTTTAGTTATTAAATGAGTTTAAAAAGCATGAAAAAGCTCGCTTTAAGAAACAAAAGTTTATACTTTCCAAAATACTTTTTTTTGTAAAATATCATGCAGGGACTTAGGTTCGACTTCTACTAGTTACTACACATGGCAAGGATGTTTTAGCTATAACATTTGCGCGGCCAACTTAATGCTGAGTAAGAACGTCTCAGCTAAGAGTTGACGTTTTTCATCAACTATCTGATACAAAACATCAACTTTTATGAAAATTTGATATTTTGCATCAACTTGATGTAAAACATCAAATTTATATGCAAAATATCAACTTTCTATGAGAGGGTTAGAGAAAGGTAAAGAGAGCTATAGAGAGTGTTAAGAGAGGTTAGAAAGAGAGAGAGTTTGTGTTAGAGAAAGAGAGTTGGCCAATTCAAGAGAGTTGAGAAAGGTAAAGAGGTGTGTGCTAGAGAGGGGTTTAGAGAGTTAAGAGGGTTAGAGAGAAAGAGGGGTGTAAAAGCTATAGTGTGTGTTGAGATTTAGAGAGTTAAGAGACAGAGTGCTAGAGAGAGAGTTAATGCTAGAGAGAGAGTTAAAGAAAGGTAAAGAGAGTGTGAGTGAGTGAGAGAGAGAGAGAGTTAAAGGTAAAGAGAGAGAGACACAAACGAGAGAGTGAGTGAGTGAGTGAGAGTTAAAGGTAAAGAGAGAGAGAGACATACAATGAGTGTTAGAGAGAGAGAGAGAAAGGTAAAGGGAGTTAGAGAGTGAGTGCTAAGAGTTAGAGAGAGGGGGGGAGGGAGGAGGCTAGAAAAAGAGGAGGGTTAGAGAGAGGGGGTTAGAAAGAGAAAGTGTTAAGAGAGAAAGAGAGAGTGTTAGTATAGAAAGAGAGTTAAGAGGGGATTAGAGTGTCAAAGTTAGAGAGAGGAGTTAAGATAGGGGGTTAGAAAGAAATAAAATGAGAATTAGAGAAAGGTAGAGAGAGAGAGAGAGAGAGAGAGAGAGAGAGAGAGAGAGAGAGAGAGAGAGAGAGAGTTGGAGAGTTCGAGTTAAGGGGTTAAGAGAAAGGTAAAGAGATAAGAGTAAGAGAGGGTTAGAGAAAGGTAAAGAGAAGGGTAAGAGAGGGTTAGAGAAAGGTAAAGAGATAAGAGTAAGAGGGTTAGAGAAAGGTAAAGAGAGTGTGTTAAGAGAGGGGGAGAGGGTCAGCTTGAGAGAAGTAGAGAATGAGAGAGAGTTTGTAAGAGAGAAGAGAGTAAGTCATAGAGTTAAAGGCAGAGAGAGCTAGAAGCCAATTCATGTGAGAGAGAGATTGTTAAAAAGAGACGTAAAAAGAGAGAGTTCAAAGGTAGAGACAATTAGAGAGGCATGTAAAGAGAGTTTTGAGTGTTGAGGGGGTGAAGAGAGTTGGTCAATTCGAGAGAGTTAAAGAGAGAGAGTTAAAAAAGAGAGAATGAGTCGAGTTAAGAGAGGTGAGTGAATTAGCAACGAAACAGTATGTTAGTGTTAGATAATGTTGAGGACACAGTGTGTGTGTGAAGAGAGTTGGCCAGCTTGAAGAGAGTTGGCCAGCTTGAGAGAAAGCAAAGTTGAAGTTATAATTAGAGAGAGGTTAGAAAGAGAAGTTGAGGCAAAGAATAGGTTAGAGAGAGATGGAGAATGAGAAACAATTAGCCACACAGAGAGAGAGAGAGAGAGAGAGAGAGAGAGAGAGAGAGAGAGAATTAGCCAGTTCGAGTTGTTTTAAGAGAAAGTAGTTAGAAGAGTAGGAGAGAGAGAGAGAGAGAGAGAGAGAGAGAGAGAGAGAGAGAGAGGGGGGGGGGGGGGGGGCAACTATCGAGTTCGAGAGAGTAGAGAGACTAAGAGATCAGCGTTGAGGAAAGATGAGTTTTGAGACAAAAAAGGGTGTTAAAGAGAGTTGGCTATGGCTAGAGAGAGAGAGAGAGAGAGAGAGAGAGAGAGAGAGAGAGAGAGAGAGAGAGAGAGAGAGAGAAAGAGAGAGAGAGAGAGAGAGGTTATACAACGAATGAAGCTGAAAGTGGTTACAAGAGAAGCTCCCATGGGGAGCGATCTATGTATCCGTTTGGGAACACCAATGGAACAATAGCAAATTGTTGTTCGGATTCGAGCCTATCGTGTTGCCGAACTATGTCGAGAGTCCTCAACTTTGAACCCTAGCCGAATAACACGAATAATTGGCACGAATCATGAGTTGGTTACGATCAGTGTTTTAGAAAGAGCGAGTGAGTTGAGGGGGTAGAAAAGAGAGTTCTTAAAAAAGAGGTATTTTGTTTTATTGAGCCTTTTTTAAGGGAAAAAGGGGGGGGAGTAGAATTAGAATAAACAAAAAAAAACGTTTTGAAAAGAGCGAGATAGAGAATAATCGGCGCGTTCGTATTTTTAAAACGAAAGCTTGCAAATCCTGACGTTAAGGTCTCCATTGTTATTCGTGCAATGGCAACAGTCTCACGCTTTGATTTTGCGAGCTCTTAAGTGGACTTTGCAAGAGAACCTTGTTTTTTAAGCGGACTAAAATAGTAAAAACCTTGAACGAGAAAAGGGAAGTTAACTTCAGCTGAAAACCTCAGCGCTCGATATATACATTTTTATTGGAAGGGAAAAAGGGAAACTCTTCGAAGACTTGCGGGCTTATTTATTTACATCACCACATAAACAACGTGGGCAACCTACCGCCTCCTTTAAAGTACTTGAAGTGAAGCCACTGCCCAAGCCGGCAGATCCTCATGTCGGCGGCGCCTCCGCTCCTCCTCCTCCCTCTTGCGGCGGCGCTCCTGCTCCTGCTGCTCCTCGCGGCGGCGCTTATGCTCCTCCTCCTCCTTCCTCTCCCGGCGGCGCGGAGGGAAGATGACCTCTTGGTCCCGCCCAAGCTCCATTAGCATGCCTTCTTCCACGTTGAAGGCTGCAGCGACCACCTGCTTGGGGATGCCCCTATAGACGGAGTTCCTGCCGGCCAGGAAGGTGGTGGAGGGCCTGCAATGTGCATGCAAAGAGAAACGTGTAAGACTGATCGATCGACTTCGAAACTACCTATTCAGATGGAAGGTGTACTAAGTACTATTACCAATCAGAGGTAAGGAGGTTGATCCACTCGAGCCCTTGATCGCCTGCAATCTTGAGCGAGGGGAAGAACTGTGGGATGACCAGCAGCGTACCCTCGTGCACGTCTTCGTCGAACACGGTCTGCCCGTCTCCGCTGGCCACCTGGATACGCCCGTTGCCCCGCGTGATATAGAGGAGCTGGTGCGCGTTGCGCACGAAGGACGGGGCGCACATGGCGTTCTGGTGCAATGGAGGCGCCATCAAAAGAAAATTACGTGAAAAAGATGGCATATTATTCATGCATATATATATATATATATATATATATATATATAGATATATTCAAAGCTAGCTAGCGATTTCACCTTTTCAAGAGAGACCCTGACTGCGCTGAAGCCGACTTGGCGGAGCGCGGGCAGCTTGTGGTGGTTGACGATGTTGAGCCAGCCGCCGTCCCGAACGAAAAGGTCCGGGCGCTCGGGCCTGATGCTGTACTTAAGCTCTTCAAAGTAGAAGCTCCTGGGCGGGCGCTCGCGGAAATTCTCTTCTAGTTCTGCCTCTTCTGAAGATCTCCTCTCGCGGGGCGGCTCCGGGAACTGGATTTTCTGTTGGGCCTTGACAATACCAGCGTCGTTCTGGCTCTCCAGGAGAGACTGCACGGTTTTCTGGTCCACCCCCCAGGCGGTGGACAGCGTGTCCCGACTGAAACCGTGCAGTAAGGATCCGAACTTGGATTGCTTGCTCCCGGCGAGTCCGAATTGCTAGTGTTCGTGAAAACCAGGTCAGCTAGTGCTGGAGTATGGAGTAGCCCATGCACAAATATAAGCACAAAGAGATGGGCGGCTTACGTGGAAGCGGCCGGGGTTGGCCCCGAACGTGGTGTCGCCGGCGCAGAGCACGCGGTGGCGCTCATTGCCGTCGTTGTACCACCAGTAGACGGTTCCCTTGGGTAGGGCAATGACGTCTCCTTTCTCCACCCTCCGGACATATGTTCGCCGGAACTCGCTCTGCGCCCCCGGGATGACGGCACCCATCCGCCCACGCCCTGCAACAACAGCAGCAGCTTTGCGGGTTAAGCTGGCTATATACAACACAACAGTGGCTCACAACAGTCAAACCATTCACGACCGTGGACCTTCTATCACGTATGCGATCTTGTCAGCGTCGGTATACTGAGGCACCAGCAGACCATCTTGTTCGAGCTCCAGCTCCCCGATTCCCACGTGGGTGTTGCGGATTGCGTCGATCTCCTCGCTCCACACCCGGAATCTACCACCTTCTGACCGTAGGATCTCGCGAGGCTCGCCTAGCTCGATCTCAAACTTTCCGCCTTCGCGCTTCTCCTCTTCATGGCGACGCTGGCCACGCCCCCTCTCCCTCTCACGCTCTTGCTCTCGGTGTTCCCTCTCCCTCTCACTCTCCTTGCTACCCAGCCTCTCCCTCGACTCATCACGATGTCGAGCCCACGAGCTGCTCAAAGAGGCCAGCAGCAGCACCACCAACAAACACAACACTGCAGTACCGCGCTTCATGATCGATGATAAACAAAAGTAAAACCTACTGCCGACTGACGAATCGTGAGACGTCTACCAGAGCCTTTTATAGATTTGAGGGATGGTGCTACCTTAACGAGTTTGGAAACTGCAGCTGACTGCCACTTCCCCGCCCTGACTCGCCCACCTTATGCGGCATACTCGAAGCCGCGCGTGAGTGTCGAGGCCTGCCTCTGCCGCCACGTTCAAGTGCAACTTGCTCCATTAGGCGCGGCTTCGAGTCGAGGCCTGCCTCTGCCGCCACGTTCCAGTGCAAGTTGCTCCATTAGGAAAGATGTGGTGATCCGCCCTCGTGATCTTCGAGACTACGCCCCTGTGCATCCTTACATTCACCAAAGAACACGTGGAGGATGCACACACATGAATTTTAAAAAATAAAACTTGTATACACGTGCAGTAATGTGATGTGTGAGGTTGGTCATTGTGCATGCTAGGGAACTATTAAGGAGTCCATGAGGTGGGCGTCTCTCCCTCTCTCTCTCTCTAAGGAATCAATCAAAGGTTGGTGGCACGAGACCCAACCGCAACAACCTTAAAAGAATAGTTTAAGCCTACACAAAAACCTAATAAGACCATCAATTAAATCAGTTGCTATCCCTGATGATTTAATTAATGGACCCATATAAAAATTAACACCCTTTGGTCCTTTGCCCCCTTTGCACTGCCTGTCTCACTCCTTTCATTATTCTACATCGCCCTTTTCGCTATGTTGCCGCTTCTCTCTTGTACTTACCGCTCTGGCCCAACCATCTCAGGTCTCCATCCCCTTCCCTTTGGGAGAGTCTTTGTCCCCTTCCTTTTGAGAGAGGGACCATAGTACACTGTAAAAGAGAGAGGTTGGGAAGGAAAAAGCTTTGTACGAGAGCCTATAAAGAGAGAGAGAGAGAGAGAGAGAGAGTTCACGTGAAGATTAATACTCACCTTGGAGCCCGGCACAAGAAATAACATGTTGGGTGGCAATGGGCCATTCACATCCCAAAATTAAATTTGCTTTCCAACTTATACTCAAGCACAAAGAACTTGCCTTGCAATCCTACGTATGTGTGTGTGAAGGGGGTGTGTGTGTGTGTGTGTGTCTGAGAGAGAGAGAGAGAGAGAGAGAGAGAGAGAGAGAGAGAGAGAGGGTTGGAAAGA
Organism: Cibotium barometz; assembly: GCF_041138505.1. Lineage (NCBI taxonomy): Eukaryota > Viridiplantae > Streptophyta > Polypodiopsida > Cyatheales > Cibotiaceae > Cibotium > Cibotium barometz. The sequence continues at coordinate 13,304,008 of NC_141057.1, read as the reverse complement.
GAAAGAGAGATTCATGCTTGTTTAAGATAGAGAGAGCATTGTTGTAATTCTGGATCCTTAGAAATATGTGAGCTCCCCTCTACAAAAATAGCACGGCCACCTTACAACCCTATACACGGAGAGAGAGAGAGAGAGAGAGAGAGAGAGAGAGAGAGAGAGAGAGTTGTAGGCTGAGTAGGGGAAGATCCACCTGTGCCACATGTGCAACTTGATGAATGGCATGCGAGCATATACATAACATGAGATTTTATTCGAGAATTTAAGGGATATTTCTATAACCTTAGGCTAAGTGCCAACCTTTATAACACTCAATTTAATGCAACCCAACAAGGCCATAGAGTGCACATATTATACGCAAACGTGCTAGCTTTAGTTTTGGGAGGCTCCTCTCTTGGGCCTCTAGGGGTAGCTGTTTGAATGTAAGCCAATCTCCAAGTGACCTAGCAAGACCCATGCTGAAGGTTTTGATTCATGCTTTCGTAAAGGAATAAGGGTATACCTATACATAAGTTTTCAAAACCTTTGCATAAAATTTATGCTCAAGGTTTTAGGCCATTTAAAGTTTTATTGCATAAGTTTTGAATTTGAACAAGATTAAAAGATTTTGAAAGCTTTATAACTTAATTAGAGAAGTTTTTTTAAAAAATAAAGAATAATAATTAAAGCTCTTAAAAGCTTTACTTTGAGGCAAAGCTAATTAAGACTGTAAGCGGCTAGTTCATAAGAGACATGGAGATCAATTCAAATGCATTCATCATCATAGGCTTAGTATCTTTTTCCTCAGTGACTAAGTGTTTTGCCGAATCATTGAAGACGGCATCTTCATCCTCTAGAGTAATGTATAAGGTATATATCTATGTATTGGGTTTAAGCTTTTTGAAGCTTATAATAATAAGCCTTTCCTACGTTTTATCTAAGCTTTTTTTTGAGATAAAAGAAAAACTTTGATCAAAGCTTTATTTTACAAATCTTAATTTTTAAGCTTTTTAGTCTAAAGCTAAAAGAAAAAAAATCTTGCTGCTAGCTATTGCAGACTACCAGCCCATAGGGAATTAAAAAAACATTTATTATATATATATATATATAAGAAAAAATAAAGGCTCATATATATATATATATATATATATATACTAAGCTTTAATTAGCCTTTGATTAGAGGCCACAGGCCAAACGAATCGCACCCAGGCCACCGCTGTCGTCGATTGGAGAGAGGAGATGTGTCGCCTGTGCCCGCCCCCGTGAGGAGAAACGCTGTCCCCCGTGAAGGAGAAGCGTTGCCGCCCGTCAAAGGAGAATGGGTGGAGAGACAAAAATATAAAAACATATATATATATATTCTAGCTTACCCAAAAGCTTGGGTAGAGAGATTTGGGCCCAGCGCTGAACTGAGGAGGATTAAAAATAACATCCCAAAAGTAATTTTGAGAAACAAATTCTCTGAACAATCCTCATCCCTCCATGATGGAATTCTTGACGTTGCAGTAGACTTTTAGCAATCTGGCTATGGCTCTCCATGCTCCTCTCCTTGCTGATTCAATCCATACGGATAGATTATGAAGAGGATTAGTGTTGAGGAAGGTGGTTTTGTGGTTTTGGGAAACCCACTAATAGTTTTTCACCTAGTTTTACCCTTTCTTCAATAGATTGATGGAGATTGGTTATCCAATGGTTAAAAACAAGCCTTGTGTCAGAGCTATACATAAACATAAATCCATAAACTATACATAAACATAAATCCATAAACCTCTTCTTCTTCAATTTAAATTCAAAAAATTACCAAAGTCACCTTTGTTTTTGTCTCTTTCACCTCTTTGTCTCACAAGTCTTTTAGTGCCTTCAAGAAGATTAAATTAAACCAAAGCTGTGCTTGAAGATTAAATTAAACCAAAGCTCTGATACCACAGTCAGTCACGAGACCCTATTGTACTTCTTGAAGAAATAATTAAAAACTCATAAAATATATCAAAAATTAAAACAAATACTTGAATTAAATTAAAATCAAATAACATAGCATAACACAAAACAAGGAAAATAAAATAACATCACCATCAAGACAAGATTGGGTGCAATCTCCCCCCCTCCATGCAGTGTAGCTCCACTTCCACGACATGAGTATTTAGAGAATTTTATTTCATAAAAATAGCCCAAGGAGCTAAGAATAGATGAGCGTACAAATTGGGCTTTCTTTTCCCACTTTTGGGGTATTGCTTTACACATTTTTAACCATATGAAGTCTCCTAAGGTTTGTACATATAAAAACCTTTGCCCAGTGGGCCTTGTTACATAAAATGACTTTGTGCACATTTACACATATACATTAATCTTGTGCCCACTTGCACATTCTATTAAGTTGAATCCTGCACAAATTAAATATATATGTAACACATAAACTGAATCCCCAAATAATAATGCAAGGGTCCCAAATCTGACATCTCAAACGATGACTGCAAATCAGCCTTAAAGGCTAAAATCTGATCTATATCGGGTCCTGTGAGCAGCATGTCATCAACGTATAGAACGATGACCAAAAATGTGTCCTTACTCCTCTTTACATAGAGGGTATTGTCTGTTGGACTGTTGCAAAAATCATTTGCAACCAAGTATGCATGAATCTTCTCATACCATGCTCTAGGAGCTTGTTTAAGGCCATAAAGAGTCTTTTTCAACCTGCGTACTTTAGACTCTTCTCCTTTCACATCAAAACCAAGAGGCTGCGATACATACACCTCCTTATGTAAGTCACCATTCAAGAATACAGTCTTAATGTCCAACTGAGGTACATTCCACCCATGATGTGTTGCCAAAGCAATGAGACACCTAATGGTAGTCATACGAGATGTGGGTGCAAAGGTCTCATCATAATCAGTGCCCTTTTGTTGGGCATACCCCTTTGTAAATAACAAGTCTAGCCTTGTAGCGATCAATGCTACCATATGATTTGTGTTTTAACTTGTAAACCCACTTAGTACCAATGGCCTTCTTGCCATGAGGTAGATCTATCATATACCAGGTGTCATTCTTGAGTATAGAGTTATACTCATCCTGCATAGCATGCATCCAATGATCATCATCCTGTGCTTCCTCAAAGGACATATGTTCCTCCTCATTATAAAGTAGAAATGAGAACATGATCCACATGAGAATAATCTGCATGATGAGAACCTGCACGAGTTTGGATTTCCCTCCATCATGAGTCTAAGGGTAGAGGTAAAACTCTTATAAGAATCTGGCAATGCATTGAGAACTGTGGGCACCAATGTACTATCAGGATATATCTCATCCACACTAGCAAGCTACTCCTTAAAATCTTTGATCTTGGTCAAGAAGCTGTCCATTGAGTCTCCCTCAATTCATGTGCTTAGAATCCAAGTGTTTATGCAGATATGCAACACGTGCTTCATTGCGCACCTGGTATAATGCAGTAAGTGCATCCCATGCCTGTTTTGAAGTCTTACATGACCGAATATGAGGAATAGTTCTTCTCTTCACAAAAAGTGCAAGCAATGCATGTGCCTGTGCATGTCTTCCATCCCATCTCGTTTGAGTAGCAGTGGGAGGTATTGGTGGTGCATGTGGAGGAGCCACATCTGTATCAAATTCTACTTCAAATATACTTGCAACACCTGGTTGCACTGGTAGTTGTGAAACAGGACGAGTTTCACTACCATTGACCACATTCCAAAGGCCTTTAACAACCAATACATGCCTCATCATATAGGACCATAATGGGTAGTTAGTCCCATCAAGTTTGTCCTTAGCAGACAACATGTGAATACATCACTACTGCCAGCCATGAATTTCTACCAAATTCAAAATCTTTCACAACACTGCAAGTACTCAGTACTCACTGATGCAACCTTGGATGGCTGCAAACTGACTGAATCACCTGTAAAGTGTATGAAAATTAATACTGAGTAGAGAATAGAGTGTTACTGGCAAAATTATGGTGGTCGATGTTGTTGAAGAAGACACTGTAGATGTTGCACACCAAATCTTTGCCTCTACACAGCCCAAACACCCAAAATCAAGCAGAACCAATCCAAAATGACGCCTCTCTAGAACGTATGCAGAAACCTTGTGGTGTCCAAAATGCGCCCGAATCGTTTCACGGACCTCGAAAATACTGTATATGAAGCTGTGTACGTCGTATACAGCACACTACAGTATACACCTTCTTCTCCTAAGAAGGCATCTCAATCGGAGACAGAAAAATAGGGTCGTGAGAGGAGGGGGGCAGACTACTAGATCAAGTGTCAAGGAAGCTAACTCTGATACCAATTGTTGGAATAAGGGTTAGGGTTGCAACAATGCACACACACACAAGATAAAGAAGCGAAGCTTGAGAGCACACAAACTCACTAGATTAGAATGAACAAATGTGTGCCAGATACAAAAGATAAGTATACACCCCAAAATGAGTAAATAAGAGGGTGTACATACGCACGGGGAAAAAAACCTCTTAGTGAGGGAAAAAGTTCCCCGGCGGTCCTAAGTGTGTTCACACACATCACTACCATATAATGCTACAACATGATTAGTGCAAGAGAGAGAGAGAAAGCCATAATTAGTGCAAGTACAATGTGAGAGAGCATGATTAGCGCAAGAGAGACAGAAAGCCATGATTAAGAGGCAAGCATGCTAATGATTGACAAGAGTGCAAGTACAATGTGAGAGAGCTAAAGTACACGAATTTGGAGAATGAGAATATATTATGCATGGGCTAAAGTTGTTGCTTTATAACCAAGCACATGGTACACACACACACTTGTTACACACGTACCATGTGTCATGTCACATGTATCCACACCCTCTCCTCTTCAAGAAACATGTATACCTTAGTGCACCTCTTTTCCACCTTCTACTAAGCCCCTTTTCAAATTGGTGAAGGCTCTTCCCCCAAGATTACATTAGGCCCTTTACATAAGGTGAGACCTTCTATTGCTCCCAACAAACCCCCTTACAACCGATAATCATGCTTAATATTTTACTAACCCTATTTTGATGTGCCTAACTTGCTTTAATACCATGTGGGAATGTGTAGATTTATTGTGTGATAACACCTAAGCATAATAAGTGCAAGAGATTAAGGTGGATAGAAGATAGAGAAAACCATGATTAAGATGCTAATGATTGATAAGTACAATGGGAGAGAGATGAAGTACATGAGTTTGGAGAATGAGAATATATTATTCATGGGGATTGCAGTTGTTGCTTTATAGCTACGTACAAGGTACACACAAGCTTACACGCGTACCATGTATATTGTCACATGTATTCACACCCTCTCTTCTTCAAGAAACATGTGGGCCTTAATGCACCTCTTTTCCACCATCTAATCCCCTTTTCACATGGCTAAAGGCTCTTCCCCAAAGATTGCATTAGGCCCTTTTACATACTATAAGGTGAGAACTTGTGTTGTTCCGAGTCCCAACAGGGATATGGTTGTATTGAGGCCTAATATTTGAAGGGGACTGGCCGTCTCTCCATTGATTGTGAGCTTAATGATGATTCTTACATGAGGTTTGTCTTGGTGGTATGGGATGCCAACGTCTAACAAGTTCTCCATGTGGTGGGAGAATAAAAAGATCTGATGCAATTTTTTTTCCCTAAGGTAGAATAAAGCACATGTACACTACTAGGCTAAGAGGTGGTTCACATACATATTCACTTTTTTTAATTTCAAAATAAAGGCCAAAAAAGTCATTGGCCTTAAAACCCCTAAGGTGTAAAATTCATTTTTGGATCTCATCATGCTACATGATAAGTTAGTAGATACTAACTTTTGCGAGATATGAAAATTAACATATCCTTGAAGTTGAAGCTGCATGCCATGGCCACTTTACTTCTTTGTCGAGAGTTTGAGGCATGAGGATTTTACACTTGGCAAAGTGAATGTGAAATTTCTTCTCATGTAGAAAATTTGTAGGGGTAAGTTGCATAGAAAGGGGAGATTAGCATAGAAAGGGGAGATTAGCATGGAAAGGGGATATAAGAAATCACTTTCTATAACTACATTTGGGTCAAGGGATGCTTTTATTCACCACATTGCTTCTATATCTTTATTGTAAAAGAGACTCCAAAAGCACCTGAAAAATAATATTTGGGAAAAAAGGCAAGTCTTAATATTAGTCTTGTAATTGAGCCATTCAATCATAAAGATAACTTAAGATTAATTTATATATTTTGAAGAAATGGAAAGAAAAATAAACTCAAAGTTCTATGAAACTACTTGAGAATGCTTGTTTAGCATGAATCTACACATGGTAATAGGTAATAGCCTCGCCTTTGAGAAGAAGTATATAAAAGCATAATCTTCATTTGATAGAAGGTAGGTGCAAATACCTTAAATACATATAGAAAGCTTTTCCTATTGTATTTTAAGCATGATTTAACAAAATATTTACGATACTTTCAAATTAAATCCAAAGATTAACACATTCTTGCAAAAAGCACCTTAATGACAACCATGAAAAACTAGATTTGTGAACATTTTTTATAGTCGATGTTTTTTTTCCTAAAAAAAACAATATCTCTCATGTTGAGAGTATTTTCCTAGATGGAATATCTTTAAAGGATTACAATTGAGAGAGAAGATTGTTTACAGAGTCTTTGAAAGCTAAAATGGCATCAAAATATAACTTTTTAGACTAAATATGAACTTTGAGGAGTGATGTGCTAAAAAATGAAGAACATAATGCAATAGCATGCTAGTATTGAAGCACCAATGTATTTTGATGATATTAAAGCACTAATACAACTTTTGGACTAAACATGAACTTTAAGGAGTCATGTGCTGAAAAATGAAGAATGTAATAGCTTGCTAGTATTGAAGCACCAATGTTTTTTGATGATATTAAAGCTCTAATATTATTTGATGAGATCATTGCTTGTTTAACCACTTCATAGGTTAACATGGTTTCACCTACCCAACCTATCATATAATAACTTGCTTTGCCATCTTACTAAGGGCGGTGGGTATGGAAGCCCATCTTTTGTAAAAAGGCACTAGACTTTGTAAAGTGGCCTTAAGTTGTAAACTTTGTGTATATACTTGCTTAAGACTAGAACTAGTGGCCCAAGATTATTTTTTAGTTTTTCTTGTTGTGTAATGTGAAAGCTAGTCATTTATATAAGTCAATTTTGACATTAATTAGCAATACACATTTATTTCCTTGCAATAGAATACTCACAATACATGTTCATTCGCTTGCAATAGAATACCTATAATACATGTTCATTCCCGTACAATATTATATACATATAGAATATATTATAATACATGTTCATTCCCTTACAATAGAATACTTGTGATCTCTCCTGCTTGTCTACTCTTGCTCTCTTATATTTTCTTGAATTTTGGCATGCTTGGTGTTTGCCTTCTTGAATATCTTTGATTGTAAGCTTCTCCCTCTCATTAGCTTCTTCTCCACCCACCTCTTGAAAGAGATCCACCTTGCAAAGGCCATTCTTTGCTTACCTCCATCTAGGCAAAAAGAGTTTTCCCTCACCTCTTAGCAAAGTAAGCATTCTAGTGTGACAATGAAGTGAGGACACAATGTAAGATCTAGCACACCCACATCAAGAAGTTGTATTTGCAGCTCTAAGGCAAGACCAAACAACACTTGTTTCAGCAAAGGCTAAGGTAAGATCTTGAACATATTTGGCCCCTCTAATGGTGATGTGGATAAAGACTAGCCCACGGATTAGTCCCATTTTTTCATACATTCCAAGCTATTGGGATAACCCAATGTTTCTTGGTGTTGATTACAAGGTAACACTATAAGAAACATATAGTTTTGGAGCTTTTGATGTGTTAGTTTTAGGCCTAAGTCATAAAAATCAACTATAAGCATATTTCATATATAAAAATATGTGAGCACCTACCCAGCTAGGCATAAGACGTGACCCCACAAGGTGTGAGCCTAGAAGATGTGAGCCCATAGACATAATCCTACTAGGCATGAGTCCACAAGACATGAGACATGTGAGCCCATAGACATAATCCTACTAGGCATGAGTCCACAAGACATGAGACATGTGAGCCCATAGACATAATCCTACTAGGCATGAGTCCACAAGACATGAGACCAAAGATGTAATCCTACCAAACACAATGTGAGTCTAGTGTACCAGACCTAGGTGAGCCTACTTCATAGAAAAAGGTGTGAGCACCAAACATTAGTCGAGCTAGACATGAGCCCGTATGTGTGACTCCACAAAAATTATGAGCTAAGAAAAAGAAAATATGCAAAATTGGAATGGCTAGGATGCATCAGAGACCTTGATCAAGGTTCTTAATGCATCTGGACCATTAGTACCTTGATAAAGGAAGCAACTGTCTTGATTGCATCTATGACCTTACTCGAGATGGTCCAGATGGTGATATCCTAAGGTCTAAAGTTTTTCACAATTAAAAAATGTTTATAATAAGGTTTGTTTAATGGTGATATCTTAAGGTTTAAACAATTAATTGAAAAAATGCTTATACTATTTTTAAATTTTATATTATTAGACTTAAAATTTTAGAAGTATTAAATTAAATAACTAATTATAATTAATAAAAAGATTAGGGATTAAGACGTCTACCTCCTTTAGCTCAAGACAAGGGTGTGCTCATCGATAAGTAGTGAAAATGAGAGAGTTTGGGAGTTTTATAGCTCGATCGAGGTCTCTCAACATAGTGTGGATGGCCAAGACTTCCACTGGTGTGGCAACCTTGATCGAGGTACACGATTGAATCTTGGCCATCCAAGGAGATGGCTAGGATGTAGCAAAAACCTCAATTGAGGTTTTTGCTACAACCTTGATTGAGGTACACGATTGAATCTTGGCCATCCAAGGAGATGGCTAGGAGCAAAAACCTCAATCGAGGTGTTAGAGGCAATCTAGGCCATTGGAACACCATAGATGATAGTTCTATCGATTGAGGTACACGATTGAATCTTGGCCATCCAAGGAGATGGCTAGGATGTAGCAAAAAACCTTAATCAAGGTCTTAGATGCAATCTGGGCCATTGGAACACCATAGATGATAGTTCTAAGAAAACCAAGTACCTTGGTATTTTTGGCACTTCCACCCTCTATTATCATGTTTGACTTTTTAAGTTGAGGTTTACCCAACTGATTCCATGTAGCAAAGGAGAGTAGATTGTGACTAGCACCTGTGTCAAGAATAGCATTATAGAACACTTTATAGGGGCTAGGCAACTCAATGGGTGTTCTGAGAGCTGGGATGTGATCCTCCATGTTGTTGATTACCTCTCCAACATAAGCTTATGAAGTAGGTCTAAGGTTTTCTTGTCAACGTTGTTGAAGTTTGGCTTGTCTTTCCCTTGCCTCCTCTTGGGCTTGGGTCTTCTTTTTGAGTGGCCCTTTCCTTGCCTCCTCTTGGGCTTGGGTCTTCTAAGTGGCCCTTTCCCTTGGCGGCTTTCTTGTCATGAGAAGCACGTAGGGATTATTCGGTAAGAGGTCCATAGTATTTTTTAAAACTTACTGCCATTAAGGAAACCAACAATTTCAACTCCATCAAGAGTCTCAACATGTATAGTACCTTGTGGAGTAACTTCACAAATCCTAAATGGTCCCTTTCTAGTATATTTAAGCTTTTTCTTTTCATTGCATCCCCATACATAAGTACAAGATCTCCTACCTCGATCTCCTTGTCCTTGAGATTTCAGTCGAACCACTTCTTTCTTTGGTCCTTTTCTGTCAGCATGTTTTGCACTATAATTTATCTTTCCTCTCTGTAAGTTGTTCTAAAACAAATAACCGGTCAGCCAACTCATTACCATCAAGCTTTTCACTTGCAGCTACCATTAAGCTAGGGATCATGAACTCCCAAGGCTTAACTACGTCAAGTCCACACTAAATGGCGTACAACCAATTGCAACTTTGTATGATGTGTGATAGGCCCATAAAGCTGTTGTGAGCTTAGACTCCCAGTCAGTGCATCCAGCCTCAATAGTCTTTGTCAATATTGAAATTAGATCCTTGTTGGTGCTCTCTACTTGACCATTTTCCTATGGGTAATATGGTGTTGACTTACAGTGAGCAATCATGAATGTGGTAGTAGTGAGATTTTTTATTACATTCATTGATGAAATGCTTACCCTAATCACTCACTAGCTCAAATGGACATGTAAAGCGGGTAATGATGTTCTCATAGAAAAACTTAGCAGTTTCCATGGCATCCCCTTTTCGTGAAGCTATTGCGTCAACCCATTTATGGTAACATAATATGTGGAAACAATGATGAAGCGTGCTTATGTGCCACGTGCAACAGGACTAATAGGGCCAATGAAATCTAAGCCCCATTTTTCAAAAGGTTGGTTGACTTTGATAGGATGTAGTGATATCACGTCCTTCTCTTGTGGCTTTGCACAACATTGGCACTCGTCACGTCGTTTGACAAATAGTGCACAATGTTTAAAGAGTGTGGGCCACCAATACCCTAATTGGAGTATTTTTCTTGTTGTAATGTCTCCTGTGAAAGTGTCCACCAACTACCCCTTGGTGTGCTTATTCGATGATATATAAGTATTCATCCTCCTTGGGGCAACACCTTAATATGTCATCCTTACCTCATCTATAAAGAGTTTTGATAAAATAAGTTGGTAAGGTGCACTCTATTTTAGCAACTTTCTTTCTAAAAAGTTAATGATTCTCTCACTCCATTCTGGAATAGCCTCAACTTGAATAGTGTAGCATTCGGTAACTCTCATCAATTTGATTGGTGCTTCGCCACTCAAGGGGTGCATTACTAAGAAACCCTATATATCACATACATTCAAAGTGTATTTAAAAAACCCCTTACTTGTGATTTTTTCATGAATAAAATGACCCCTTTTTCTTTATAGACTTACGGGTTTTTTCAAAATCAATTAAAAAACCCCTTCTATAAATGTAATTCTATAAATTTACCTTAAAATTTTGAATTAAAAAACCCCTTCATTTGAACTCACATGCTATACTTACATATTTTTAGGTGAACCCCTGGAGCTTCACCATTAGGTATGCGGGATAGATGATCCGCCATGACGTGTTTCTTGCCTGGCCTCACAACCACTGTAAAATCAAACTCAAGAAGAATCAACGAACCACCTTGTGATCCTTCACGTGGAGCATGGTTTGTTTACCAATACAACAAGGCTTAATGTTCAACATAGAAAACAAATTTGTTAGCAACAAGAAGGTAATGCTAAAATTTCTTTACAGCATAAACCATTGCTAACCCTTCATGCTTCTCAGTGGTGGTGTAATTGATTTCGCCTTCATCTAGTTGCCAGATTACAAAACTAATAGGATAGTCCAATTTGTACTCCCGTGGTCTCTGATGGGACACATCCAATTGTAAAATTAGAGGCATCAATGTGTACATGAAAGATGAGATCCGAGTCTTGTGGGTTTCTACAAATGGTGGTAGTCCTATGTTGAGTTCTCCATTTAAAAGAGATTTCAATGTTTGGGATCTTTGCACAAGCACGTAGACATCATGGTATTTGTTTCAAAATCCATGAACTCCACTCCAATTTAGGGATGTTCAAGGGAGTACCCACCATCACCTCTCTACCATATGAGGGTGCTGGTGATATTGGAATTACCACCTCTTTAATGGGTTCAGGGTTCTCATACTCAAAAGTTCTCCTAAAGAGTTGAGAATCCATGTTTAGGATAGGTGAATTCTCACTAACCTCAAGGATGACACTAGGTATATCCAAGGGTTTATGGGTTACGATCTCCTTTAGGTTATTTGGAGGCATAGTGTGTCAAAGATGTTTACTTGTTTTGGTCTTGGCTCTAACTCTTCCTGAATATGTGTGACCATATCCCTGAACTCATGAAGTTTTTCCAATTCTTTTACAGGATCAGGATATGAACCAAGTTTCTCTTTGTTTGGTTTCATTGGGGGCTTGAAATCCCTTCCTTTTTGGTCTCCTTAGTTTTTATTTGAGTGTCTCTAGTTTGGTCAGAACCATCATGTGTGTCCCCCACTGAATCGGAATCCTCATCAATATCATTCACATAGACTGGTTCATCAGGTGTTCCCAAGTTCACTTGTTCCATTTTCTTTGCTCTTTCCCTTTTTATAGATTTCTTTCTTATATGGCCCTTCTTCTTTTTGGATCCCGCCTGGCTGAAGTAGCTTGGTTTTCTACTTTATTTTCCACAACAAGTGTGTTTTGGGCATGAGTCTCATTATTGCATTCACATACGGGTTAGGATTTCTCAAAATTGATCTCTGAGTTTTCCCACCCACTCCAATCATGTTGAGAGGTGTGATGGTAGGACCATTTTACTGATTTACAACCACTACTTTCATAGGGCAATCTTTAATCCATTAATCTATGCCACAGTGATTACAGGTGGCATGCTGGAAGATGCAACTTGGGTGATTGGTTGGTTTCCAATGGGACACTCAAAGATTCGGTGTGGTCCTTGACAATGATAGCATTGAAGAGGCATTCTCTTGAGAGTAAAGTTGATGATTCGACCTCTTCCTAGTGCGACTAGTTGGTATATTGGTTGACTCCACCTCTTGCACATCGACTACATAGTAGTCCGGATAAAGCCGTGTGGAGTCCTTAGCGACATGTGAGGCACTGTCCAAGTCAACATCGTATTCTGAACACTCAAAAGGTTCCTCGGAATCCTATTTGGTTTTGCGGGAGTGTCTTCCCCCTAATGGTATTTCTTGTGTAACGCTCACAATTTCATGGATTATAATATCAGGCATACTTGCAGCATTGAGCATGTAGAGGGATGTGATCTCCTTTCCGTCAGCCATGTCAAATCTAGTACCTGTGCATTTCAAAAATATGTCCATGGTAGAAAGGATGTGCATCCAGTTCTTAGAGTCTATTAAGCTCACCCTATTGTGTCATGGGAAGTTGTCGATCCGTCGTTAAGCTCACCCTAACATGTTGCACGGGAAGTTGGTGATCCGATGAGCTTGAGCTATGCTCGAGAGCTCCACCGTTGCATGTGGATAGCTACTCATCGTCGTGATCCTTCTGCACTCATTGTCACACTAAGTCGATTCCTAATCCTACGGGTGTTGCCACCTCTCTCACAAAGATCATGTGGGATCTCCACCGCGGAAAACAATCAGGGTGATAGCCTAATCACTCAAGCAAGAGGGAGAGAAGAAGCAAGAGGGAACGAGCAATTAGCACTAATCACATCCAAACCCTAACCCCCTAAGCATACCACATATGCTAGATTAGAGTTGCAAGAGAGAGGGAGAGAGAACACTCCACTTCTATTACATAAATGGGAGAATGTCTTACAAACAAGAGAAATTGGATTTTATAGTTCGAAGCCTTTTCCCACTAGGCTGCCTGGGAGTAAGTGACTCGAGGTTCCCAAAACATAGTTACAAGGCTTTTCTTTATGGTTTGTCCAATTAACCGAGAACCTCTTGTCTATCCTCTAAAGCTCAAGACTTGGGAGCATTTTTAGAGCATTTCCCTCATCAAATGATGGGATTTCCCTCTTATGCATCTAATTTATGCATAAAATCCATTTATGATGAAAATCACACTTTTAATATAAAAAAAATCTTTTATGCATATGTTTAAATCATTTATGATGAAGAATTTCTTTTATGCATCCATTTATGCATAAAAATCATTTATTGATGAAAATCACACTTTTAATATAAAAATTTTCTTTTATGCATACAAATCATTTATGATGAAAATCACTCTTTTAATATAAAAGAATTTCTTTTATGCATCCATTTATGCATAAAAATCATTCATGATAAAAATCATTTATGATAAAAATCACACTTTTAATATAAAAGAATTTCTTTTATGCATAAAAATCATTTATGATGAAAATCACACTTTTAATATAAAAAATATCTTTTATACATATGTTTATGCATACAAATCATTTATGATGAAAATCACTCTTTTAATATAAAAGAATTTCTTTTATGCATCCATTTATGCATAAAAATCATTTATGATGAAAATAACACTTTTGATATAAAAGAATTTCTTTTATGCATCCATTTATGCATAAAAATCATTTATGATGAAAATCACACTTTTAATATAAAAAATATCTTTTATGCATATGCTTATGCATACAAATCATTTATGATGAAAATCACTCTTTTAATATAAAAGAATTTCTTTTATGCATCCATTTATGCATAAAAATCATTTATGATGAAAATAACACTTTTATAATCAAAATAACAATTTCAATATGCTTCCTTCTATGCATAGAATTTAATTCTAAAGAAAGTAATATTTTTTTAATAAAATATTTTTAGTATGCATTTTTCTATAACTAGGATGAAAAATAACACTTTAAGAATACATATACGATGGGAATTACTCTTTTTGAATTAAAAAAAGTAAAACTTATTTTACATAATTTTAGAAAATTTTGCCATAACCTCCTTTGTATGGTTGACCATTTCTCAATTTTTAACTCTCTAAAATTAATTAGAATTTTCTGAGTATTTAAATCATTCTAATGTAAATATTTTCTACTTATTTAAGAGAAACATTATGAAAAACTTGATTTTATCCATTAATCATTCATATAGGATAAAGAATGGTTGGATTTACTAAAGAAGAGAGGGGAATGCCTTTTTTCAATGAGGCATAACATCATATTCATTTTAGAGAAGACAAAAAACATAAAAACCATAAAATGAACAGAAAAAAGAGAGAATTTTCCAGTTACGAAGTAATTTGAGAGCTTTCCTTTGGCTTGATGGTTTGAGGGAGGATCTGCGCAACAAGAGCAAGCTGCTGTGCTGGACTCATGGCCACCAATCTTTAGAAGAGGGAAGGCCAAAAACTAATGAATTATGAGTAAATTCACAGTTTTTGGCTCTTGGGAGAAGCAGGGTAACAGTGCAAAAAACACTATTAAGCTTCAACAAAGGGGTAGGCTTCTATTTATAGAAAAAAGTGAGCCTCTAACCAAGCAAAGTGATTCTAGAATTTTCCAGATCAGTTTGGTCAATTTTTGACCATTTTTAGGTCAGTTTAGCTTACTTTTTGGAACTAGACTTAAATTTGGAGAGAGGAGAGATGAAATATCTCAATTTTTGATAATTTTAATCTCCACCACACATGTGAAGTAGGCGCCTCCTTCATGAGGGGGAATCCCCATCTTGAGGTGTCAAAAATTCATCATTTCACTAAATATCTCTTCTTTTTTAACTAATATCCTTGTCCTTAGTCAACTCTTCATCTTATGTGAGTATTTACTCATTTTTGGGGGGGTTTTCTTTATTTCTTCCATTTATCTCCTCCACACATTTTGATGAATCTGATTGGCCCCTCAAAACCTTAATTTAAAATTTTCAGAAAATCTGGACCCCCAAGATAAGGCCTTTTGAACAGATTATAATTTATTTCGAATGCACCTTCTGAAAATCTTTTTGAACTTCTGTTTCGGGGGAACTTATTTAAATACAAAGAGATATTTTTCCATCCAAAAATATCCAAAATCTGAATAACCTCTCTCTAGAATATTTTCTCTCTCTAGGCCAAAACAGGTAGAAACAAGATCTTTTATATTTCTGAAGAGGGATTTGACTATAGGGGAAGATACTGGACATCCTGAGAGGCTGGGGAGGAATCTTACATATTCTACCCCACTTAAAAAATGCGAGATTTCCTCATCTCGTAGGTGGAGTATGATCTCTTTCATCTTCTTCTTCTTCTTCAATCACTTCCAGCGTTATTGCCTTGGAAGTGGACGCCCGATTTGGGAACAACTCTCTTTGACTTCTCCTATTTTGAGGTGGAGGTCTTGCATTACTTTGGATTGAAACTGCAGGTAGGATAGAGGGACTACCTCTGGGATTTCTCTGATTTTGGCAGATAGAACCCTAATTACTCTGGACGGAAGGGGCTGGAGTCTGGAATCTTGATCCCTGATTTTCCTGCCCTCCTGAAAACCTTGATCCAAAGTTGCACAATCCATGCTGTGATGTCCAAACCCTTGACAGTTATAGCATTTCACTCTCTTGTTCAAGGGTGGAACTTCTGAAGTTGAAATCCAGGGGATTGAGTTTCGGGAAAAGGACATTTCTTCCATTCTGGAACTTCCCATATCCTGGGTTTGACCCTGATATCTCTTAGGCAGAGGAAGGTTGGAATCATCTTCTAGGAATAAAAACCTTTTGAAAGGTGATGGTGCTGGCTTTGGCGGGACTTTGACATCAAAGGCTTTGGCAAAATCCTTCGCCATCCGAATTGCTTCGGCCATGGAAACTGCTTGGCATTCTTCACTAGGATATTCAAAGGTTCGTTCAGTCCCCGAATGAACCTGGCCATCAGCTGTTCTTCATCCAGCGGAAGCGAGTATCTGAGGGAGGGCGAGTGCTTGGTGATATGCTTCAATAGTTCTACTCCCCTAGGTTAACTCTAAGAATTCGTTCATCTTTGTTTCTAAAAAGCCGGGAGGACAGAACCTCGTCCTTAGGTAAATTTTGAGATCAATCCAGGTTTGGGTATTTCGATCGAGACGGTTTGTCTCGCAGTGGTTTCTCCATGCCACTCTAGTTGTCTCCACTATCTTTAGCCTTGCAAGAGCCATTTTGCTCTTCTCATTGTACCCCCAGTGACATCGAAGTATTCTTCCATTGATTTGATCCACTTCTCTACAGCCTCGCCCAAGTTTTCCCCTTCACCCTTGAAAGGTCCAGGCTGCAAACTATGAAGAGTTTTATGAACATCCAGGTCGAGCTCTTCTTCATCGAGTTGGGGGTTAACATTTCTACCACGACGACCTCAATCCATGTTCCTATCAATACGAAAATTCTTGTTAAGTCTCTTTATTTATGATTCAATCCGATTTTTGATTCAACTGATTCCGGGGTTCTCTAAATAGGTCGGCTCCCCACAGAATCAAGGGATAAAGATACTCATATAGAATGCATTATCAGTTAACAATTCATATTTTTAACACAATAATGGTCCATCAGACTAATTTTTTCCATCTGAACAGTCCTCCATGGGGATTTCAATTTTTTAGATTTTTAATTTATCATCCCTTAACTTGATCCACTGGGGACAAAAGTTAACAGTAGCAGTCTGCCAGCACAATCCACTAATCTCATAGTGATTGGCTGAAGTCATTAACGTCATTCCAGTTAAGAACATCATCACAGGGACTCGTCCCATTCATCCTCATTACGGTTTCACTCAGCTTATTACATTTCAACCAAATTTCAGGGATCATCATTTTTCAATCAGAATCCAAATCAACTCATCAGTTCTCAACTAGAATTTAAAAATCATATCAACCACATTCGAATTCATCATCTGGATAGCATTAATGCTTATAATTTCAAGTCTTAGATTTACTCGTATATACTGCCAGTAAAGAGCTGCAGTTATACCCTCGGTATATATGGGTAGTCATGGTTCTTGGAACTATAAGGTAAATACCATCATGTCTAGGCCTCAAGCAAGTCAGGGATTCCATATAATTGCGGTACTTCCATCTGAAGACCCAATTACCAATTTACGAATTTCAGTTTGAATATCAAATTGTATGAATTTTATCACACTATTACAACCTTTTGGTGCTTCTTGATAAATTTTTGACATATTTGGCTTCTCGGTTGATCCTCATTAGCCAAATAGCTCTGATACTACCAACTGTAAGATCCCTATCCCCACCGCGCAACAAATTCAGGGGTGCTAGTAGCGGAAGTAGCACTTCTTGCACGGGGGAGGGTCCCACACTCAGGGCCTCGCCCACGGATATCTGGACAAGAGACTAATCTATCGGTTTTTCCAAAACCGAACTCGGAAAAACTTCCTTTGCCCGGAAAGCACTGGCAATTCCACCAGGATAATTTTTTCCCTAATGTAGTCAAAAGCCTTAACTAACTGAGCTCATCTGACTGAATCCGTAAGTCCCATAGTTAGATCAAGGAAAAAGACTGTACTTGGATCATAGAGACCAACGCTTTTTTCCTCATTGAGAGGCACAGCCATTGATTCTTTTGCATAGAACAATTTTTGTTCGGAATTTACTTCATCTATCGAACTAAACAGAAATTGAGTCTCGATTTACGGATCCATCAGTCCAGCCTAACCCCATCCAGTCCCATGGGTTAGCCAACCGCCCAACCACTATAGTGATGGGATCCAATTAGGAATTTGGTTAGGTTTTGTATCGAGTACCAGGAAAAAGAGTTCCCAGGCCCCCTAGCCGGATATTCATGCAAACATAAAACTAGTCACACCACTTACACACACCCAATATGAAATTGCCTTTTTTCTCAGCAGCATTAGCTATCTTTAAAACAATCCTTTAATGAAACCATCGTGTCATTGATCACAATCCTCAAAATCTCTAGTTGAATCCTTATTTCCAATCATTCCTTCATCGGTGTACTTATGGCATCATTGGCAACTAGAACGCTCACCACATGTTCACTCAAGGGCCTTTTCGATAGTTCCTAGCTCATAGTAACCGTCAATATATTCACATAACAAAATGGAATCTCCGTGGAAGATCAGCAAGATCAACCAACAGATCTATATAAAAGAGTCATGGACTCATCCGTGTTGAGGACCAGCAAGGTCAATCAACCAGATCCACACCCGAATTCAGAAAACAACTCTTACTCCTTGTTCTAATATCTTCCCTGACGTACTTGTGGGTATCTTCGGTGACCCAAAGCCTGAGCACCGTATGGTCAGCACCCTCTAGGATCCTTTGCAGGTCACCTAGCGCTTCACTCATAGGCCGCTTCCTTGGTCCCTCATCCCCACTGTACCAGAAGCTCACCATTTTAATCAGACCGAGGCTGGTTAAGACCTCAATCGACCTTGCTACACGAGACATCCTCCATTGACTCTCCATCAGTAGCAGTTTTTGCAACTTTAACAGCAGCCACGACCTTATTCACAAGACGGACAAAATGCTACCCCAGCATTCTTGACATAAAATAGTCATTTAAAAATAGATTTCACATACAATTACAGTTCCAACAGTATTTCCATCTTTTCTCAATCACTCCACATCCTTACATATTAGTCCCCATCTTTTCTCATCTTACCACAATTTTACTTCATCGATCCCTATCACATCACATCATTCCCACATCAATTCACATCGAATCACATCATCCACACGTCAATCCACATCATCCACACATTAGTCCACATCATCCACATCAATCCACATCATCCATACATTCATTCACATCAATCCACATCAACCCACATCATCCATCCATCCTCATCAAACCACATCATCCATACATTCACATCAAACCACATTATTCATACCTTCATCTACATCAATCCACATTATTCATACCTTCATCTACATCAATCTACATTATTCATACATTCATCTACATGAGCATTTCCCATTTTTATCTAATCACATCTTTTTCTATTTCATCACTTATTTCTTCATTTATCCTCATTAGATCTCATCCACTTGCATCTACCCATACATCTCATCACTTCTCATACATTAACATATATTCAGTTTACATTGCATCTTATCACATCCACTTCACATCACATTTCATTCATTCACATCTCAATTCACATGCTAACACATTCATTCACGTTCCTTATCGTTCATTCACATCCCGATTCACATCCCTTATCATTCATTCACATCCTGATTCATGTGTTATCATATTCATTCACATCTTATATCATTCATTCACATCCCTTATCATTCATATCTATCCAATTTACATCACATCTCATCACCTCTATTCTCGTTTGTATCCATCACATTCAGATCCACATATATTCTTCCACATACATCCACATCTATACTTATCACATACACATACATCTTTCCTTTCACATACATCCTTCACATACATCCACATCCATACTTATCACATACACATACATCTTTCCTTTCACATACATCCACATCCATTCTTCACATGTATTCACATCCATCCTTCACATGCATATATCTACATCCATTCTTTCACATACATATATCTACATCCATTCTTCACATGTATTCACATTCATCCTTCACGTGCATACATCTACATCCATTCTTTCACATACATATATCTACATCCATTCTTTCACATACATACATCTCCATCCATTCTTCATTCATTTTCATCTATCTGATTCATTTCACATCATCATATCTATTTATAGAATACAAGAGAATTCTTATTTTTTATATAAGATTTCTTTACGCATCTATTTATGCATAAATTCCATTTTAAGGAGAATAACACTTTCGAAATAAAAAACAATCTTTTATGCATCTTCCTATGCATAAATTCATTTTAAATGAGAATGACACTTTTGAATTAAAAATCAATCTTTTATGCATCTTCCTATGCATAAAATCAAAATTGATGAAAATAACTCTTTGGAACTAAAAATAGATTTCTTTATGCATCATTCTATGCATAAAATAGATTTCTTTATGCATCATTCTATGCATAAAATCAAAATTGATGAAAATAACTCTTTTGAAATAAAAGTAGATTTCTTTATGCATCTTTCTATGCATAAAATCAAAATTGATGAGAATAACACTTTTGGATTAAAATAAATTCTTTATGCGTCTTTTCATTCATAAATGCAATTTAGTAGGAATTACACTTTTAGAATAAAAGAATTTCTCTTATGCATAAAATCCATTTATGATGAAAATCACACTTTTAATATAAAAAAACTTTTATGCATATGTTTAAATCATTTATGATGAAGAATTTCTTTTATGCATCCATTTATGCATAAAAATCATTTATGATGAAGATCACACTTTTAATATAAAAATTATCTTTTATGCATACAAATCATTTATGATAAAAAACACTCTTTTGATATAAAAGAATTTCTTTTATGCATCCATTTATGCATAAAAATCATTTATGATGAAAATCACACTTTTAATATAAAAGAATTTCTTTTATGCATCCATTTATGCATAAAAATCATTTATGATGAAAGTCACACTTTTAATATAAAAAATATCTTTTATGCATATGTTTATGCATACAAATCATTTATGATGAAAATCACTCTTTTAATATAAAAGAATTTCTTTTATGCATCCATTTATGCATAAAAATCATTTATGAAAATCACACTTTTAATATAAAAGAATTTCTTTTATGCATCCATTTATGCATAAAAATCATTTATGATAAAAATCACACTTTTAATATAAAAAATATCTTTTATGCATATGTTTATGCATACAAATCATTTATAATGAAAATCACTCTTTTAATATAAAAGAATTTCTTTTATGCATCCATTTATGCATAAAAATCATTTATGATAAAAATGACACTTTTATAATCAAAATAACAATTTCAATATGCTTCCTTCTATGCATAGAATTTAATTCTAAAGAAAGTAACATTTTTTTAATAATATATTTTTAGTATGCATTTTTCTATACCTAGGATGGAAAGAAATGAACTACAATGCCTCATATATATAGGCACACGATGAACGGATCTCTAAAAGAGTTCCTCCACCCAAAAATGTGTAAATAGGAAAAATTAGAAATGAATGCTATAAATCCCAAAAATGCCTAGAGGCTAAAGAGTGTGCCACTAGCATGACACCATCTAGAGATGACACCTATCCAACACCTCCTCTTCAGGTCCAGATGGGAGGACCAACGCCAACGCGCTGAAGAAGATAATCCAAGGTAGGTCGAGGAAGAGGCTTAGTAAACAAATCAACAACATTATCTTTGGTAGGACAATACTCAAGCTGAATGCGACCTTCAGAAATCCAATCATCACGAATAAAATGAAGATGAACATCAATGTGTTTGGATCGTCCTCGACTAACTGGATTTTTGGCTAAAGAAATAGCACTCTGTGAATCTAAGTAGATGAGTGTCGGAGTAGATGAACATCCAAGGTGATTCAAAATTTGCTGAAGCCAAAGTGCTTCAGAATTAGCATCAAGATATGATTTGTACTCTGCTTCCATCGATGAAGAAGAAGTAATTCGCTGCTTTTGACATTTCCAAGAAACAAGTCCTTTACCAAGCATAAAACAATAGCCTGACATGGAACGCCTAGTATTGATACACCCTGCCCAATCAAAATCTGAGTAACCAATAAGTGTATCTCCACCTGCATAAGAAATGCCATACTCAAGTGTTCCATGAAGATATCAAGAACCCTCAAAGCTGCCTGCCAATGAGATCGACGAGGCTGTGAAGAGAATTGGCTGAGAATACTCATAGCATAGGAGAGATCTGGCAGAGTGTTAACCAAATAAAGTAGAGAACCAATAAGTTGGCGATACTCTATAGAATCAACCTCAAGGGAATCATCATCTTTGGATAATTTTGAATTAGGATCCATGGGACAAGTGAGTGATGCACAATCATGCATGCCATATTTCTCAAGCAACCTTAAAGTATACTTCTTTTGACAAAGAAAGATGCCAGAAGCAAATTGCCACACTTCTAAACCAAGAAAATAGTGTATTTCAAGATCAGTCATGGCAAATGATGTTGTGAGTTGAGTTTGAACCCATTTGAGTAGGTCCAAATTAGAGCTAGTGAGTGTCAAATCATCCACATAAAGCACAAGAATGCAGATATCAACATCCACAATAAGCACATAAAGATTAGGATCTGCATGAGTCCTCTCAAAATGTAGAGAAAGGAGAAAACTGTCAATCTTCTGATACCAAGCTCGAGGAGCTTGCTTAAGACCATATAAAGCTTTCTGTAATAAATACACATCATGTTCATGACCCTGTGCAATAAAACCTTCAGGTTGTGCCACATAAACTTCCTCCTCTAAATCTCCATTCAAGAAGGCAGATTTAACATACATATTTGATATATAGGCCAGACATAGTGTGAAGCAAGAGCAAAAACAACACGAATAGTAGAATATCTGGCAGTAGGAGCAAAAGTTTCATCAAAGTCTTCACCTTCTTTTTAAGCATAACCTTTAGCAAAACAAGTCGTGCCTTGTACTTATCAAGAGTACCATCAGAATGAAACTTGACTTTGAAAATCCACTTAACACCAATGACCTTTTTATGTGAAGGTCCTAGAACTAACTGCCATGTGTTATTAGATTCAATAGAAGAAATCTTTGCTTGCATTGCTTCACACCAATGTGGTAAGGAAAGAGCTTCCTTAACCGTTTCAGGCTCAAACACATCACCAATATGAGACATCAAGGCAATATTTACTAAAGGGCGTGTACGTAAGACACGTGTAGTAGATTGTTGAGCATCTGAAAGTGATACACATGAATCCTGAAGTAGAGAGCAAGCCCATTTTGGAGGACCAGAAGTCCGTGTAGAATCCAATGAAGTAGTAGGTGTCGCAATCGAAATGGATGGAGGGGATGAAGTAGGAACTGATGGTGTAGATGAGGATGAGACTATAGGGAATGAGAGAGGCTCAAGCTCAAGAGATGGAAATGGATCTAAGAGAGATGTAGAAGGTGGTAACTCATCAAGACCAAAAACATGCTCATCAAAGATGGCATCACGTGAAAGAACAATATCCTCACAAGAAGGATCCCAAAAATGGAACCCTTTGGACCGAGAAGCATATCCTGTGAATATCATAGGTTTGGACTTAGCATCAAGAGTCCTCCTCTTAGAAGAAGGCACATACACATGAGCAACACAACCAAAGACATGAAAATGAGAAACAATAGGCTTGTGGCCTGTGAAAGCCTCCTCTGGAGTCATGTCGTCCACTGCTTTTGTAAGAGAGCGATTGAGAAGATAAACTAAAGTAGCTATAGCCTCACCCCAAAAGGAGGAAGGTAGCTTCGCATGATGTAAGAGGAAGCAAGCCATTTCCTTCAGCGTTCTATTCTTTCTTTCAACCACACCATTCTGCTGAGGAGTGTAGGGTATGGTGGTTTGTCATTGTATGCCTTTTGAAGCTAGAAAATCCTCAAATGCTGTAAATTCACCTCCATTATCAGTCCTAAGAAAAGATACCTTTTGACTTGCTTGATTCTCCATTTGGGCAAGCCAAACCTTGAAATGAGAAAGAGCATCAGACTTCTTAGGTAAGAAATAAACCCATGATTTGCGAGAGAAGTAATCCACAAGAAGCATATAATACTTGGATCCACCAAGCGATTGTACTTCCATAGGTCCTACAAGATCAGCATGAATAAGCTCAAGTACGCGTGTGGCCCTATGAGTAGCCTCCTCTGGAAAAGAAGCCCGATGTTGCTTTCCTTGAGCACAAGAAGAACAAATGTGATGGCGAGGTTTCGGAAGCTTTGGTAGACCTGTAACCATGTCATGTGAGACAAGATGTTGCAAAGTAGCAAGAGGAACATGGCCAAAGCGGAAATTCCATAGATCACTATCTTCATTAGAAACAAGTGCTTTAGGAGAAGCAAATAATTGATGAAGATGAGACTCATGTGGTGGCAACTGTGCTGTAAAAGAGCTTATATGATAAAGCCCAGCATTTTGATAGCCATGTGCTACACAAGAAAGTGACTGTCTATCAATGATTTCAATCACTTCATCATCAAAGTAAACCCCAAGACCTTTAGAAGTAGCCTTAGAGATAGAAAATAAGTTGGCAAACATCTTAGGCACATGCAAAACATCATGTAAGATAGCATATCCAAAAGAAACATCACCAATACCAATCACAGGGAGAGACGAAGCATCACCAATGTGTACTGATGAAGAGATAGACTCATGGTTTTCCAATAAGGAAGAACTATTCGTCATGCGAGAGGTAGCACCACTGTCGGCAATCCACTCATCTGCAGTATGCGTATCAAGATCTTTGATTACCACAAGTGATATGTCACATGAAGAAGTAGAAGACATAGCAACATATGTAACCTTGGCGTTACCGTCTTCCTTCTTATCTTTGTATTTGTCTTTGTTGTGAGAAGATATTGATGTAGAAGAACCCTTAGATTTGGATTCAAGTTTAGCTTTTACTTTCTTGGATGCCGCCTTCTTAGCAAAACAACGATCCTCCGTATGGCCACTACGACCACAGAAAGTGCACTCCTTGGAAGAATCCTTTGATTTGTCCTTGTCGCCTTTGGTTGAAGAATCTTTAGCATAGGATCGTCCTCGAATAACTGGATTTTTGGCTAAAGCAATAGCACTCTATGAATCTGAGTAGATGAGTGTCGGAGTAGATGAACATCCAAGGTGATACAGAATTTGCTGAAGCCAAAGTGCTTCAGAAGTGGCATCAAGATCAGCATGAATAAGCTCAAGTATGTGTGTGGCCCTATGAGTAGCCTCCTCTGGAAAAGAAGCTCGATGTTTCTTTCCTTGAGCACAAATGTAATGGCGAGGTTTCTGAAGCTTTGATAGACCTGTAACCATGTCATGTGAGACAAGATGTTGCATAGTAGCAAGAGGAACATGGCCAAAGCGGAAATGCCATTGATCACTATCTTCATTAGAAACAAGTGCTTTAGGAGAAGAAAATAATTGATGAAGATGAGACACATGTGGTGGCAACTATGCTGTAAAAGAGCTTATATGATAAAGCCCAGTATTTTGATACCATGTGCCACACAAGAAAGTGACTGTCTATCAATGATTTCAATCACTTCATCATCAAAGTAAACCCCAAGACCTTTAGAAGTAGCCTTAGAGATAGAAAATAAGTTGGCAGACATCTTAGGCACATGCAAAACATCATGCAAGATAGCATCTCCAAAAGAAACATCACCAATACCAATCACAAGGAGAGACGAAGCATCACCAATGTGTACTGATGATGAAGAGATAGACTTATGGTTTTTCAATAAGGAAGAACTATTCGTCATGTGAGAGATAGCACCACTATCGACAATCCACTCATCCGCAGTATGTGTATCAAGATCTTTGATTACCACAAGTGATGTGTCACATGAAGAAGTAGAAGACATAGCAACATATGCAATCTTGCCATTACCGTCTTCCTTCTTGTCTTTGTTTTTGTCATGAGAAGATGTTGATGTAGAAGAACCCTTAGATTTGGATTCAAGTGCAGCTTTTACCTTCTTGGATGCCACCTTCTTAGCAAAACAACGATCCTCCGTATGGCCACTACGACCACAGAAAGTGCACTCCTTGGAAGAATCCTTTGATTTGTCCTTGTCGCCTTTGGTTGAAGAATCTTTAGCATTGGAATTAGAGCCTTTGTGTTGTTGATCATTCCCCTTGCCTTTGCCCTTGCCTTGGCTTACAAAAGTCGAGTCCTTTTTGTTTTGCTTGCGAGCGAGTAAGGCACTTATCATGAAGAAGACCCATAGTCTCTTCAAAAGGAAGGGAAAGGAACTCGAAGAAAGATGTTATCTTTGAACGATTCAAAAGAAGAAGGCAATTTACCAAGTAGCTTGTGGACCGGATTGCTTACCAATGTACCAAACTCTTCAAGTTGACACTTGATTCGATTGAATTCTCCAAGCTTCTCCACTATGTTGTTGGATTCGGAGATAGAAAGCTTATCCAAATCTTCTTCCAACTTAGCCATCTTAACCGTTGAAAGTCTTCCATATTGCATTTGTATAGCATGCCATAATTGTTGAGCCGTACTCCTTGTAGAAAGAAATTGAGACAACCGACATGCCATGCACAAGTAAAGCTTTGGCCCGTGCATCTATATAGGTCTGATATTGAGAAGGCACCATATGAGGAGAAGTGATTATAGACCACACCCCGGCACTTTCCAAAAGAAGTTGCATAAACAAGGACCAAGTGTGGTAGTTGTTTGGGATAAGCTTTTTGTGAATCGGAAAGACTTGGAAGGCTCAAAGATTGAGTGAATGGGTTAAAGGGCTGATATGATTGAGTGGGGAGAGGAGTAATAGTGGAAGTAGTAGAAAGAGGAATCATAGTAGATGAAGTAGTAGAAAGAGGAATCATAGTAGCTGAAGTTGCCATAAAAGGCATAGATGATGTAGGGGGATAATCTCAAAGTTTGTTTCCAACTCCATGTCAAGGTTTGCTTCCACAGAAGTGCTCCCCGCAATGTTTCAAATTTGTGGTATTGATCCTGAGCGAGGTTTGCCATAATTGGCCATGACCAAGAAAACCCAACAACCATAGTTACAACAATCAGGACATGTCTCTTTTATAATACAAGCAATCCACGATCTAGTCACCAAGCACATACAATACAAGTAGTAGGAGTTCTATCTCCTCAAGTAATCCATTGTGGAATCTTCTTCTCATTATGGAGTTAAGTTATAGTTCCTCTCCTTTCAAATAAGGAATGAGGAATATAAAGAGAAAATTATAGGGACTACTTCCAACCTATGTGTTCCATAAGAGTAATCATATAATGTTTCGTTAGCCACTACAAGCTTATAGCCTAAAGCTAGGTAGGCATAGGACAAGCGTTAGAAATTGCATAACCTAACCCCATGGGTCATGATACGCCAAAACCAAAGATAGAGGGTTGTGTGCAACCATTCTCTTACGTTCCCACTCCCATATGAATATTAAGAATGGTGTTTGAAATGGGAAGAGGGGTTGCCATCTCACCTAGAGGCTTAGAGTTGGGCAAAACAAAGCTAATTTGCATCTCAAGGATGATGACCAAATTTTATGGAATTTAATACAAAATTTTGATCAATTTTACACAAAGCCATGGGAAAGATTGACGATCTCACCAAAATCTGCTCATTTGGACTTTACCTCGAAGGCAAAGTAAGTTAATTGGTTGGTGCATTAAAACCACGTGAAAAGGCCAAATATGGGGTCTTTAAACACACCTTTATTGTGTGATTCTCACCCTATGAAGCCAGTGTGGCCTCTCTCCACAGACTACATCTCATATGGAGATAATGTAGTCTTGCATGGTCTCACCTTTCTCTTGGTTGAGGTTGTAGACATGTGCCATTATGGGGCTCCATCACATCTTTGATGAGTCTTACATTATGAGGAAATAGACCTAGCACACAATCTACAAGAGTCATCCACCTAACATCCAAAGCCTCTACATCTAAGGGAGACCAACTAGCACCAAAAAGATTCCTAATCAAGAACATGAGCATAGATGAGTTGGTAGTAGACAATCTACTTAACTGATTATACTAATGGGGTAGGAAAAACCCATCCCAAGGATAAGCTCAAGGCCAATTCCTCAAACCAGCAAACACCCACAATCATTCCCACGAGCGATGAGATATGGTTTGTTGTGCAACTTTTTATCAAAACCATACAAGCATAGAGTATCCATTGCTAACGTGTGGATAGAAATAGTAGTGTTCTCATTACTAGCACCATGCAAACCATGATGATACTAAGATAGGGTAGACTCTAGCACTCTAGCACTCTAGCATTGTTGGTAGACTCTAGCACTCTGGCATTGTAGGTACTAAGACAGGGTGGACTCTGACACTCTAGAATTATTGGTACTAAGATAAGAATGGTGAACTCCGACACTTCAACACCATGATAAATATGCTCTACATGCCAACAAATCCCTTATAATAACCACTAGCCGCACACCAGCCACTCCTCAACCAAATATTCTCTACTAGCATATACGAAAACCCCTTACCGAGAGAGGTATGTATAGACTACAATAGTTGTCTTACCCATCTCCGACCTCCATCAGTTTCTCCAAGAACCACAATAGCACAACAGTACTATATGTCTCTACCTATAAAAACAAATAACCAAGAACAAGAGAGATATGCATCTTATGAATAGCAAGACCCATATAATCCCATATGAGTAGTATGATACCTATGGGTATCTAGAATAGGCTCTAGCTATAGACTATGCCTCCTTGTTTGAAGCCGGTGCAAGAAAAAAGTGAGAGACCTTAACAATATGGTGCATAGGTCATTGATGCAATGCTGGAGAGCTCACAAGTAAACTATTGCAACAAAATGATTGTGTATTGCTTAAAAAATGACTTATATACAAGTGACTAGTTTTCACATAGGCAGGCCAAACTTAGAAATGGTTCGGTTTCTATTAAGAAACTATGTACACTCATCAGTCCATAGACTTTCCCTATTTTACATCTTTCTTGTATGTCTTTGTATGCTTGCAAGAAACTCAAGCTCTCCACGTTCTCTTTATGATAACAAAGCACTAGTTCATGTGACATCTAAGGAGGCAAGAGAGG
Organism: Cibotium barometz; assembly: GCF_041138505.1. Lineage (NCBI taxonomy): Eukaryota > Viridiplantae > Streptophyta > Polypodiopsida > Cyatheales > Cibotiaceae > Cibotium > Cibotium barometz. Next base: position 13,274,941 of record NC_141057.1, on the reverse strand, counting down.
TAAAAACAAGGTAATCAAGAAAGCAGTACATGGGTAAGGTTCTAGAAGGGCCCACACCATATCATTATAAAGTGTTCACAAGGACCCTAGTGCTCTAAGCTCTTTGAATCCTCTGTACCAAATCCCAATGTTAATCCTTATAGAGGAATGTGTTTGCTAACCACTCCATTGGTTAACATGGTTTTGCTCAACCTATCATAAGGTGTTTTGCCATCTTACTCGTGCAAACAAGCACTTCACTTCTATAAGATGATGCTAGAGCCTATAAATCAGCCTTACCACATGAGCTATGTAAATCTCCAAATCCTAGAAAGTAGCTTCTTCCACAGTACAAACCCAAAAGAGTCTGACAAAATGATTAAATCCTACACTGCTAATCTGATGATGAATAGAGTTTTGGCTCTTTACCTACTCCTCAAAGGCCACTTGCCTTATCTACACCATTGATTGGAACTCTAAATCTAGAAACAACTATGGTTGGATGTGCAAGACCTACAGAAATCTCTCCATCTATTTTACCACCTCAACCAACTCAATCAACAATCACTCCTATGGTTTGAGGTGCAAGATCTACAGAGATGCCTCCACCTATTTTACTACCTCAACTAGCTCCACCAAGGATCTCTCCTATGCATCAAGTTGAAGAAAAAGAGGAGAATACTTCAAAGAATTTTGTGATTAATTAAAATTACAAGTCACCTATGGAAAGTCTAGATAACACACGTGAGTACTTTGTTAACCTCCACATTTTACAATAGTTTTGTGATTGATTAAAATTATGAGTCACCTATGGAAAGTCCAGACAACACACTTGAGTACTTTGTTAAACCTCCACATTTTACTATAGTTTTGTGACATGAGTACACATCTTTGATGAATATTATTGTTGAGAACTTTGATAGCCCAAGCTCATCTACATCTTTATCTATGGCAGTACATCATGAGCTTGAGAGGGGCTGTTGAGATTCAAGCTCGATGTCAGCGTGTGCCAACTGTGCTATGTGCTGGCATATTAGGTAGCAGCATGTGTGAGACATAAATGACCGCGTCCAGCTGGTCATAGTGTGTGGACATTAGCTAGGGTTAGCTGAGTGTGGACACAACACATAGTGTGTGTTGTGTATTATGGATTATGGCTTTATGCATTGTGTGAGAAGGGAGATGGCTTCCCTCTATGGTTAGGGTTTGCAATATCCATTAGGGTTTGCTCTTGTGTGTGTGTCTCCTCTCCCTCTACCTGTTTTTCAACATGGTGTCCTGTGAAGCTTGGAGCACACCGATTTCTATCAGATCTGAGAGCTTGGCCTACCAGGTAAGGTCTACCAAACACCCTTGAGTGGGTTGCAGGTGATTCAAGCACAAACAAAGCAAATTAGGGTTGCCCAAAGCAAAAGAAAATTCTGGTTTTTTGCAAGCTTTCCATTGGAGCTTAGAAGCGATGATGTATGGTGAAAATAGATGCAAATCTAACAAAGAAACATGTATCTGGCATTGGAAACTCATGTGCAAGCCCTACACTGAATTTGGAGCAAATATGATGCATTTAAGTGATTGAAATTTACTGGTTTTGACGGTCTCACAAAACAGAGAAAAAGAGTCACTTAGTGGATGAAATTAAACCTAGTTTTTTACAAAAATCATATATTTGATGGGTTGTACACATGCCTTGGTGTGTTAGGCAATCATATATACTCTCAATTGACACAAAAATCATCCCAAGTACCCTCAAGAGCAGGCGGCGCAGCTCATACAGAGAAAACAGAGTAATTTTTCACATATTTGCTAAGTGGAGGCCACAAATCAAGGGTAGTGTTTGATAAATTCCACAATTGAATTAGCAATTATGTGGCACATACACCTGAGAAGGAAGCTACATGATTGGCTGGAGCAATTATGCCTTATGGGGCTGGAAATGAGCTGATTAAACAGGCTGTCTACTGTGATTAGTGAAATAGAGTGTGATTAATCGACTAATTACTCTCTCATCTTAAACAATTGGTATGATTCCTTTAACATGGAGTTAGTGGAAATCATTGCTAAGCTAATGAATTCCTGGTCTCTCAATTTGGACAAGCATTGAAGAAATTAGAGCAATTCTACTACTGGTTTTACTGGTTTTTCTGTTTTTTCTCAAAACAAAGAAGGGGGTTTGACAAAATTGGTATGCACGCACCTTGCTTGGTGTTGATGGCAGTGCAAATCACTTGTTTGCCATTATCATCATGGCTAGTAGATACATCAAGCAGTAATGATGGCAGTGCAAATCACTTGTTTGCCATGAAACATGTGGTGGGACCTATGATGACAAATGTTGAAAGTGATGACACTTGGTATATGGACTTTGGAGCATCAAACCATATTGACTGAGATCTAAAGTCTTATCAATATAATTCATGTGACTTCTTGTTCAAGATCTTTTAAAAATGGATTTGACCTAGATTCCCTAATGGGGTCTTTGGGAACTCTTCCTCAATATCATGGTAATGAAGGTAAGAAAAACAATAGGCTAGAAAACCTTAAGATCTATTTAGTTTATCAAGGAAGCTACTCAAGACACTAGAAAGAGGTAAAGCAACCGAGGAATGTGGAGTTGTTTTACATACAATCTTGTCTACTCTAGTCATCACCATTCCCTTGGGACAAGTTTTACAAGGGAAGGATGTATGAGATTGGATAGAAGGTAAGCTAAAAGCTAAATATGGCAAGTTAGATGATGAATAATAATATTTTGAAACTAATAGTGACGAGATTATTCCAAAAGTTATAATTAAAAAGCTTGGAGAATGTGAATACTATGAAGGCAATGATATGAATGCAACCATCCCTATCTCTTACAAGGGATATAAAATTCTAGCCATTCTTGATGATGGCATGGGAGAAACTAAAGCTTGTTGGTCGAAGTATGGAATACCTACACTTGAACCCACATGAGTCTTTGTCAAAATTATTGTAGCAGACATTAAGGACAAAGAAAGAATAAGTGTCTATTTAATGTGTAAGGGTAAGATCTTGTATCTTGAACGTTGAATCTTTGCTGAAAATGAGCTTTTTATAAATGATGGCCTTAATGTGGATCTTAAAAATATTAGAACAGACAAAATTAAGGGTGAAGAAAGAGAAATAGCTCCAATTCTAGACTTGCCTTATTGTGAAAATTGAATCTAGCTATTGGCTACCTTGGGGATGTGATCCCAACACAAAATTAGGTCTTCACAATGTTCATGGAAAAGAGATTTCACTATACATGATAAGTGCATATTCTTTTGGAGATGTTCCATAGGATGAATCATCTAAAGGAAGTTATTATGATGATATTCTTTCTAACAAGATAAGAAAAGCAAAAAAAAGGAAGATACCATGAAAATTTAAGGTTCCAACTCTCCACCTTGATTTGGAGAGCGATAAACATTTCCTACAATATGTGGGGCAGTCGAGTCATTTAACAAGCTCATCAAAACTTTGGGTGAAGAGTGAAGCAGTACAGCTCCTTTTGTGGACCCTATTAGTGAAGTTAATAGCTCAAAATTGACAAACTTGAAAAATATTCCCTCTAGAAAATTGTCTAGATCAGCCCGCAAATAGAAGAACAAACTTCTAAAAGAGACTAAAAAAGAGATAAAAAAGAAAAGGTAGGAGGAAGAAGAACTAGAGGAGGATATGCCTTGAATACCCAAGAATTTTCAAAATTCCAACATAAGTGAGTGCAATGCCTTTGGTGAAAAGGCAAAAAGGACTAAGGACAAAAGTTTTAGGCTATCTTATGAAGGACCGGTGGTGGCTGAGGTTAAGTAAGTTGAACTTGTTGAGCCTGGTGAGAAGAACCTAAGCTAGTGTATATTTCCATAGACCTAACAGATAAAGAAGAAAAAGATCTCATTGATCTTCTCAAATAATTCAAGGATGTGCTTACATGGAAGTACACAGATGAACTTGCATGGAAGTACATAGATATGAAGGGAGTTCCACTTGAAGTTTGTAAACACATGATTCCCATCATGGACAATGCACGACCTATATAAGACAAAGAGCCCATCTTATGAAATCCAATTATGGAAAACTTGTGCGTGAAGAGATTGACAAACTGATCAAGGAAAATTTTATTTACAAGATTGAACACACGGAATGGGTATCCCCCATTATGGTTGTACATTAAAAAAAGAACAAAAAATTCAGAGTGTACAACCATAATGGGGGTCTCCCATTGCGGTTGTACCCTTTAAAAAATGAAAAACTCAGAGTGTGTGGAGACCTCAAGAAAGTTGCCATATATCGAACATGGTGTTCTAGAAAGAGTTGCATAGGAAAAGAAGCTTACAACTTCTTGAATAGCTTCTCTAGAAAAAGGACCATTACCCATTGCCATATATATAACATGGTGTTCTAGAAAGAGTTACATAGGAAAAGAGGCTTACCGCTTCTTGAATAGCTTCTCTAGCTATAATCAAGTTTAGATTGACCGTATAGACCAACACAAAACAACTTTTATTACTATATGGGGCACCTTTGCATACAAAGTTAGGCCTTTTGGTATGACCAACACCTAGCAACCTTCAAATTCTAATGTGTATAGCCTTTAGATAATTTCTTGATATTTTTATGGATGACCTAGCTATGGCATCTCTTTGGAAAGAGCATTTGAGTTTTCTGAGAAAGGTATTTCTTAGATGCAGGGTCTATAGGATCTCTTTGAATCCTGAAAAATATTTGTTCATGGTGAATCATGGTATAATCGTAGGTCACATTGTGTCAAATAATGGTATTTCAATAGATGACCATAAAATCTAAGTAATTTTGAAATTACCACCTTCAACTAATGCTAAAGGAGTATATAGATTTATGGGACATGTCAGTTCCTATAGGAGTTACCATAAATTCAAAGTATTTTGGAATTACCACCTTCAACTAATGCTAAAGGAGTATATAGATTTATGGGACATGTCAGTTACTCTAGGAGACTCATTTTTATGGTAAAGCATGGTATAATCCTAGGTCACATTGTGTCAAAGAATGGTATTTCAGTAGATTTATGGGACATGTCAATTACTATAGGAGATTCATTTTTATGGTGAAGCATGGTATAATCCTAGGTCACATTGTGTCAAAAAATGGTATTTCAATAAATGACCATAAAATCAAAGTAATTCTGGAATTACCACCTTCAACTAATTCTAAAGGAGTACATAGATTTATAGGACATTTGAGTTATAGGAGATACTGATAATATTGTACATCCTGACTTTTGATTGTCTTTGTTTGGATCGATAATACTGCTCATTCTCTATACCAACTTTTTATTGTATTTTTTTGAATACAAAGAATCTTACGAAAAACTCAAGAGAACACTTGTGTTACTCCAATTCTCTGATGTATCAACATTTTCTATAGGGTGTATACTAGCACAACCTTGTGATCACAATATGGATTTTCTTATCACTTTTACTAGTGGAAAACTCAGTGATGCTAAGCAAAATTATGATTATGCAACAAAATTGAGAGGGAAGGGCTAAGAATGGTGTATGCAATGAAAAATCTAAGACACTACTTGTTGACAAACAAATTTATGTTCTTTGTTGATCACCAAGCTCTTCTTTACCTTGTTAACAAACCTTGTACAACTGGACGCATCACCATGGGTGGCTCCTTATCCTCATGGAATTTGATTTCATTATTATAGTTCAAAAAGGAGTTATGTGCATGTAGACCACTTGTCAAGTATTACAAATGTGAACCTTGAGTGGGAGTAGATAATGACCTTCACAATGCTCCTCTTTTTTAAGTTGACTTGATTCTTGAATGGAGCTTGGATATTGTACACTTTTTGACTACTGGTCTACCCCCACCCCACTGATCTAGATATGCCACCAAAAACTCATGTAATTTTTTACATGAGCCACCAAACACTTATATTAAACAATTATAATGTATTACTCTATGTGAACGATTGCCACTTATATATGAAAGGCGTGCCATGGGATAGCTTAAATTAAGGGTACCACAATGAGTATAAGGTCTACACTAGTGTAAGCAGTCTTGAAGGCATAGGACCTAATTTTTGTTCTCTCGATTAAGCTCCTTTAGCCCTTGATTGAGCTCATTTGGCTCTCAAGGGTGGTGTACCATGGCATTGTAGTGTGCCTACACCTTTCCCATTGGTAGGGACACACAAAGGCTAACGGCCATGAACTTTTAGAGAGATTAACTTAGCTTGAGCAATTAGATGAAACAAGGCTACGAGCACCTTATGGGCTTTATGTTGAGAAGCTTTGTAGAAAGAAATGGTTTGAAACCACTTGGTCAAATAGGAATTCAATGAGGGGGACCTAGTACTCATGTACACGATCAATAAATACAAAGAAAAGTTGAAATTCATGGGCTTAGGACCCTTTAAATTTTCATAGTTCACACGTTGTGGCACAACAAGACTTGAAACCTTGTGTAAGATCCCTGACCCCACTGCGCAACGAATTTGGGGGTGCTGGCAGTGGAAGTAGCTTCTTGCATAGGGCAGGGTCCCACACTCGGGGCCTCGCCCACGGATATCCAGACAAGAGACTAATCCATCGGTTCTTCCAAAACCAAACTCAAAAAAACTTCCCTTGCCCGGAAAGCACGGGCGATTCCTCCAGGATAACTTTTCTCTAGCGTAGTCAAAAGCCTGAACTGAACTGATCTGACCAAACCCATAAGTCCCATAATCAGATCAGGGAAAAGATTGTACTTGGATCATAGAGACCAATGCTTTTTTTCTCATTGAGATTTATAGCCGCCGTTGATTCTTTTCCAAAGAATAATTTTTATCCAAGATTTACCTCATCTATCGTACTATATAGAAATTGAGTTTCGATTTATGGATCCATCAGTCTAGCCATCCATCAGTCCCATGGGTTACCACTGTAGTGATGGGATCCAATTAGGAATTTGGTTAGGTTTTATCCCGGGTACCAGGGAAAAGAGTTCCCAAGGCTCCTAGCCGGTTATTCATGCAACATAAAACTAGTCACACCACTTACACACCCAATATGAACTTGCCTTTTTCATAGATTCAACAATCTTTAAAATAATCATTTAATGAAACCATAGTGTTACTGATCATAATCCTCTAATTATCCAGTTGAGTCCTAATTTCCAATTCCTTCCTTCATCGGTGTACCTATCATTGGCAACCAGAATGCTCACCACCTATTCACTCAAGGGTCTTTTCAATAGTTCTTAGCTCATAGTACCCGATAATATAATCACATAAAAATATCGAGATGGAATCTCTGTTGAAGATCAGCAAAATCAACCAACAGATCCATATAAAAGAGCCATGGACTCATCTATTGAGGACCAGCAAGGTTAATCAACCAGATCCATGCCCGAATTGAGAAAGCAACTCTTACTCCTTGTTCCAATATCTTCCCCAACGTACTCGTGGGTATCTTCGGCGAGCCCGAGCACCGTATGGTAAGCACCCTCTAGGCTCCTTCGCAGGTCACCTAGCGCTTCACTCATAGGCCACTTCCTTGGTCCCTCATCCATTGTACCGGAAGCTCACCACTAAATCAAACCGAGGCTGGTCAAGACCTCGGCCGACCTTGCTACGCGAGACGTCCTCCGATGACTCTCCGTCAGCAATTGCAACTTTAACAGCCACCACGAACTCATTCACAAGACGGTCAAAATGCTTCCCCAACATTCTTAACATAAAACAATTATTTAAAAAATAGATTTCACAAACAAATACAATTCCAACAATATTTCTATCTTTTCTCATTACTCCGTATCCTTTCACAAACAAATACAATTCCAACAATATTTCTATCTTTTCTCATTACTCCGCATCCTTTCACATTAGACCCCATCTTTTTTTCATCTTACCTTGCTACGCGAGACGTCCTCCAATGACTCTCCGTCAGTAGTTACAACTTTAATAGATAGGTCTCCACCACAAACTCATTCACAAGACGGTCAAAATGCTTCCCCGGTATTCTTGACATAAAACAATCATTTAAAAAGCAGATTTCACAAACAAATACAGTTCCAACAATATTTCTATCTTTTCTCATTACTCTGCATCCTTTCACATTAGACCCCATCTTTTTTTCATCTTACCACAATTTTATTTTCATAATCGATCCCTATCACATCACATCATTCCTACATCAACTCACATCCAATCGCATCATCCACACATCAATCCACATCATCCATACATCCATCCACATCAATCCACACGTCAATCCACATCATCCATACATCCATCCACATCAATCCACACGTCAATCCACATCATCCATACATCCATCCACATCAATCCACATCATCCATACATCCATCCACATGTCAATCCACATCATTCAAACATCCATCCACATCAATCCACATTATCCACACATCAATCCACCTCATCCATACATCCATCCACATCATTCACTCATCATACACACACCAATCCACATCATCCACATCAATCCACATTATCCACACATCCATCCATATCTTCCATACATCCATCCACATCAATCCACACGTCAATCCACATCATTCAAACATCCATGCACATCAATCCACCTCATTTCATAAGCATTCCCATTCTCATCTAATCACATCTTTTTCTATCTCATCACTTATTTCCTCATTTTTCCTCATCAGATCTCACCCACTTATATCTACCCATATATCTCATCACTTCACATACATTAACATCTATCCAGTTTACATCGCATCTTATCACATTCATTTCACATCACATCTCATTCATTCACATCTTGATTCACATGCTAACACGTTCATTCATGTCCCTTATCATTCATTCACATTTCGGTTCAAATCACATCACATCTATTCACATCCCTTATCATTCATTCACATCCGGATTCACATCACATCACATCCATTCACATCCCTTATCATTCATTCACATCCTACATCATTCATTCACATCCCTTATCATTCACATCTATCCAATTTACTTCACATCTCATCGCTTCAATTCTCGTTCATATCCATCACATTTACATCCACATATATTCTCCCACATACATCCACATCCATACTTATCACATTCACATTCATATCTATCCTTTCACATACATCCACATCCGTACTTATCACATACACATCCACATATATCCTTTCACATACATCCACATCCATATTTATCACCTACACATCCACATCTATCCTTTCACATACATCCACATCCATTTTTATCACATACACATCCACATCTATCCTTTCACATACATCCACATCCATATTTTTCACATACACATCCCATCTATCCTTTCACATACACTCATCCACATCCATTCTTTAACATACATCCACTTCTATTCTTCACATACATCCACATCCATATTTATCACATACACATCCATATCTATCCTTTCACATACATCCACATCCATATTTATCACATACACATCCACATCTATCCTTTCACATACACTCATCCACATCTATCCTTTCACATACACTCATCCACATCCATTCTTTAACATACATCCAATTCTATTCTTCACATACATCCGCATCCATACTTATCACATACACATCCACATCTATCCTTTCACATATATCCACATCCATTCATCCATTCATTCCCATCTATCTGATTCGCATCCCATCTCATCACATCTATTTACCTCTCATTCTCATTACTTCAATTTTCATCACATCTATCCTCTATTCATTCTCATCTATCCGATTCACATCCCATCTCATCACATCCATTCTTAGAATGCAAGAAAATCCTTATTTTTTTTATATAAAGATTCTTTACACATCTATTTATGCATAATTTTAATTTTAAGGAGAAGAACACTTTCGAAATAAAAATAAATCTTTTATGCATCTTTCTATGCATAGATTCAATTTTAATGAGAATAACTCTTTTAAAATAAAAATAAATTTCTTTATGCACCTTTCTATGCATAAAATCAAAATTGATGAGAATAACTCTTTTGAAATAAAAACAAATTTCTTTATGCATCTTTCTATGCATAAAATGAAAATTGATGAAAATAACTGTTTTGAAATAAAAATAATTTCTTTATGCATCATTCTATGCATAAAATGAAAATTGATGAGAATAACTCTTTTGAAATAAAAATAAATTCTTTATGCACCTTTCTATGCAAAAAATCAAAATTGATGAGAATAACTCTTTTGAAATAAAAATAAATTTCTTTATGCACCTTTCTATGCATAAAATCAAAATTGATGAGAATAACTCTTTTGAAATAAAAATAAATTTTTTATGCATCTTTCTATGCATAAAATGAAAATTGATGAGAATAACTCTTTTGAAATAAAAATAATTTCTTTATGCATCATTCTATGCATAAAATCAAAATTGATGAGAATAACTCTTTTGAAATAAAAATAAATTTATTTATGCATCTTTCTATGCATAAAATGAAAATTGATGAAAATAAATCTTTTGAAATAAAAATAAATTTCGTTATGCACCTTTCTATGCATAAAATCAAAATTATACTTTTAGAATACACAATTGGTGGGGATTACTCTTGTTGGATGATAAAAGATAAAACTTATTTCACCAATTTTTAGAAAATTTTGCCATAACCTCCTTTGTATGGCTGACCATTTTTTAATTTTTCCTAACTTAAAATTACTTAAAAATTATCCTATAATTCCAATATGATAGGAAATTCGCTTTTCCCATCCAATCATGGAATTCCAAATGTAATGGAAATTCCTCTTTTAACATTTAATTATTTCTCATAGATAAATAAATTTATCTAAAATTTCATTAATTATGCATAAACCTAAAAATCAATATTTCTATGATTACAATGAGAATCAATCAATTTATCTAGGATGATAATTCCTAGAATATGGTAGGAAGTCCTCTTTTCATACTTTGAATGAAAATGTTTTATGTGTAATTTTTACAGAAATGTGTGGGTAATGTGGATTGACGTGTGGATTAATGTGGATGGATGAGTGGATAATGTGGATTTATGTGGATGATGTGGATGGATGTATGGATGATATGGATTGATGTGTGGGTAATGTTGATTGACGTGAATGGATGTATGGATGATGTAAATTGATGTGTGGATAATGTGGATTGATGTGGATGGATGTATACATGATGTGGATTGACGTGTGGATTGATGTGGATGGATGTATGGAAGATGTGGATGGATGTGTAGATAATGTGGATTGATGTGGATGGATGTATGGATGGAGTGGATTGGTGTGGATGATGTGGATGTATGGATGATGTGGATTGATGTGTGGATGATGTGGATGTATGGATGATGTGGATTGATGTGTGGATGATGCGATTGGATTTGATTTGATGTGGGAACGATATGATGTGATAGGGATCGATGAAGAAAAAAAAGTATGGGAAGATGAGAAAAGATGGGGAATAATGTGAAAGGATGTGGAGTGATGAGAAAAAATGAAAATATTGTTGGAACTATATTTGTATGTGAAATCTGTTTTTAAATGACTGTTTTATGTCAAGAATGTTGGGGAAGCATTTTGACCGTCTTGTGAATGAGGTCATGGGTGGAGACCTATCTGTTAAAGTTACAACTGCTGAACGGAGAGTGAACGGAGGACGTCTCGTGTAACAAGGTCGACCGAGGTCTTTGACGAGCCTTGGTTTGATTTAAACAGTGAGCTTCCGGTACAGTGGATGAGGGACCAAGGAAGCGGCCTATGAGTGAAGCGCTAGGTGACCTGTGAAGGATCCTAGAGGGTGCTGACCGTACGGTGCTCGGGCTCTGGGTCACCTAAGATACCCACACGTACGTCGGGCAAGATATTAGAACAAGGAGTAAGAGTTGTTTTCTGAATTCAGGCATGGATCTGGTTGGTTGACCTTACTGGTCCTCAGCGGATGAGTCCATGGCTCTTTTATATGGATCGGTTGGTTGATCTTGCTGATCTTCAACGGAGATTCCATTTTGATATGTGAATATATTGTCGGTTACTATGAGCTAGGAACTATCGAAAAGGCCCCTGAGTGAACAGGTGGTGAGCGTTCTGGTTGCCAATGATGCCATAGATATACCGATGAAGGAATGATTGGAAATAAGGATTCAACCGGAGATTTTGAGGATTTTGATCAGTGACATAATGGTTTCATTAAATGATTGTTTTAAAGATAGCTGATGCTGAGAAAAAGACAATTTCATATTGGGTGTGTAAGTGATATACTAGTTTTACGTTTGCATGAATATCCGGCTAGGGAGCCTATGAACTCTTTTCTCTGCTACCTGGGACAAAACCTAATGAAATTCTTAATTGCATCCCATCACTATAGTGTTGGGCGGTTGGCTAACCCACGGGACTAGGCTGGACTGATGGATCCTTCAATTGAGACTCAATTCTGTTATGGTACAATAGATGAAGTAAATCTTGGACAAAAATTGTTCTATGGAAAAGAATCAACGGCTGTGCAATGAGAAAAAAAGCGTTGGTCTCTATGATCCAAGTGCAATCTTTTCCCTAATCTGACTTGGGACTTACGCGTTTGGTCAGATCAGTTTAGTTAGTTAAGGCTTTTGACTACGTTAGAGAAAAGTTATCCAAGAGGAATCGCTCGTGCTTTCGGGGCAAGGGAAGCTTTTTCGGGATCGGTTTTGGAAGAATCGATGGATTAGTCTCTTGTCCGGATATCCGTGGGTGAGGCCCCGAGTGTGAGACCCAACCCCGCACAAGAAGTACTACTTCCGCTTTGTTAGAACCCCTGAATTCGTTGCGCGGTGGGGATAGGGACCTCACAGCTAGTATCAGAGCAAATTGGCTAATGAGGATCAACCGAGAAGCCAAAAATGTCAAAAATTTATGAAGAAGCAGTAAAAGGTTATAATTGTGTGAAAAAAATTCATACGAATTGATATTCAAACTGAAATTTGTAAATTGGTAATTGGGTCTTCAAATGGAAGTACCACAATTGTATGGAATCCCTAACTTGCTTGAGGCCTAGACGTGATGGTATTTACCTTATAGTTCCAAGGACCGTGATGACTACACTTATATACTGAGGGTATAACTGCAGCTCTTTACTGGTAGTATATACGAGTAAATCTAAGACTTGAAATTGTAAGCATTAATACTATCCAAATGATGAATTCGAATGTGGTTGATATGATTTTAAATTCTCGTTGAGAACTGATGAGTTGATTTGGATTCTGATTGAAAAATGAAGATTCTTGAATTTTGGTTGAAATGTAATAAACTAAGCAAAACCACAATGAGGATGAATAGGACGAGTCCCTGTGATGATGTTCGTAGCTGGAATGACGTCAATGACTTCAGCAAATCACTATGAGATTAGTGGATTGTGTTGGGGCAGATTGCTGCTGTTTTAACACTTGACCCAATGGATCAAGTTAAGGGATGTCAAATTAAAAATCTGTATAATTGAAAATTTCCATGAAGGACTATTCAGATAGAAAATTCGGTCTAATGGACCATTATTGTGATAAGGATTTGAATGATACGATCTGAGTGAATTATTATCTGATGATGAGTTTTACATAAGGGATCTTTTTCCCAGGATTCTGTTGGATTCACCAGACTAAAAGGAACCCGAGAATAAGTTGGATCTTAAGGAAAAGAATTCTCCTTTAATTTTGCGATATGAGGACATCTCACGTTTTTTAAGTGGGGTAGGATGTAAGATTCCTTCCTCTGGCTTTTGAGGTGTGCAAGTGTAAAAACCTCCCCTTCTGATCTTATAATTATTCCCCTCTCTGAAATAAAAGAAAGATATTGTTTACCCTGTTTTGGCCTAGAGAGAGAAAATATCTAGAGAGAGATAATTCAAAATTGAGATATTTTTGGATATAAAAATCCTCCTAGTGTCTAAAATGGTTTCCCTTGAAACAGATATTCAAAAAGAAATTTCCAATGTGCAATTGGAATAAATTGAAATCAGGTAAAAAGGACCTTAGCCTAAGGGTCCAGATTTTTTGAAATTTTTGAATTAAGATTCCTATGGACCAATTAGATTAATCCAAATGTAGGGAGGAGATAAATTGAAGAATAACAGGAAATCCCCCCAAAAATGAGTAAATACTCACATAAGATGAAGAGTTGACTAAGGACAAGGTTATTAGTTAAAAAAGAAGAGATATTTAGAAGAAATGATGCATTTTTGACACCTCAGTGTGGGGGAATTCCCCTCATGAAGGAGGTGCCTATTTCACATGTGTGGTTGAGTTTCAAACTCACAAATAATGAGATATTTTCACCTCTCCTCTCTCCTGCTTCAACTAGATCCAAAAAGTAAGCTAAACTGACCTAAAAATGGTTAAAAATTGACCAAACTGATCTAGAAAATTCTAGAATCAGTTTGCTTGGTTAGAGGCTCACTTTTTCCTATGAATGAAGCCTCCCCCTTTGTAAATGGTTAATAGTGTTTCATGCATTGTTACTCTGCTCCTCCCTAGAGCCAAAAACAGTGAATTTATTGATAATTCATTAGTTTTTGACCATTTCCTCTTCAAAAGAATTGGTGCCACTCTTGTTGCAAACAAGAGTAGATCCCTCAAACAAGAGTAGATCCCTCAAACCATCAAGCCAAAGGAAAGCTCACAAAAATTCATGTAAGTTAGAAATCCTACTTTTTCTTTATTCCATTTAATGGTTTTCTAATTTTTATTTTCTTTAAAATGAAAAATGATGCTATGCCTTGTTGGAAAGGCTTTCCCCCTCTCTTCATTCTTGAATTCAGCCTTTCTTTATCCTAGATGTGTAATCAAATTTTTAGAATTAAACTTTTCATATTGTTTCTCTTTAAAAAGTGGAATTTGATTAGTTTAGAATGCTTTAAACCATTTGGGATAATTTCTAAGTAACTTGAGAATGAAAAAAAAAATAAAAAATGGTCAGCCATACAAAGGAGGTTATGGCGAAATTGTCTTAAATTTTGTGAAAAAAGTTTTATCTTTTATTTTTCAAAAAGAGTAATCCCCACTACTTGTGTATTCTAAAAGTGTTATTTTTATTCTTTGCATAGAAAAATGCATATTAGAAATATTTTTATAATAAAAGTGTTATTTTCATTAGAATTAATTTCTATGCATAGAAAGATGCATATTGGGAATATTTTGATTATAAAAGTGTTACTTTCATCAAAATTAATTTTTATGCATAAATAGATACATAAAAGAATTTTTTTAATTATAAAAGTGTTACTTTCATTAAAATTGAATTTATGCATAAAAGATTTTTTAATAAAAGCATTACTTTCATCAAATTTTGATTTTATGCATAGAAAGATGCATAAAAAGTTATTTTTATTTCAAAAGAGTTATTCTCATTAATTTTGATTTTATGCATAGAAAGATGCATAAAGAAATTTATTTTTATTTTAAAAGATTTATTCTCATCAATTTTGATTTTATGCATAGGAAGATGCATAAAGAAATTTATTTTTATTTCAAAAGAGTTATTCTCATCAATTTTGATTTTATGCATAAAAAGATGCATAAAGAAATTTATTTTTATTTCAAAAGAGTTATTCTCATTAAAATTGAATTTATGCATAGAAAGATGCATAAAAGATTTATTTTTATTTCGAAAGTGTTATTCTCCTTAAAAATTGAATTTATGCATAAACCGATTTTTATAAAAGTGTTATTTCCCACTGAAGTTGTTCTTATGCATAAATAGATGCGTAAAGAATCTTTATATCAAAAATAAGAAATCTCTTACATTCTATAAATAGATGTGATAAGATGTGATATGAATCAGATAGACGAGAGTGAATAGAGGATGGATGTGATGAGAATAGAGGATGGATGTGATGAGAATAGAGGATAGATGTGATGAGAATAGAAGTGATGAGAATGAGAGATAAATAGATGTGATGAGATGGGATGCAAATCAGATAGATGGGAAGGAATGGATGGATGGATGTGATGAGAATGAGAAGTAAATAGATGTGATGAGATGGGATGGGAATCAGATAGATGGGAATGAATGGATGGATGGATGTGATGAGAATAGAACTGATGAGAATGAGAGGTAAATAGATGTGATATGAAGCAGATAGATGAGAATGAATAAAGGATGGATGTGATGAGAATAGAAGTGATGAGAATGAGAAGTAAATAGATGTGATTAGATGGGATGGGAATCAGATAGATGGGAATGAATGGATGGATGGATGTGATGAGAATAGAACTGATGAGAATGAGAGGTAAATAGATGTGATATGAAGCAGATAGATGAGAATGAATAGAGGATGGATGTGATGAGAATGAGAGGTAAATAGATGTGATGATATGTGATGCGAATCAGATAGATGGGAATGAATGGATGGATGGACGCGATGAGAATAGGAGTGACAAGAATGTGAGGTGAATAGATGTGATGAGATGTAATGCGATTCAGATAGATGGGAAAGAATGGATGGATGGATGTGATGAGAATAGAAGTGATGAGAATGAAAGGTAAATAGAGGTGATGATATGTGATGCGAATCAGATAAATGTGAATGAATAGATGAGATGTGATGTCATGTGAATCAGGATGTAAATGAATGATATAGGATGTGAATGAATGTGATAACATGTGAATCGGGATGTGAATGAACGATAAGGGATATGAATGACTGTGTTAGATGTGAATCGGGATGTGAATGAATGAGATGTGATGTGAAATGCATGTGATAAGATGCGATGTAAACTGGATAGATGTTTATGTATGTGAAGTGATGAGATGTATGGGTAGATGCAAGTAGATGTGATCTGATGAGGATAAATGAGGAAACAAGTGATGAGTTAGAAAAAGATGTGATTAGATGAGAATGGGAATACTTATGAAATGAATGTGGATTGATGTGTGGGTAATGTGGATTGATGTGGATTGATGTGTGGGTAATGTGGATTGATGTGGATGGATGAGTGGATAATGTGGATTGATGTGGATGGATGAATGGATGATATGGATTGATGTGTGGGTAATGTGGATTGACGTGAATGAATGTGGATTGATTTGTGGGTAATGTGGATTGATGTGGATGGATGAGTGGATAATGTGGATTGATGTGGATGAATGTATGTATGATATGGATTGATGTGCGGGTAATGTGGATTGATGTGAATGGATGTATGGATGATGTGGATTGATGTGTGGGTAATGTGGATTGACGTGTGGATTGATGTGGATGAATGAGTGGATAATGTAGATTGATGTGGATGGATGTGGATAATGTGGATAGATGTATGGATGATATGGATTGATATGTGGGTAATGTTGATTGATGTGAATGGATGTATGGATGATGTGGATTGATGTGTGGATAATGTGGATTGATGTGGATGGATATATGGATGATGTGGATTGATGTGGATGGATGTATGGAAGATGTGGATGGATGTGTGGATAATGTGGATTGATGTGGACGGATGTATGGATGATGTGGATTGGTGTGCATGATGTGGATGGATGTATGGATAATTTGGATTGATGTGTGGATGATGCGATTGGATGTGATTTAATGTGGGAATGATATGATGTGATAGGGATCGATGAAGAAAAAAAATTGTGGGAGATGAGAAAAGATGGGGACTAATGTGAAAGGATGTGGAGTGATGAGAAAAAATAGAAATATTTTTGGAACTATATTTGTATGTGAAATCTGTTTTTAAATGATTGTTTTATGTCAAGAATGCTGGGGAAGCATTTTGACCGTCTTGTGAATGAGATCGTGGAGACCTATCTGTTAAAGTTGCAATTGCTAACGGAGAGTCAACGGAGGACGTCTCGCGTAGCAAGGTCGATCGAGGTCTTGAAGAGCCTCGGCTTGATTTAAATGGTGAGCTTCTGGTACAGTGGATGAGGGACCAAGGAAGCGGCCTATGAGTGAAGCGCTAGGTGACCTGCGAAGGATCCTAGAGAGTGTTGACCATACGGTGCTTGGGCTCTGGGTCACTGAAGATACCCACACGTACGTCGGGGAAGGTATTGGAACAAGGAGTAAGAGTTGTTCTCTGAATTCAGGCATGGATCTGGTTGGTTGACCTTGCTGGTCCTCAACAGATGAGTCCATGGCTCTTTTATATGGATCCGTTGGTTGATCTTGCTGATCTTCAACGGAGATTCCATTTTGATATGTGAATATATTACCGGTTACTATAAGCTAGGAACTATCGAAAAGGCCCCTGAGTGAATGTTCTGGTTGCCAATGATGCCATGGGTATACCGATGAAGGAATGATTGGAAATAAGGATTCAACCGGAGATTTTGAGGATTGTGATCAGTGACACAATGGTTTCATTAAATTATTGTTTTAAAGATAGCTGATGCTGAGAAAAAGGCAATTTCATATTGGGTGTGTAAGTGGTGTGACAAGTTTTAAGTTTGCATGAATATCCGGCTAGGGGGCCTGGGAAATCTTTTCCCTGGTACCCGGGACAAAACCTAACGAAATTCTTAATTGGATCCCATCACTACAGTGGTTGGCCAACCCACGGGACTAGATGGGGTTAGGCAAGACTGATGGGGTTAGGCTGGACTGATGGATCCTTAAATTGAGACTCAGTTCTGTTATGGTACGATAGATGAAGTAGATCTTGGACAAAAATTGTTCTATGGAAAAGAATCCACGGCTGTGCCTCTCAATGAGGAAAAAAGCGTTGGTCTCTATGATCCAAGTGCAATCTTTTCCCTGATCTGACTTGGGACTCACGGGTTTGGTCAGATCAGTTTAGTTAGTTAAGGCTTTTGACTACATTAGAGAAAAGTTATCCTGGAGGAATCACTCGTGCTTTCCGGACAAGGGAAGTTTTTTCGGGATCGGTTTTGGAAGAACCGATGGATTAGTCTCTTGTCCGGATATCCGTGGGCCAGGCACCGAGTGTGAGACCCAACCCCACGTAAGAAGTGCTACTTCCGCTGCTAGAACCCCTGAATTCGTTGCGCGGTGGGGATAGGGACCTCACAGTTGGTATCAGAGCGAATTGGCTAATGAGGATCAACCGAGAAGTCAAAATGTCAAAATTTATAAAGAAGCAATAAAAGGTTGTAATTGTGTGAAACAAATTCATACGAATTGATATTCAAACTGAAATTTGTAAATTGGTAATTAGGTCTTCAGATGAAAGTACCGCAATTGTATGGAATCCCTGACTTGCTTGAGGCCTAGACATGATGGTATTTACCTTATAGTTCCAAGGACCGTGATGACTACCCGTATATACCGAGGGTATAACTGCAGCTCTTTACTGGCAGTATATACGAGTAAACCTAAGACTTGAAATTATAAGCATTAATACTATCGAGATGATGAATTCGAATGTGGTTGATATGATTTTAAATTCTGGTTGAGAACTGATGAGTTAATTTGGATTATGATTGAAAAATGAAGATTCCTGAATTTTGGTTGAAATGTAATAAACTAAGCAAAACCACAATGAGGATGAATGGGACGAGTCCCTATGATGATGTTCGTAGCTGGAATGACGTTAATGACCAGCAAATCACTATGAGATCAGTGGATTGTGTTGGCAGATTGCTGCTGTTTGAACACTTGACCCAGTGGATCAAGTTAAGGGATGTCGAATTAAAAATCTGTATAATTGAAAATTTCCATGAAGGACTGTTCAGATAGAAAATTCGGTCTAATGGACCATTATTGTGATAAGGATTTGAATGATACGATCTGAGTGAATTATTATCTGATGATGAGTTTTATATAAGGGATCTTTATCCCAGGATTCTGTTGGGTTCACCAGACTATAAGGAACCCCAGAATCAGTTGGATCTTAAGGAAAAGAATTCTCCTCTAATTTTGCGAGATGAGGACATCTCGCGTTTTTTAAGTGGGGTAGAATGTAAGATTTCTCCCTCTGGCTTTTGAGGTGTATAGGTGTAAAAACCTCCCCTTCTGATCTTATAATTATTCCCCTCTCTGAAATAAAAGATCCTGTTTTACCCTGTTTTGGCCTAGAGAGAGAAAATATCTAGAGAGAGGTAATTCAAAATTGAGATATTTTTGGATATAAAAATCCTCCTAGTGTCTAAAATGGTTTCCCCTGAAACAGATATTCAAAAAGAAATTTCAATGTGCAATTAGAATAAATTGAACTCAAGTAAAAAGGACCTTAGCCTAAGGGTCCAGATTTTCTGAAATGTTTGAATTAAGGTTCCTATGGACCAATTAGATTAATCCAAATGTAGGGGGAGGAGAGAAATTGAAGAATAAAAGGAAAACCCTCCAAAAATGAGTAAATACTCACATAAGATGAAGAGTTGACTAAGGACAAGGTTATTAGTTAAAAAAGAAAAGATATTTAGAAGAAATGATGCATTTTTGACACCTCAGTGGTGGGGAAATTCCCCTCATGAAGGAGGCCCCAATTTCACATGTGTACAAATAATGAGATATTTTCACCTCTTCTCTCTCCTGTTTCAACTAGATCCAAAAAGTAAGCTAAACTGGCCTAAAAATGGTCAAAAATTGACCAAACTGATCTAGAAAATTCTAGAATCAGTTTGCTTGGTTAGAGGCTCACTTTTTCCTATAAATGAAGCCTCCCCCTTTGTAAATGGTTAATAGTGTTTCATGCACTGTTACTCTACTCCTCCCCAGAGCCAAAAACAGTGAATTTATTGATAATTCATTAGTTTTTGACCATTTCCTCTTCAAAAGAATTGGTGGTCACTCTTGTTACAAAGCAAGAGTAGATCCCTTAAACCATCAAGCCAAAGGAAATTCATGTAAATTAGAAATCCTACTTTTTCTTTATTCCATTTAATGGTTTTCTAATTTTTATTTTCTTTAAAATGAAAAATGATGCTATGCCTTGTTGGAAAGGCTTTCCCCCTCTCTACATTCTTGAATTCAGCCTTTCTTTATCCTAGATATGTAATCAAATTGTTAGAATTAAACTTTTCATATTGTTTCTCTTTAAAAAGTGAAATTTGATTAGTTTAGAATGCTTTAAACCATTTGGGATAATTTCTAAGTAACTTGAGAATGAAAAAAAAATGAAAAATGGTCAGCCATACAAAGGAGGTTATGGCAAAATTTTCTTAAATTTTGTGAAATAAGTTTTATCTTTTATTATTCAAAAAGAGTAATCCCCACCGCTTGTGTATTCTAAAAGTGTTATTTTTATTCTATGCATAGAAAAATACATATTAGAAATATTTTTATAATAGAGACAACGCTTTTTTCCTCATCCATGCAAGGCATAGCCGTTGGCCTAGTCTTCTAGAACCTATTTATCTAGCGTAGGGCTTTCACTTAATCTGTTGGAAAGCTACCTAACTAATCGGGTCCATCCGTCCGTAGGATGGTGCCGTCAGGAGCGACAAGAATGTGAGGTGAATAGATGTGATGAGATGTAATGCGAATCAGATAGATGGGAAAGAATGGATGGATGGATGTGATGAGAATGAAAGGTAAATAGATGTGATGATATGTGATGCGAATCAGATAAATGTGAATGAATAGATGAGATGTGATGTCATGTGAATCAGGATGTAAATGAATGATATAGGATGTGAATGAATGTGATAACATGTGAATCGGGATGTGAATGAACAATAAGGGACGTGAATGAATGTGTTAGCATGTGAATCGGGATCTGAATGAATGAGATGTGATGTGAAATGGATGTGATAAGATGCGATGTAAACTGGATAGATGTTAATGTATGTGAAGTGATGAGATGTATGGATAGATGCAAGTAGATGTGATCTGATGAGGATATATGAGGAAACAAGTGATGAGTTAGAAAAAAATGTGATTAGATGAGAATGAGAATACTTATGAAATGAATGTGGATTGATGTGTGGGTAATGTGGATGGATGAGTGGATAATTTGGATTGATGTGGATGATGTGGATGGATGTATGGATGATATGGATTGATGTGTGGGTAATGTGGATTGAAGTGAATGAATGTGGATTGATGTGGATTGATGTGTGGGTAATGTGGATTTATGTGGATGGATGAGTGGATAATGTGGATTGATGTGGATGGATGTATGGATGATATGGATTGATGTGTAGGTAATGTGGATTGATGTGAATGGATGTATGGATGATGTGGATTCATGTGTGGGTAATGTGGATTGACGTGTGGATTGATGTGGATGGATAAGTGGATAATGTGGATTGATGTGGATGGATGTATGGATGATATCGATTGATGTGTGGGTAATGTGGATTAACATGAATGGATGTATGGATGTATGGATGATGTGGATTAATGTGTGGAAAATGTGGATTGATGTGGATGGATGTATGGATGATGTGGATTGATGTGGATGGATGTATGAAAGATGTGGATGGATGTGTGGATAATGTGGATTGATGTGGATGGATGTATGGATGATGTGGATTGGTGTGGATGATGTGGATGGATGTATCAATGATGTGGATTGATGTGTGGATGATGCGATTGGGTGTGATTTGTGGGAATGATATGATGTGATAGGGATCGATGAAGGGAAAAAAATTATGGGAAGATGAGAAAAGATGGGGACTAATGTGAAAGGATGTGGAGTGATGAGAAAAATGGAAATATTGTTGGAACTGTATTTGTATGTGAAATCTGTTTTTAAATGGAAATATTGTTGGAACTGTATTTATATGTGAAATCTGTTTTTAAATGACTGTTTTATGTCAAGAATGCTAGGGAAGCATTTTGACCGTCTTGTGAATAAGGTCGTGGAGACCTATCTGTTAAAGTTGCAACTGCTGAACGGAGAGTCAACGGAGGACGTCTCGCATAGCAAGGTCGGCAGAGGTCTTCAGCCAAGGTCTTTGACCAACCTCGGTTTGATTTAAATGGTGAGCTTCCGGGACAATGGATGCGGGACGAAGGAAGTGGCCTATGAGTGAAGCGCTAGGTGACCTGTGAAGGATCCTGGAGGGTGCTGACCATACGGTGCTCGGGCTGTGGGTCACCAAAGATACCCACACGTACATCGGGGAAAATATTGGAACAAGGAGTAAGAGTTGTTTTTTGAATTCGGGCATGGATCTGGTTGGTTGACTTGCTGGTCCTCAATGGATGAGGAGTTGTTTTTTGAATTCGGGCATGGATCTGGTTGGTTGACTTACTGGTCCTCAATGGATGAGTCCATGGCTCTTTTATATGGATCCGTTGGTTCATCTTACTAATCTTCAACGAAGATTCCATTTTAATATGTGAATATATTGCCGGTTACTATAAGCTAGGAACTATTGAAAAGGCCCCTGAGTGACTCTAGGTGGTGAGCGTTCTGGTTGCCAATGATGCCATAGGTATACCAATGAAGGAATGATTGGAAATAAGGATCTAACCAGAGATTTTGAGGATTATGATCAGTGACACAATGGTTTCATTAAATGATTGTTTTAAAGATAGCTGATGCTGAGAAAAAGGCAATTTCATATTGGGTGTGTAAGTGGTGTAACTAGTTTTAAGTTTGCATGAATATCCGGCTAGGGAGCCTATGAACTCTTTTCTCTGGTACCCGGGACAAAACCTAACAAAATTCTTAATTGGATCCCATCACTACAGTGGTTGAGCGGTTGGCTAACCCACCGGACTAGGCTGGACTGATGGATCCTTAAATTGAGACTCAATTCTATTATGGTACGATAGATGAAGTAAATCTTGGACAAAAATTGTTCTATGGAAAAGAATCAATGGCTGTGCCTCTCAATGAGGAAAAAAGCGTTGGTCTCTATGATCGAAGTGCAATCTTTTCCCTGATCTGACTTGGGACTTACAGGTTTGGTCAGAGTAGTTTAGTTAGTTAAGTCTTTTGACTACGTTAGAGAAAAATTATCCTGGAGGAATCGCTCGTGCTTTCCGAGCAAGGGAAGTTTTTCTGGGATCGGTTTTGGAAGAACCGATGGATTAGTCTCTTGTCCGAATATCCGTGGGCGAGGCCCTGAGTGTGAGACCCAGCCCCGTACAAGAAGTGCTACTTCCACTGTTAGAACCCCTTGCGCGGTGGGGATAGGGACCTCACAGAGCGAATTGGCTAATGAGGATCAATCGAGAAGCCAAAAATGTCAAAAATTTATGAAGAAGCAGTAAAAGGTTGTATTTGTGTGAAAAAAATATCATATTCAAACTAAAATTCGTAAATTGATAATTGGGTCTTCAGACGTGACTATCCATATATACCAACGGTATAACTGCAGCTCTTTACACTAACAGTATATACGAGTAAATCTAATACTTGAAATTATAAGCATTAATACTATCCAGATGATGAATTCGAATGTGGTTGATATGATTTTAAATTCTGGTTGAGAACTGATGAGTTGATTTGAATTCTAATTGAAAAATGACGATTCCTGAATTTTGGTTGAAATGTAATAAACTAAGCAAAACCACAATGAGGATGAATGGGACGAGTCCCTGTGATAATGTTCGTAGTTGGAATGACGTTAATGACTTCAGCAAATCACTATGAGATTACTGGATTGTTCTCATCGCAGATTGCTGATGTTAACAGTTGACCCAGTGGATCAAGTTAAGGGATGTCAAATTAAAAATATTTTTAATTAAAAATTTCCATGGAGTGTTCAGATAGAAAATTTGGTCTAATGGACCATTATTGTGATAAGGATTTGAATGATACGATCTGAGTGAATTATTATCTGATGATGAGTTTTATATAAGAGATCTTTATCCCAAGATTCTATTGGGTTCACAAGACTATAAGGAACCCCCAGAATCCGTTGGATCTTAAGGAAAAGAATTCTCCTCTAATTTTACGAGATGAGGACATCTCGTGTTTTTTAAGTGGGGTAGGATGTAAGATTCCTCCCTCTGGCTTTTGAGGTGTGCAGGTGTAAAAACCTCCCCTTCTGATCTTATAATTATTCCCCTCTCTGAAATAAAAGAAAGATCCTCTTTTACCCTGTTTTGGCCTAGAGAGAGAAAATGTCTAGAGGGAGGTAATTCAAAATTGAGATATTTTTGGATATAAAAATCCTCCTAGTGTCTAAAATGGTTTCCCTTGAAACAGATATTCAAAAAGAAATTTCCAATGTGTAATTAGAATAAATTAAAATCAGGTAAAAAGGACCTTAGCCTAAGGGTCCAGATTTTCTGAAATTTTTGAATTAAGGTTCCTATGGACCAATTAGATTAATCCAAATGTAGGGAGGAGATAAATTGAAGAATAAAAGGAAATCCCTCCAAAAATGAGTAAATACTCACATAAGATGAAGAGTTGACTAAGGACAAGCTTATTAGTTAAAAACGAAGAGATATTTAAAAGAAATGATGCATTTTTGACACCTCAGTGTGGGGGAATTCCCCTCATGAAGGAGGCGCCTATTTCACATGTGTGGTTGAGTTTTAAACTCACAAATAATGAGATATTTTCATCTCTCCTCTCTCTTGCTTCAACTAGATCCAAAAAGTAAGCTAAACTGACCTAAAAATGGTAAAAATTTGACCAAACTGATCTGGAAAATTCTAGAATCAGTTTGCTTGGTTAGAGGCTCACTTTTTCCTATAGATGAAGCCTCCCCCTTTGTAAATGGTTAACAGTGTTTTATGCACTCTTACTCTACTCCTCCCCAGAACCAAAAACAGTGAATTTATTGATAATTCATTAGTTTTTGACCATTTCCTCTTCAAAAGAATTGGTGGCCACTCTTGTTGCAAACAAGAGTAAATCCCTCAAACCATCAAGCCAAAGGAAAGCTCACAAAAATTCATGTAAGTTAGAAATCTTACTTTTTCTTTATTCCATTTAATGGTTTTCTAAATTTTGTTTTCTTTAAAATGAAAAATGATGCTATGCCTTGTTGGAAAGGCTTTCCCCCTCTCTTCATTCTTGAATTCAGCCTTTCTTTATCCTAGATGTGTAATCAGATGAGTGGATAATGTGGATTGATGTGGATGATGTGGATGGATGTATGGATGATATGGATTGATGTGTGGGTAATGTGGATTGACGTGAATGGATGTATGGATGATGTGGATTGATGCGTGGATAATTTTGATTGACGTGTGGATTGATGTGGATGGATGAGTGGATAATGTGGATGGATGTGGATGGATGTATGGATGATGTGGATTGATGTGTGGGTAATGTGGATTGACGTGAATGGATGTATGGATGATGTGGATGGATGTATGGATGATGTGGATTGACGTGTGGATGGATGTATGGAAGATGTGGATGGATGTGTGGATAATGTGGAGTGATGTGGATGGATGTATGGATGATATGGATGGATGTATGGATGATGTGGATTGATGTGTGGATGATGCGATTGGATGTGATTTGATGTGATAGGGATCGATGAAGAAAAAAAAATTGTGGAAAGATGAGAAAAGATGGGGACTAATGTGAAAGGATGTGGAGTGATGAGAAAAAATGGAAATATTGTTGGAACTGTATTTGTATGTGAAATCTATTTTTAAATGACTGTTTTATGTCAAGAATGCTAGGGAAGCATTTTGACCGTCTTGTGAATGAGGTCGTTGGAGACCTATCTGTTAAAGTTGCAACTATTGACGAAGAGTCAACGGAGGACATCTCGCGTAGCAAGGTCGGTCGAGGTCTTGACCAGCCTCGGTTTGATTTAAATGGTGAGCTTCCGGTACAGTGGATGAGGGACCAAGGAAGCGGCCTATGAGTGAAGCGCTAGGTGACCTACGAAGGATCCTAGAGGGTGCTGACCATATGGTGCTCGGGCTTTGGGTCACCGAAGACACCCACACGTATGTCGGGGAAGATATTGGAACAAGGAGTAAGAGTTGTTTTCTAAATTCGAGCATGGATCTGGTTGGTTGACCTTGCTGGTCCTCAACAGATGAGTCCATGGCTCTTTTATATGGATCCATTGGTTGATCTTGCTGATCTTCAACGGAGATTCCATTTTGATATGTGAATATATTATCGGTTACTATGAGCTAGGAACTATCAAAAAGGCCCCTAAGTGAACAGGTGGTGAGTGTTCTGGTTGCCAATGATGCCATAGGTATACCGATGAAGGAGTGATTGTTGGAAATAAGGATTCAACTGGAGATTTTGAGGATTGTGATCAGTGACACAATGGTTTCATTAAATGATTGTTTTAAAGATAGCTGACACAATTTTGAGGATTGTGATCAGTGACACAATGGTTTCATTAAATGATTGTTTTAAAGATAGCTGATGCTGAGAAAAAGGCAATTTCATATTGGGTGTGTAAGTGGTGTGTCTATTTTTAAGTTTGCATGAATATCTAGCTAGGGGGCCTGGGAACTCTTTTTCCTAGTACCCGAGACAAAACCTCACCAAATTATTAATTGGATCCCATCACTACAGTGGTTGGGCGGTTGGCTAACCCACGGGACTGGATGGGGTTAGGTTGGGCTGATGGATCCTTAAATTGAGACTCAATTCTATTATGGTATGATAGATGAAGTAAATCTTGGACAAAAATTGTTCTATGGAAAAGAATCAACGGCTGTGCCTCTCAATGAGGAAAAAAGCATTGGTCTCTATGATCCAAGTGCAATCTTTTCCCTGATCTGGCTTGGGACTTACGGGTTCGGTCATATTAGTTCAGTTAGTTAAGGCTTTTGACTACATTAGAGAAAAGTTATCTTGGAGGAATCGCACGTGCTTTTCGGGCAAGGGAAGTTTTTCCGGGATCAGTTTTGGAAGAACCGATGGATTAGTCTCTTGTCCAAATATCCGTGGTGGTGGGCGAGGCCTCGAGTGTGAGACCCTACCCCGCGCAAGAAGTGCTACTTCCACTGTTAGAACCCTTGAATTCGTTGCGCAGTGGGGATAGGGATCTCACACATGGTTATGATGAGAATTATTCATTTAACATAGGATCACTAATCCTAGAATATGGTAGGAAGTCCTCTTTTTACATTATGCCTAAAAATGATTTATGTGTTAATTTAGGACTTAGTAATACACTTATGATAGATTAACTATCAATAGATCTAAATCCAATTTATGGATCTAAATCATAATTTTATCATAATTTATGTAACATAAAAGCATTAAAAATCCATTTCTTTAGCCTCTAGCTTGACTAGTATAGAGTTTGATTTTATAATTGAGAATTGCTCCATGAGAAGCATCATTTGAATAGAGAATTGGTCATAGGAATGACCATTCTTTGGGCGAGAGAGAGATATACTTAAAAAACATTCTAATTAAGCATAAATGTAAACTTTTTGTGATTAATCATTAGAATTCTTTGAGAGCTTCATTTGCATTGAAAAACCATTCATTTGAATACTTCTCAAGCTCGAGAGGGGTTGAGAAGTGAAAAACATTTAGAATATTGAAGAAAAACCATAAAGTCACATCTTACCTCTTGTTTTGCTTGCTTCTCTATTCTTAGGAGAGGCTCCCAACCAATCAATTGGTTAGTATGTTGAGAGGAAACCTCCAAGGAAGGTTGAAGAGAGAGAGAGAGAAGCTCCAATCTCTCCAAATTGTAGAGGATTTTTAGAGGATAATAGAAAATATGCTTATTCTAATGTAATACTGGCATGGTCTAGTTCACAGATGAAAATACAAAAGAATGAGGGTCTATTTATAGGTGAGGGAGGCCACTAACTAAGTACAACTAAGTTCTAGAATTTTCTAGCTTCAGTTTGGCTGAATTTGGACAAGGTTTAGACCAGTTTAGCTCCCTTTTTGATCCAGTTTGATCCACGAGAGAGGAGAGATAAAAATATCTTAATATTTTTGAATTTAAAACTCATTCACATGTGTGAAATAGGCATCTCCTTGAAGTCTCCCTCTTTCCTCACCAAGGTGTCAAAATTGTATGATTACTCCAAAATATTTCATTTTTTTAGTAATACCTCATAGTTTTTAACTAATAAACCTTGTACTCAGTCAACTCTTCATCTTATGTGGGCATTTACTCATTTTTGGGTATTTTCTTTAATTCATTGGATTTATCTCATCCCAACACTTGGATTAATCTTATTGGTCCATAGGAACCTTAATTCGACCATAATCTAAACATTTCAAAAAAATCTTGACTCTTAGACTAAGGTCTTTTAAATCATTTTTAATTGATTCCTAATGCACCTTGGAAAATTTATTTTGATTTTTTATTTCAGGAAAATATATTTTTGATATTGTAGAATCTATATATTCAAAAATATCTCAATATTGAATTACCACTCTCTAGAATAATATTTTCTTGTATTCTGAAACAGGGAATGATTATTACATGGGATTGAAGTAAATCTTATTCATTATTTAGACTGAGGAGGAATCTTACATCCTCTCCCACTTGAAAAATGCGAGATGTCCTCATCTCACAAAGTGGGGGTAATCCTTTGCGGGTATTCTTGTCCAGATGGTTGGTGTCACAATGGTTTCTCCATGCCACCCTTCCTGTTTCCACAATTTTTAGCCTAGCAGGAGCCATTTTGCTTTGTTCATTGTAGCCTCCAACATCAAAATGCTCTTCCATAGCTTCCTCCCATTTCTCCACAGCCTCGCCCAGGTTCTCCCCTTCTCCTTTGAAGGGTCCTGGCTGAGCTCTGTGAAGAGCCTTGCGAACGTTGGGGTCAAGCTCTTCTTCTTTAGAGAGAGGGTCTGGCTGACGGCCACGGTTTCCTCGCCTCATGATTCTGCCAAAAATGATTTATTATTAAATTTTTATTTTGATATCGTCCACGAGATCCTATGACTTAAGAGGTTTGAAAAAAAATTCTTAAACAAGATAAATGATCTTATTGGAGATCTATGACATATGTCCGATAACAAATTTTACTTCATCAATTCGTCCATAAACAATCACTTATACAACAAGGATTTCCACAAAACATTTCTTTATTTATAGAAAGGTTGCAATATGTATATAGAGCAGCTCGGCTCTAGAAGTCAAAATCTCCTCGGGAGATGCATAAGAGGACGGTACTGGTGGGCTATAGACATGCCCTAATACAAATGTTCCCTTACTGCTAAGGGAGCTACTATCTTCTCCTTAGGAATAAAGTGACTAAGGAGTCTGTAGATTTGGCAAGAAATTCTGAAATTTCGAGGCCTTGAGTGATATAAAATAACACCATGTATCACTTTTAAATTCATCAAAATCATGGTCAATGAGAGATTTTGCCTCAGCATCCCACGATGGTCGCAAGAGGCATGGACATACTACCCTGCAAACCACTTGTGCTGCCGTCTCTCTGCTGGGTCAGGAAAATATAGATCCTTGAAATGGCCTACGAGTTTGGCTCGGCTCATTTGAGTTGTAGCGGGGAAGACATAAGATTCTTCAAGGCAAACGCAGTCATGTCTTGTGTGACTGGGTGAGGTCGGGAACACCACATAAGTGAGGAACTTCCATCTATAAAACTAAATTCTTTGATTAAAATTCTTCGTTAATGAAGCTTAAGGAATGAAAATACAATATGTAAATGCTCTTTTTGAGTTTTTATTACAATTTTCTGATAAGAATTCATTTCTCCTTATTAGCTTTCAACAAAGCTCTGATACCAATTGTGTGAGACCCCTGCCCACTTTGCGGTGCCCCCTACAAGGGCGCTGGCGGCGGAAGCAGTGTTAGCCTCTCGCACGAGGCAAGGATCCACACTCGGGGCCTCGCCCGGGGATGTCCAGACAAGAGACTAGCTTGACGGTTCCTCCGAAACCGAGCCCGAAAAAACTTCCTGATGAAAAACAGGTAGAGGGAGAGGAGACACACACATAGGAGCAAACCCTAATGTATATTGTAAACCCTAACCAAAGAGGGAAGCCATCTCCCTTCTCACACTATGCATAAAGCCATAATCCATAATACACAACACACACTATGTGTTGTGTCCACACTCAGCTAACCCTAGCTAATGTCCACACACTATGACCAGCTGGACGTGGTCATTTATGTCTCACACATGCTGCTACCTAACATGCCAGCACATAGCACAGCTGGCACACACTGACATCGAGCTTGAATCTCAATAGCCCCTCTCAAGCTCATGATGCACTGCCATAGATGAAGATGTAGATGAGCTTGGGCTATCAAAGCTCTCAACACTCCCCCTCAAGCTCATCCCACGTACTCCCAACATAGTACGGAAGTACTCAAACTTCTCCCTGCTGCTAAGTGGCTTTGTAAAGATGTCGACCACTTGCTCTTCAATCTCCACTATACCATCCAACACTTTCTCTCTGACAAAGTGATATTGGACCTCTATGTGTTTGGTCCTGTGAGATCCCTCTGCTCCCTTCGCGCACCGGACTCCCGATAGTAGCTCGCCCCACGAATGTCCGGGCACAAGACTAGGCTGGTGGTCACTCCGAAAACCGAAACCGGAAAAATTTCCCATGCTCGGAAAGCGGGGACGATTCCACCTTTTTGAATTTTCTTAACGAATTTTTTTTAAAACAAGATCAATTCTAAACTATCCTTCACCTAAATAAACTAGATAGAAGGAAACTATCGCTGATATAATTTGATCATTTGAGTAATTTCAATGCTTTTTTCCTAATCAAGATCAGGCAAGCACAGCCGTTGATCCACTCAATTGAGAAATTTACCAGGGAATTAACTAGCTACTCGAATCCTAGCGTAATCCTAAGATTTTTCAGTTTGATTATTAAAACTCCACTGATTCCAGCCTAACCCCATCTGGCCCATGGGTTAGCACCACCCTACCACTGGAATCGGTAGAACCAAACAAGTACTCACCCACCCATAATTGAAATGCCTTTCTTAACTTTAGCTTTAGAAAACAGATACGCATGCACTCCTCTTTAAAACTTTAATATAAAAAATAATCCATTGACAAAACAGATATGATCACAGATTTCATAACTCAAAATTTTCATTCAATCCCTTGTTCTACAAAAACAGTACCACTCTGGACTCTCCGTTGGGACCAGCTGGTTAGCAACGAGATCCACTAACAGGTTACAATAATCATTTCGTCAAAACATACATATATATATCTTCCTCGACATATGTATGGGTGTCCTAAGCACCGCGAGCCCGTGCATCGCCTGGTCAGAACCCTCCAGGATCCTCCTTAGGTGTCCTGGTACTTCACTCAGGGACCGCTTCGTCGTCCCTCGCCCATCGTATCGGAAGCACACCATTTTTCACCATACCCAGGTTGGTCAAGACCTGGGCAGGTTTTTGCCGCGTGAGCTTTCCCTCGAACACTCCCCGCCAGCTGTTGCAACCGAACTTCCCTTAGATAAACATATATGCTAAATGCCCCCTCCAGCATTCTGGTGTAAGACAGTCCTTTAAGAAAACAGGGTTTCTATGCAAGTTTACAGTTTTTATTTTGTTTGAATACCATGAATAAATCTTAAATCCGTATCCCAATACTTATAGATTTAGGTCTGAATTCCAAACAGAATTCCTCGAATTCTGTTAACTTGATCCTCAGATCAAAATCAAAAGTCTTAACTTAGTTTTAGATTCAAAGGGGGATTTGAGTATATTTTTCCTGAACTGGGTACTTGAACTGGGCACATCGTCACATTGATTGAAATTGACGAAGGAATTAAGTCTTGGGTCGATAGTCTGAATCAGAGTTTGGGTTTGGAAAGGTTCTTCCAAAACTATCTTTCTCGAAAGGTTCTATTTTAATTTCTCTTTTTCTAAATTTCGTCGAATATTTACTTACAGATTTCTAAAACTTGAATTTCCTATGAGAAATAAAATAATCATTTATCTTTATCTCCAACTTTGATAGTTTAATTGAATTTCCTATGAGGAATAAAATAATCGTTTATCTTTATCTCCGACTTTGATAGTTTAATTGAATTTTCTCATTACCATCTTAGTGAATATGAAACGGTAGCATTTCTTCTCACAAATTATCTACTTATTCATTTTTCTAATTTTTATGAAAATTAAATAGAGGATTAAGGAGAACCCTTATTTAATTATAAAGATTCTATATGCATCTAATTATGCATAAAATCCAACTCTGATGAAAATCACACTTCTATCATCATAAAAATCATTTCTGTTGAAAATCACTCTTTTATCATGAAAGAATTTCTTTTATGCATATGTTTATGCATATAAATCATTTATGATGAAAATCACTCTTTTAATATTAAAAAAATATCTTTTATGCATATGTTTATACATACAAATCATTTATGATAAAAATCACTCTTTTAATATAAAAGAATTTTTTATGCATCCATTTATGCATAAACATCATTTATGATGAAAATCACACTTTTAATATAAAAAATATCTTTTATGCATATGTTTATACATACAAATCATTTATGATAAAAAAACACTCTTTTAATATAAAAGAATTTCTTTTATGCATCCATTTATGCATAAAAATCATTTATGATGAAAATCACACTTTTAATTTAAAAAATATCTTTTATGCATAAAAATCATTTATGATAACAATCACACTTTTAATATAAAAAGAAATATCTTTTATGCAAACTTTTATGCATAGAAATCAATAATGATAAAAGTAACACTTTTATAATAAAAACAATATTCCTTTATGCATACTTTTATGCATAGAAATCAATAATGATAAAAGTAACACTTTTATAATAAAAAAATATTCTTTTATGCATACTTTTATGCATAGAAATCAATAATGATAAAAGTAACACTTTTATAATTAAAAAATATTCTTTTATGCATAGAATTCAATAATGATAAAAGTAACACTTTTATAATAAAAACAAATATTCTTTTATGCATACTTTTATGCATAGAATTCAATAATGATAAAAGTAACACTTTTATAATAAAAAAATATTATTTTATGCATAGAAATCAATAATGATAAAAGTAACACTTTTATAATTAAAAAATATACTTTTATCCATACTTTTGTGCATAGAATTCAATAATCATAAAAGTAAAACTTTTACAATAAAATAATATTCTTTTATGTATACTTTTATGCATAGAATTCAAGAATGATAAAAGTAACACTTTTATAATTAAAAAAAATCTTTTATGCATAGAATTCAATAATAATAAAAGTAACACTTTCATAATAAAAAATATTCTTTTATGCATAGAAATCAATAATGATAAAAGTAACACTTTTATAATAAAAAGAATATTCTTTTATGCATACTTTTACGAATAGAATTCAATAATGATAAAAGTAACACTTTTATAATTAAAAAATATTCTTTTATGCATACTTTTATGCATAGAATTCAATAATAATAAAAGTAACACTTTTATAATTTAAAAAAAATATTCTTTTATGCATAGAATTCAATAATGATAAAAGTAACACTTTTATAATTTAAAAAATATTCTTTTATGCGCATAAAATTCAATAATGATAAAAGTAACACTTTTATGATAAAAAAATATTCTTTTATGCATACTTTTATGCATAAAAATCAATATGATGAAAGTAACTCTTTTGTAATTAAAAAATATACTTCTATGCATTATTTTATGCATAAAAATCCATAATGAAGAAAGTAACACTTTCATAATAAAAAAATTATCAATAAGTATTTTTCATAGAATTTAATTCTATTGAAAATCATTCTTCTATAAAAATTAATCAATATGTATCTTTCTATGCATGAATGAAAATGACACTTTTAGAATACTCTAACGATGGGGATTACTCTTTTTGATTAATAAAAGATGAAATTTATTTCACAAATTTTTAAAAAAATTTATCATAACCTCTTTTATATGGCTGACCATTTTTCAATTTTTAACTCACTAAAATTAATTAGAAGTTCACCAAGCGTATTTAAATCATTCTAGTGTAAACATTTTCTACTTATTTAAGAGAACATCATGAAAAACTTGATTTTATTCAATAATCAATCATCTAGGATAAAGAATGGTTGGATTTACTAAAGAAGAGAGGGGAATGCCTTTTTTCAATGAGGCATAACATCATTTCATTTTAGAGAAGATAAAAATCATAAAAAAAACCATAAAAGAAATAGAAAAGAGAAGAATCTCCAACTTACATAGATAATTTGAGAGCTTTCCTTTGGCTTGGTGGTTTGAGGGTTCTACTCTTGTTTGAAACAAGAGTGGCCACCAATCTTTTAGAAGAGGGAAGGTCAAAAACTAATGAATTATGTAAAATTCACTGTTTTTGGCACTTGGGAGAGGCAAGGTAACAGTGCAAAACACTATTGAGTTTCAACAAAGAGGAAGACTTCTATTTATAGGAAAAAGTGAGCTTCTAACCAAGTCAACTGATTCTAGAATTTTCTAGGTCCGTTTGGTCAATTTTTGACCATTTTTGGATCAGATTTGCTCACTTTTTGGATCTAGTTGAAACAGGAGAGAGGAGAGATAAAAATATCTCATTATTTGGGAGTTTAAAACTCATTCAAGCATGTGAAATAGGTGCCTCCTTCATGAGGGGAATTCCCCCATACACTGAGGTGTCAAAAATGCATCATTTCATCTAAATATCTCTCTTTTTTAACTATTAACCTTGTTCTTAGTCAACTCTTCATCTTATGTGAGTATTTACTCATTTTTGGGGTATTTTCCTTTTATTCTTCTATTTATCTCCTGCCTACATTTGGATGAATCTTATTGGTCCATAGGAACCTTAATTTAAAATTTTGAAAAAATCTTGACCTCCCCAGGATAATGCCTCTTGAATAGATTATACTTAATTTCTAATGCACCTTCTCAAAATCTTTTTGAACTGCTATTTTAGGGAAACTTATTTTAATAAGATGAGATATTTTTCTATCCAAAAATATTTTAAAACTGAATTACCACTCTCTAGAAGATTTTCTCTCTCTAGGCCAAAACTGGTAGAAACAAGATCTTTTATATTTCTGAAGAGGGATTTGATTACAGGGGAAGATGCTGGACATCTTGAGAGGATGGGGAGAAATCTTACATTCTCTTCCACTTGAAAAACACGAGATGCCCTCATCTCGCAAACTGGGGGTAATCCCGCAAAACAGATCGGCTTCATTCTCCCAAGTGGCATCTTCAAAAGGATAGAACTTCCATTTTACCAATAATTCTCTGAGAATTATGTTCCTGAGAATATTTTCTCGAACATCAAGAATTTCTTCAGGTTGGAGTTCCATCTGCCCTTGGGTTGAAGAGGTTAGGATTTCATCATCAAGTATATGATTTAGGCTTGGCACATATTTCTTTAGAAGACTTACATGAAATACATTATGAACTTTGAGATGAGGAGGTAGAAGAAGCTCGTAGGCTAAGTCACCTACTTTCTTTGTAATCAGATATGACCCACAATATCTGGGGGATAACTTCTTGTACTATAGAGAACTTCTTTTGGGCCGTACTCTAATGAAGACCATATCTGCTTCTACAAACTTTCTTTCTGTCCTCTTCTTATTTGCATACTGCTTCTGTCGATCCTGGGCAGCTTTAGTATCTTTACGAATTGACTGCATCTATTGCTCCATGTCGTCAAGCATCTGTCTGGACATCTCGACCCTAATCAATGGGTCGGACCAAGTCAATGGAGTTAAACAATCTTGTCCATACAGAGCTTTAAAAGGGCTCATCTCGATACTTCGATGATAAGAAGCATTGTAGGTGAACTCGACTAGGTGCAGATAGCTTAGCCACTTCTTGGTTCCTTGCCACAGTATGACCGAAGTATATCTTCGATTACTTGGTTTACCCTTTTAGTTTGACCATCGGTCTCAGGGTGATAAGCTGTGCTGAGATACAAGAAAGTTCCCACTGCTTCGAAAAATGCAGTCCAGAACCTTGAAGTAAACTTGGGATCTCGATCACTTACTATTCTCCTGGGTAGGCCATGCAATCTGAAGATTTCTTTGAGGAACACTCTGGCCACATCCACTATAGAGTGTAGGTTTCTTTTACTAGGATCAGATGGGCAACTTTGGTTAGTCTGTCAACTACCACGAAAATGGAGTTGTAACCTGATTGCACTGAAGGTAATCCAGTAATAAAGTCCATACTGATACATTCCCACTTCATCTGGGGGATGTCCAATGGATGTAACGTCTCCCAGGCATTTTTACTCTTTCAGCTTTGACTTTTTGGCATGTCAAACATTGACGTACATGATTCAGTACATCCTTTTTCAGACTAGGCCAAAAGAAGCTTTTCTTTACAGACATGTAGGTTTTGATGAAACCTGGATGTCCTGCTATAAGGCTGTCATGGGCTTTATTCAAAATTTGATCCTTGGTTCCCTCATCATTGGGAATGCATAGCCTGCGATTATAATACATAATGCCATCATCCAGGCTGCTGTACCCTTGAACTCCTGTGGAGTTTTGCTTTCCTGCATAAGTAGGGTAGCAATAGGGCCAAAGAATCTATCCTGCATGATCTTCTCTCTTGCTTCAATAATCAAAGGATTTGATATCACAGTAATTGCAAGCAAGGAGCCTTTTCTGTTAAGGGCATCTTCTACCACATTTTCTTTGCCTGGGTGGTACTTGATTTCAAAATCAAATTCCTGCAGGGTCTGCATCCACCTTCTTTGGCGCATGTTGAGGTCCTTCTGAGTAAAGATCCACTTTAAGCTCTGATGATCTGTCTCATCAAAGTGAATCTTTTACCCAGTAGGTAATGTCTCCACAACTTTAAGGCATAGACTATTGAAAGTAATTCCAGGTCATGAACAGCATAATTCCTCTCATGCATTCTGAGCTTTCGGGATTCATAGGCCACTGCATGACCTTCCTGCATGAGTGCACCTCCCAGGGCAAAACCACTTGCATCAGTTTACTACCTCAAAGGGTAGAGAGAAATCTGGCAGCTGTAGAACAGGACTGGTTATTACCAAGGTGGTCTTTAGCTTATCAAAAGCACTCTGGCACCTAGCAGACCACTGAAATGGGGTATTCTTTTTGAGAAGGTTAGTCAGGGGGAAGCTATGAGAGCATACTTTGGTATAAAAATCCTATACCAACCAGTCAATCATCCCAAGAATCCTCTAACTTCTTTCACTGTCTTTGGTTTATGCCAATCTACGATTTCTTGGACTTTTGTGGAATCTAGAGAAATTCCATCTTTGGATACCAGAAAGCCCAAGTATTCAACATGGTCGGCACAGAGAAAGTGCATTTGCTCTTTTTTACAAAGAGTTGGTGCTTCCTTAGAATCTCAAGAACTTTTCTGACATGAGTCTCATGGTCAGCTGCATTCTTTGAGTAAATCAAAATGTCATCAAAGAAAACTAGAATAAAATCATCCAAGTATTCTTTGAGGATGTCCTGCATTAGGCGATTGAATGTAGCTGGGGCATTAGTTAATCAGAACGGCATGACAGTAAATTCATAATGCCCATAGCGAGGATTGATGGTTGTTTTCGGTATATCTTGATCATTGATCCTGATCTGGTAATACGTGGATTTGAGATCTATCTTTGTGAAGATCTGGGCTCCATTTAGCCTGTCCAAAAGCTCATCAATTCTTGGGATAGGATACTTATTCTTACCTATGTTGATTTAGACCTCTGTGTAGTCCACACAGAGTCTAAGCGTTCCATCTTTCTTTTTCTGAAAGAGAACTCGCGCACCCCAAGGTGAAACACTGGGTCTTACAAACCCTTGTTCTAACAGCTATCTAAGCTGTTCCTTGAGTTTGATGGCTTCAGGAACTGGCATTTTGTACGTGCGTAGGGCTACTGGGCTCCGGGGGTCAATTCTATCACATGATCTACTTCTTGAATTGGAGGCATTTCAGTTAGCTCTGCTGGGAATAGATCATCAAATTCACTTAACCATTCTGGCTCTTCAGCCTTAAGCTTTGAGTCTACTGGGTTCATTTTGACAACATAAATTTGTTGCTTCTTTCTAAGTCCTTTCAGCAACCTAGAAGCTTTTACTAACTGAAGGTCTGGGGATCCGGAAACTCTAGTTCCTTGAACTTTGTTCTCGTGAAGGTCATGGAAGGAGATGGTTCCATTGTGACAGTGTATGTCAGCTTGATTTTTGTGGAGCCAATCCATTCCAAGGATCCTATCAAAAACTCCCAGAGGTAAGACTTTGAACTGACAGTCGGTTACATTACCATCTAGATTGAACTGGATAAGATCTGTCTCATGGTGAGTAAAAAGAGTCTTCCCACTGGCCAATTCGACTTGCATAGGTTTCCCTGATTTCTGTTCTAAGACTAGCTTACGCAAGCATCCAGGGGAAATGAATGAATGAGAACTGCCTGAATCAATCAAAAGCTTAAAAGGCTTACCCTGATATTCTGCTGGAGTATGGATGACTGAGAACTGACGATTAGGTCCTTGGTTTTCAATTGCAGCAAAGATCTACCCTCTTTCCTCTTCTACTACATCTGAAATTGTGACTGTTCTGGCTACTGCACTCTGAGGTGGAACTCTTTCTCTTTGGTTGCCCCAATTCTGGGAGGGAGTTCTAAGGTTACTCTGGACAGAGGCAGATGGCTGAGCTAGAGTTCTTCTGGGGTTACACTCGCTTGGGTGAGACGGACCCTGATTAGACTGGTATGAAGGGGTTGGTCATATGAACTCGGGGTCCTTGACTTCCCTGCCCCCTTGACATGGCAGGAGTCGGGCAGCCTTTCAGTTGGTGACCAAAACCTTAGCATCCAAAACATCGGTTTTCACTTCTAAGTTCATCCTTCTGATTTCTTGAAAGAGGTGGGGCTCCTGAGAAAGTATTCTGGGGGAAGGAAGGGTCTTCCTTCACTTCGGAATCTTCCTACATCCTGATTCTGATTCGGGCCTTGCTGCCTCTTCGGGGGTGGAAAGTTTGAAGTACTTCCTTGGGCTTGGAATCTTTTAAAGTTAGAGGGTGCAGGCTTTAGCGGGACCTTTACTACAAAGGCTTTGGCAAAATCCTTTACCATTCTTACTGCTTCAGCCATGGACACTGGCTTGGCATTTTTGACCAGTGTGTCCAAGGGTTCGTTCATTCCCCGAATGAACCTGGCCATGAGCTATTCTTCATCTAGAGGTGGTGAATATTTGAGTAGAAGAGCAAAGGTCTGGTGATATTCCTCGATGGCTTTGCTCTCCTGCTTTAGCTCTAAGAATTCGTTCATTTTGATTTCCAAAAACCCAGGGGGAAAAAATCTCTTTCTTAGATAGGTTTTTAGGTCATTCCAGGACTGAGTAATTCTGTCCAGACGGTTGGTGTCACATGTTGAGATATCGAGCTCGTCTAGTGAGGCGGTGGACACTGATGACCCGCATGGGGGATAGGCCCCACACTTACACCATTGGCATGGTTGGTGAGATCTTGGGTGATATGCGGCCAGTGGGATGACAGGCTGTGTGATAGCCATTCTAGAGACTGGCATAGTTATAGCACCAGCTCATTTAGTTGGGTTCACACTATAGAGAACCCGTGTATGTATTGGTTGAGTACCTTTCATATTGTGTACTCTTATCTTGTATATGGTGTGTTCTCTATTAGGGTTTTGTGAGTGTGTGTGTGTGCTTGCAAGAGATCAAGCTCTCTTCCCCCCTGTATCTTTTCATGGTATCAGAGCCTGGTTCGTGCTAAGGGCTGAGCTACAAGCAAGAGAACCACAGGAAGCGGTACGAGGGTAAGAGCTTCAACTACTCTTCCCTATTTGTGTTGGTGACTACACCCTTGTCAGGAGCTCTACGGGAGGCACCGGCAAACGATCTGTGATTGAGGAGCTTTCTTCGCGGGAGTAAAGCTATAGGGCTACTATATTGTCCTATTGGACTAATTTTTCAAGCCGAAAACGCGTTTTGGGCGCGTCTGGACCTCCGTTTTTCAAAAAGCATGCGTCATCGATTCTCTGCAGAACTCTGTTTTAAGAACTGCAGGAAGACAGATTGGCTGTGCAGACATAGTGTGTGCTGCAAAGAGGTCAACAGTTGCCATTGGGTGTATGTATGCATATTGAAGTCATTGGTTGTGACATTTGAGAGTACTACAGAACCGCTGCAGAAATATAGCAGTTTGTGCAGGACAAACCAGAGTGCTGTTTCTGGTAAAACTGTGTGTTTGGCAAGATGTCAAATGATGGCATAACCCAGATTGTGGCTGAGAAGCTTGATAAGAATAACT
This sequence comes from Cibotium barometz, assembly GCF_041138505.1. Taxonomy (NCBI): domain Eukaryota; kingdom Viridiplantae; phylum Streptophyta; class Polypodiopsida; order Cyatheales; family Cibotiaceae; genus Cibotium; species Cibotium barometz. Next base: position 13,234,022 of record NC_141057.1, on the reverse strand, counting down.
TCCATGCTTGGAGGTTCAGGTTGACGAATTTCCTGATGGGAAAGGGCTATTGGGACTACATAGAAGGTGAGCATGAAGAGACACCGGAGATACCGGCCGACTGCTGCAGATGTGAAAGAGTTTAAAGACTAGAACCAAGGAGCCAGGAAAGTTATGTATTGTCTCTCCATTAGTATACAGGACACCATGATTGGGCACATTCAGGATGCCAAGTCCCCCAAGGAGGCATGGGACACCTTGGTAAAGCTTTATGAAACAAATACCAAGGCACGTAAGATACAGTTGAAGAATGAACTTCATACTGTGGAAAAAAAGAGCATGTCTGTGAATGACTATGCATTGAAGATAAAGGGTATTGTTGAAGAATGAACTTCATGCTGTGGAAAAAAAGAGCATGTCTATGAATGACTATGCATTGAAGATAAAGGGTATTGTAGAATCCCTTGCATCTATTGGTATGTTAGTAGATGATGATGATAAGGTGGAAGTCTGTCTACGTGGTCTCGGGCCACAATACAAGGCGTTCAAGACGTCTATTCAGACTCGGGAAAACATTCCCAACTTTACAGATTTGGTGTCTATGCTGATTATAGAAGAGAAGAGCTTGGGTGAAGACCAACAGTCTTCACAAAACAAAAACAGTTCAGAGCAACAGGCCTTCTACACAAGTTCAGGAAGAGGATGAGGTAGAGGAGGCCGTGGACACGGTCAAGGAGGTGGCCGAACAGTTGAAGACTTTAAAGACAAGTGCAGGTTGGTTGCAAAAGGCAACAGAGTGGGCAGAATGTTTACGTTGAATGTAGACATGCCTGAAATGAGTGCTGCGATGTTTCAGAAATTGTTGCAAACATAGACATTTGGCATAAAAGAATTGGACATGTGAATGTGCAGAGAATGAAGTCTATGCAGACTAAAGGAATTGTGACAGGGCTACCAAAGTTTAAAGTGGAAGGTATGCAGAGAATATGTGAAGCATGCCAATTTGGAAAGCAAACAAAGCATGTATTTCCACGTAGCAGATATGTGAGCAGAAATGCACTAGATATTGTGCATTCAGATGTATGGGGTCCTACGAAGACCATGTCTATGGGAGGCTGCAGGTATTATGTGACATTCATTGATGACCACACAAGGAAAGTGTGGGTATATTTCATGAAGGAGAAGAGTGAGGTGTTCACTCACTTTCAGAATTTCAGGTTTTTGGTTGAAAAGCAAACAGGGAAATATGTAAAGTGCCTAAGGTCAGATGGAGGGGGAGAGTACTTCTCCAATGAGTTCTCTAAATTTTTGAAGAAGAATGGTATTCGGAGACAGTTTACATGCAGATACACTCCGCAGCAAAATGGAGTTGCTGAGTGGAAAAACAGGCACATTGCTGAGATTGCGCGAGCATTGATGGAAGAGAAGAATATGCCGCATAGCTATTGGGCCGAGGCTGTTTCTACAGCAGCATACAGGACTCCAACTGCAGCCATACATGATGTAACTCCAGAGGAGAGGTTTACTGGCAGAAAACCTGATTTGTCTCATCTGAAAGTCTTTGGATGCATTGCATATGTGCATGTGCCAGATGAGCTAAGAACTAAGCTGGATCCAAAAGCTAAAAAATGTGTGTTTATTGGATATTCCCTTGAGCAAAAGGGGTACAGGTGTTATAACCCTGCTACACGTGAGTTGAGGGTAAGCAAAGATATTGTCTTTGATGAGATGAGCAGCTGGTATGCTGCTGAAAAAGAAGCTGTTGGGGCTGATGTAAGTGGAAGTGTGGTTGCACAGAATGCAGGTCAGCAATCACAGTCTTTGAGTGGACCAGGAGAGTCCTCATCTAGTGGGTCTGTTGATAGACCATGGAGTGGCAGGCTGCGTCATAATACCAAACCTGCAAATGTGATTAGTACATCACGTAAAGGAAAAGAGAAAGTGGTTGAGCCCCTTGGTATGCCTGACATTTCTGCAGGGCATTCTCATGTTGATGGAGAGTCTAGTGGCTCAGATATGAGCCTTGATGAGGAGCTTGGGATCCCAGCTATGAGAACACCTGGTGTAAAGAAGGCTATGGAAGCCATGAATGAAAAGCTGCGAAGATCTGGGAGAGTGAAAAACCCTATGTAGAGGTTTACATATGATGGTTATGTGGCACATCACTATGCATATATAGCAAAGGTTGTGCAGGTTGTAGAGCCCACATGCATTGATGAGGCTGTTGAAAATGTGTGTTGGGAGAAATCTATGGATGAGGAGATGGATACACTATATGGAAATGAATCTTGGGATTTAGTGCAATTGCCTGAAGGCAAGAAAGCCATTGGATGCAAGTGGGTGTACAAAGTAAAACATAACAGTGATGGAAGCATAAACAGGTACAAGGCTAGATTGGTAGCCAAAGGATATGCGCAGACATATGGCATTGATTATGAGGAAACTTTCAGCCCAATTTGCCAAGATGGCAACAATGAGAGTTGTGATAGCAGTGGCTGCATCAAAGCAATGGTCTTTACAGAGTAGATGGATGTAAAGAATGCATTCTTGCATGGGGATTTGCAGGAAGAGGTGTATATGTTGCAGCCACGTGGTTATGAGGATATGGGTCACCCCGAGCATGTTTGCAGGTTGAAGAAAGCCTTGTATGGCTTAAAACAAGCACCAAGAGCATGGTCTGACAAGATTTTTGAATATCTTGTCACTATTGGCTTTCATGTAGCCAATCCAGATTTCTCGTTATATGTGAGACATGGTGATAGAGGGGTTGTGCTTGTTGTCATCTATGTAGATGACTTGATCATTACGGGGGACCATGATGCAGAGATCTTTGATGTAAAGATCTTGCTTAGACAGAAGTTCGAGATGAAGGATCTGGGGGAGCTCAGATATTTCTTGGGCATTGAGGTGATTAGGTCACCACATGGTATTGGATTACTGCAGAGATAGTATGGCTTGGACATGTTGTCCAAGTATGGTATGACAGGCTGTAAGCCTATTTCCGTGCCATTGGATCAGAATGGCAAGTTGAGTGCAGATTCAGGAGAGATCTTGGAGGATCCTACTATGTATAGGTGCATAGTAGGAAGCTTGATCTACATGACGATCACCAGACCAGATTTGAGCTATGCTGTTGGGTTGGTGAGTCAGTTTATGCAGGTTCCACGGAAACCGCATTTGGATGCATTGAAACGCATACTGAGGTATGTGAGGTCTACTTTGCATTGTGGACTATTCTATGAGACTGGGACAGAGATATGTGTACATTGGTACACAGATGCTGATTGGGCTGGTAGTATCTCAGATAGAAGATCTACCAGTGGATTCATGTTTTCTTTGGGGAGTGCTGTTGTGACTTGGAGCAGTAAGAAGCAGCCTACGGTTGCTCTATCCAGTACAGAGGCCGAGTACAGAGGAGCTGCTATGGTAAGATGTGAGGTAGCTGGGTTGAGGAAGCTACTTGCAGCTTTGGGTCTATCAGTGGATAGACAAGTTGTCATTTTCTGTGACAACATTAGCAGTATACAATTGGCCAGGAACCCAGTTTTTCATGCTCGCACGAAGCATATCGAGGTCCACTATCATTTCGTCTGAGAGAAGGTCTTGGCAGGAGACCTTGACCTTGTTTATGTCAGCACACACAGGATCAGGTAGCTGACATCTTCACCAAAGCATTGGGTACAGAGAAGCTTCGCAGATTCAGAGCTTCACTTGGTGTACATGAGATGGAGTTGAGCTCGAGGGGGAGTGTTGAGATATCGAGCTCGTCTAGTGAGGCGGTGGACACTGATGACCCGCCTGGGGGATAGGCCCCACACTTACACCACTGGCATGGTTGGTGAGATCTTGGGTGATATGCAGCCAGTGGGATGACAGGCTGTGTGACAGCCATTCTAGAGACTGGCATAGTTATAGCGCCAGCTCATTTAGTTGGGTTCACACTACTATAGAGAATCCGTGTATGTATTGGTTTTGGTTGAGTACCTTTCATATTGTGTACTCTTATCTTGTATATGGTGTGCTCTCTATTAGGGTTTTGTGAGTGTGTGTGTGTGCTTGCAAGAGCTCAAGCTCTCTTCCCCCCTGCATCTTTTCATCACAGTGGTTCCTCCATGCTACCCTGGCTGTTTCCACTATTTTCAGCCGGGCAAGAGCCATTTTGCTCCGCTCATTGTAGCCTGTGACGTCAAAATATTCTTCCATGGCTTCCATTTCTCCACAGCCTCGGCTAGGTTCTCCCCTTCTCTTTTGAAGGGTCCTCGCTGAGTCCTATGAAGAGCCATTGCGAACATCAGGGTCAAGCTTGTCATCTTCAGAGAGAGGGTCTGGCTAACGGCCACGGTTTCCTCGTCTCATGATTCTGCCAAAAATTTGTATTATTGAATTTTTATTTTGATATCATTCACGAGATCCTAAGACTTAAGAAGTTCAGAAAACAATTTCTTAAACAAGACAATGATCTTATTGGAGATCTATGACATATCTCCGATAACAGATTTTTCTTTATCAGATCGTCCCGGTAAACAATCACTTATACAACAGGGATTTTTTTTCTCCAGAAAACATTTCTATATTTATATAAAAGTTGCAATATGTACATAGAGTAGCTCGGCTCCAAAATTCAAAATCTCCTCGGGAGTCGCATAAGATGACGGTACTGGGCCATAGCCATGCCCTGATACAAACGTTCACTTACTGACAATGGAGCTATTATTTTCTCCTTAGGAATAAAAAAACTAAGGAGTCTGTAGACTTGGCATGAAAGTCTAAAATTTTGAGGTGTCGAATGATATAGAATGACGCCACGCACCATTTTCAGTTTTAACAGAATCATAGCCAATGAGAGGTTCTACCACATCATTGCACAACGGTCGCAAGAGGCGTGGACATACTACCTTGCAAACCACTTATGCTATAGTTTCTCCACTGAGTTAGGAAAATATAAATCCTCGAAATGGCGTGCGAGTCTAGCTCGACTTGTTCGAGTTGAAGCGAAAGAAATGAGATGCTCGAAGGCGAACGCAGTCATATCTTGAGACTGGGTGAGGTCGGGAATACCAGATAAATAGGAAACTTCCATCTATAAAAACAATTTCTTTGATTAAAAATTCTTCATTAAAGAAGCTTACGGAATGAAAATACATTATGAAAATGCTTTGTCTGAGTTTTTATTATCAATTTTTGATAAGAATTTATTTATCTTTAGTAGCTTTCAACAAAGCTCTGATACCAACTGTGAGATCCCTCTGCCCCCTCCGCGCACCGCGGACTCCCGGTAGTAGCTAACAGCGGAAGCAGCCCCCTCATGCGCGGGGCAGGGTTTCTCACTCGCGGACTCGCCCCCAAATGTCCGGGCACGAGACTAGGCTGGTGGTCACTCTCCAAAAACCGAAACTGGGAAAATTTTCCATGCCCGAAAAGCAGAGACGATTCCACCTTCTTGAATTTTCTTAACGAATTTTTTTCTAACCAGATCAATTCTGAACTATCCTTCACCTGAATAAACCAGATAGAAGGAAACTATCGATGATATAATTTGATCATTTGAGTAATTTCAATGCTTTTTTCCTAATCAAGATCAGGCACAGCCGTTGATCCACTCAATTGAGAAATTTATCAGGGAATTAACTAGCTACTCAAATCCTAGCGTAATCCTAAGATTTTTCAGTTTGATTATTAAAACTCCACTGATTCCAGCCTAACCCCATCCGGCCCATGGGTTAGCCACCACCCTACCATTGGAATCGATAGAACCAAACAAGTACTCACCCACCCATAATTGAAATGCCTAACTTTAGCTTTAGAAAACAGATACGCACACACACCTCTTTAAAACTTTAATATAAAACAATAATCCATTGACAAAACAGATATGATCACAGATTTCATAACTCAAAATGTCCATTCAATCCCTTGTTTCACAAAAATAGTACCACTCTGGACTCTCCGTTGGGACCAGCTGGTCAGCAAACGAGATCCAGTAACAGATTACAATAATCATTTCATCAACATACATATATATATCTTCCTCGACATACATATGGGTGTCCTAAGCATTGCGAACCCATGCATCGCTTGGTCAGAACCCTCCAGGATCCTCCTTAGGTGTCCTGGTACTTCACTCAAGGACCGCTTCGTCGGCTCTCGCCCATCGTACTGGAAGAACACCATTTTTCACCATACCCAGGCTAGTCAAGACCTGGGCAGGTTTTTGCCGCGTGAGCTGTCCCTCAAACACTCCCCGCCAGCTGTTGCAACCGAACTTCCCTTAGATAAACATATATGGCAAATGCCCCCTCCCCAACATTCTGGCGTAAGACAGTCCTTTAAGAAAACAGGGTTTCTATACAAGTTTACAGTTTTGATTTTGTTTGAATACCATGAATAAATCTTAAATCCGTATCCCAATACTTCTAGATCTAGGTCTGAATTCCAAACAGAATTCCTCGAATTCTGTTAACTTGATCCTCAGATCAAAATCAAAAGTCTTAACTTAGTTTTAGATTCAGTGGGGGATTTGAGTACCATTTTCTTGAACTGGGCACATCGTCATTGATTGAAATTGACGAAAGAATTAGGTCTTGGTCAATAGTCTGAATCAGAGTTTGGGTCTAGAAAGGTTCTTCCTAAACTATCTTTCTCCAAAGGTGCTATTTCAATTTCTCTTTTTCTAAATTTTGTTCGACGAATATTTACAGATTTCTAAAACATGAATTTCTTATGAGGAATAAAATAATCATTTATCTCAATCTCCGACTTCGATAGTTTAATTGAATTTTCTCATTACCATCTTAGTGAATATAAAATAAAATAAAATATTTACTTACAGATTTCTAAAACATGAATTTCTTATGAGGAATAAAATAATCATTTATCTCGATCTCTGACTTCGATAGTTTAATTGAATTTTCTCATTACCATATTAGTGAATATGAAACGGTAGCATTTCTTCTCACAGATTATCTACTTATTTATTTTTTCAATTTTTGTAAAAATTAAACAGAGGATTAAAGAGAACCCTTATTTAATTATAAAGATTCTATATGCATCTAATTATGCATAAAATCCAATTCTGAAGAAAGCCACACTTCTATCATCATAAAAATCATTTATGTTAAAAATCACTCTTTTATCATGAAAGAATTTCTTTTATGCATATGTTTATGCATATAAATCATTTATGATGAAAATCACTCTTTTAATATATAAAAAATATCTTTTATGCATATGTTTATACATACAAATCATTTATGATAAAAATCACTCTTTTAATATAAAAGAATTGCTTTTATGCATAAAAATCATTTATGATGAAAATCACACTTTTAATATAAAAAATAGCTTTTATGCATATGTTTATACAAACAGATCATTTATGATAAAAATCACTCTTTTAACATAAAAGAATTTCTTTTATGCATCCATTTATGCATAAAAATCATTTATGATGAAAATCACACTTTTAATATAAAAAAATATCTTTTATGCATATGTTTATGCATAAAATTCATTTATGATGAAAATCACACTTTTAATATAAAAAGAAATATCTTTTATGCAAACTTGTATGCATAGAAACACTTTTACAATTAAAAAAATATTCTTTTATGCATACTTTTATGCATAGAATTCAATAATGATAAAAGTAACACTTTTATAATTAAAAAAGTATTCTTTTATGCATACTTTTATGCATAGAATTCAATAATGATAAAAGTAACACTTTTATAAATAAAAAATATTCTTTTATGCATACTTTTATGCATAGAAATCAATAATGATAAAAGTAACACTTTTATAGTAAAAAAATATTCTTTTATGCATACTTTTATGCATAGAATTCAATAATGATAAAAGTAACACTTTTATAATAAAAATATTCTTTTATGCATACTTTTATGCATAGAATTCAATAATGATAAAAGTAACACTTTTATAATTTAAAAAAATATTCTTTTATGCATAGAATTCAATAATGATAAAAGTAACACTTTTATAATAAAAAAATATTCTTTTATGCATAGAAATCAATAATGATAAAAGTAACACTTTTATAATTTAAAAAAATTCTTTTATGCATACTTTTATGCATAGAATTCAATAATGATAAAAGTAACACTTTTATAATAAAAAGAATATTCTTTTATGCATACTTTTATGCATAGAAATCAATAATGATAAAAGTAACACTTTATAATAATAAAAAATATTTCTTTATGCATACTTTTATGCATAGAATTTAATAATGATAAAAGTAACACTTTTATAATTAAAAAAATATTCTTTTATGCATACTTTTATGCATAGAATTCAATAATGATAAAAGTAACACTTTTATAATAAAAAAACATTCTTTTATGCATACTTTTATACATAAAAATAAATATGATGAAAGTAACTCTTTTGTAATTAAAAAATATACTTCTATGCATTATTTTATGCATGAAAATCCATAATGAAGAAAGTAACACTTTCATAATAAAAAATTATCAATAAGTATTTTTCATAGAACTTAATTCTATTGAAAATCATTCTTTTATAAAAATTAATCAATATGCATCTTTCTATGCATGAATGAAAATGACACTTTTAGAATACTCTAACGATGGGGATTACTCTTTTTGATTAATAAAAGATGAAATTTATTTCACAAATTTTCAAAAAAAATTATCATAACCTCCTTTGTATGACTGACTATTTTTCAATTTTTAACTCACTAAAATTAATTAGAAGTTCACCAAGAGTATTTAAATCATTCTAGTGTAAACATTTTCTACTTATTTAAGAGGACATTATGAAAAACTTGATTTTATCCAATAATCAATCATCTAGGATAAAGAATGGTTGGATTTACTAAAGAAGAGAGGGGAATGCCTTTTTCCAATGAGGCATAACATCATTTCATTTTAGAGAAGACAAAAATCATAAAAAACCATAAAAGAAATAGAAAAGAGAAGAATCTCCAACTTACATAGATAATTTGAGAGCTTTCCTTTGGCTTGATGGTTTGAGGGTTCTACTCTTGTTTGAAACAAGAGTGGCCACCAATCTTTTAGAAGAGGGAAGGTCAAAAACTAATGAATTATGAGTAAAATTCACTGTTTTTGGCACTTGGGAGAGGCAGGGTAACAGTGCAAAACACTATTGAGTTTCAGTAAAGAGAAAGGCTTCTATTTATAGGAAAAATTGAGCTTCTAACCAAGTCAACTGATTCTAGAATTTTCCAGATAAATTTGGTCAATTTTTGACCATTTTTGGGTCAGTTTTGCTCACTTTTTGGATCTAGTTGAAACAGGAGAGAGGAGAGATAAAAATATCTCATTATTTGGGAGTTTAAAACTCATTCAAGCATGTGAAATAGGCGCCTCCTTCTTGAGGGGAATTCGCCCATACCGAGGTGTCAAAAATGAATCATTTCATCTAAATATCTCTCTTTTTTAACTATTAACCTTGTTCTTAGTCAACTCTTCATCTTATGTGAGTATTTACTCATTTTTGGGGGATTTTCCTTTTATTCTTCTATTTATCTCCTCCCTACATTTGGATGAATCTTATTGGTCCATAGGAACCTTAATTTAACATTTTGAAAAAATCTTGACCCCCAGGATAATGCCTCTTGAACAGATTATACTTAATTTCTAATGTACCTTCTGAAAATCTTTTTGAACTTCTGTTTCAGGGGAACTTATTTTAATAAGATGAGATATTTTTCTATCTAAAAATATTTAAAAACTGAATTACCACTCTCTAGAAGATTTTCTCTCTCTAGGCTGGTAGAAACAAGATCTTTTATATTTCTGAACGAAGAGGGATTTGATTATAGGGGAAGATGCTGGACATCTTGAGAGGCTGGGGAGGAATCTTACAGGTCCGCGCATGAAAAATTGGATTCTTGGCCAACTGTATGCTGCTCATGTTGTTACAATGAATGATAACCTTGCCATCAATAGGCTCACCCAAATCAGCCAAGAGATTCTTTAACCATACTCCTTCACATGGAGCAATGGATGCACCCCTGTATTCACCCCCTGCTAGATAAAGCAAGAGTAGGTTGCTTCTTGCTACTCCAACTCACCACTGCACTTCCAAATGTAAAGGCATAACCACTAGTAGACCTCTGGTCATCATACGAGCTACCTGCCCAATCTGCATTTGTGTAGCCATGTATATCCAAGCCTTTACCATGCTAAAGAAGACTATAATGTGCAGTGGTCTTTACATATCACATAATGCGTCTCACTGCATCTAAATGAGGTTTTCTGGGGCTCTGCATAAATTGGCTTACTAGCCCCACAACATAACTGAGATCCGAGCATGTGATAGTATTGTAAATAAGGCTTCCAACCATCTTTCTATACATAGATGGATCATCCAACTCTTCACCAAAATCAGCCCGCAACTTTAAATTCTGCTCCAAAGGTGTACTCATTGGCTTACACCCTGTCATCCCATATTTTGCCAACATATCCAATGCATATTGGCATTGCACTAACCATGTACCTGCATGGTCTTTGATCACTTCAATCCTTCCCAAGAAAATATCTTAATTCACCCAAGTCTTTCATGTCGAACTACCCACTCAATGCTTCTTTTGACATGCATAACATCTGTAGCATGATCACCTGTGAGACAATCAAGTCATCCACATAGATGACAAGTAAGACAATCAAATCATCCACATAGATGACAAGTAAGACAATCCCATGATCTATTTTCTTCACATAGAGTGAAGAATCTGCTGTAGAAACCTGAAATCCAAGGGAGATAAGATATCGGCTCATCTTATCACTCTAAGCACGAGGTGCTTGCTTCAAACCATATAATGATTTCTTTAATCTGCATACATGAGTGGGTGTACATATCCTTCTGGTTGTGCCATATAAACTTCTTCTTGTAGATCACCATTTAGAAATGCATTTTTCATATCCATTTGATGCATTTCCCAACCATTTGCTGCCGCCATAGCAATGACTGCTCTCACTGTTCCCATCTTTGCAACTGGACTAAATGTTTCATCATAGTCGAAGCCTTGGGTTTGTGCATAACCCTTAGCTACCAATCTCGCTTTATGTTGCTCAATGGAACCATCTGACTTGCATTTCACTTTGTAAACCCATTTGCAACCAATGGCATTTTTGTCTTGTGGTAATGCAACCAAATCCCATGTTTCATTATGAACCAATGCATCCATCTCAACATCCATTGTCTTCTCCCATACATGCTTTCCAATAGCTTTTGTATAGCATGTAGGTTCCACATGCTTCACCAAATAGGTCATATATGCATAATGCATAGCAAAATCACGATATGTCAACCTGTCAAACTGGATACCTGAGCCTTTGGGATCTCCGCAATGCATGCGGATCACTTTGAACACCTGTCACTCTAGCATGTGGAGACACATATCTATCCTGCCTTACACCAGGTGTGCGTAAAACTGGTATGCCAAGTTCCTCATCTAAACTCTCTGAACTTGACGACTCATATCCTGTAATACCAATTCCTTCAACCTTCTTTTTTTCTTTATCCACAGCACTACTCCCAGTGCTCACACTCTCATGTCTCAAGCATCTTGCCCATAGACGTATAGTGCTACTCTCAGACTCTGTCACTCTAGCATGTGGAGGCATATATCTATCCTGCCTTGCACCAGGTGTGCGTAAAACTGGTATGCCAAGTTCCTCATCCAAACTCTCTGAACTTGACGACTCATATCCTGTAATACCAATTCCTTCAACCTTCTTTTTCCCTTTATCCATAGCACTACTCCTAGTGCTCACACTCTCATGTCTCAAGCATCCTGACCATGGATGTATAGTGCTACTCTCAGACTCTGCTGGCCCAGACATAGAAATAAAACTTGCTTGTGGCAACTTCACATGCACATCAGCATCAAGAGAATCAATGACACCCTCATCCTTTGCTTTGTACCAACTAGCAAGTTCATCAAACACCACATCTCGTGAGATAACCACTTGCCTAGTTTGTGGATTGTAACATTTATATGCCTTGCGATCCTATGCATATCCAACAAACACACACTTTTCTACCTTAGCATCCAACTTCCTCCTTCTCTTGTCAGGCACATGTACATAAGCTATGCAACCAAACACTTTGAGGTGTCCAATGTCTGGCCTAAAACCTGTAAACCGCATCTCTGGCATACTTCCATGTATGGCTACTGTGGGTGTCTTATTAAGTATATACACTGCAGTGGCACACGCATGGCTCTTTTATATGGATATGTTGGTTGATCTTGCTGATATTCCATGGAGATTCCATTTTATGTGAATATATTACCGCTTACTGTGAGCTAGGAACTATTGAAAAGGCCCCTGAGTGAACAGGTGGTGAGCGTTCTGGTTGCCAATGATGCCATGACAATGCCGCAGCGACGCGTAGCTCTTTCTTCAAATTGACCGTGCGTTTATGAATGCCTGGACCTGCTCTTCATCTTCCATGAAGAGGTCATGGAGAGATGAGCCCTCTACACGACTGTGGAAGGCCACCAAGGGTAGTAGGTTGTGCTCCACACAAGAAAGATGAGAAAAAAGTGGATATTTTTGACCTAATCTACACCACAAATGGTTCAAATCACCTAGGCTCTAGATACCATGATGAGAAAACGTGGTGCTCATGCTAGATCAAGTGTGTGGAGGAGAGGGACTCACAAAATACAAGAATAATATCTTGCTTATTAAGTTGCTTATACATACAACTAGGCCTTGCTCTCATGCAAAATGCCTCATGGCATCACCTTTAAATAGGTGAACAAGTGGACCTCAAGTCCATTCACACTCACACCCTTCTCTCACCCTTCTACTCAACCTTAGTCTCTTAATATCACTAGTCTTGATGGATGTAATGGTGCTCATGGAAGCTCAAACCAAGGTTAAGACCATTCAAGACTCAATGGATAAAGAGAGTGATAAAGTTTCACACACTTCCACAAAGAGATCGAAGGGACAAAAGAAGCGGGAGAGAGGAAATAATGTAAGGATGGGGTTGAAGGAGTAGATGCTCTAACGGAGTTGGTTGTTGACGCAGATGGTAGGTCATTGTGTGTAGAGGGGCTTTTGTGGAAGAGGCATGTATCCTTTTGCGTTTAGCATCATAGAAATCCATTAAAGTTAGATCCTCTTCCTTGCAATATGGCATTGTCAACTTTTTATCGTTGACCATCATGATGACTCTATTGCTAGCAAAGCACAGTGGTGACAGTAATAGTCCATTTATGCCCCAAGATCAAATCTGCTTCCAACACATACTCAACCACCAAAAACTTGCAAGTAAGGGGGTTAGTTTCAATATATTTTGTATGTTCAAAAAGTACCCCAAACATGGCATGTTCAAGTCTGGTGTATAGGGAATTCTTTCAGGATGTGTCGTGTGAGTGTTGGTTGACCTAACAAATCCCATAGCTCGAGGGTCATGAGATTGTGTTCTCATGTTGGATAAAGATGTGCTTGAGCTGTGGTGATTTTATTTGAAATTTCCAATCCAACCAGAATCTTAGGGATCTGTTCAATAAGATATGTTGGAAATTCTAGCTCTTCCAAGGTCTCTTCCTCTCGTAAATAGCAATTGTACATTTCTTGCAGGGGTGTTCAAGGTGACTATTTGCATGGATTCATCTATTGAATACAATGATTCATCTATCCAAGTGCCACCAAGGATGACATTATACTCAAGGGAATCTAGAGTAACATGGAATGTAAATTCCATATCGCCATCGATTGTTTGAATAGTGTATCTGAAGTAACCTAGAACTTCAATGTTTTGTCCATTGGCTCCTCTTGCAAGACTATTGTCAATAGGGATGAGTTTAAGTTGTCCCAATGACACCCAAGTGTCTACTGTCACTCATGATGTTATGACTAGCTAATCAATGCACGTTTACACTTAACATCATTGCCTGTATAGGGAAATCCAACCATTCCATGATAGAATCTTCCAAAGGAACCATGGATGTTTCAGTTTTTGTTTTGGCTTCAGATCTCGTTTCTGTTTCATACTCCCATTCACTTTCATCCTCATTTTGGCTCTCAGCATTTTCAAGAGTACCCAATGTGTACACTGGCACACTTGGCCCTCTAACAATTCTTAATGAGGTCTGTTTGGAAACTTGTGAATCCTCACAATCCTGTTCTATGGAGTTCTTTATGTCTTGGTATAACTCAAGTTGAGCCCTTAAAGGTGCAAGTGCGAATGTCATGCTGGCTTCATCACATGAGAGAAGAGCATTCCTCCAAGAGACTGTTTTAATCTTGTAAGGGAATTATCGAATTTCTCACGTGCTTTCTCAAGTGTATAGTTCGTGCAATCTGTCTCAAATGACTGTTCTGTAGAGAGTATGTCTTCCTCTTGAAAGGGGAAGCAGTACTCCTCTGGACTTTGTATTTTGGTTACTGTTTTAGGATTGGCATTATGAGGCTCAATCACAACCGGTGACCCGGTAAGACATTCAACCAAGCTAAGCATGCTCTCTTGAGCTTGCTTTTTGCATTCCACATATGTCGTGTGATCATTATTATACATTTGAGGTGGTTGGATGGGTTCTAGTTTCTTGATTGGTCTATGTGGTGCACTGAGGGAAGAGTAAGAACTTGTTTCATCCTCACTTAGTGACGTACTAGAACTTGTTTCATTTTTTGACTTTCTTTAGTTTGTCAGTTTTTCATTATGTTTACCCATGCAACAAGATCGAATTTTCTTTTGGGCTTTTGTATCTTATGTCGCACGATGGGTTTTGTGGTTTGTGTGATGGTCTTTGAGGTGGATGCTTCTGTATCATGTATAGCTTTTGTCTCTTTGGGGATTATGTTCTCTACAGGCTCCTTTTCCCTGCCTTTAATTCAACCTTGGTTTCGATAGTTTGTTGTCCCTTGTTTTTCTTGGTTTTAGAAGGTTTTATTTTCTATTTTGGGTTTCGTTTTAAAACATGTTCTTCTACCCATGTTGATGTATTGTCTTTTGTGTTCCCTTTGACTGTTTCTTATGCCTTAGCTTGTAAACATGTAAGCACATTCAAGGGTACCATGGACAATTGCCCTTTTTGTATACTTAAGATGTTAAGGGTTGTATTTTGTGAGACAAGTTGCATGGAATCAACTCATCTTAGTGGGAAATCTTGGAACATGTGTTCAATGCCACATCATTCACACATGGGTCATAAGGTGTCAATGACTATGGGCATGGAAGTATTCTAAATTGTGCAGTCTGCCACCTTGTGAGGTCCACGACAATAGAAACACTGAAGTGTTCGATTAACTGCTTCCTGAGCAGTTTCGATCCTGTGGACTATTTTTGTTTGATGCACGAGAGATGGAGGTTTTGAGTCAATTGTGGATGAAGCGGATACTTTTTAGTATCGTGGTCAAAGGTCTTACAATATATGCAGTATAGAAGAACAAGTGCCTTGTATGTACAATGGGGATTGGGATGGTTGTGTGATTGCACTCAACACAAGGCATTTCGTTCCTCACTTATAGAGGCATTAAGGATGTTTGGTTTGAGGTGTCTTTCTTCTCATTAGCCTCCTTCTTTTTGTAGTATTTGACAATGTGGCCCTTCTTGGCACAATAATAGTAGCTCCCTTCTTGAAACTTTTTCTTTAGCTTCTTCTTGTTGTCAAATCAAAAGATACTAAATCTTTACCTTTAGCATTGGCCAAAAATGTAGCATTAATGCCATCATAGGTCTTCAGTCACATCTCCTCCTCAAGTAACATAGCACTAAATTCTTCAAATGCTAGAGGTGATACTCTAATATGAGTGTTTAGTGCCATAACTAAGCCATCATATTTTTGTGGAAGAATTCGGATGCACCTTTAGGCTAGCTTCTCAAACTAGTCTTTGTAATCCTCACAAAAAACCATTTGATCCTGCATATTTTTTATCCATCTGGTAAATACTTTAGTAGCTTCTTCTTCAATAAACTTCTCAGTGGATAAGTTGACTTTTTAGGTTTTGAATCGTGGTTCTCATTATGTTCCCAGCCTTTGATGCCTTAGTTATGTGTTGAATCAGAGTAAGAACATAATCACTTACATTGGTCAAAGTGCGTCAGCATTACACCTCTTTTATGCTCGAAGAAGTGCACTATCTTGTGGAAGTGTATTCACTATTGTTGGGGTCAAGGGTTTCTACTGGTTTTGCATCCATTCTCAGAACAGTTTCTAGAAGCTCGTAAGAGTCTAGAATGGCATTAATTTTGAATTTATAGAGAGTACAGTTTGTCTCACCAAGCTTACCTTTTATTAAGGTTAGTGGACGAATGCATAAAACTGCTACAACAGTAGGCAGTCGAGGTAGAAGCCATCACTCCTAGTACTAAACTTTATTCATTATTTCTATTAAAAGCACCTAAGATCTGACACCATATAAGAATATAGCATAGTAAAAAGATAGATAGCAAAACAAAGTGCAATAGATAATGAAGTAGATAGAGAATTTAGAATTCTGAGATAGGTACAATGTGATGGTAATGTCCACCCATGTGCTCTCAAGTAGAGCTTAGATAGCAATCTACATAGACACTGGATGGAGGAAGTACTAAGCGTAGAGGTGTAGATACTTATAAGCATTAGATGCCTTAGCCAGTGATAACTATACATATATAGAGTGCTGCAAGTGGTGTAGTAGATGCATATACAACATGAGCAGTTACACGGCATAGACAGGGTCAATGTCCTCAAAATGCAGCTAGCCGACCATTGCCTACTAATAATAATGAATCCATACTATTGAGTCGAAAGCTCCTAGCCCCGACTGTTGAGATATCGAGCTCGTCTAGTGAGGCGGTGGACACTGATGACCTGCCTGGGGGATAGGCCCCACACTTACACCACTGGCATGGTTGGTGAGATCATGGGAGATATGCGGCCAGTGGGATGACAGGCTATGTGACAGCCATTCTAGAGACTGGCATAGTTATAGCGCCAGCTCATTTAGTCGGGTTCACACTATAGAGAACCCGTGTATGTATTGGTTGAGTACTCTTGTTCTTGTATATGGTGTGTTGAGTGTTGAGTGAAGAAGAAGAAGATTTTCAGCCTCTCACCTTGTGTGTTCTCTATTAGGGTTTTGTGAGTGTGTGTGCGTGCTTGCAAGAGCTCAAGCTCTCTTCCCCCTGCATCTTTTCATGGTATCAGAGCCTGGTTTGTGCTAAGGGCTGAGCTGCAAGCAAGAGAACCACAGGAAGCGGTACGAGGGTAAGAGCTTCAACTACTCTTCCCTATTGTGTTGGTGACTACACCCTTGTCGGGAGCTCTACGGGAGGCACCGGCAAACGGTCTTTGATTGAGGAGCTTTCTTCGCGGGAGTAAAGCTATAGGACAACTATACAGTCCTATTGGACTAAATTTTTCGGGCCGAAAATGCGTTTCGGGCGCGTCTGGACCTCCGTTTTTCAGAAAGCAGGCAATTTCGAGCACTGCGGGTAAGTCATCGATTCTCTGCAGAACTCTGTTTTAAGAACTGCAGGAAGACAGATTGACTGTGCAGACACTGTGGGTGCTGCAAAGAGGCCTACAGTTGCCATTGGAGTTGCCATTGGGTGTATGTATGCACATTGAAGTCACTGGTTGTGACATTTGAGAGTACTACAGTACCGCTGTGCAGAAAATACAGCAGTTTGTGCAGAAAAACCAGAGTGCAGTTTCTGGTAAAATTGTGTGTTTGGCAAGATGTCTAATGATGGCATAACACAGATTGTGGCTGAGAAGCTGGATAAGAATAACTTCCATGCTTGGAGGTTCAGGTTGACGAATTTCCTGATGGGAAAAGGCTATTGGGACTACATAGAAGGTGAGCATGAAGAGGCACCGGAGATACCGGATATAAATCCGACTACTGCAGATGTGAAAGAGTTTAAAGACTGGAACCAAGGAGCCAGGAAGGTTATGTATTGGCTATCCATTAGTATACAGGACACCATGATTGGGCACATTCAGGATGCCAAGTCCCCCAAGGAGGCGTGGGATCCCAAGTCCCCCAAGGAGGCGTGGGACACCTTGGTAAAGCTCTATGAAACAAATACCAAGGCACGTAAGATACAGTTGAAGAATGAACTTCATACTGTGGAGAAAAAGAGCATGTCTGTGAATGACTATGTGCTGAAGATAAAGGGTATTGTGGAATCCCTTGCATCTATTGGTGTGTAGATGATGATGACAAGGTGGAAGTTTGTCTACGTGGTCTCGGGCCACAATACAAGGCATTCAAGACGTCTATTTAGACTCGGGAAAACATTCCCAACTTTACAGATTTGGTGTCTATGCTGATTATCGAAGAGAAGAGCTTGGGTGAAGACCAACAGTCTTCACAAAGCAAAAATAGTTCAGAGCAACAAGCCTTCTACACGAGTTCAGGAAGAGGACGAGGTAGAGGAGGCCGTGGACGCGGTCAAGGAGGTGGCCGAACAGGTAATCAGAATTATGGCCAACAGCAGCAGCAACAACAAGAGTCCCAGAATCAACAACAACAACAACACGCAGGTGGAAGAGGCAAATTCAGAGGCAGGGGGAGTCAAAGAGGCCGTGGAAATTGGCAAAGGCAATATATTGATGCACGTGAATGCTATTATTATGGTAAGCCTGGACATGTGCAGTCAGAATGTTATAAGAAGCAGGCTGACATGCAAAATGGGAAAGTGCAACAAAACAACTATGCATCCTCCTCAAGCAAAAATAATGAGGATAATGAAAGGTTGTTTGTTATGCAGCATGTCGTGAATGCCATGTCTGAAAATGTAGATGCAGCACAAAAAGATAATGTATGGTATGTGGATTCAGGCGCTTCGAACCACATGACAAGTCATGGGGAGTGGTTCAAGGAGATAAAAAACCCGGAAAGACCAGGTTTTGTGGAAACAGGGGATGACACTGCTCATCCAATTGCCCATGTTGGAGATGTGCCATTGTCTATGCAGGATGGCAAAGTGAAGTACCTTGCAGATGTACTTCATGTACCAAACATAACAAAGAATCTGGTTTCAGTTGGCCAGATGATTGAGCAGGGTTTGCAGGTTCGGTTTAACCCTGATGGGTGTTATGTTGAAGATTTTAAAGACAAGTGCAGGTTGGTTGCAAAAGGCAACAGAGTGGGCAGAATGTTTACGTTGAATGTAGACATGCCTGAAATGAGTGCTGCGATGTTTGCAAATGGTTCAGGAATTGTTGCAGACACAGCCATTTGGCATAAAAGGATTGGACATGTAAATGTGTAGAGATTGAAGTCTATGCAAACAAAAGGAATTGTGACAGGGCTGCCAAAATTTAAAGTGGAAGGTATGCAGAAAATATGTGAAGCATGCCAATTTGGGAAGCAAACAAAGCATGTGTTTCCACGTAACAGATATGTGAGCAGAAATGCACTAGATGTTGTGCATTCAGATGTATGGGGTCCTACGAAGACCATATCTATGGGAGGCTGCAGGTATTATGTGACTTTCATTGATGACCACACAAGGGAAAGTGTGGGTATATTTCATGAAGGAGAAGAGTGAGGTGTTCACTCACTTTCAGAATCTCAGAGTTTTGGTTGAAAAACAAACAGGGAAATATGTAAAGTGCCTAAGGTCAGATGGAGGGGGAGAATATTTCTCCAATGAGTTCTCTGAATTTTTAAAGAAGAATGGTATTCAGAGACAGTTTACATGCAGATACACTCCGCAGCAAAATGGAGTTGCTGAGCGGAAAAACAGGCACATTGCTGAGATTGCGCGGGCATTGATGGAAGAGAAAAATATGCCGCATAGCTATTGGGCTGAGGCTGTTTCTACAGCAGTATACATCATGAACAGGACGACTGCAGCCATACATGATGTAACTCCAGAGGAGAGGTTTACTGGCAGAAAACCAGATTTGTCTCATCTGAAAGTCTTTGGATGCATTGCATATGTGCATGTGCCAGATGAGCTGAGAACTAAGCTGGATCCAAAAGCTGAAAAATGTGTGTTTATTGGATATTCCCTTGAGCAAAAGGGATACAGGTGTTATAACCCTGCTACACGTGAGCTGAGGGTAAGCAGGGTGTTGTGTTTGATGAGATGAGCAACTGGTATGTTGCTGGTATGTTGCTGAAAAAGAAGCTGTTGGGGCTGATGTGAGTGGAAGTGTGGTTGCACAGAATGCAGGTCAGCAATCACAGTCTTTGAGTGGACCAGGAGAGTCCTCATCTAGTGGGTCTATTGATAGACCATGGAGTGGCAGGCTACGTCATAATACCAGTCCTGCAAATGTGATTACTACATCACGTAAAGGAAAAGAGAAAGTGGTTGAGCCCCTTGGTATGCCTGACATTTCTGCAAGGCATTCTCATGTTGATGGAGAGTCTAGTGGCTCAGATATGAGCCTTGATGAGGAGCTTGGGATCCCAGCTATGAGCCTTGATGAGGAGCTTGGGATCCCAGCTATGAGAACACCTGGTGTAAAGAAGGCTATGGAAGCCATGAATGAAAAGCTACGAAGATCAGGGAGAGTGAAGAACCCTATACAGAGATTTACATATGATGGTTATGTGGCACATCACTATGCATATATGGCAAAGGTTGTGTAGGTTGTAGAGCCCACATGCATTGATGAGGCTGTTGGAAATGTGTGTTGGGAGAAAGCTATGGATGAGGAGATGGATGCACTATATGTAAATGAAACTTGGGATGGTTGAAACTTGGGATTTAGTGCAATTGCATGAAGGCAAGAAAGCCATTGGATGCAAGTGGGTGTACAAAGTAAAACATAACAGTGATGGAAGCATAAACAGGTACAAGGCTAGATTGGTAGCCAAAGGATATGCGCAGACATATGGGATTGATTATGAGGAAACTTTCAGCCCAATTTGCCAAGATGGCAACGGTGAGAGTTATGATAGCAGTGGCTGCGTCAAAGCAATGGTCTTTACATCAGATGGATGTAAAGAATGCATTCTTGCATGGGGATTTGCAAGAAGAGGTGTATATGTTGTAGCCACCTGGTTATGAGGATGTGAGTCACCCCGAGCATGTTTGTAGGTTGAAGAAAGCCTTGTATGGCTTAAAGCAAGCACCAAGAGCATGGTCTGACAAGATTTTTGAATATCTTGTCACTATTGGCTTTCATGTAGCCAATGCAGATTTCTCATTGTATGTGAGACATGGTGATAGAGGAGTTGTGCTTGTTGTCATCTATGTAGATGACTTGATCATTACGGGGGACCATGATGCAGAGATCTTTGATGTAACGATCTTGCTTAGACAGAAGTTCGAGATGAAGGATTTGGGGGAGCTCAGATATTTCTTGGGCATTGAGGTGATTAGGTTACCACATGGTATTGGATTACTGCAGAGACAGTATGGCTTGGACATGTTGTCCAAGTATGGTATAACAGGCTGTAAGCCTATTTCTATGCCATTGGATCAGAATGGCAAGTTGAGTGCAGATTCAGGAGAGCTCTTGGAGGATCCTACTATGTACCTAGGAAGTTTGATCTACATGACGATCACTCGTACGAAGCACATAGAGGTCCACTACCACTTCGTCAGAGAGAAGGTCTTAGCAGGAGACCTTGACCTTGTTTATGTCAGCACAGAGGATCAGGTAGCTGACATCTTCACCAAAGCATTGGGTACAGAGAAGCTTCGCAGATTCAGAGCTTCGCTTTTGGTGTACATGAGATGGAGTTGAGCTCGAGGGGGAGTGTTGAGATATCGAGCTCGTCTAGTGAGGCGGTGGACACTGATGACCCGCCTGGGGGATAGGCCCCACACTTACACCACTGGCATGGTTGGTGAGATCATGGGAGATATGCGGCCAGTGGGATGACAGGCTGTGTGACAGCCATTCTAGAGACTGGCATAGTTATAGCGCCAGCTCATTTAGTCAGGTTCACACTATAGAGAACCCGTGTATGTATTGGTTGAGTACTCTTATTCTTGTATATGGTGTGTTGAGTGTTGAGTGAAGAAGAAGAAGAAGATTTTCAGCCTCTCACCTTGTGTGTTCTCTATTAGGGTTTTGTGAGTGTGTGTGCGTGCTTGCAAGAGCTCAAGCTCTCTTCCCCCCTGCATCTTTTCACGGACCCCCGTAGGGGACTATTGGCTCCCCTGGGATCCCCACCTAGGCCCTAACTAATGCTTGATGTGCACCAAACATAGATGTGAGATACATAGTGGGAAGCGAGCATTAAGTGTATACTAACATGCCAGGCAGAAACCATATGTGGAGAAAATGAATACTCAACAAGGTGCTGCAAATTATCATATATCCTGACTAAAGATCAACTCGAATTTCAGCCCCATAAATCAGCCTATTAAGCTATGTATAGTGGATAAAAATCTATGCCCTTCTCGTATGACTACAATCAAGCATATTATTATATTGGCAGTGTATAGTGGTTGGAATATACACTGGTTGGATATTAAGATTACCTTCTTGAATAGTGATTTACATGAGAAGATATATGTATCTCAACCTCGTGGTTTTATTTAGAAGGGAGTCTAAAGTATGCAAGTTAAGAAAAGCTTTATATATAACCGTAAGCAAGCTCCTAGAGCATGGTATGAGAATAAATGCATGTTTGGTTGTAAATGGTTTTTGCAATAGTCCACCTAAGAATAACCTCTATGTAAAAAGGAGTAAAGATTATTTTTTGGTCATCGTTTTATACGTTGATGACATGTTGCTCATATGCCCTAATGAGGAGAAGATTTCAATCTTTAAAGCTAAATTGCATGTATCATTTGAGATGATAGATTTGGGCTTATTGCATTATTATTTGGGTATACAGTTTATGCAACGTGATGATGGTATTATGATGTTATGTTCAAAGTACATACAAAGGCTACGTACTCGATTTGGTCTTGAAGACTATAAGCTTATTGCTACACCAATCAAGACATGTAATAGGCTTAGTCTCTAAGATATAGGTGAACCATTTAATGCATCACTTTATTAGTATTTTATTGGGTGCCTTATCTATCTATATAATATGAGACATACATTCAATTTGGGGTGGGTCTCTAGTTGAGTAAGTTTATGCATAGCCCTAGAAGTAAGCAATGGTAATGGTAAGCAAGTATTCAAATACTTATAGAGCACTCAGTCCCTTGGCCTATTCTATGCCAAGAGGGTGATATTTTGCTGCATGTCTTTAGTGACTCTGATTGGGCTGGATGTTATGACACATGAGTGTCCACTAGTGGCTTTTCCTTTCACTCATGTATATCATGGCTCAACAAGAAGTAGCCACCGATAGTGATCACTTTGAGCTGTAAAGCTAACTGTGGAGTGTGTATGGTACAGATGCCTTTTGGTGAGATCTTGGTGTTAGGACAACAACCCCCCACCTCTATCTTCCATTAACAAAGCTAAAGTGCATTAGCCGTCTCAAGAGGAACCCAATGTTTTATGCTTACACAAAGAATATTCAGGTTCATTATTATGTTGTCAAAGAGAGGCTCATTGTAGGAGAGAATAGGCTGGCTTATGTCTCTACACATGACAATGTGGTAGATATGTTCACGAAGGCTCTCTCAGGAGAGAAGTTTGAAGCTTTCTACAAAGATTTGGGCTTATTTCCATTTGGGGATTGATCAACCACGTGATTTCCATTCCTTTGTGTGTGTATCACTATAAGAGGGGGGGTTTATAGCCGTTCATATAGTAGTAGTGATGTGTGGATATAGGCTAATAATGGGCTGGGATACTTTTCCTTCTTTAAGAGGTTTTTTCCCCCGAGCATATGTATACACTCTTATGAGTGTGTGTAAGTGACTTTATCATGTCACTTCACTTATATCTCATGATTCTCATTAATCTACTTTGATTGTTGTGCTTCTATCTATCTCTCCTTTCTTGATGTATTTCTCCTTGCTTGCTGCATCTATGTGTTGCTAGCTTGATCTCCACTCCAACACCTTTGCAATGGATTAGCATTTAGGGGGAGATTTGAAAATCATCAAATATATGCTTAGTTATGACACAAGTGCTACATCCTTACTTCCTTGCCCTCTATGCCTGAAAAAATCAAAGCACATGAAGGAAGAAAGACTTACTGCTACAATGGAGTCATGTCATGCAACTTGGAAGCACCACCATATGGACACCAAGGATCCTACATAGAACCCCATCATTACATTCCCATGTGAAAAATAAACTTCAGCACATTACATACCATGATGAGAATATTTGATAAGTTTCTCAAATTGCACATTGACTTTGCATTTGGCATTTGCTTGATCTATGGAAGCAATTTCCAAAGTGGAGCTCCATAAGAATCAACAAAAACTACCATGTAATCCTTCTATGACTAGGGTTTTTTTACCAAATACAACAAAGCTTGATAATCCACAATGAGAATAAGCTTGTTAGCTAAACGATAATAGAACAATTTCTTTACAACATATAACATTTCTAACTCTTCTCTTTGTATGGTGGCTTGATTTATTTTAGTGCCACTTAACTACCTACTAGTAAAGCTTATAGGAAATTCCAGCTTATGTTCCCCAAGCCATGCTAGTATGCACCCAATTACAAAATTTGTAGCCTCCACACAGATACAAAAAATTCCATCCCATCTCGATGCATGAAAAATCATTGCATTTACCAACAAATGTTTGTGTTTATCATAACCTTGTTCACATTTCTCCATCCACTCAAATACTATAAAAAAACATGTGTAAAGGGGTTGCACAAGGTTAGCATAGAAAATTATAAATTTATAATAAAAACCTACGTGTGCTATGGAATGTTGAACTACTTTATAATTAGTCAAACCTATAACATGTGCCCTGAAATGTTGAACTCCATTTATAATTAGTCACCTAGAACATGTGCCCTAAAATGTTAAACTCCTTCATAATTAGTCACCTATAACGTGTGCCCTGAAGTGTTCGGAACTCCTTTATAATTAGTCAAAACTACATATGCCTTGAAATGTTAAACTCCTTTACAATTAGTCAATCATACACATGCCTTGAAATGTTAAACTCCTTTACAATTAGTCAATCATACACATGCCTTGAAATGTTGAGCTCTTGCCCGTCATGCTATATATCATTGGAAAAATCTCAAAAAGTAGATTTCCAATCTACAATCTCCCAAAAAAAAAAATTTGATTTGATTTGGAAAAATTTAACCATCAACCCATTTCTTAGAGGGCTCTTTTTATGTCCAAATTTTGCCTAATGTTGGGGGCCATACCTCAAGAATGTTGCTGGCTAGATAATTCCCACAAGGAGGTACCAACCACACCAAAGGTAAGGTTTCCTTCCAATACCACTCCCTTGAGTGCCTCCTATTCCTTAAGAAGCCATACGACTAAGTCAATATATGTAGAGTAGTCACCCCAAATAATCAATGCCCCCATGTGTGAAAAGTTCATCAAGTCTTATAACAAAAGGAGCAAGAAAGGAGAGAGATCACTCTATAGGATGGAACAAAGAAAAGGGTAATGATAAGAGAGGATGACATTTGCTAGCCCTTACTACCACCAGCAACACTAACACACAAGGTGGAGTGCAAGGACGTGCCTTTTGTGATACAATGTTGAAAGTAAGGAAGTTCAATAATAATGGGGTCAAATAATATAAAATTTTTAAGGAAAAGGTAGATGAATGAATAGGGATGGCGGTCTCAATGATTATACAAATTAAACCAGTTGATCGGTATAATCAAATAGACCTTCACAAGCTCCCAAAAAAATTATATGAGCCTTACCAAGATGACTAGTCTTACTATCTTTACAAAGAACTCAATGCTTACCTACCATAATATCAAAATAAAGTGGTAAATCCCTATCTTCTTTCTAAGGTGCTAAGTCACATACTAAGTACTCCACTACCTAATGGATGAAGAGATATTCACAAACCCATCTCAACTCAACCAAGAAGAAGTGGAAGAAGATTTGGAGGAAGCCGATGCCGTCATCCAGCATAAAAGAAATCTTAGCCAACATGGAAAAGAAACAAAAAAAGGGTCCACAAACCAAGAAGACACCAATCAAGCCTTCTCCTTCAAAAGCACATGGTATATATAGGAGGAACCAGATGATAAAACAGGTGAAGGTATATATAAGAGATGATAGATGATGAAGATGAAGAATATGTGTAAGAGAATCTACCACTATTCCCATTAAAGCTTTCAACATAGGAGGTATATATAAGAGAAAATAGATGATGAGATGAAGAATATGTGTAAGAGAATCTATCGCCATCTCCATTAAAGCTTTCAACTATGGAAACAGGTGTGGACTTAATTACGACCATTAAATTCATCACATTAACAGAGGCACAAACAATGCCTACTATTTGAGTACCCCAACAAACTCCAATGCAAGAGCATGTATCAAAAACATTGAGTATAGAAACTCTCTATATAATAGTGGCACCCATTGAGGGGGGACCCATACAAGAACTAGAGATCCCCAAGAGCCACAAGTACCATCTCCACCATAACATGAGCAACCAATAAAAGAAAAAATAGAAGAAGTTATGAAGAAAGAGGAGACCCCCATGATGGAATAGGTGACCGCCCCTATGCTTAGAAGTTATGAAGAAAGAGGAGACCCCCATGATGGAATAGGTGACCGCCCCTATGCTTAGAAACCAAAGTAACAGGACCTTCTAGAAAGCATGGAAGAGTGTATGATATGAAAGGAGCTAAGAAGCATCCAAGCAAAATGCAAAGAAGGTTTCCTTTAAAAGATGTAAGCTTAAGGATGCCAACCCCATCTTTCCTTACATATCTTCCCTTCTTATCTTTGCACCACATCGTAAAGAATTTTGTGAGAGCTTTATGGTGGTAATCATCTCGCAGACTGATGTAGAGATACAAAGGCATATATTAAAAAACCACAATCAGTACCTCCACCGAAAGCTACTTAAGGTTTGTGAAGATTACTTGGAGATGACCCCAATAACAAACTAATGGTAGAAAGATCCAAAAGAAGCAAAGCGGTTAAGGAGGCTTTCAAGGAACAACAATAATTACATGAGGATAAGCTCAAAGAACTGGGAGAGTAGATTTATTAGCTTCAAAGTATGCCTCAAATCAAAGAGAGTTACCAGTACAATTTGAGGAGTCCATACAAGTAAAGGCCAAGGTTACCTAACAAGAAGTATACATGCATAGATTAAAGTTTAATATGAGAAGAAATTTGTAGTTGAGACAAAGAAATTTAATCAAATTAAGGCCCAACTACAACAAACAAGACATTTAAAGCCAACAGGTAACAAGTAGAGAAAAAGTTGATCATGTTTCAAAAGACTAACGAAGTTCACAAACAATTCATATAGCACACCTGGAAGGTGAGTGCAAAGGATTTAATAAAGCTCATCATGAGCTCTCCGCTCCCTCCATGATGAAGTACAAAAGCATAAAGAGCAGATGGAGTTAACGACGATAATGAATCACCACCAACAATTGGTAACACATGTAACCAATTCCTTCAACGAGGCAAAAGTAGAATCTAAAACAAACAAGGACTTCTTCATAAAACACTATTGTTACAACTCGAGGTAATAAGACAAGCCCAAGTCTTTAATAAAAACTATGCTGCTGCAACTCAAGGAGGTAACAAGACAAGCCCAAGTCTCTAATGAAAACTATGCTAATCTCCTACAAGCAAGAGAGAGTCACAAAGTAGCCATCATTACTCTTTAATGAAAAGGATGCAAGAATTGCAAGTTAAAGTAGCACAACTATCACAAAAGCAAGAGCCACAAGCATAGCTCAACCCAATGAAAATGTGAAACAACTTGTGGAGCGCACTTCACAACTAGACTCACTTCTACTAGTGATTCCAAGGGTCCCTCTTCATGCCTTCAACTTATTTTTTCAACACTAACACTATCTTTCTTACAGTATGATATAGATATTAGTGAAGATCTAACAAGGGCTAATATAGGATTGATATATAGTAAAATTTGAAGACAAACTCCATTATAATCATGGCCCTATTTCATAATGATTACTAACTATATAGCCATGTATACATATGACCTACATCCAATGGTCCTTAACTTTAGATCCTAGTGTAGAGTGCTCATAAATTCCACCATACTAGATATTAGGACTCTTTATTCCACCTAACTCACCTCCATAATAGCAAATTTTGAAACAACAACTAGCAAACTTGCCTAGTTTTAGACATAGGGTTGGCTTGAAGAGTATGACACTTATAAGTACCTCATTCTACATGAAAGTACCCTATATCATCCCTATGGTATTCTTAAGCTTTATCAAAAGAATTTGAGCATCTAGAGAAAATCCTTGTATTAGTAGTGTATGATTTTACATTAGAACATATATATTAGATCTCGTAGAATGGAGACCTGAACTCACACACAATGCTTAAGAGACAAGAACATAAGGGTGTAGAGTGTGAGAAAGAATGACAAGCTCAAAGGAGACAGATGAAAAGCTCAGAAGAGAGAGACTTGAACTCATACACAATGCATAAAGACAAGAACACAAGGGTGTAGAGTGTGAGGAATAATGACAAGCTCAAAGGAGAGAGATGAAAAGCTCTCAACTAGTACACAGAGAAAGTAAAAATGAGCAAGCAACCCTAAATTGTAAATGAAGTTGCTAATATACTAGACAAACCTAAGGTGCATGTTTGCACTTGGATGGCCATGGGAAAAAGCCTAGAGGGAAAAAATTACCTATGGTATATGTGCATGACCTCACGGTGGTGAAGTACTACCAAATATCTAGCAAACCCCTCTATAGTATAAATGTAGTAAAAATCTAAGGTTTACAAAGATTTCAAATAAGGGAAGAGGCCTAAAGCTTTGCAAAAGGCCTTAAACTTTTCACGTGATAAATCTTTAGTAAAAAGATCAACCACATTAGATCATGTGTACTGTAATAGATCAAATTGATCTCTCCTGCATGGATTCTCTCTCTAACATAGTGGTAATATGTACTTTAATGTGCTTACTCTTGGCAGCACGAAAGACAAGATTCTTTGTAAATGCCATTACACTTTGACTGTCAACAATGAGAATAAGAGTAGGGACATAAAGATCCTCCATCAATCTTCTTAACTATACACATTCAACTACCACAGGTGAATGCTACTCTATATTCAACTTCATAGGATGATATTGCCATAGTTGGTTGTTTCTTACTCAACCAAGATATGCATGAATTGCTAAGAAAGAAACAATTCCAAATGCAGAATATTGTGTATCATAATCAGCTGCCCAATCAAAATCACTAAAGGCTTGTAGTTATAAATCACCTCCCTTACCATAAAACAATCCAAGATCTTGAGTGCCTTACAAGTATTAGAAGATATGTTTGTCTTCCAATGCTGCATAAACTTTGAAAGTTACGACACACCATATTGAATGTCTGGCCATGATAGATTGGACATCCAACAACTTGATCATAAGTGATTATGATCAAGTTGAATGTCTGGCCATGATAGATTGGACATCCAACAACTTGATCATAAGTGATTATGTTGAATGGTTCACAGGCATAGATAAGTTTTACACCAAGTTCCATCGGTGTAGAGATGGATTTGCAACTTTCCATGTTGAACAGCTTGAGTAATACCTTGACGTACTTGGACTGCTTAATGACTATACCATCATCTTGCTATGTAAACTATATACCCAAATAATAGTGCAAAAGACCAAGATTTGACATCTCAAAGTTTGAGGCAAGGCTAGCCTTGAAGGCTTTAAGTAAATCCTCACTAGCACCTGTTATTAACATGTCATCTACGTAGAGAATGATAATAATTCAATCCTACTTGTTCATTTTAACATATAATTTGCTTTCTATAGGACTATTTTGAAATCCATGTCCAATCAAATAGGCATGAACCTTCTACTACTCTGGGAGCTTGTTTCAAACCATATAAAGCTTTATTAAGCTTGCATACCTTCTATTCTTGACCAAATTGGGCAAATCTAGCTAGTTGACTCACATAAACTTCTTCCTACAAGTCACCATATTCAAGAATGTTGTTTTAATGTCCAATCAGTATACTTTCCATCCATGATGGGTTGCCAAGGCAATAATAATAGTGGTGATACAAGATGTGGAAGCAAATTTTCATCATAATCAATCCCTTTCTATTGGGCATAACCTTTTGCAATAAGTCTGGCCTTGAATCCATCAATAGATCCATCTACCTTTCTTTTGACATTGAAAATCCACTTAATATCAACAACTTTCTTACTCTGTGGTAGATCCGCTAAATCCCAAGTACCATTTTTTAAAATGGAATAAATTTCATCTTGCATGGCTTCCACCCAATTTAGATCTTCTTGAGTCTCTTCAAAAGACTTGGGTTCATCTAAGAAATGTAAACTCTGCAATATCTGCTGAAGAAATGATTCGTGTATTAGATCTAGTTCTACTTTACAAAGGAGCACACAATTTGCTATCCTACAAGGTGCTTCTAACTCATCTAGATATCATCCTAGATTCACTGATTACTACTCTTTCAGCAACAATTAATTACATTCTCCAATTGATTTTTAGTTGGTGCATCAATTTCTTAAAGGTTTCCCCCTTGCAAAACAAACAAGGATTAGTATGCAAAATTTAGCAAATCTATTGAGAATCAATAGCATACGTAATAGGCCATTAAACATGTCTGGAGAATTTGTATAGGCATGCTCATTGAATTCCATCAATGGATAGATAGAATCCTTTGCAAAAACAACATCCCTACTATTGATAATAATCTTCTTAATGTGAGAGGACTTCTAAGAGATGATAACCTTTACTTTTGGCACTGTAGTTGATAAAAATGTATTTCATTGCCTTGTCATTAAGCTTAGTTTGGTTTTATGCTGGTACATGTATGCGAAACAACCAAAAACACGCATGTATTCAACCTTAGATTTTTGAGTGAACCAAGCCTCATAAGGAGTGATAGTCTTTAAAGCTTTAGTGGGGCATCTAGCACATAGTACTAATAACTACTTCCATCCAAAACTTATGCTGACCTTTAACCATGCATCTAACCATCCCCATGAGAGTCTTGTTTATCTCTCTTAATAACATCATTTTGTTATGATGTATAAGGAGTTGTATACTAATGCTTAATGCCTTTTTATGCCAAAAATTATTTGAATGCATTAGACATTCCCCCTCTGTGTCTCGGAAGAGAGAGTTTGAATCTTTTGACTAGTTTCATTCTCAACCATAGAAACAAAATGTTGAAAATACCTCTGATTTATCTTTCATAGGGTAAGACAAGACAAAATTTGTAATCATCAATGAATGTAACAAAATATAAATTTCCTCCCAAAGAAGTAGTTCTTATGGGACCACACACATCATTGTGTATGAGCTACAATTTGTGATCAGCTCTATCTACTACATTCTTTGGGAAAGATTGGCAAGCAAGTTTGCCAAAGATGCATCCTGGTGGATCAAGGTGAGGAAGATTCTCTAACATCCCATGTTGCTGTAAAGCATCAAACCAGTAATAAAAGTATGGCCAAAACTAGCATGACACAGCTGGGCATCTTTCATTACATTAGAAGTGTCTGCTAGGAAAGTAACATTACACTTTTCATGCATGTCTAATTTGTTCAAACCACAACTAACATGCCATAACTCGGCATCTTTTATTACATTAGAAGTGCCTGTTGCTACACCAGACAAGCAACATCACACTTGTCATACATGTCTAATTTATTCAAACCACTAGTGGTTTAATGATCTAGTAAGCATAATTTGTTTGTCATGTTCTCTATTAACAACGAACAATGCATTTATCATCTACAAATTCAACATTGAGACCCCGCCTTACTAGGGGGGCATAGAAAGCAGATTCTTGTGAATTCATAGAACAAAAAGTACATTTTTAAGACAAAGATCCTCACCCCACTAATAGTAGTGAGAACAATCTCACCAATACCTTTGACAAGGTAAGAGGCATTATTGGCACATGTAATAGTGTGACCACTATGCATTCTCCATATTTTTTACCAAACTTATTTGAGAAGTTATGTGCTTAGAAGCACTACTATCAAGAAACCAACTGTCAACAATAGTTGCATTATAGTTGTACTAAGACATACATCGTCATGTTCCCATAAGTGAGAAGTTTTGATAGACAATGACATTAGATGAGTCCTCTTTCTTTAAACTCTTATCATCTAAGGGCAAAACTCCTAGAACACTTGGATTCATTTTTCTTCTTTTTTTGTTTTAAAGTTTAAAGCAATTTTCAATTGCATGGCTGAGTTTTTTACAATATCAAAAAGTTACCTTCTTTGGCTTTTTGGAATTACCCTTAGCCTTAGAAGTTTTGTTGGAATTAGTCTTACTAAAATTTATTGCACTTATCCTTGGTTACTAAAGCTTAATCACTACTAGAACTATCAGAAACATTATTTCTAGATAGTTCCTCCTACAATAATAAGCTAACAAGTTTCTGATAGATAAGAGGGACTGCATTGCCTCTCAAAGAAAGACGGAGGGAAGTATTGAAACCCATATAGGATTCATGCAAATAATTAAGGATCGTGTCCTTTTTAGGAATAACTTCATCAATATTGAGAAGTTCTTCTCTCAAGTCTTGTAATTTTGTTAAATGTTCATTCATGGATCCCTTTTCCATTTTCTTGCATATTTCCTTTATCAAGTTTCCTTCTAAGATAGGCAATTCTTACATCCTACATAACTTCTAGAGTGTTCCAAGAAAACATGGATGTTCTACACAGGAGCGAATGTGCAAAACAATAGGCCTTTTAATAACTAACAAGGAAATCAATGCTAAAGCTTGAGCATCATGAGAATCCCATCTTCTTTGGTCAGCAATAATTTGTGCAAGGGCGAGGGTCGTTACCACTAATGTGCCTCCACAAGCAACAAGGACATTTTTTTACTATAAATCTCCACCCATCTAATTTATCCTCTTTGGAAAGAATACCAAAACAAATCCTTTGTAGAGTTATTGGGTCATACCTGATTGCAATTGAATTTGAGAAGAAAAGATGTAACAAGAAATCTTGAACTAATGTTAGTATGCTTTGAAGCAATATGTAAATTGTTGAAAACTAGAATCGAATGATCCAAGGAGTGGAATTAGACGATAAAAAAAGGTAGAATCGAATGATCCAAGGAGTGGAATTAGATGATAAAAAAGGTAGAATCGGTTGACCGAAAAAGAAGAATCCGGCTGAAAAGTGGAATGGCAAAAAAAAGTATGAGGAGGATAGAGAGGGTGATAATCCCTACAACTATAATTATCCACTTCATCATCCTCTCACAACTAAACTTCTCCCTTTATATGCACCCACCCCTAATAACAATGAGGTATAATCTATGAAATTTTCTTCTTTTCACTTTGGATTTTCCAATGATACTCTAGCTCTCAAAGAATTACTAGCAATAAGGCTGACATCGAGTGCATCCACATGGAGGTAACATCACCCTCACATGTTTCATTACCAATGCATTACTCTAACAAGAAATATTGGAGGAACTCCCCACACTACAGATTATGAGGATATGCTTGAGTAGGAAATCCATTATTGTAGCCCAAACTGTTCTTTAAATTCTTGATGCAAATAATGCCATTTAACCCTATATAACAAAGATCTTTCCAGAGGCTTATAGTGTAACACCCAAAAAGGTGCCGTACATGCAATATCCAATCAGGGTCCTTGTTATATGCACATTATGTGTGCACATACTAGGAGGCTAACCCACATTACGCTTGTGAGCATGAGAACAAGCTCTAGTGGAGCATGGGTTAGGACTAACCTTAAGGGTTAAGGTTAGGGTCAGGCATCCAAGGTCACAAATGGGAAATGGAGAGTCAAGAGTCACTTGAGGGCCCTCCTATATAATAGAGGCATGGGGCACACTCAAGGGAGGCCAAGGCTATGTTATCTTGAGGCTAGGTTATGATATGATGTTCTCTTGTATAGAGGATTACATCTACTCACCTACCATTTCACACTATAGCTACATGCTATTGGATTGGAGTTATACCTCTTAATGGTATGGGATATCAAGGTAAAGGTATGATGTACTTCATTATAATTCATGTGTGCATCCCTTGGGCTCGGGGGTGGTCGGGTGGATGAGTTTATGCCTGATTTATGCATGTTTATGCATAACAAGTATCTAGAGAGATCTTAGGATTTTAACAGTGGTACCAAAGCAATCTTTAGTTAATTGTTGTTATTTTTTATTTCTTATTGTAATTTTTGACATTTTTTGAAGTAAATTTTAATATTTACTAAATGAAAATATTATTTTATTGATTTGTATGGATGATTTGTACGTGGATCATCGATATAGCAGTTGGAACGTGTGTTTCTTCTATTCAATGAACGAATCGACGTTGCAGGGAAATTTCATGAGTTTAATGCTATTTTTTTCTATTTTTTGTGGTTTAAAATAAGCATTAATAAATTTTTTTTACCAAAATACCATATATTTTATTATTAATATTTTTGGTAGAATGAATCCCTGAATTTCTATAATTTTCAAGAATTTTTTTCTAATTTTTAAGAAAATTTTAGAGCATTTTTAGGTTAAAAATATATTTTTAATGCATTTTTACGAGTTTTTCCCGGATAGTCTTTCAATTTTCTACCAAATTTCTGCTAAAATGCAGAGTGGGGTAGCCAATTAATGCATGGAGTGCTCTCCTGTGTACGTGGAATTCTCTTCTCCATTCAAATCCGAATTTCTTTTCTATTTTTCTCTCCCACGTGTGAATGCCTCTTACTAGACACAATTTGATTAAGCCATGCCTCTTACTAGACACAAATTGATTAAGCCTTAATTATAATTAAATTATAATTATGATTAGCAAAGATTTAATTAAGATTTTAATCTTCTTTCTCTCAGTTATCAGAGAAGAGAAGAGAAGGAGGGGGTGATATGAAAATGTAGAATGGAGAAGAAGGGGAGGAGAGTGGAGAGAGGAGAGAGCTACAAGCTCTCTCTGTTTTTTGGCGCATGAGGGCGGGGGGGGGGTTTTGCTGCAGGCAGGCAAAAATCGCCACCCCTCCCCAAAAAATCTTTTTTTTAAGGTTTTTAAAACCTTAGTTATTACAAAAAGCTTTATTTTTAGCTTTTAAAAAATATATTAAAAAAGTTTTTCTTTAATTCTAAAAAAAAGCTTTTGAAATTTTTTCAAAAAAGCTTGGAAAAAAGCCTTAAAAATGAGAAAATATGAGATTTGAGAAAAAAATTCTCTGGAATTTTTTGAGAAATTATTTTCTTGAAACCTCTTGGCTTTTTGCATTCCCGGGAAACCTTTTGGCTTTTCGAATTCTGGGAAATCTTTTGACCTTTCGGATTCCGGAAACTTTTGACCTTTCACATTCCAATTTTTTTTTTGTATTTTCATTTTCTCAAAATTGTTGGCTTTCCGTATTCCGGGAAGACCATTGGGATTCCGAAATTTTTGACTGTTCGTATTCTTATGCGTTTGGGGTAAATTAAAATTTTTATTTTTTTTTAAAATTAGACAGATTATTTTAAATTTCTAAAAAATGGGGGGTTAGTGATTGGCATGTGGTGTGTCCATTTGGGCGCTTATGACCATTCAAATTCCTTTAAAATATATATTTTTTGACCCAAAAATTTAGAAAATCCATTAAAATTGTAAATTTTCATTGGATTTGAGAATTGTCGGGTGGAATTGGAAATTTCGTGAACGATGGGATTCTCACGAAAAATAAGGAATATTTTAGAAATTATTTTTAAAAATCCTAAAAATTGGTATTTTTAAAATATCAATGGTATTTTAGCAAATCTAATTGCTAAATTTTTTTTGGAAAAATATAGGTTTGGAATGCCATAAGATAGGTTTGGTGGAATTCAAAATTATCATATTTTGAGGTCCTATAAAATTGGAAGAAATTAGGAAAAAATCATGATAATTCTTTTTTTTGAGAATTTAATATTTTCGAGGGTTATTTAATGTTGAAGTACGTCTCATGCTGACATTAGATAGATGCGGATTATTCACATATTATTAATACGATTGTACCTCATATTAATATATATTTCTGTTTGGATTAATTCTGAACGATGTTTTCATGATTTTTTACCATTGTTTAGCCATTATTTTTGGACATGTTCCATACTTTTGATGGCTAGAATTTGCGTTCAAAGTGTGTTTCATCTTTGACACTTGTCCATGATA
The DNA here is from genome assembly GCF_041138505.1 of Cibotium barometz. Lineage (NCBI taxonomy): Eukaryota > Viridiplantae > Streptophyta > Polypodiopsida > Cyatheales > Cibotiaceae > Cibotium > Cibotium barometz. The sequence continues at coordinate 13,197,918 of NC_141057.1, read as the reverse complement.
ATTTATTTTGCACTTGTTTAAGTGTGGTCTATGCTTAATTTTCTAAGCCTAAGACAAATTCTATCATGGGTTAGTTGATCAGTTTGTTTTGGTAGATTTTATTGGATGTTTTCCAAGTTTTATATGGACTCATCAGGTTCTGCAGAGATCACTTGTGTCTAGGGGTTTTTTATTGAGTGCTACACACGTGTTTCACTTGCTTACTTTGGAGTTTTGTTTGAACACTACGTTCATATACTCCGGATTGATGAGTTGGTCACCAATTTTAATGCTTCTTTTGGCATGATTAATGTTCATTAGATGGTATGCATTGATTAGATGATCAACTATGGTTTTCATGGATTCGAGGAGCTTCTATGCTTTTATCCATGGTTTTATAAGGATCTTTTGATCTTTTGGATAATTTGCTTTGAGGGTAGCATTTGCCTTCGTTTTTTGCACATAATTTTGGAGTATATTCCTTGTACTCTTGTACATATTCCAGCTTGGATACTTAGTTATTTATGTATCTAGGTGAATTTTTTTTCCTACCCCAGCTTTATTGTGTTTATTAGGTAGTTATCATTAGAAAGGCGCCAATAATTCAAAATTCTTTTCTAATGATGTACTCGAAAAGAGTTATTCCTTGATGTGGTCTCAGGAATATAGAGACAGGTTTTAGTATGTGAAAGTCTGGGATAAGGCCATCTTATTCCTTTTATACAAGATTTTATTCATATTTTCTAAACGGCATACTAGGGAGTTTCAAATTGGTATGTATGGGCGGTATCATGGTGGTATGGGACGCTAGCGATCCCTCACATATATTATCTTATGGGATAATTTGGGCTCAAGATTGTTGCTTTGCTTACATCACTTGGCATGTTGACCTCAACATTCAAAGACAATCTCATTTTCTGAATTCATTTAAAGTTGTTGTGTGGGCATTCTCTAGATAAACTTCTTTTATCTATAGCCTACATGTATTGATGAGTATAATCTCGTCGTTGGCATATTCATTTATTGAAATCTCTTTCTTTAGAGTTCAACGAGTTTATCTTGTTGTGTTTGGATTAAGGAAATTTGGATTCTTCCTTTGTTGGCATTAGTTCCGTCCTTAAGGTGATTTATACAATCCACCTGGTGGTTTACGGATATACATATGCGACTCATCGAGATGTTGATGACTCTCTATGTTGATATGGGTAACTCGGGACGCTGATAATTCCATGAGCATCAGATGTGGGGTACATCAGGCCGCAAATGGATACCTGGTTCCTGCTGTTATAATGCCATGTTTTCCTACCTTTTTTTGAATGGTTTACAACGAGGAAACTACTTTGAGCATGAATTCCTCTGATCATCTGCAGTCTGATGGGCAAACAGAGCGTATGAATCAGATTGTAGAGGATATGCTTCATGTATATGACTCTGGAAAATCATCAAATTGGGAAAAGTATCTTCCTATGATGGAATTTGCCTATAACAATTTTAAACATACGGCTATTGGTTTTTAGTCCGTTCATGCTTATGTATGGATATCAATCCAGGGCACCTATTGATGTCGGGCTTAAGGACATCGAGCTTGATGCATCGAGGGATTTCTTGCATGATATGCAGGAAATGCTGACCGAAGCTCAGGATTCTATCAGGAGTGCTCAGGATAGGGCACGGTTCTATGCTGATAGAGGACGCTCAACACTTGGTCTTTTGAACCAAGAGCGTTGGTTTATTTAAAAGTTGCTAAAGATTCTCAGACTTTGTCAAAAGGAAAATGCTCGAATTTATCTCCTAGATATTGTGGTCCATTTTCGAGTTACACATCAGATTGGCACGGTTGCATATGAACTAAAACTACCTCGAATTGTCAGAGTTCATCCAGTCTTTCATATCAATAGATTGAAAGGGAAACTGGGAGGTGAGGATAACATAGTTACTCCTCAAGAACTCGTTCAAGTCAAAGATTTATCCTATGTTTCACATGAACCTGATAAGGTACTTAAATTCAGGGAAAGGAAACTTTGTAGTTGACTTCCTGAGGTTAAAATTAGGTGGAAAGATAGGGAAATAGAGGATTCGACTTGGGAGTTGATTGATATTGTTCAATGCAGTTCTCCTTCTTTTTGTTATAAGAGTGCAATGTTTTGAGAGAGGGGAAGTATTTTATATGCACATTATGTGTGCATATACTAGGAGGCTAATCCACATTAGGCTTGTAAGCATGGGAGCATGGGAACAAGCTCTAGTGGAGCATGGGTTAGGACTAACCTTAAGGGTTAAGGTTAGGGTCAGGCATCCAAGGGTCACACATGGGAAATGGAGAGTCAAGAGTCACTTGAGGGCCCTCCTATATAATAGGGGCATGGGGCACACTCAAGGGAGGTTAAGGCTATGTTATCTTGAGGCTAGGTTATGATATGATGTTCTCTTGTATAGAGGATTACATCTACTCACCTACCATTTCACACTATAGCTACATGCTATTGGATTGGAGTTATACCTCTTGATGGTATGGGACATCAAGGTAAAGGTATGATGTACTTCATTATAATTCATGTGTGCATCCCTTGGGCTCGGGGGTGGTCAGGTGGATGAGTTTATGCATGTTTATGCATAACAATTATCTAGAGAGATCTTAGGGTTTTAACAGCATTAATACCAAAATGGGAGGATCCCATGCCAATGGTAGGGGAGGGCACATTATGGGAAAATGTAGCAGTGAACATGAAGCTAGCAAATCCACAATTACATGACTTACTAGAAATCTGCATAGTCACATTTAAGATAGCTTATAGCTATTGCAGGAGCAGGATGGAAGAAGCAAGACCTAGTCTATACACGGGAAGGATACACAAAAATAGAGACAAATGATGACAACCTCAAGAGAGAAGAAATTGAAATCCAATCAGAGTGAAGGAAGGAATTTTTTACCATCCAAGAATATGGCCAAATTTCTAGATGGTCATTGTCAAGATGCTTCGGGTGGACCCAATATACATGCTAATGAAAAGAAGGTACACCCCACTAGAGTTTACTGTAGAATAAAAGAAAGATTCCCATATCTGATACAATTTTCCATTGTTTGAGCAAGCCAAATTTAATAAAATAGAGAGCTAGCAAAATAACTCTTACTATAGATAAAAACATGGAGATAGAGATACTTGATCCAGCAATTGTGGCATCATGAAAATTTATGAAGCTGATCATGGTACTCCTTAACCAAAATAAAGAGGACATGGAGAATTATGACAAAGAAATCCTATGCTTCAACATGAATAGGGGTCCTAAAGAAGAACAAATAATGTATTAATGTCATCACTTTCATTGCTTGCCAGGTTATTTGCATGTAATATTTGAAGACATGATAGATACAACATTCTAGACCCCATAGCCATATTTCAGCCAAACCCTTCGCAAGATTCAATCCAAAAGAAATCACTACAGATTTAAGCTTGGCGAGGCTCTATAACAAATTTCCAAGAACGGACCTTGCATTAGGTGTAGGGGGGATGTTAACCCATTTTAAGGTTAACAAAAGTATTCTCTACCACATATGATAATACAAATAAGTGTCATGAAAAGGCACTATAAAAGTTATAATTACTATGAGAAAAACTGGTCATAATCAAGCTTAACTAGTTAGTTCTTTATTTTTTAAATTCCCAAGTGTTCTTATAATGCAAATGAAGAACAATGATTGAACTTTATTGTAGTAATGACCTCATTAACGTAACCTCCTAGGATCTACTAAAAGAAAGTCTCTAATGGTTTCAAAAGGAGGGTAAATGAGCTCTTATGGTCTCCTTGCTCTTGCTCTTGTGTGTGTGTGTGTGTGTGTGTGTGTGTGTGTGTGTGTGTGTGAGAGAGAGAGAGAGAGAGAGAGAGAGAGAGAGAGAGAGTTGAAAAGAGATGCTTGCTTGCTCCTAGTACATGTGTCTCTGATGCTTTGTGTGAGAGCGTGTAGAGAGTGAGAGAGGAGTATCCTTGCAAGGAGGTGATTGAAACCTCTTGTTGCAAGAGGAGGTCCGGAAGATTGGAGTTAGCTACCACTGGTGAAGCTCAGAGGTCATGGAGATCCTAAGCTTAAAAGCAAGGTAAGTACCCCCATGAGGTTATTTCCATTTCTGATTGAATGAGAAAGAGTTCTTAAAGGGGTAGAAACAAGCCATAATAGTTTATTAACATGTGTGTGTGTGTGTGTGTGTGTGTGTGTGTGTGTGTGTGTGTGTGTGTGTGTGTGTGTGTAAATTAACACACACACACACACATATATGTGTGTGTGCTAATCAACAAAATAATATGTGTGTTAATATGTGTATGTATGTATGTGTGCGTGTGTACATGTGTACCCATACACACGTGCATGTGTTTCATTATTATATATAAATAATAATAAAAATATAATCATTATTATATATAAACAATAAAAAAACATAATCATTATGTGTGTGTGTGTGTGTGTGTTTAGGGTTTAAAATAAATAATAAAATAACATTAAAAAATAAACAAATGAATATGATACTTGTCTAGAATAGGGTTGAAGGGGCAAAATTGGTCAACGTAGCAGCACAACTGAAGCTAGAAGTTGAAGTAGTAGATGGTCAACACACAAGTGCACGGAGTCCGTGTTAGGGCCATCACTCACAGTGTTGTAGCACCAGCTGGCATCATGGCAGTGAAAACACTACAATGTTGGTTAGCTATCTACTCTTTCCTCTTACATGATTTCTATTAGAGACGCGGGATCCTAGGTCCAAAGATTGGAGACATTGGTTGGTCCAAATTTCCCATTTTAAGTTCACATGTTTTGAGAGCTTTTTGGATCTCACTCTCTTACACCTTGAGTGCCTGTGATTGTTGATAAAGGTCACCCTTGTGGCACAAGTGTCTAGGGTGGCAAGATTGGTGGGGAAGATGTGTGTTTGGTATTCCCAAGATTCCCTTATGTTTGATATGCCCAATGGGTTGGGCTATTTTAATGGAGCTGAATCTTATCTTAAGGGTGGAGTAGGAAGCAATAAGGAATGAATTTGGGGAAGGAAAGGTAATGATTATTGTGCATAGGTGCATAAGTGCTTCATTTGTTGATAAGGAAAAAATGAGTTTGTTGAGGAAGGAAGGTAATGATTATTGTGCATAGATGCATCATTTTCTTGATAATAACGACATTGTACTCTTGAAGTTCTCGTAAACGAATCGCAATATTCTTTTGAAGAAGATGAATTAATCACTTGAAAACAAGAGAATAAAAAGGAAAAAAGGTGACCACAATCTTGAATGGTGAACTTAGTCATCACACCAAGCATTGATGGGAGACATAAAAGAAAACCACCCTTGGATGAAACAAGATTAATGTTAAAGCTTGCCGACAAGAACAAAACTAAATTAGTGGGAGTTATGAGAATTTTGAAATTAAAATATTTAGGTTGACCTTCGTGTAATCCTTTGTGGTTATGGACTTCCAACACACAAGAAACACACCAGATCCTACCATGTCATACTCAAATGCCCATTCATGAGAGAAGCACAACTAATGTTGTGTATGATTGGGATACATATCACATATCCTTAGGAAGTAGGAGTAGATGTGACTATCTTTGTACCATGAAACTATGTCCCATATTACATCTAGAACCATGACAAATAATATCTATCATACCTGCAAAACGAACACTGAAGGAGGATCAAGAGATGGTACATTCCACTACTTGATCTTGATTGGGTGCATATATTAGGAGCCATTGATGGCACTTGTTTTGGAGATTTAGATGGCAACATATTCTCCTCACTTTACACACTAAAGAGTGTCGTTTCCAAATTTTGATGTCGTAAAACTTAACCTATCAAGGTTGGGTTATAATTTCTCCTTGGCAAAAAAAAGGAAATAAGGCAAACTTCTATCAGCATGGAAAGCTAGCCACAACATTCTATTCTAGGAGACATGGATATTGCTAACTCAACCTACTCTAGAATTCATGAACACCTAGATTTGAGTGGCTATAAGCAAAAAGTTATAAGCTTAGGGTGTTTTTTGGTCCCTACATGTATAATCAAAGAAGAAATCATCATCATTTAAGCAAAGCTCAACGCACCATCAACTTGCTCGACGATACAACTTCCCTACCACCCTCCATGGATAAGTGATTGTACCTCTCCAAGAAGGGGTGACTATAACAAACCCCATATTTACCTCTCTTAACATGTGATTGACCAGAAAGAAGTTGCATCTCTGATTACATTTCCCTTTAAGAAAGAGATTCAACTAAGGGAAGTTTTCGTCCACATTTAGGCCATAGCATAACATTATGTTATTGGAAGCATGAGAAGCCTTAGGCAAGATTTATGTTCTTTGAAGCCTTAGGCAAGGGCATCCTCACTTCTTGTGGATTTTACATTGCTTTATATTGTGAAATGAGGAGCCATGTGTTAGATCTTTTGAGCAAATAATATACATTAGTAATAAGCAGTGGATGTGCAAGACCACACCAAAATACTGAAACTACTCACCAAAATAACGAAACTACTCACTAAACAATGACGCTTTTAATTTATGATTAAAAAAGAATGTGCCTCCATGGTCACCTCTCATATCAACCTCCATGAAGTTGAAACCTTATCTCATCAACTGCCACTCACAAAAGCAATTTTGGTAACCTAAGCACCTCTTGAAAGTTCAAGGCCTCTAAGATGGAAACACTACCATTTCAGCTCCTAAGCATGAGGCCCCTAAACAATCGCCATAAAGTTTACAAGATTCTTCTCATATGGCCTCCGATGGTGTGGTTGTGACCAAGAAGATACAAGCACACTAAAGAACTTGCTTATAGTGTGCAAGGTCAAAACTTCCCCTTTAATTTGGCTGGCTAAGAAAAAGACGATTCTCTTCATGCTATATATATGTATGTATATGTATATATGTACATTGAAATCTACTTTTACTCTCTCTCTCTCTCTCCCCCCCCCCCTAGATCTTCCCCCATCTCTCTTTAACTCTCTCCCCCTAGATCTTCCCCCATCTCTCTTTAACTCTCTCTCTCTCTCTCTCTCTCTCTCTTTCTCTCTCTCTCTCTCAGACACACATGCACATGCACATGCACCCTCTCTCTCTCTCTCTCTCTCACACACACACACACACACACACACACACACACATATGTACACACCCATACATGCATTAATATAGATGCATACTCTCTCCCCCCACATAAAAAAAAATGTCTCTCTCTCTCTCTCTCTCTCTCTCTCTCTCTCTCACACACACACACACACACACACACTCCCTCTCTTCTCACGCACTCTCTCTCTCTCTCTCTCTCTCTCTCTCTCACACACACACACACAAATAAATTTGCACACACACAGAAAAGTTTAATTAATTAAATTTTAATGGTGGGGATGCATGGTGAGGTGTGCTCATTCTTAAATAAATGGACCTTACATATAATGTCTCTCTATGTCTCCTTCTCTCTCTCTCTCTCTCTCACACACACACACACGCACGCACTCTCTCTCTCTCTCTCTTACACACCCCCCCCCACACACATATACACCCACATATGCACTAATACAAGTGCACACTCTCTTTCCCCCCCTACATACACTCTCTCACACACAGACTTCTATGTCTCTTTCTCTATTTGTCTATGTGTCTGTTTGTCTCTCTATCTCTCTCTCTTTCTCTCTCACACACACACATACCTCTCTTGTCACACACACTTTCCCACACATAGAAACTCTCTCTCTTACACACATATGCATACACACACATACTCTCTCTCTCTTTCTCTCTCTTACACATACTTACGTGTTGAAGTTTTCATCATGAAAGTCACCTTTTAAGAGGGAGACCTCTACATTTTTCTCTCAAGAAAATCATTAAGTGAAAAGAGAGAGCTTTTCTTTTAAAAATTGGATGAGAAAATTTAAATTTCAGAGAAAGGGGGAATCTCTCCCTACTCTGGTACTCGGCGAGGAAGAGGGAGGCATTGAAGGCGAGTGGAGACGATGGCTGAAAGGGTAGCCAGAGGAGAGGGGAGCAGTCGGCTCTTTAGAGCCTTGGAGGGATGGCGGTGTTGGAGGAAGGGTTAGGCGTAGGCTACGAGGGCCGCCTAATAGAGGAAGTTGAGAAGCTTAAGGAGGTAGAGTTGATGGAGGCGCTTGTCTGGAGGCTTCTGGAGGAGTTGCGATGGCCGTGGAGAGGGGGCAAGCTTGGCCTAGAAGCGCCGCTGATCGGCTATTGATGTAAGTAAGGGCAGCTTTTTGCCGGCTTGGAGCCTCGAGAGAGGTGGCTTGGAAGGCGCAGCGAGGAGGAGACGGCTGGCTCAGCCGGCTCTTCTATAAATAGCTTACTGCCTCCCCACCACCAGCGCCACCTACAAACCACCTGGCTCCTCTCCACCTCCTCCCCCTCCCCCCTTTCAAACCTCCTTTTTTCCTCTCTCTCTCTCTCCACAACCCCTTCTCTGCACCAGCAGGCAAAAGCCCTTTGAGGACACAAAGTACACAAATCAAACTACTATGTTTACAAGAACAAAAGTATTCTTCCACCAAAGAAGGGCACGTTCCTTAGGTCCTCTTGCTTACAAAGCTTTGCAATCAATTCACTGAAATGAAACAACACTTGCAGATTAGAAAAGCTTATATTAGATGCTTAGTGTCCAGACCTTGCTCATTGTGAAAGGACAAGGCTTCTGAATGGTTACAAAGGCTCTTTGTAATTGGGTGTTGAGGATTGTTGCTCTTAATAGATTACTAGTATTGGACCCGCGCGTTGCTGCGGCCGACAGGTAGAGTTCTAGAAAAAATAAACTCAGTTTCTCCAATTTAGGTCATGTTTTAAGTAAACACAATACATTATTTCAAGTGACTTTATATATACATATCTCAAAATAACATCCATGTCTCGTAGATTTATGGCGAAAACAAAAATATCATAGTAATGTAGCATACAAAGATGCAAAAAAGGACCAATATTACATATTCTCAAAATGCACCACAAAATACGTATTCTTAGTCAGTAATGTCAGAATCAACAAATTGAATTCTTCTCTTGTGAGAAGGATCATTCAATTGTCTCCTCATCACAATACGCTCTCTATTGTAAAGCGGTGATCCATCCCGCACATGCTCTACTATCGATGAATGCAAAGGACCTGCACAAACGAAACAATGATAAATCAAATCTGCACATAACGACACATCGATAAATAAAATCTCAAAAAAATCTTATAATAGAAAAACATAATCAAAATTACCTCGTACAATAGAACATCGAGTCGATGGTACATGAGGAGCTCTAGTATAAAACGCATAACGAATACCAATGGCCATGATGGATGTAAGAAACAACCACTCATCGGGTACTGAATACCCCTCAAATGATGCAAAGCATCTGTCCATCTCTCTCCAAAACAAATACACACCCCACTCCTCATCAGGAACACCAATCCCGTACATCTCGATGCCTTCGTCGACAACTCTTACCATAAACGTATCAATGTCATGTAATATCCTAAAATCAAAGCATAACAAATAGGTTATACAATTATTTATATATAGGTTCAAAAAATATTCATACAATGCCTAACAATTACACTTATACTTACCCATCCCTATAAGCATCAATCATAATCCCTGCTACGTGACCTGCAGTAATAGGAGCTGACCATAGCGGTGGCTCTGTATACAGATAGACATTAGTATAGAATGTCATGTTCCATACTTTGTAATCAAGAAAAGTTAAGCAAATATAGAGAAAAACTCACGTACTATCCTCGACAAAGGCATGTCCAATGTAAAGGTAATCTTAGACATGTCTGTCAAAACATAAACAACAAAAATAGGTACTTTTACCATGGACAAATATGTATAAAAAAAGAAATCACAACAAAATTAATCAAATTGCAGAACTTAAATAAGAAACCTGACTTGTCACTCTGAAGTCATTAAGATCTCCTTATAAACAATATTGTTTGTTGTAGGTGTATAACTTTGAAGATCATCAAATGAACACTCCACATTAGTGTTATCCTCAAGTAACACCTTAACAGCATGAGGAGACCGTGCTCGTGACAACGCAACATACAGTTGTCCATGAGTAAACACTGGAGTCACCAAATACAACCCCAAGACATTTAGGGTTTGGCCTTGTGATTTGTTTATTGACATGCCAAATGCCAGCCGCACGGGAAACTGTCTCCTCCTCATGGTGAATGGTAGTTGGGTCTCGCTGCATATAAAGGTAATTCGTGGAAGAAATACTCTTTCACCAACTTTAGTACCAGTGATGATTTCAGTCTCCAAGACTTTAGAGTGAAATGCCTTACATATCATCCGCGTACCATTACAGAGTCCACGTCTTGGATCCAAGTTACGAAGCAAAATAACAGGAGCTTCTAACTTTAAAACCAAGCAGTGAGGTGGATATCCGCCCCGAAGGTCGATTGTGTTCAAAAATTCTGTGGAATACAGGAATGAATTTTCATCATTTTCAAGAATTGAATCTGCACTGAAATATTCCTTAGGCTCACCAGGCATTGCATCCAAAGCTGTCTTATTCACAATATCCACTTGACTGTTTATCGGAGCAAGAATAGCACGCTCACTAAAGTATGAAGCATATGTCGTAGTGATAGCCAATTCAGAGTATACCCAATGTACCAAGTCTTTAAGACTCGATCTTTGCAAGACCATATTACTTGGTAGTGTCACCATCGTATTATCATTGCTACAATCCACTCCATTCCCAATATTCATGACCCACTGTTTAAACTCATTGCATCCATTAGTATTGCTTGATTGAATACGCATATTTCCAGCTAACTTTAGAACTTTGATAGAGTTCCATAGAAAGGAACGACACAATGCTGCATTAACAATATCCTCACGTCTTCCCTTCATAATAACAGGCAAGATTTGTCTAAAATCTCCTCCCATTAATACAACCTTTCCACCAAATGGCTTATCTGAGAATAATACATCTTGTAAGCTCCTATCCAATGCTTCAAAAGCATAACGATGAATCATTGGAGCCTCATCCCAAATAATGAGCTTACAAACTCTCAAAACCTCAGCAAGTTGTCCATGTACAGGGATTTTGCAAGTTGAAGAATTGTTTAGCTCCAGAGGTATCTTGAATCTAGAATGTGCAGTACGTCCATTCGCCAAGAGTAGAGAAGCAATACCTGACGATGCAGTGGCCAAAGCAACATACCCTTGTCCACGTACTCGTGCAAGCAAGCAATTATACAAATAGGTCTTGCCCGATCCCCCCGGACCATCCAGGAAAAAAATGTCACCTGCATCTGTCGCAATTGCATGCATTACAGCATCGAAAGCAACACGCTGGCTATCTGTTAAAGTTGACTCCATAGCACTTGACAGGTTATATTGTTCCACAGTATCAAAAGATCTCTCTTCCAAAAGCAATGTATTTTCACCCAAGACTTCCAAATCAGTTCTGTTTAGTTCAGGCATCCCTTCAAAATCTGCCAATGTCCGTCTCTGAGCACGAAGAATTTCTTCCAAATGTAGTAGTGCATGAGTTTCAGCTAATTTTTCAATACCAATAAACTGACCCCTGCTTCTCGATAACTGGTATAGAAAATCTTCTATCATTTCTTCTCGAAATCTCTTCCACAATATTCCTGGACAGGAAGGCTCACAAAATAGCAATATAGTACCAAAAAGACATCTCAATTGCAAGGCATTTTGCATAGATGATGCTTCCTCCATACATGCAACCCATTCAGAATCATCTTCCAGTATCCCTCTGGCAATGCAAGCTGCCTTGAAAGAAGGATAGATGTGACCATTGAGCGAACGCAAATCTTCAAATGACTTAGATCCTTTACATATTGTAAGAAGTAGGCGAACATAGTATGCCTCACCTGCCAAAGGAGCTACAAAGTACATGCGCCCTATAGTGTTTCCAATCTTTCTTTTGGTCCATTTCTTCAACCTGGAGTTCCAAACCCATTGTTGAGGGAAATCACTATACAATGTATTGTTTGCTTCAGGATGTTGTTGATTACAGGTAAACCATTCAGTCATAGTAGTCTTGGCTACATTTTCCCTCTGAAAAACATCTGCAATATTATCATCATCTCTGAAGATAACATTATGACCCCCATCTAAGTGTACCTGCAACCGTTGCACATCAGGCTTCTCATTGTGTAAATCATACTCAAAGAGTCTCCAACATGCCTCTGATGCAGAGATGTAACGTGCATCCAAATACCTCTGAATCTCATCGACTACGCAAGCAGCATTAACATCCCCACCTTGTACAGTGCTAAATCTTATTGTTGCTCTGTCATGCCCCTTGTATATGTACTTGTAAAGATATTTCACTGCTGATATTGTTGAGCATATTTCCACATTTATATGAGCATTATATGTGATTGAAAGATAAGGGTTATATGGCACAACCCATCTATTATCAACATTACACTTTTTCAATGCCACAGTTCTTCCATCATTTCGACGCATATACACGGGGTAACCACTCTCATCCACAGTAGTCTCTTGTGCAAAAGCTCGTGGATAGTTCCTTGTGCATTTCCCTTTATCCATACAAATTGCACTTGGATTGAATGGCCCACAGGGCCCATGGATATTGCAATGCAACACGACATCATGCAGAGCAGGAAACATTTGCTTGTCAGGCAATTCGGCACATACTAATCTGTCATAGTCTTGGAGAGTCTTAGGTTTATGGGCACTATCCAAGATCAATAACGTGTGTGAATGAGGCAATCCTCTTTTTTGGAACTCAATGACACTCACATATCCAATCACCTTACCAAAGAGGTCCTTCTTCACGATATTTTTCATCATATCTGAATGTTTTTGGTGAAATACTCTAGTAGTCAAATCAGGCCGGTCACATGCACTTTGCCCCGGGAGTAAAGCATCTAATACCTCTGGCCACTTTGGGTTACAGGTGAAAGTAATGAATAAATCGGGCTTGCCCTTTGAACGAACAATTGCCATGGCATCCTGATAAAGTTGATACATTTGTCGTGGCCCACCAGTAAAACTGGAAGGTAACACTATTCTACTTCCCACTGTCCTTCCTGCAATACCACTTCCACTTCCTTCCACATGAAGCATGTCTGCTAAACCACTATAAACCTCTGAACGCAAACTTTTTTGATTATGGCGTAGCCAAGATAATCGTGACTCTTCAACACTGCAATAGGCATCAACCATAAACTGTTGCAACAACCTTCCACCACGTAGCAAGCATGCATTTGTATCTGGGCGAATTTGCAATCGATAAGCATAGTATTGTCGTTGAGTCACACAATGACCATTTCTCAATGCACTAACTTGTGCATCAGCATAAGGGATTCTCAAGTGCCATCCATCCTCCCCTCTTGGAAATAACATGACGTACAAAAGAGGCATATAGCACCTATGCAAATTAGAGATGTGTTTGCATGTGCCTTCTCGAGTATGCAATAAAATATCACGACGACCAATATTATGATCATCACCTTGACCAATCATGATACCAGCAATCTCGGAAGCTGTTGGCATTGAGTACTGCCTAGATGTGGATTTCGTCTCACATATAGTCATTTTCAAATCCAAACTTGGATTGTCACTCAACATTCTTCCCACATACTTAAAAACTTGCGCAAATGGATTAGAAGTGTGCATCATCGATTGAAGTGCTTCTAGGGTTGTGGATTCCAATCCATTCATGACACCTAGTCGATTTTGTAATTCGTGCTCAGTATCAAACACATACAACTGTGCAAACTGTGGCTTAGGATTGTACATATTATTGGGGACCAAGGACCCAATCCGATGATAAACAGTCCCATGCACCTTGAAAGTATAGACACTACTATTGTGAAAGAGAGAGTCATCTATTTGTGCACCCAATGATGAAAAAGCCAACACACTATTATAAGCCCTGATGTTTTCTCGAAATTTTTTACTTGTAGTGTCACTACCAATCAAAAGAGATCTTAATGGCTCAGGTGGTTCAGCAAGTGAAGGAACAGACACACGCCCATGTTTACAACAATATTTGCCAAGAACCTGTCCACAACTCATCTTCTTTTCACTTGCCCATAACTGTGCTCCACAAAACCGACACTCATGTGTCATCCCTCCTAATGAGTGACTTAAAGTGCACGAATATACCAAAGGCCAAGTAGCTGCATGTGTACCTTGTACGGGCGGGAGTTCATGGAGGATAGACAAAATCCCTCCCTTTCTTTTTTCAAATACATAAGAGGGAATTTCTTCGATACTCTCCCTTCTTATTGTATTAGCAAATGGTACTTCTCTCTCTTCATGGGCAAAAAAGGAACACATTGTAATTCCATTACCCTCATTTACTCTTCTAGTTGCATTATAAGAGGTCCTATTTCTAGCGATGAAGCGACGGTACCTTCTTGTAAGTCTCAAACTTTCAACCAGTGATATCCCCGAATAAACTCCACTTGCCATTTCCCTTGTTATTTCTTTCAAAAGAGTCCTATTCCTAGCAATTTCACGGCGAACACTTCTAGCACTCTTGTTAGATATCCTTTTATCTCCACCCAGGGCAATTTGAGACCTCTTAGTGCTAGATTGAGGTAAACACATCAAAGTTTCTTTTGCTACTTGTCTTTGTGCAGAAAAGGTATCGTTTTCTGCAAGAATCCTATGAGTCTCTTGCATCAATACATCACCGGTATTACAGCTAACATTATGCATCCTTGCATCACAACAATGAGGTTCACTATCCCTTGACTCCTGTGCACATTTTATTTTTTCATTTCTTCTTCTTTTCCTTGGAGCATTCAAGGAAATGGTCTGAAGAGGACGCCTCAAACTATGTGTCTCTACCATTCTTGCTATAAACCTAATTCCATCATAAAATAGTAAAGTCAGTTTCTTTATTATAAAATAGTAAACATTGAATATATACATGTATATACATGAATATATATATATATATATATATACATATATATATATATCCATATATATATATATATATACATGTATATATATATATATATATATATATATATATCCATATATATATATATATATATATATACATGTATATATATATATATATATATATATATATATATATCCATATATATATATATATATATACATGTATATATATATATATATATATATATATATCCATCCCTTTGACTCAAGCTAGATTGTGCTTATATGTAGGTAAATAAATGTCATAAACTTATTTGATCTTTGCCAAGTTTCATCTTTTCTCATGAGCATTAAAATCCTTATGCTCTTATCAAACTATATCGAGCTATTCGTATTTAAAAATCATAAATTCTAAAAATAAACATACAATTAAGAAGAAAAACAAAAATAAAGTAAAGTTTTGGCAGCTTACCTCAAAAGACTAAGGAAGACCCAAACTATATGACAAATCAACAATATGGCAGTCCTATGAAAAGCTAATGTACCTACATTGATCCACAAAGTAGAATAGATGAGAGCTCTTTCCATCCCCTTAACTTCATTTCACAGTTTTCCTTTAAACTTACATTTATAAAAATAACAGACAAAATCTATAATCATAAAACATTACATATATACTTATAAAAAGATAATAACAATGTCACAAATATTACAAAAACATTATAAAATCAACATCCAATGTCTTCCAATGACCAAACCAAGCTTAGAAATCTATCTCTCTCTCTCTCTCTCTCTCTCTCTCTCTCTCTCTCTCTCTCTCTCTCTCTCTTCCCCCCATGTACATATAAGAGACAAAAAGCCATAAAAAGAGAATTTTCTATAAAAAACCATTAAAAGAGACATTCTCTATAATCTCCATATAAATACTAAGAGATTATATCCACATATATAAATCAATCTGTCTCTCTCTCTCTCTCTCTCTCTCTCTCTCAATGATATCTGAGAGACAAAAAGAACCATCATTATCATTCGAGTACTTAGAGCCCAAAGTTACAAAAAGAAAATACTGTCATAAGCATTACAAAAGGATCATAACAAAAACTTCTTATCGGTGAACCAAATGAATAATTACATTCCACATGTTTACAATCTATAACTCATTTTGGTAAGTAAACGACCATCATTATCATTAGAGTACTTACAGCCCAAACTTACAAAAAAATAATAGTGTCATAAGTGTTACAAAAGGATCATAAGATCAACTCCTAATTGGTGAACCAATTGAGTAATTACATTCCACGTGTTTGCAATCTACGACTCATTTGGGTAAGCAAAGCCCCAAACCTATTCAATGTTACTTTAAGGCTTGATACTTCCATTCCAAGCCTATCAACATGGGCACTTAACTTGTCTTGTTGCTCTTTTATAGCATCAATTGTCTTTCGACAACCAATATCACATAGGTGTGCTCCGAAAGCACCACATGTATCCATTACGCGGAGGTAGGTAGCTTCGACAATATCCTTAATCTTGTGATTGTTACTTATAATGGCAGAAACTGATTCTCGAGTTGAACTGCTCTCCCCACTTCCATGATTTCTTATGCACTGACCAAGACCAGCAATCAAGCTCTCCACATTTAACACATGGGAGTTTGTGTCGTTGACCAAATGGAGTATATTCTCTGATGTTACATTTATTGTCTTCTTTCCATTTCGAGTCTTCTTACCATGGTTACGTCGCACCCACTTAGTAGAGGTTTTTAGTTTCCTCCGGCATTGCTTAAAAGCATGCATTATTCGTTGAGTCTTCTCATTATCTTCTCTTACCTCAGATTGTTGAGGTCTTGAATACTCTGCACAATGGCCTCTATCCTGAACGTCCATGGAACACCTCACAATTTCTCCCTCGTTATCCATACTGTACATCATTAAGAAATATATTAATGAAATATTTTTTAAATTTTATTTAATCTAGAAGAAAGTATGGATTATGAAAATAATCGAAACGGTGAATCAGAAACTAAATGACACGTACGTAGAATAGAAGAAAGTATTTAATCTAGAAGAAAGTATGGATTATGAAAATAATCGAAACGGTGAATCAGAAACTAAATGACACGTACGTAGAATAGATTAAGACCCAACTACGCTCAAGTGAATGAATGGTAAAAAGGTATCCACATGATGTATATGTATATGTATCTATATGTATATATATATATATATATATGTATATGTATATGCATGGAACACCTCACAATTTCCCCCTCGTTATCCATACTGTACATCATTAAGAAATATATTAATGAAATATTTTTTAAATTTTATTTAATCTAGAAGAAAGTATGGATTATGAAAATAATCGAAACGGTGAATCAGAAACTAAATGACACGTACGTAGAATAGATTAAGACCCAACTACGCTCAAGTGAATGAATGGTAAAAAGGTATCCACATGATGTATATGTATATGTATCTATATGTATATATATATATGTATATGTATATGCATATGCATATACATACATATATGGTTGTATATGTATTTGTATATGTATGTATGTAGCTCGCACATGCTTGTGGAACTTGCAGCTCGCACATGCACAGTGCACATGCACAGTGTTGCATGCGCTACAGAGGCCACGTCGCGTAGGTTTTGGCCGTGTAGATACACGCAGTCTTGCAGCTATGCACAGTGTTGCATTCCGGACGTCGCGAAGGTTTGGCCGTGTAGCACTCTTGCAGCTATGCACAGCGTGGCCTGTGTAGGTTTGGCCGTGTAGATACACGCAGTCTTGCAGCTATGCATAGTGTTGCATTCCGGACGTCGCGAAGGTTTGGCCGTGTAGCACTCTTGCAGCTATGCGCAGTGTGGCCTCTGTAGGTTTGGCCGTGTAGATACACGCACTCTTGCAGCTATGCACAGTGTTGCATTCCGGACGTCGCGAAGGTTTGGCCGTGTAGCAGCCGGCGTGGGCTACTCGGACCACACGATTCCCATCGGCGAACACCAACACAGTGCAGAGGTATAAGCTGTCACACAGTGATGACAGCGATACTGGAGACCCCTGGTGGAGATGAACGGGATGCGAAAGGAAGCTGTCTCCGCTTGAGAGGCCACGATGCTGGCTTGGTGGAAAAAATGAAGATGCCTTTGTGCTCCACCAGTGCCAGAGATATGGGATTCAAGGATCGGTGAATGGTCGATGGCGCAGCCTGAGATGTGGAGGGCAGAATGGGAAGGCCAGTCTCGGCTTAGTTTTGCTGTGGTTAAGGGAAGACTGTATGTTCTACCAACTCCACTACAACGACAGCCACAGGAAAGAACTCTGGAAGTCTTTGGGTGAAGAACTCTGGGTGATTGTACAGAACGCCTACAACGACAGCCACAGGAAAGAACTCTGGAAGTCTTTGGGTGAAGAACTCTGGGTGATTGTACAGAACGCCTCCAAGCAGGAAGTAGTGGCTCGTCTACCATAGGTAGAAGGAGAGAGAAGGTTTGAAAACAGTGAAAGTAGCCGGCGCGGGCTACTCGGACCTTTGGACGCATCGAAGAACATCTGCAGTCGTTAACTATTTGCTATATCTAGTGGGTCCATCACCTATATCTTGATTACGTGTAGCAATACATCTCACAGCAATCTGACGCAAGCTTCGCAAGAATTAGATTCTGTTGAGAGAGAGGCGCAGCCAGTGTGCAGAGACATTAGCTTTACAAATCACATAAGGTTCGCTTACAATGGCAGAAGAAACATACCGTGTGGAGCTCGAGGCGGAACGACAGGCGTGGAGCAGCAGGGAAGCGTGGAACGTAGCTGACACTGATGGAAGCGTGGAAGCGTGGAACTGACACTGATGGAAGCGTGAAAGTAAGCGTAGCGTGAACATCACGCTTGCATGAGGGGGAGGTATTTTGAAATAAGGCCCCCTCCTTTGCCCACGTGGAGGGAGGGCCAGTCTCCCTTAATCTTGTATAGATGTATATGTATATGCATATGCATATGCATATACATACATATATGGTTGTATATGTATTTGTATATGTATATATATATATATGTATATGCATATACATACATATATATATGTATATGTATTTGTATATATATCTATATATGTCTGAAGGCGGTTCACCTAATTTTAGCTTTTAGGAAACTCATTTAAAAAGATGGATGAGAGTGCGGGCCCAAGGGATTCACCTAGGAATATGTAAAATATCATGTGAGTTTGAAATCTTTAGGTAGTCCTCTATATATATATATATATATATATTCTATATAAATAAATCTTTTATTTAAAACAAAACAATCCAAATCTTTATCAAACATTAATCAAAAGTCATCAGTCTTTGACTTTTTAGGAACGTTTTGAATTGATGTTTATATTACGTTGAATCATTAATTATAAAACAATTCATTACAACATGCATGTTCCCCATGTAGAGGACACATTGTTTGAACAACATGCATGTTCCCCATGTAGAGGACACATACTGTGCCAACTTTCATAAAGAAATCTGTTCTTGAAGGCGTGTATGTCAATAATTCGAGCATAAGAGGTATGAGGGGCAATGCAATGCAGAAGGGATTTGGTCCCATGGGCTTCTCAGGTATCACAACAAAAACCAAGACAGTGATCGATCATTTTCTTCTGCCATGGCGAAGGGGCTGCCGTTGGCCACACCATTGACATCAAGCCGTTCATGTGAATAGCCTCCTCTCCCATCCATGAATAGCCTCCTCTCCCATCCATGAATGCATCGAGTTCAAGGTATAGATAAATATATATAATACATTTTGTTTGAAATCTTTAGGTAGTCCTCTATATATATATATATATTTATTCTATATAAATAAATCTTTTATTTAAAACAAAACAATCCAAATCTTTATCAAACATTAATTAAAAGTCATCAGTCTTTGACTTTTTAGGAACGTTTTGAATTGATGTTTATATTACGTTGAATCATTAATTATAAAACAATTCATTACAACATGCATGTTCCCCACGTAGAGGACACATTGTTTGAACAACATGCATGTTCCCCATGTAGAGGACACATACTGTGCCAACTTTCATAAAGGAATCTGTTCTTGAAGGCGTGTATGTCAATAATTCGGGCATAAGAGGTATGAGGGGCAATGCAATGCAGAAGGGATTTGGTCCCATGGGCTTCTCAGGTATCACAACAAAAACCAAGACAATGATCGATCGTTTCCTTCTGCCATGGCGAAGGGGCTGCCGTTGGCCACACCGTTGACATCAAGCCGTTCATGTGAATAGCCTCCTCTCCCATCCATGAATGCATCGAGTTCAAGGTATAGATAAATATATATAATACATTTTGTTTGAAATCTTTAGGTAGTCCTCTATATATATATATATATTCTATATAAATAAATATTTTATTTAAAACAAAACAATCCAAATCTTTATCAAACATTAATCAAAAGTCATTAGTCTTTGACTTTTTAGGAAGGTTTTGAATTGATGTTTATATTAGGTTGAATCATTAATTATAAAACAATTCATTACAACACTCATGTATACAATTGCATCGAGTTCAAGGTAGCAGCGCAGTACCAGTTTTGGTTTGCACTTGGAGGAGGCAAAGGCGGTCGAGGAGCTCGAGGAGGCGAAGGCACGACCACGTGGAGCTCAAAGGTAGCAAACTGAGGTGCCTGGCATACATAGAATAACCAAAATTTTTAAAAATTTGAAGGCTAGCCAAAATGTAACCACTTTTTCTCAATCATTTTTTAATTAAAAAACCCAAATTATTCTTCACTCTCTCTCTCTCTCTCTCTCTCTCTCTCTATATATATATATATATATATATATATATATATGTGTGTGTGTGTGTGTGTGTGTGTGTGTGTGTGTGTGTAACAAAACACGTGGAGGGAGGCCCAGTCTCCCTTAAGCTTCTAAATGAAAATTTATCCTTAAGAAAATATATCATTTTAATATTTAAATATCCATTTTTAAGTTTTACATTCTTACTCTACAAAGAGGAAAAATATTTAATAGGCTATTCACTTCAAAAATGTAATCTAGAATATTAAAAATATTTAATAGACTATTCACTTATAAATAAAAAAATTATGCTTAAGAAAATATATAATTTTAATATTTAAATATCCATTTTTAAGTTTTACATTCTTACTCTACAAAGAGGAAAAGTTCAATAAAGTTCCACAACAACAAAAATGTCAAATCTGGCTGGCTTATATATTAGAAACATTCTATCTTTATCAAACATTAATCAAAAGTCATCAGTCTTTGACTTTTTAGGAAGGTTTTGAATTGATGCTTATATTAGGTTGAATCATTAATTATAAAACAATTCATTACAACACTCATGTATACAATTGCATCGAGTTCAAGGTAGCAGCGCAGTACCAGTTCTGGTTTGCACTTGGAGGCAGTCGAGGAGCTGGAGGAGGCAAAGGCACGACCACGTGGAGCTCAAAGCTAGCAAACTGAGGTGCCTGGCATACATAGAATAACCAAAATTTTTAAAAATTTGAAGGCTAGCCAAAATGCAACCACTTTTTCTCAATCATTCTTTTTCTACACTCTCTCTCTCTCTCTCTCTATATATATATATATATATATGTGTGTGTGTGTGTGTGTGTGTGTAACAAAACACGTGGAGGGAGGGCCAGTCTCCCTTAAGCTTCTAAATGAAAATTTATGCTCAAGAAAATATATAATTTTAATATTTAAATATCCATTTTTAAGTTTTACATTCTTACTCTACAAAGAGGAAAAATATTTAATAGACTATTCACTTCAAAAATGTAATCTAGAATATTAAAAATATTTAATAGACTATTCACTTATAAATGAAAAATTATGCTTAAGAAAATATATAATTTTAATATTTAAATATCCATTTTTAAGTTTTACGTCCAGGCTGGCTGCAGGCTTGGAGTTACAATTTCATATATATCATGTGCGTTAAACAAAAGGGGCTTACAATTTCATATATATATATATATATGCCCTTCAATTTCTAGTTTTAGTTTTATTGGTATTGACACACACACACACACACACACACACACACACACACACACACACACACGGTTGGTCTCTTAATTAGTAGCTCTGATTAGCCTACAATTAGCTTCAGGAATCCAAATTATGCTTTCCAGTAGCTGTTGATTAGCTGCAGGGATCCATTGCCTGCTTAACAATTAAGCTTTCAATAAACAGATGCGTATACTTATCATCGTTATGCTTAAACCCATTGAATGCCTAGCTCGCTTTCACCTTTAGAAGCTTGCTAATCCTTCATTAGAGATCAGATTTGTGCATGCAGATTAAATCTATCTGTGGAAATTGGGCCACCCCAGCTCCTCGTTGAGGACTCTCAAGCTAGGTGCCAGCTACCAGTGGACGCACATCTGCCCTAGGGGCTCATATATATATATATATGCCCTTCAATTTCTAGTTTTAGTTTTATTGGTATTGATACACACACACACACACACACACACACACACACACACACACACACACACGATTGGTCTCTTAATTAGTAGCTCTGATTAGCCTACAATTAGCTACAGGAATCCAAATTATGCTTTCCAGTAGCTGTTGATTAGCTGCAGGGATCCATTGCCTGCTTAACAATTAAGCTTTCAATAAACAGATGCGTATACTTATCATCGTTATGCTTAAACCCATTGAATGCCTAGCTCGCTTTCACCTTTAGAAGCTTGCTAATCTTTCATTAGAGATCAGATTTGTGCATGTAGATTAAATCTATCTGTGGAAATTGGGCCACCCCAGCTCCTCGTTGAGGACTCTCAAGCTAGGTGCCAGCTACCAGTGGACGCACATCTGCCCTAGGGGCTCAACAACCAGACTTGTGTGCCGATGAGAAAAGATAATGATGAAGGAAATGATGAGGAGAGCCCACGCCGCATGCGCCCTTTCTGCTAGTAGAGTGTTTATGAACCCACCTTGCTAAACCCAAAGTTAAGCAAGATATATATATATATATATATATATATTGTTTTTTTAAATGGAGGCGACTCATCGTTTTTCTCCACCACCGATGCTGCATGACTTTCTCCTCCTCTCGTTAGTCTCTTCTCCCAGTGGCGAGCTGCAATAAACGACTGTGGAGGCGGCTAGTGCCGCATGCTCATCATTTTTCTCCACCACCCATCGTCGAGCTGCACTAAACGACTGTGGAGGCGGCTACTGCCGCATGCTCATCATTTTTCTCCACCACCCATCGTCGAGCTGCACTAAACGACTGTGGAGGCGGCTAGCATGCTCATCGTTTTTCTCCACCACCCATCGTTTTTCCCAGTGGTGAGCTGCACTAAACGTCCGTCTTCCATTTGTCTTCTTTCCACCCGCCATTGACTTCGCCTCTCTCTCCCTCTCCTTCATGCACACGCGTAGCAATCCGAGCCCCCTCCTGCTCTTGTAAAACTCCCTCTCCTCTCCCTCTTCCTGCTCTTTCTCTTCTGTGCTCTGTGCTGACCCCCTCTCCCTCACAATAGCCTCTCTCCCTCGCTCAGGGTGTTGGCGCTGGTGGCTACGTACCTATTCCTGCTCTTTCTCTTCCGTGCTGACCCCCTCTCCCTCACAACAGCGTCTCTCCCTCGCTCACCCCCTCTCAATTCCTTCGCAATCTCCATCCTTGCCAAGCCTCTCCCAGTAGCTCTCTCTTGCTCTCCCGACTCTCTCCCTCAGTGAACACGCATCTGCCCCTGCCTGTGCTGCGGGCGCATCTCGCGGGTACTGGCGCTGGCGACGTACCACTCACAAACCTGGGCCCGGCACCAGTGGGCCCCATACAAACTACCTACGAATGCACGCTGCCCGCACAACTGGCTAGTCCCGCCGCCCACCGGCCCATGCATACATGTCGCCATCCCTGCGACCTCACCAGGGATGTGCTAAGGCCTATTACATAACAGTACAAACTGTGGAGGTAGAGCTCGAGGCGACCTGGAGGTGAGTTGAAGTGCCGCACGCGACCTTGAGGTGATGACGTCTGGAACAGCGGGCGATTTGAAGCGCCGCACGCGACTGGAACAGCAGGCGGGCAGGCGAGGAGGCGGAATGGCAGGCGAGTTGCAGTGCCGCACGCGACCTTGAGCTGATGACGTCCGGAACAGCAGGCGAGGTGAAGCGCCGTACGCGACTGGAACAGCAGGCGAGGAGGCGAAATGTGACTGGACCCGTTGAACCGAAGGTGGAGCCGAAGCGCGAAACTCAAGCGGAACTCAAGCGTGAACTTCACGGTAGAGGGAGGAACGCAGGAATTTGAATTAACCCCACCTCCTTTGCCCACGTGGAGGGAGGTGGGGTTGTCCTTAATCCTATATAGATGTTTGGCAAACAAGGACTAAACAAGCTAGGGATGACTCAGCACATACTGGGCAATGCTCATGATGTATCATGTTTTCTTTTTTTTAGAGAATTGGTACGAGACTTAGGCACACGAGGACCTTCAGATCGTCAGGATTCGCTCAAGAGCAAGCGTGCTCCAAAAGGATGGCCTATAAAGTCGGACCTAAAACTATCAGGTGGTCTACTAGATACGTAATGTTAATCGCTAGATAAGTAGTACGATCCGGATGGAGTAACAAAAGACTGGATAAGTTGTGTAACAAAAGACTAGATAAAGACTGGATAAGTTGTGTAACAAAAGACTAGATACGTTGTGTTGATATAAGAAAACCAAACATAAAAAAACACTTTTTTTTTCTCTTTTCTGGGGGAAGGCCTGATATCAAAGTGTGGTTGGTGAGTCTCCAGAAGGGGCTACAATCTTTGCCCCTATTGTCTCGGACTATCAAATTCCATGCCACACACCCTTATCTTCCCACCATGAAGCTCAGCCGCCATAGCTTCACAACGCCCACTCCTGCTGGTGGTGCATTATTCCTCCATCCCCATTCATCCCCTTCACATGCCAGTCGACCAACAACACGGCTAAGGTGTTCGAAACCTTTATCTTTATCTTGGTGTGCCTGCCCACAATCAAAACCAAAATGCAGGAAATCTCTTCTCACTGCAGCTTGCTCCAGCCCATCGCTGCCCACCCCTCCTCCTTCTCCTACCCTGACAGGCCAAGGCTCAGAAGACGAGTGGGCAGCGCCTCTTGCCTTTGCTACCAGCTTGTACCCTGTGTATGTGATGGTGGGCGGGGTCCTGGCGTTTGCGAACCCTTCGGCGTTCTCATGGTTCGTGAGAAGGGGCCCTTCATCTTACAGCCTCGCATTGGGAACCATCATGCTCGCCATGGGCCTCTCTCTGCGTCTAGAAGAACTCCTCGACGTCATTACTAAGCGCCCATTTCAGGTACCCAGACTCCCTCGTTTCCTTGTAGTTGAATTGGGATCAACCAAAATGAGGATATGTGTTTCCTCTTTTGCAAACAACCATGCCATGTTTTGAATCAAGGATCATTGCGTCGCTCTAGAAACAAACCATAGTTACATCAACAAGGCGTGGCGTTTTCTGTGTATCTACTTATGTCAAAAGCATGGGAGGTGTTTTCCTTGTACATAATGGGAGGATTGCTTATGGCACTGCACATTGAAGGCTCTAACAACCTTTCAACTACACCCACCAAGCTCTCATAAGTCAATGCATGTGTTTGCTATGGCAAAATGACATTGCCCATCAATCTGTATTGAATCTCGGAATTGCCAAATTCATATTTTTGAATAGGAGCCATATTGAATACATATTACTGGACCTATAACTATGACACCACGCATGCATGCATAAAAAAATGATGCTAGGATAGTGGGTGTTTTGTGTTCAATAATGTCCCACTCCGTGTTATGTAATGCAGAGGCTAGATTTTTTCTGTGTTCTAAAGGATCCTTTCTTTGGACTTGGAATTTGCAGTTGCTGTTTGGTTGTGCTTCTCAATACACAATAATGCCTCTTCTTGGAGCTGCCATCAGTAAAGCATTGGGCTTATCCTCCACCCTATCAGCAGGCCTCATTCTCTTAGCTTGTTGCCCAGGTGGCACTGCGTCCAACGTTGTAAGGAAGATCACACTTTGGTTTTTCTTAAGTTTAGGAATTAACCTGAACTTTCTTTTGGTATATTTTATCAGCTCTGAATGCAGCAGCAACGATGAGCAATAATAGTATTTTTTAGAGTTTGTGTGTTTAACCTGAGTGCTATGACCGACCCATGTAAAAGAACATGATAAGCTGACAGAGGGATGGGAACCATGCAGGTCACCTACATTGCACGCGGCGATGTGCCCCTTTCTATAGTCATGACCGTTTGCACCACATTTGCTGCAGTTTGTATCACTCCTTTGTTGACTCAATATCTTGCTGGGGCTTATGTGCCGGTTGATGCCATGGGCCTTGCCCTTAGTACACTGCAGGTGAGACCACACGTGAAGCACAGGATGACACACATCTACTTTTGACTACTAGGCATGCTTGGGCTAATCTTTGACCCGGTGAAGTTTTTGAGTATTTTGCCTTTGTTGATAATAATTGGGTCATTGGGGGAATTGTGCCAAGTGCAAACACTATCTTCATGTTCGCTAGGTAGTCTTTGCACCTGTGGTTTTGGGAGCATGGTTGCAGAGTACCTTTCCCATGGCTGTAGCTCGGATTGTTCCTTTCTCTCCTCTGGCTGCAGTTTTGATTTCCTCACTGCTAGCATGCAGGTGATTCTCTATGACTGATATTATACCAGGCCAAGAAATGTTTGTTTTAGGTTCTATCTCAACAATGTGTTTTCCTTGAATGGGGTGATTGCAGTGTGTTTTCGGCAAATGTTGGACTTTTAGGTAGCTTTACTGAGCTAACACTGTCATCCACACACACCTCGACATTGCTTCTTCTGGCCCAAGCTGTACTGCTACTGCATGCTGGTGGATTTTTTCTTGGGTGAGTGGCATAACCGGTAATACTTATTTGTAATTCAATATCTTGGCTGGATAGTGAACTTGCTGCTTGCAAAATATTGCTTTCAGGTATCTAGTTTCTGTGCTTGTCAGATTTCAAGAGTCCGAACGGCGAGCTATTTCAATAGAAGTAATCAACCTTCATCATTTTCTTATGGTTGAAGTGTTCCTTTTGCTTTGAAGTTGATTTTCAAAGTCTTGCCTTACAAGTTACAATAAGTTTCTGAAAGTTGAAGCGCAGGTTTTCGTTTTTGTAAGCTTTCATTGTTCTTCTCCCCTTCCTGTTCACCATGTTCTCACTAGAGTGTCATAGCAGAGCTCCTAATTCAGACGCTGGGTTCAAGTCTCATTCCATGCACTTCAGTGCGATCATACGGATCTTAACGCATCTCCATCTCATCTCAATTTTGATGAAGAACCTTTTTAGCTCTTGTAGAGTTTGTGTATACTTTATGGGGACAAACCTCTATTATATCTGAAATTTTGACCTGGAGACTAGGCATACAGGCTTGGTATGGCTTGTCAATCCCCCCTTCAACATTTGAAACCTACAATTTCAATGCATGTGCTGCAACTACATACATCTCATGAACATTTTGAGTGCTTGACTCTCTTGTCTAGCTGCCGATTGTGAGTACGACCTTTCGACTGCCATGGTGGCAATTCTTTGGGAATGTCTCCGTGTCAAACCAAGTGACCCGAGCCACACGATTTTCTATTCAGTGTGCTTGTGGCAATGGTAGATTCTTTGATTTGCAGGATGTTCTGAGTCTCCAATATGTCTTGACAGAGGTCCCTGTAGGTGGGTCTCGTTCTGAGGTCGGATTGGGTGGGGTCTTGTGAGACAAAATACATAACATGAAGACTATCCCGGTCTTGAGCTAAATCTTTGGTCAATCAAAAGAAAACATTCAAGAAAACACCCTACTAATCAACTAGTAGATCTGCAATGCCAGCCATCTAATACAGTCACCTTCACTGAAAATAATCTGGGTTTGGTTTTTGTATTGGTTTTCAACTTACAAAAATCCTCAATGAGGGTTGTACCCTCACGATAGACTGCCCATGCAACTTCTTTGCGAGCTGCGCTAACTTTGGCTAGTTTTGATAGGAGAGAGAGAGAGAGAGAATGAAGAGAGATTTTATAAAAACTACAATAAACTCAAAGGGTGTATGAGACTAGAAGGTAGTACATGTGTTTCATGAGTAAAGAAAATCCGAGAGTCAAAACATGGAAAACAAAGAACCAAGGAACATGTAATTGTAGCCTCCACTTGCGCTGCCAGTGTTGGTGCAGCTTTATGTTGCTGGAGTATGTCTTTGAAACCGGTGGGTTCGACTGCGAGCAATTCGTCCTCGTGCCCTTGCTGACCACAAGTGAAGCACCGACCCTTTGAAGAGTTTGCTCCGCTTTCTTCGAACTAGGGTCACCTGTAGCCTATGATTGACTCTAGGTCTTTGCAGGAGTTTGTGAAGTCTTCCCATGTTTAAACTTGCATTGATGCTATAAAGGGCTTCGTTCTATTTGTAGGCTTTGTTTCTCAACAAAATCCCTAAGTCAAGGGGTAAGTTCAAGATGGTTGACATATCTAATGCGTGGTCAAGCCCCATATCAAGCGTGGCATGAGAGTCCAAGTGTTGGCCACTACGATCTTTTGAATCATGTGCACAGCTCTGGGCCCAAAACGCCATGGATATGAAGGTCAATCCTCAAAACACGACCTTGACTCTGAAGGTGGGTTTGTTGGGATTCGGAGTCTATGTACGTGTGAACACTCCATCAAGCGAAGAATCCCAAAATTGTAATAGGATCCATGTGAGTTGCCTGAGCCTGCAACTCTCCAAATTTTTGCTTGAATATGAAAGTACTCAGTCCTACGGACCTAATATAGATGTATGGGTGAGTCGTGGGAAAAACTGTACACATTCTTTTTGACCTTGGGAGTACTCACAACTTCATAAATGCCAAGCTTGTGCAGAAGTTGGGAGTGGAGATGCATCAAAGTGATCACTAGTTCGTGTCAACATGCCATCGGGAGCACAATTTTGGTATTGGCGAGTGTCTCAGTTGCCTATAACTATATATAGCTCTACTCGGAGCCACTAGATTTCATGATTATGAATCTAGATAGAGTAGATGTTATTATAGGTAAAGAGTGGTTTCATAACCACGATGTACAGATAGATTGGAAGGGTCATAAGCTATCTTTTTTCATGGACGGTGTCCACTTTTTTGTCTACAGGGTGATTTTGATGTCCCATCCACTACACTTGTAATCACAGTTGAACTTCATAATATAGGAAAGGATTCTAGTTATGAGTGTGTTCTAGATACCATGTCATTTGATGCTAGTTGTGAGTTTGATTCAGTTAGTCTTGATCCATGGGAGAAAAGAATAGAAATGCCCTTCCCAGAGCGGATGATTTGATTGATAGGCTGCAAGAAGCTTCCTATTTTACGAAGATTGACTAGGTAGTCACATGGTGCCAGAGCTATGTGGTGAGAGTTTTATTGCACATTCGAGTGCAGTTGGTTGTTGCATCTTTTCATAACTTCTGCACCTTCTGATTGAAGAGAACTGAGTGTTTAGTAATCATACGATGCACTTTAAACTTTTTGTCCAAATCATATGACCTAACAACCTATATATGTGTAGGTTGGGATGCAGAATTCATCCCTGGGTGTAGTCTTGGCTACGGCTCACTTCAGCTCTCCGATGGTTGCCGTGCCAGCTGCAGTCTCGGCTGTACTCATGAATGCCATGGGAAGCAGTTTGGCAGTTGTGTGGAGATATTTTGGATGCAGCGACTCAGATCAAGAAGACATCGATTTTTGACCATAAAAGCACGAAGGGAAACGTTTGGATGGGACAATGTTTCAGATAAAGTAAGGGGTTACTGGAAGGATCTCACAGTGCATCATTGTTCCAGAGCAAAGAAATGTAAGTGGTTGCATCTCATTTTGCAGCTAAACAGTTGGTCAGCAGATATAATGTGCTGCTTATGTGTCGTGACGGTGAGGTGTCAACTTGGTCAGTCAGCTGCTACTCTTGATTCTTAGAGATTAAAGAATTACTTAATTCTTTGATGGAAAACAGCCAGGCTAAAATGCTCAGTGTTAACCGTAGGCTATTGATGAGCATGCAGAAACTAGTATGGCAATATATATGTTTTTATTTCAAGAAAGGTATTGTCATGAACTGTAACAAGATGAAAGAGGGTCATAAAATCAGTCCTCTGCTCCCTTTCAAATCAATCAAGCATCTTACATTAGAGATGCCTTTTGATTTTTTTTACTATATATAGTTTTTTTTCCAGAAGCCCCCTTTGGGGGATGCAATGCAATGCAAGCATTGCACCGATCACGCACGCCACAGATGTCAGGGTTTGAACCCGGGTCCATTCATTTGGGTGGGGTAGAATGGCCCGGACTAGACCACTCCGGCTAGACTCCACTGACTAAGATAGTGTTATTTAATTAGTTAAATCCAACTAAACACTCGTATGTCATTTGTGAAGGTCCCATTGTACTTCAAACATGAAGAGTGTGAAGCATGAAATTCTTAGTGTAAGCAGAGGGGATTAAGAGAACTACTTTGGAAGATTTTATGTCTATGTTCTAGCTGGATCACCACACAATATTCGAGATGTTTTTGCTCTAAGTTAATCAACCATAATTAAGACTTAATAACGTGGCACTTGGCTCAGACTAAGAAACATTGAGGAATCGTGTGCTACAGTTATGAAGGTTTTATATTTATGAAGATGACCCAAAAAAATAAAAATAAAATTGGATGCTTCATCTTTGATGGGTCAATAGAGGTGAACAATACAAAAATGAGGGGCATTGATACAAGATATCACATAATGAGATGTGAATTTAAACACTAGTTTGGTAATAGGACCTTGTTAAGTGGCCATCTTAACTCTTATAAGCCATATTTTCATGTGTTATCACCTGTTTGTATCTTCTTATTTTATGACCCAAAGTTCATCATAGAAATACAAAGTGGCTAGATTTGGTGATGGAAAGAAAAACTCTACATATTCTACATTCTTATTAACAAAAATAAGACTGGAAGTAGAAGAGAAGCAAATTTGGGAAAAGATGGCATTTCTAGGGCTTAACACTAGTTCTGTAATTGGACACTAAAGTGTCCTGAGAACACTTTAGTGTCTTGTTTTTCACCAAAACTTTGGAATTTTTTGGGAAACCTAGAAACAACATTCTACACCTTGTTTCAACCATAGGTTGGTTAAAAGTCAAAAAATAAAGGAGATTTTTCATAATATCAAAACACAAGCTATTGACAAAAAAACTCTAACTTAAAATTTTCATTGAAATTTGAAGCTGTTTTGTCAAAAATCTTATAAAATGCTTATAATTTCTTGAATAAATCATGTTTTTCATGTTTGTAAAAGTCAATTGATAGAACTTGGGGTTTCAAAACAACACAATCTCCTTTAGGTCCTAGTTCCTAAGCTACTTGTGAACTATAACAAAAATCTCATAATTACGAAGATGCTGAAAAAGAGGAAAATTTTGGCCTTCCAAAGGTACTTCCATAAAACTAGGGTTATGTTAGTGCAAATTGGCAATCGGAAATGATTATATAGTTCAAAACCAAGTTAATACATATTTTTTAGGGTCCCAAGCTCAAGTAAATCTTGCTACTTGAGCGTTATCTTAGTTTTTCAATCGTGCTACATTTTTCAAAATTTCTAAATTCTCTCTCAACAACCATGAAACAAAGGTTTTAGGTGTCCAAATTATGTTCGTACAATGTACCTTAGCGGAATTATTCTATATAGACAAAATGTTGCAAGTTTACTAAGGAATGTAATGCGTATGACTCAAGAATCTACATCCAGAATTTTTGTTGTGTGCAGTTTTGACATTTTGAAACAATTAATATTTGTAGCTTACTAAGGGGCTTTTACATATAACTTTAAGATCTCAATGGATAGAGTAAGCATTGTATCACCTTAAAAAACTTGCAAACACATTAAAACCATGTATTGGTTTGGATACAAATGTATGCTAAAAAGTGGTGTATCAAACACACACAACTTCCTACTATTTTAGACACTCTCAATTGAATTTTATTTCATGTGAAACTTGGCAAAATCTTTGGCACAAATATGAAATAATTGCTTGGAATTTTTCACGAGGCTTAGTGATTTTTTTCTCTAAGCTTATAAGGCGGTTTTCTCAAACCTGAGTTGCAGTCTCATGCAAGTCCTATTTATGGGTGTAATTCCTTATCGTGCCAGCATCCAAATTGTAAGGTTACATTTTTTAAAGACACACTAGGTCACATATTCAAACTTCTCAAGAGGGATTTTGAATGTCTTTCCTAGCGCAAGTAGCATTTTATTTGCATCGTCCGAAAAAGGACACTTAAGTGTCCTTTTTTGGTACCAAACTAGTGTTAATTCATAATTTTTCATACCCATGCATCAAAGTCGAATTTCTTTAAAGAAAAATAATAATTTGAGGATTGTTACTTAGTCTCACTTGTTAGGGATGGAAAAGTAGCCCATAGGTAGTCTTCTAGCTTTATTGCTTAGGTATTGTCTTCTAAATCATTCTTACATGTTCCAAGGGCTCTCTTTTGTTATAAAATTGAGAGTCTTTGTTGGTGATCCCTATTATCTCCATGTTGTTTGATGGGTTTTCTGGTAGAATAGTGACTTGCATTCTAAAATAAATATCTCCCTCACTTTAAGTTCTACCTATATAAACATACTCTTCATGCAAAGCATGGCACCCTTAATTAGACAAAATGTGGAGGTTTCAATAGCCTTTTTAGGACATATTTGAGCAAAACATGAGCATGGAAGCTTCTAGGAAATAACATTGCATATAGGCACAATTATACCCTCCCATTCATGAAGTTCTCATTTTAGCTTGAGGTAATGCAAAGTTCTAAAAGATTTTTTGGATAGACTTGCACTTGTCCATGTGTTAGCCATTCTTTCCTTTGATCTTGTCTAGCTTAAAGGTTATTGAAACGGAATGCAGTTTAGGTTTTATTTTCCAATGTATGTTGTTTTTAAAAGTAGATCTATTGTTTATGTGGAACCATCTTTTAGTGGAGGTGACATTGGAATTTAATTTATCTCGGAGTGGAACTTATATACATAGTTTTCACTTCTTGTAGTGAAATTAAAAAACAAATTGATACAAGCTATGAGCTTGGCACTTGAAAAAAAGTGAAGCATAAGTACATTTTAGAGAACAAGAAGTATAAATAACAACTTTCTTTAGTTGTCT
Organism: Cibotium barometz; assembly: GCF_041138505.1. Classification (NCBI taxonomy): domain Eukaryota; kingdom Viridiplantae; phylum Streptophyta; class Polypodiopsida; order Cyatheales; family Cibotiaceae; genus Cibotium; species Cibotium barometz. The sequence goes on along the minus strand of NC_141057.1, from coordinate 13,164,835 downwards.
CTTCAACTACAAAATAAGTTGCTCTATCAACAAAGTGGTTGTCCCCAAAATTTTATTATAAGCATGTAGGTTTATATGCCCCAAAAGCATGTTCATAAATGGATAATGGATTAATAGATTTATCAATAAAGTAGTCGTTCTCATAAATTTATTGTGCCATTCATAAATGGATGATAGATTAATAGATATAAAAAATACAAGCATGATAGGCGTTGATGTTGGAGATACAAAGGATTTTATAACGAGATGTTACATGAATAAGCTATTAAAATTGTATTCTATCGGCGTTGTTAAACCACTCCGTAGGTTAACATGATTTCACCCGCCGATCTATTTGTAAGGTGTTTTGCCATCTTACCTACTCGAACGGACACTCATCTTTTATAGTAAGATGACACTCGAATATATAAAGCAACCTTAACTTATGCTTCATATAAAATAGGACTTTCTGTACATACTTGCGTAAGATTAGTAATAGAGATTGGACCATTTTTAAGTTTGGTTGACCTAGTGTGAAAACTAGTCGTGTATACATTTTTGACACTAAGCAATACACAATCATTCCATTTGTAATAGAATACTTATGAGTCCCCCTCCTTCTCTACTCTTTCTTGCTTGTGCTTGATGGATGCTTGCTAGATAAGATTGTTTATAGGTTTTCTGCTTGCATTAGCTTCCTCTTCTTCCCACACCTTTTGCAAGAGAGAACCATCACGAAGGACCATCTCTAGTTGCCTCCATCTAGGCAAAGAAAGAGCTCTCCCTTCACCCCACAAGAAGCATTATGGTATGACAACATAGTGAGGACGCAATGTACGTGAGCTAGCACACCCACATCAAAAAGTTGTAATTGCGGCTCTAAGTCAAGGCCAATGACACATACGGCTCTAAGTCAAGGCTCAATGACACAATCTACGATAAAGCTAAGGTAAGCTCTTGACTTGAACATATTTGGCGCCATTGATTATGGAGACTAGCCTAGAGCTTTGTTCATATGTCCATTCCAAGCTATTGGGATCAGCTAATATTGCCCATTGTTGATTAGGAGGTCATACTCCGAAAAACATACAGTTTTGGAGTTTGGTATATATTTAGTTTGTTGCTGATTAGGAGGTTACACTTCGAAAAACATACAATTTTGGTGTCTTAGATGTGTTTAGATTGTTGTTTTTTATTTTAATTTAAAGTTTATTTGCATTAAGGCATTCTATTTTCACATCTTGGAAGGGAAAAACATTAGTTTCTTGGTGATTTGTATGATTTTGGAGCCCATACGACTTAGATTTCATTGCATTAAGTTAAAGAATAGCTTAGCAATTGTGATTAGGAGTGGAATTCACTCCAAAAACATGAGCATTAAGATCGATTTAGTGTGGATTAGAATGGGATAGTTAATTATATATTCATACATTTCATAAATGTTTCATACATGCATTGTTTGAGTTGGTAGCCTAGAAGTATGTAAATCCAACAAAAAACAATTAAAAAATACTTAATTACTTGCATATCCACTATTCTAGGATTAAGATTCTTAATCATCCCCATCAAGTCTAAAAAATCTCAAAATCTAAAAACCAGGCCAAACCAACTCTCAGGTTAAGGACATGAGCCCACAATCCTGCAAAAAAAAAGGAAGTGAGTCTGGACACGTGAGCTTGCACACGTGAGCCTATAGACGGACTCGAACCTTGAATCAGACTATGACCAAGACCAAATTCTTTCATCAGTTTCGAGGAAAAGAAAGTGTGACCAGTTTAGAAAAATACACTCAAAACTCCTGCCAAATCTGAAACTAAGTTTGAGACCATTCGAATTGATTTGTGGATCAAGGTTACAGAATTCGAGGAATTCTGGTATGAAATTCTGAATTCCGATCAAGAAGTTTTGGGGATACTAATTCAAGAAATACTCCTTATATTCAAAAGAAAATCAAACTGAAAACTTGCTTAGAAACCCTGTTTTCTTAAAGGACTGTCTTACGCCAGAATGCTGGAGGGAGCATTTGGTATATGTTTTTCTAAGGGAAGTTCGGTTGCAACAGTTGGCGGGGAGTGTTCAAAGGACGGCTCACGCGGCAACCAGCCTCAGTATGGTTGAAAAATGGTACGCTTCCGACCTGCACACGTGAGCCTAGGCACATAAGCTTGTAGACGTGAGCCTATAGAGATGTGAGTCTGGAGGTAGGTATACTTAATACTGTACCAACCCATTACTACTACCTCAAAGACTTGTAAGGACATACCTACTCAAAGACTTGTAAGGACATACCTACTCATGTTCTTTAAGAATTTTCTTATCATGTGTACCAACTACGAATTCCAAGGAGAATTCTTGTCCTTTGCAATTATATGGGCATCAAACTATACTACTGCCTTAAAGACTTGTAAGGACATACCTACTTATTTTCTTCGCAATTAGTGGGACATTAAAGTATACTACTGCCTGAAAGACTTGTAAGGACATATCTACTCTCATGTCCTTTATATTTAAGGATTTTCTTATCGTGTGTACCAGCTACAAATTTCAAGGAGAATTCTTATTCTTTGTAATTATTGAGGCATTAAAGTATACAATCATTACTTAATAATTGCACATCGATCCTATTATAGGCATATTATATAAAAGTACATCCCTCAGGTAGGCCTATTTCATAAAAATAAAGTATGTGAGCCTAGTTCATACAAAAGCGGCATGAGCCTACACAAATATGAGCACGGAGACATGAGCCTATAGACATAAGCTTGGACATGTGAACCTATAGACATAAGCTTGGACACGTGAGTCTAGAGGCGTGAACCTATAGATATCAGCCTAGCAAAAAGAAAAGTTTAAAATACAAAAAAAAAACTTTTTCGTGTTACAAAAATAAATTGTTTTTTAAAGGCTTGAGCAAATACATACGTGCTTCAAATCATTTTCATACGTGCTTAAGAAAGTACTAGAGACCGTTTCACAAGAGTGAAACTCTTAATGAGAACCCAATCTAGACTAACTATTGAAAACGATAATACAATCGACTATAGTGCATCAAACCACACTTTCTCAAATCCAACCAACCTTCGATCCCAACAAAATGACCAACACTCTCAATAGAGTGCTTCCTAGTTAAGAAGGGAAACCTTTCGGCAAATCCAACTCCAACGAGGAGCTTTGGGAGGACGAAATGAGCCGACTAAATGCAAACATGAGTGGAGGAACAACGGAACGCCCGGAAACAAGAACTGCCCATGGTCCTCCAAGCCCCACCAACTTCACCAGTTAGATTTGTAAACAACGTTATAAACTTTATAAAAAGTGCACTACATCATCACTCTGTCTTTGGTCAAAGCTCTTGTGAAGGAGTGGGAGCAAGAGACTAACCTCAAGGTTCGCTCCCTCTCAGGAAATCATGTCCAATGCCACAATGTTTCGAACATTTGGTATCGATCTTGCTTGGGTTTATCCCAAGCTAGCCACCACAACCAACAACAAGCAGCCCAACCGCTGTAGTTTACATCAATTGAGATATGTCTGCTTGGCTCTACCATTAGGGACAATGTTCCTTGAAACACACAGCAACAAGCACACAGAGAAAGCATGAGTCCCACTTTCCACATAAGATCATTATAGAGAAGCGTCTTCACTATGCAACCAAGTACCAATTCTTCTCTATTTAAACAAGGAATAGGGACCACAGGGAAGGGTAAAGAGCCAAGGATTGCGACTACCTCAAACCAAACGGATCCACAACAAGGGAATTTACATAACGTGTCCTTAATCCATAGTGATCCTATAGCCTCAAAGCTAGGTCCATGTAGGGTAAGTGTCGTTGGAAACCACATAGCCCAACCCCATGGGGCAAGAGATCTTATACCCTGAAATTGAGGGTTTTGTGCAACCACTCCCTTACGTTCCAGCGCCATGTGAATATGTAGAATTCATGCTTAGGATGGCTTTGAAATGGGAAGGGGACTTGTCACAAAGATAATACATAGAGGCCTAGATTTGAGCAAAACAAAGCCAATCCACATCTCAAGGATGATGAACAAATTTGATAAAACTGGAGATCCCCTTAAGTATCTAGAGAAGTTCGATCAAATTTGCGAGCCTATGAAAAGGATTGATGATCCCACCAAGATTTGTTCATTTGGACGTTGCCTTTAAGGGAGTGCATGCCAGTGGTTAGGTCTCTAAACCCACATGAAAAAGCTAGCTAGGAGATCTTGAGTTATGGGATTCTTGCCCAAGTGGAGCTAGATGGAGCTCAATATCACAAATCTATAACTTCATGCAAGAAGAGGGTGAAACAGTGTGGGACTACATTATAGAACCAAGTATCACCACATGAGATGCTCTTGTGAAAGACTAGATGAGTTATCATTCATTGATCGATCTCAAAAGAAAGAGGCTTCATGACCATCTCTATAGGACTAGACACTACATCTTTATGAGTGTTGCCTGCTATGAGGCAAGACCTAGTAGAAAATCTATAAGATAAGGATGAAGAAGTCATCCACCCAAACCTAGAGATAGGGGACATGCCATCCAAAGCCTTAAATAGCGAAGGGTGCCCAACCAGCAGCAGGAAGAGTTCTACTCAAGGCCATGAGCATGGACAAGTTGGCAAAAAATCTTCTCAACAGTTCAGGCTAGCCCTAAGGCTACCTCAAGTAGGACACCTACATTTATTTTCATGGAGAGGTTTGGTTTGGTGTGCCATCTGTCGCCACCAAGACCATACAAGCATGAAGTTATTGTGGCTTCTTGACATATTTTGTGGTTGGATGATTGAGTGATCCTCTATGGGTGCAATGGGCGCGAGGAGACTGAGGGGTTTTGTGACGTTTCCAGCTTTCATCTCTTTGGGGGAAGATGGGGCTTGGGAATCATCTACGATATGCTACTTCATAAGATGGGATAAGGTTGGGCAAGGCATAGGGGGTGGAAGTTATTTACTAATGGAATGACACAGGACCTTTGTGTGCATCAGGGCGGCATAGTGTACCTTGCCTGCTAGTATGTTGGATTCTTGCACGAGCCTTGGAGTTCATTGGTTAAACACTCCAGCCCAATTTGTCGGTTGGCATGTAAGTAGTTTAGCTAGAATACTGAGTGATGCCCAGTTGTGTTGGTATCTATCCTTTTCATGAGTGAGGAAAAGTGAGCACTCTAGCTAGAATATTTAGTTGTGTTGCTCTCTAGCCTTTTCATGAGAGAGAAAAAGTGAGCACTCTAGCTAGTGGGGGCACCAATTCTCGGACTATGATGCCTTTAAACTTGGCCCCATTGGAGTTGAGGTCTTCTTTGTTGGTGATGTCAAACTTTGGCCATGGCTCCTTTCCCATTATGGAATTTTCTTGAGATGAATGGGAGCCCTAGGGACCTTCTAACAAGCTCCTGAGTGAGAGTGATTCGGCCTTGTGCCCCCATCTAAAATCTCTCTCTCTCTCTCTCTCTCTCTCTCTCTCTCTCTCTCTCTCTCTCTCTCTCTCTCTCATTGTCAGTGTTATGGTAGGAATCAAAATGAAGTGCAGGATGAGGGAGATTCGGGCCCCATGATATTTAATTTTGAAAGGTGTTGATGCCATCAACCTTGTTGAGGTAGGACCTACTTCAGGTAGTTGAAAGATGGCATGTCATTTTGTTCAAGGATACCTTATATTGATTCTCGAGGGTGGTCTTGACTTGTTCATTAGACTTTGCAACCCATTTCAGGGTCGAGGAAGCATGAATCCTCCCTAATGGTGGCTCCCAATTTTTAGACAATGGTGGCTCCCAGTTTTGAGACAATGGTGGCTCCCATTTTCAACAAATGGATTAGGAAGATCTAGAGGATTCTTTCTAGTTTCCCTACAAAGTGAGCATGAGGTCAATGGCACGGTCATCATCTATGGTGCCTACTCTTAATGTACCTCAAGTCCTTAGTCTCAGTACGTGTACAATAGTTTTATGTGAAGTGCAATGCAAGGAAGGGGGTGCAGAGAAGAAGAGGGATGGACATAGCAAAAACAAGACTCAATGTGAATGAGGGAGCTACATTAAGGCCATGCACAACCTAGACGACAGCCAACCAAGCAGAGGCAGCCAACCAAAGTGTGAAAAGGTGCATATTAAAAAGGGAATTAATTCAGACTGTGAAGTTACTTATAAACAAGGTGGCCCCTATGGTTACACCGACCAGCATCCGTAGGTGTTATATAAGCATTGTCTAGGATTCATTCGAGGCATCTTACAATTGACAAAGTGCTGAAGAACTCCAAGGGCTAGGATAGCCAAAGGGAGCCTAATCAAAGGTGAAGGTTGAAGCTTAAGAGTCAGGTCATCTATAGGCTGAAAGTCTACAACCATAGAAGATTCACAGATTTGCGTTATTTTCTCATCATTCTAATAAAGCAAATACACCATCCGTGGTGGAGGCCCTAGAGAGGGTATTCGAAAACTAATACTATGTATGGCTCACTCTCTATCTCTCTCTTTCTCTTTTTTTTTTGCATATATCTATCTATTTTGTGTGTTATCTTCGTCATGAAAGATTGCTAAATTCTGTCCATTAAAGACCTGATTATATTCATCAAGCTTCCGCATGTTACATAGATATCAAAGCCTTCTTTTGCAAGTGTGAAGATTCAGCCAGAAAACCAGAAAATGTTTTTCACTTGTGTGGTTGGTTTCTAGACTTTGGAGGACCACCCCTTTCGGTGTGACTGTTGTCCCTCGAAGGATGATTGGTTTTTAGCCTCTGGAAGCCTCTGGAAAGTCCCTCATATGTATAGTGGATGGTTTTGTTACGGTCCGGAAGGACATGACTATTTCCACTGGTAAACTTCAATGAAGAGAGAGAACAAAGAAATCCGAAACAAAGAGCACCAGGCAATCCTTCGGGAACGGCAAACATGAGTGCGCATGAGATGTTCGAGACTTATGTGAGCACTTGCAAACCAGAACACCAAGTTGGAAGAGCAAAAGGCGCAAATCTTAGCCATGGAGGAGGAAAGAACCCGTACTCGGGCAGCTTTTTCTCCATCTCCTCCTCTGTCTCCTCCTCTTTCCCAAAACCCGATAGCATATCCTCTTTTGGCTAACCCTCATGGAGGGTTACTATCACAGCCGAGTTTGCCACTCGAGCTGCAGATGTGAGCATTGGAGATTCGATTGATGGAAGATTGTGAGGTAGCATCCCGCGTTGCTACACAAGAAGATAATGACGCATGAGCACAAAAGATTTCTTGCGGGGCTTGAGATGCAAGAGCAACACCTGCTTTTCCCTCGAGTCATGCTCCCAAGAGGATGAACTTCAGTAAATATAGTGGTAAACTTGTCAAATCCCCACCTGATCTCCTCGTGGAACGCTCCTGGTACGAGACTCGAAACGTGCAAACAAACAAACAACAGGGGGGGTGCAGGCCTGACTCACCTCCCAACCATGACAGCCGTGAGCAAGCCCACAGTCTTGGCTGTCCCCACCGAGCCACCACGAGCTGAGCTAACTAGGTTGACGTACCGACCAATCTCCTCCTCGCGACGTCCCATACCGCCACGAAGCTACCCTCGCGGGCCTCGAGATTGCTGCCAGCCTCCTCGGCTGCATAAAGCAGGTGCACGTCTGCACTAGATCCAGGCTCCAAGACCATAGAGCTCTCACAAATCTCGCGAGACTCTATATGACTAATGACTAACCTTGGCCACCCTTTTATAGGCTCCTGGTCGGTCATCGGGCGTACACACTTGGACGCTCGCTCGTCCATACTTGGGTGCCCGCTCGTTAGTCTATCCCTAACTCAGCTCGCCAATCAGCCTGCCTAGCTCCAAGCTTCCCCAAACCTCGAAGCTAGTCTTGCGTGCGTGTAGCACACGGTAGATTCACACTGTGCACATGACATACTCCCCTTCCTCTAAGAGCTCACTCCTGAGCTCACTAAAAAGCCAGGGTAATCTCTCTGAAGAGTAGTCAATGTCTCCCATGTAGCATCCTCCTCAACACGATCCTTCCACTTGATCTTATATTTCGTGATAAGCGTACGCAATCTTCTTTCACGAAATCCAAGAATCTTTTCAGGTTCGTGCGGAACAAATGTCATGTCCTCGACATCTATAATTTCTTGAGGAGTAACTAACTGCTCTGTTCCACCCAATACTTCCTTAAGTCTACTGACATGAAATACAGGATGAACTTTCACATGAGAAGGCAAATCCAATTCATATGCAACTAAACCAATCCTTCGTGTAATACAAAATGGTCCACAGTATCTAGGGGATAATTTCGAAGATCGACCTGTCCGTAAAGTCTCAGAATCTTTCGGAACTCGCAAATACACCATCGTTCCTTCAGAGAACTCTCTGGGCGAACGATGTCTATTAGAATAAAATTTGTCTCGGTCTTGAGCACTTCTAATAGATTCCTTCGCAACTTGTAACATTTCCTGTATATCTTGCAAAAAATTACGTGCTGCATCATGCTGAAGTCTTGAGAATCCTACTGTAGCACGTGAACTAGGTTGAAAACCATACATAAGCATGAAAGGACTAAAACCTGTACTCGTATGCTTAGTACTGTTATATGCAAATTCTAACATAGGAAGATAATCCTCCCATGAACTCTGTCTTTTGGATACATATGCTCGAAGCATATCCTCCAAAATCTAATTCACTCTTTCAGTCTGGCCATCAGATTGAGGATGATCTGAGGAACTCAAATTCAAAGTTGTTTCCAACTTCTCAAAAACAAGTTTCCAAAAATCACTCGTAAACTTAGAGTCCCTATCACTGACTATGTCCTACGGTAACCCGTACAGTCTAAACAATTGCTCGATAAACTGTCGTGCTAATTGCGTAGCTGTAATAATCTTCCGGGTCGATAAAAATCTAGCCATTTTTGTCAATAAGCGATCTACCACAACCCAAATAGAATCGTGGCCTTGATGTGTTCTTAGCAATCCGGTAATAAAATCCATGGAAATACTTTCCCATTTATTACCTGGGATTTGCAAAGGATGCAACAACCCAGCCTGTCTAAAGCGTTCAGCTTTATTTGCCTGACAAATTTGACACTTGAGAACATAATCTTCTACAGACCCTTTCATCTTTGGCTAATAAAAAGTGTGTTTCACTTACGATAGTGTCCTATGTACCCCAGGGCGTCCATCAGAAGGGGCGTCGTGACACTCGTTAAGAATCTTGGACCTAATGTCCGGAATCTGTGGTACACAAATTTTGTCATTACGGAATAGTAAACCATTCCGAATCATCCACTGGCCTCCTGCAGCCTGAATGGTAGACTGCTCAGTCATTGAGTCTTGTCAATCAATGAGCTCCCGTCCTGGATCTTCTGCCAAAATGGACCAAAATAACTATCAGTCCTGCAAAGCCCTCTCAATAACTGAAATAAGTCAGTAGAAATCTCGGTGAACGACAAAGTATTCACCTCTCTAATTCGACTAAGCGCATCTGCAACACTATTCATGGACCCTTTTCGATAATGGATCTCAAAATCAAAATCTTGCATTAACTCAGCCCAAGGAGCTTTCCTTCCTCTCAAATCATCCGCATCACACACATACTTGATTGACTGATGGATCAGTCAATACCACAAACTTGGAGCCATATAAATAATGTCTCCAAACCTTGAGAGCATGAATCACAGCATAAAGCTCCTTCTCAAGGGGTGGCCAATGAGATTGAGTGTCGTCTAGCTTTTTACTTTCAAAAGCAACCGGTCTACCATCTTGAAATAGAGCAGCCCCGATGGCATAGTCACTGGCATTAGTTTCAAGAACATAAGGCCGACTAGGATCGGGTAATGCTAAGATAGGTGCTTCCTTGACTTTATCTTTCAAAAGTCTGAAGGCCATATCCAAATCGTTATTCCAAGTGATAGGCTAATTTGACTTACGTCACGACCTTTCAATAAGTCGATCATCGGTAGTGTGAGCATAGATTTTCAAAGAAAAACAACAAAATCGAGAAAAGAACGAAGTTGTTTCACTGTTCGCGGTATAGGCCAGTCCAAAACCTTCTGAACTCGGTCATAGTCAATGCTCAATCTATCTCTAGTGATCTTGTGTCCCAAGTAAATGATGCTGTCATAAAAAACTCACATTTACTTAACTTAGCATATAGTCGATTCTGTCTTAAAATAGATAAGACAATCGTGAGGTGTCTAACATGATCCTCAAGAGTACGACTATATATCAAAATATCATCCAGGAACACCACCACAAATTTTCCCAAATGTTCACGAAAAAGATCGTTCATCATTTGCTGGTGGAAAGTGGCTGGAGCATTGGTTAACCCAAAAGGTAATACAAGAAACTCGTAATGGCCATACCTATCCAAAACTCGTAATGGCCATACCTATCCGAAAGGCGGTTCTTTCGACATGCCTTTCATGAATACGCATCTGGTGATAGCCAGTACGTAAATATATCTTCGTGAAATATTTCGCTCCTACTAACCGATCAATCAGGTCATCTGATCTAGGGAGAGGATAACGGTTCTTAATTGTTAGCTTGTTCAATCTCTTGTAATCTATACACATTCTCCAGGTGTTGTCCTTCTTTCTCCTAAGCAACACAGGTGCACCCCAAGGTGATTTACTTGGACGGATTTGTCCATCCTCAAATAATCTTCGAGTTGTTTAGCCAACTCATCTTCCTCAGCTTGGCTCATCCTGTAAGGTGGAATACTGACAGGATGGGCACCAGGGATCAAGTCAATACGATGATCTACTGCCCTTTCAAGTGGTAAACCTGATACCAGTTCCTTAGGAAATACATCTTGAAACGAATCAAGTATCTTCTGTATTTCTTTGCTCTCAAACACACTTAATTCATTTACATCCATGGAAGGGATGAGAAAGGAAGAAAGTGGAATCAATACGCAATGGAAAGCGGTATACAAAGAAGAATCCATTATATTTCCAAAATCAACTGTATTTATAAGAGGTCCCTGAGAGGGATGAATACAATCACCTAAAATACTATACTGGACTTTCCTATGCTGAAAAGAAAAAATATGACTAGACCAATCTATCTGGACTTGAAGAGTCTTAAACCACTCAATCCCTAATAACAAGTCTACATTTTCTAGGTGCATAACATAGCATTCTAGAGTATCTTTGTAGTCCTGAATCTGGATTGGAAGCATCTCCACCTTTCGATCCCATACTTGCCTTCCCGTAGGTAGGCGTACCTCATAGGTATGATCGCTGGGTGTCGTATCAAGACTCAATTTCTACACAAGTTTGTAGAGTTAACAAAGTTGTGTGAGCTGCCAGGGTCTAGAAGAATGTGAATTTTATGGCCATTCACTTCTCCATAAACTCGGAGAAGATCATGCAAGCCAAATACTTTAGAGTTGAACAGACAATCAGAACATGCACTAGGGTGAGAAAGTACAGTAAACTGACGTACCTGTCAAAGACAACTGGTTAGTGGCCTTTGGCTTGGGTCCTGCGTTGGTCTTTGCACCCTTTTGCTTTGGGCACTCGTTACGCATGTGTCCTTTAAAATAGCCATTGGGCTATAAATAACCCCTAACTTTTTTCTTGACTCCATTATAACCACCTAATCTATGGCTACATCCTCAAGGAAGTCCTAAACTCTATTGGTTGTATGCTTAAGTAGCCTATTGTGTTACATTTTAGCATTCCAACGCGGTTGGGAAGTCCGATTTTGACTGGGTACAAAGTCTTACCAAGAGTTTTTAGAGTCAGTAAATGACAGGTTGGCTAAAGCGCGCAGGAGGTCTACACTTGACAAGCCAACAAGAACCGAAGGGATATGAGGTTTTTGAAAGGCGATTGGGTTTATCTTCGGATCATGAAGCAAAGGTTGAAACAGGTGGGCAAGCGATACCCAAAGTTGTCATTCAGGAGCTTCGGACCTTTTCGCATCCAAAGAAAGATTAACAAGGTTTCAATGAAGTTGAAGCTACCTCCGAGCTGGACTATGTGCACGATGTGTTCCATGTCAGTTGGTTAAAGCCATATGCAATCTTTAAACCTTGGAGGGGCCTTTAAACCTTTTTTTTTTAAAGTTTAATCTAAAAAAAACAAAAGCGCCGAATGCTTTTCTGGTTTTGTTTTTCTCCTTCCCTCTTGGATTAGTGCCGCCGGCTGCCAGCGTGAGCCTGAAGTCACTCACCTTGCTGCTGTTGCCTTACGTGCTGCCGGCGCTGCCTTCATGCAGGTTTGCGTGGTTGTCTGCGCCAGCTTGCCTGCGTAGGCATGGCCCCTGCGTAGGCTGGCCACAAGCCGGCGTAGGCTTGGGCGCCTGCCGGGCCTGGCCTGGGCGCCTGCCTGCGTAGGCCTGGGCGCCTGCCTGCCTGGCCTAGGCGCCTGCCTACGTAGGCTTGGCCGACTGCCTACTACGTAGGCTTGGCCTACTTCATGCGTGCGCCTCCAACAACCATACGACCAGCATGCGACCGCCCTCCAACAGCACACGACCAGCACGCGCATGCGACCCCGCATAGCCAATCCATCACTTCTCTCGCTCTCTCTCTCTTTCGAGTTCAACCAAAACAAACGAACATGCTTTTTTCTGTTTTCTCTCCCTGAAACTGTTTATATAGTTCAAAAACATCTTTCCTCTTCTTTGCAAAGAAAACAACCCTTTCTAGACCACAATCGCTATCATCACGGGTTTCTATGATGAAAAAACAACATACTGAATCTGAAAAACAGCAGTATGCACAAAAAAAACAGCAAGCTTTTTGAACACATACCTTTCTTCGACCTCATCTTCTCTACCTACCGACTTGCTCGTTCACGAGGCACGCTCTGATACCACTGTCAAATCCCCACCGGTTCTCCTCGTGGAACGCTCCTGGTACGAGACTCGAAACCTGCAAACAAACAAACAACAGGGGAGGTGCAGGCCTGACTCACCTCCCAACTATGACAGCCATGGGCAAGCCCACAGTCTTGGCTGTCCCCACCGAGCCACGAGCTGAGCTAACTAGGTTGACGTACCGCCACACGAAGCTACCCTCGCGGGCCTCGAGATTGCTGCCGGCCTCGGCTGCGTAAAGCAGGTGCACGTCTGCACTAGATCCAAGCTCAAGACCATAGAGCTCTCACAAATTTCGCTAGACTCTATATGACTAATGACTAACCTTGGCCACCCTTTTATAGGCTCTTGGCCGGTCATCAGGCGTCCACACTTGGGCGCCCGCCCGTCCATACTTGGGTGCCCGCTCGTTAGTCTATCCCTAACTCAACTCGCCAATCAGCGTGCCTAGCTCCAAGCTTCCCCAAACCTCGAAGCTAGTCTTGCGTGCGTGTAGCACACGGTAGATACACACTGTGCACATGACAAAACTCGACCCCATGACTTCCAAGCCAGCGAGTGCGGTAGCGAGAAAACTTCCATCCCCAAAGATAGGCTACCTCCTTTAGGTTCCACGATGCCTTGAGAAGCGCTACGCGCTAAGGGATCCACAGATTTGGCCTAAAAAGAGAAAATTTCATTTTCTTTACATCTATACACCAGCAATTTCTACTTATGCGACTCGAAAATGAGTTCAAGGAGCACGTCAAAATGTGCAACCAATCTTGCAGTATGCCAACAAAATTTCGAACTTATGTTTGCAATTGGGCATTTTTTATGAGGACAAGAAAGAGCAATTCCTCTATGGCCTTGACATGTAAATCCAGTGGGAAGTGCGTATGTTTCAGCCACCCACCTTCAAGGATGCACTCTAGCTTGCGCTAAGTGCTACAAGAAATACGAAAAGGTGCACAATGTGCATTGATTTATATACAGACTGCCCAGATGATGGCCAATCCTTGCGAGAAGTACCAGGCTCTCCATGACAAGTTCCAAAAGATTTTTCTTTGGGATAATCTCCCTCCCCAGCTCCCCCGAGCTAGACTGGAGGATCACAAGATTGACCTCCTCCCAAGCTCGGATCCCTCAAGCAAGTTTCCATACCACTTATCCAAGGCAATGGAAGCAGGGTTAGACCGCCAACTCCAAGAGCTGTTATAGACTAGCTTCATATGCTCTAGTGTGTTGCCCTTTGCCACCCCTATCCTGTTTGTGAGAAAAACGGATGGTTCTTCTTGATTGTATGTGGATTATCGTACACTCAATAAGCTGACAATAAAAAGCAAGTTCCCGATGTCTTAGATTGACTACATTTTAGAGAGACGGAATGGGACCAAGGTGTTCTCGAAATTAGATTTGAAAAGTGGGTAGCACTAGATTCGGATTGTTGAGGGAGACATCCCCAAGACAGCCTTTCATACGGAACAAGCCCACTATGAGTTTCCGATCATGCCTTTTGGCTTAACGAATGGCCCAGCCACATTTAACTACACGATGATGTGGATATTTAGGGACTTGATTGGCAAGTGTGTGTTTATATTTTTGGATAACATACTTGTATTTTCAACTATGGTAGAGTAGCGTGACATTGATGTAGAGAAAGCTCAAAAGTTATACCAATAGATAGAAAAATGTTCTTCTCACATGCATGGGAGGTTCACTTTAGACATATGTAACGTAGCATCTTAGTGTATGGAGGAGGGGTTTTTTATTTAGGACACTAACATGCCATATACATGCAAGAGGAGATTAAACAAATAGATATCTAATGTAATTTAGTTATGTAAGTTCATAGAGAGAGGTTCTAAATTCGAAATTTAAACATGTATACTTACAAAAGGATGTTGAACAATTGTGTTTTAAAAAAATGTATAAATTAAAAAAATAGTAGTATTTCTTAAAAAATATTGATATTTTCAATACATGCTTGAACATGCATTCAATTTGTGTTTTAACAGAGTGAAACCCCTGATCTCACATGTCAGTAGAGAATTTTTTTTAAAAGCAAATGCATTGACATCAAAGATACTCTTGGAAACAAGGTTGAAAGACTTGCATGCTGTATATATTTAAATGTGGGATGATATGTTTCTAGAGAAGTGAGCAACTGAATTGATATTGAAAGCGAAATCATACACACTAATAGGAGACATGCTATGTATAAAATGAAGAAAGATTGACTATTGCAAAAGATCATTGGTAAGATAGAAGAACTGATAGGAGATGCATTATAAACTGAAGACAGTTTCACCGTTGCAAAAGGTCATTGGTAAGATAGAAGCACAATGAGAAATGGAAGGGTGTCATGAAGATGTTTGTGGGTATCACTTTGTTCATGAAAATAAAGTTAGGAATTTTTTTCACGTGTGCAACTTGCCATACTTGTCAAACTTTTAACATGAAGGAACTGAAAAAAGTCCATTGCTCCCAATCCTCATGTTAGGCCCTTTTGAAAAATGGGATTTAGATTTTATTGGTTCTTGCCACACTCAAGGAAAGTTACACATTACAGTGGCCATTGATTATGCCAACAGATGGGCTGAGGCAAAAGCCACAAGGAGTGTGTGAGAATAGTAGCCAATTTTTTAATGGAGAAGAACATTTGCACGGATTGGATGTGAGTGGGGGAGTTTTATACAATTGTTCACAACTCTATTGAAACATCAGTTTTCTTTGACATACCATCCACAAAGTAATGGTTTGGTTTGGTGGAGAAAATTAATGGGGTTTTGAGCGCATCACTTAAGTCAATCCTTCGCATCACTCAAAACAAGGAGCAATGAGTGGAGCACACAGGCATAGATCAAGAAGCACAAGCAGAGGCCTGGGGATGAAAAGCATGGAGAAAATCAATGATTCTACAAAAATGTTGGTTTCGTTGTTTTTATGACTATGATAGAAAATATGGCTGAGCTCATTTCAATGGCTATTTTTTCTCTCCCCCTCACCTTTGCTTGAACCTGTTAATCAAAGTGTGCTGCACTAATCTTCCTTGGACTTTATCTGTTTCTACAGGGATACCACAGTTTAGATGGCTTGCCAAAGAGACACAGCCTAAAGTTTACCATGGTAAGACCAAGGTGGTAATCTTCCACACTAAACTAGGTTACTTACAAAAAAACCTCCTCATTTGATGGAGAGGTACCAGCGATTGTACAGGCACACATACTTCAGAGAGAGGTTTTAATTTTGATGAGAGTGGCTACCACGATCGTGACTGGCAAGAGGTTTGCATTTCTGGCCTGCCTTGTTCTCATGCACATTGTTGGCAGCTTTCAACAAAGGCCTTCCTAACTAGCAGCTAAGGTTTGAACCAAATAGAAAGGCTATAGATTATTATGTTGTCATGTTTTATCTGCAGTGCACTATTCGTCCCACATTACATTATCTAGGCGCATCACTTCAACAAATTACCTATCCATCACCTAGGAGAGACAGTGATGTCCACAACTGCTAGCCTTATCTTCCTCTTTGCAATCAATTGATCAGGAAGGAATTGTGGCCCATGGCAGGTCTACATGATGAGGATGTGAGTTCAATCAGACATGCTAATGAGGATATATAGAGGCTACTTTCTCAAGCCAGGGGAGGAGGGTTTTTATCAAGATATTAGAAAACTGGGGGGGCGGGGGGGGGGGGGGGGGGGGGGTTTGTTTTACTTATCACATGCACTGATGACTTCTATAGGGTAATTTCTATGTTTCATCTAGAGAGGAGAGGTTGATCTCACGAGGAAGCATAGGGAGCTACACAGTAGAATTCCTTAATATATGTGAGAAAATATCCTAACATCTTGATAAACTACCTCGTGCTTGTACAAAGCCCTTAACTTCACAACCCAAAAAACTTGACTGAATGTGTCCATACTGTGAACCAAACAAATATATGATTAACTAATAGACGTGAGGTGAAATTTCACCTCATGCCAAGACCAAAAGAGCAGCTTTGAGGTCATGATAAGCCTTGACCTGAAATCTAAAGAATTAAAACTTTGACTAGCAGGCTAAGAAAGGATAGCTTTGGTGTCATGATAGAAAGACCTTCCTCCCAGTCAGCTGGAGCCAGAATCAACAATCAAACCACAAAGCTGTCCATGTATCCAACCTCAAGGCTTATTCATCATCTAGCCATGAAACGTATTGGACCTTGCCCTAATACACAAAATGGCTAGAACAATTAAAAAAAACTCAAGAGTTCATGGAAATGAGAAAGTAGATTGGCCCCACATAAACCAACACCACATGCAAGCTTAAAGACCATCTACAGCACAGCTCTATTATGTACAAACTTTACTTCCAATTTTTGGCAACATCAAGTATAGAACAATGTATATTTGATTGCATCAAAGATCTGCACTGTCATAAAGACTAATCTGACTTGATTCTCTTGCACGTCTCTAAAAGGAGTGTTAGAAGCGACTCACACATCTGCGAACAATCAGGCTCATTGCTGTCTTTGCGAGCAGGAGAGTACACCATCCACGCATGATCAAGTTTGCGATCAGGTCTAACTATCACAGATCCAGGAGCCTCTGCATCTTCTCTTACAACAAGCCCATCACTTTTGCGATTGTATCTCAGCTCTATATGCTTTGCGCACATCGCCATGACAGCAGGAAGGGGTATGATTACAGGTAGCTTAGCAGCACCTGCCAACTCATTAGATGCTATTTCAGGGCTGAAGTTGTGCCATGGAAGCTCAGCATGCGCAATATGAGACATCGTAGAGAAAGCATTAGGAGCAATGGTCACTTCTGTGTGGAAGGAAACAACAGGAAAATCACAAGGTAAAGGATGTTTCGCCAGAAAGTTTTGCCTCTTCACATATGTCAAGTCTTCCAACGACCGTATGTCACCCTGTCAAAAAACCAGCTTACTCAATTACTGATTGGCATCAACATACAACCTATGTATAGTGTAAGAAATGAATGAAAAGAGACCCGCCTTCGTGAATAGCAAACAGAAGTTCAAGCTTCATGATAAGAGGGGACCATAATGCAGATTCATCAGGCCATATCCCTAGGCTGGATCACGCAGGCATAATGCAGATTGATTAGGCCATACACTAGTGGGACACATATCACATTATTACAGCAGACTCTTACCAGGAGGGTACAATGGGAGCGGTCAATGGGAAAGGTATAGCATTGCAGACCACATGCAAACCTTCTAGAGACAGTTATGGCGTTTTTGTACCTGTTGGAGAATTGCCTGAGGCTAACCCTTATTAGGGATTTGTTTAATGCTCATATCACTAGGTTTGGCTAACCATTCAATATAGATTTGGACAATTGTCTAAATCTAACTACAATTAATATCTTATTGCTATTGGGGACTTCCATAATTCTCTTCTCACTAGACCTAAAACCCTATTTTAGACCCTGCCTAAGGCCAACCCTATTTGCTCTTCTCGTTGGATTTAGCCAACCATTCATTGATATATATTTGGACAAATCTATATACATACATACACCACTCCTATTGGGGATTTGCCTAACGCCCCTCTTACTAGAACCATTTAGTAAAGATTTGGACAGTTGTCCAAATCTATATTCAATTCATAGCTCACTCATATTAGTAGGTGGCAAGTTTCCTTGTTTTTGACACTTATAGAATGGAGCCCTACTGGTTGTATAGTGGAAGGTCCTTGGTGCTGACCCCACATGCCCCATCCTTCATACCTCCAGAGACGGTTAAACACTGCATTTGGAAATGCAGAGAGGCACACTTCGTGTGGCAGTATGTGAGTCACTTAGTTGGAATGCTAAAGAGAAACATTTTCTTTATCAATTGGGGCTCTATTGCATGGTTAGTCCAGTCTAGCCCACAAGTCTTTTACAAGGGCACCCACTTTGATCACGCATACCTGAGATTATAGATTGTGATTCACGATCTTCATTGGGCCAGGTTCTAGTCTCCCATTTTATACCATTTTCCTGGCAAAGGGGAATTTTGGCAAACCCCCAAAAGTTGCTGAACCTGCCCTGAAATGGCTGCAAAGTTTTTTTTAATTTTTTTTTTTAAATTCTGAAATCAAAGTACCTACAGCCCACATGGCGGGGAACTCTGCGAGGCAGTGCTGGCCTCGACAGATGTGCAGATGGAAGAGTTGCAGGCGGTGTGCAGCTGGCGACGGGACAGATCTGCAGCTGGGCTGATGGCTGATGGCGTGCAGGGTCCAGCTGGGCTGTTGCCGGGCAGGGTCAGAGGGGCGGCGTCTGGGCTTTGTCCGCCTTGTGAAGCTGTGGACGGTACCCTCCAGCACAGATGAATAGGGTGCAGACGGGCTAGAACTGTGGCCGCCGCGTGCAGGCGGCGTAGCTGATGGGCGAGAAGGCGGTGGGGCAGACACCTGCGCACTAACGACGCCAGCTATGGTGGCAGGACTGGGCGGCGCCACCTGTGAGCTGAGCGGCGGCACAGTCAGGCCAGGTTGGGCGAAGCTGGACTACCGGACGGAAGTCGGCGACGGCTGGACGGCGGGCTGGGCACCGGAACCCGTTCGACGGACGGAAAAACACAGTCAAGTCAGGTCGACGGAATTTCGCAGCGATGGAACCTGCTGTGCTGGCAGATCTCAGAGACAGAATTCCACAGGCAGCCCCAAGCTTTGATACCAATTTGTTGGTGTTGGACTCACACACACTCGCACACACAGAAACTTGCACATTAGGGTTAGGTGCAGGAAGAAGAAGCTCACATAGAAATGAGAGAGAGAGAGAGAGAGAGAGCCAAAAGTGTGGTAGCCACAAAATGCAAGTCAACCCTTGCATGTGTGTCACATCCATATAATATAGAAGTACAAAATATTATATGGATAGAGTGTCCTTTCACACTTGATATCCAAGGGGAAAAACCACATGGGAAAAAGTGCCCTTGGTTAAGCCCTGTTCACACATAGCACTACCATAAGTGAGCATATGCCTACATTATCTCCACGACAAGTGCATGCTTCGCAAAAAAGGCAAGTCGGAGTCTGCTTTTGTTGCCTCTAACAAGGGCAAAGGCAAAGGCGGAAAAGGGAACCCCAATGTCACCATTTGGCCACCCAATTGGTCCACCCGTGCTTTCTTATCATGTATGTACATTGGACTAGTGTCCATGATGGCAATTGTATATGCCGGGGATTGATGTGACTCATGTGTTACTGTGGACTTGGCTTTCCGTTGGGACTTGTGCCTCCGTGTACATGCCTGGAGCACGTCTATTTTGGTATAGTCTCATGAACGGGGATTGTCCATACTAATGCTGCATTGCATAGCATCTTTATGTGCTTGCTTGCAATTGAAATTGCATGCTGTTTTCATGCTTGCTTAACCAATGTGTAGTTCCGGGTAAGGGGACGCCCGCCCGCGAACCGTGCCTGTGAAACTGTCTGCTGACATGGTTATGTGGCATGTGACAGGTGGTAAGTATTGGTCATAAACTTGGCCTTAGGAGTTAGCACTAATTTATAAGTGAGTGTGTACACACTTCATTAAGTTTTGGGCGACCAAAACTCACTTATAAATTATGACCAGCCCGGTGTTCACACACACTGATGTCCCGAGGTAGACATAACCCAATGTCCACCACCCAGACCTTATCCCCTTTGTACAAAGGGAGTAACCAACCATGTGTCCACTCTAGCTTGCTCCACAAAGCATGTGTCTGCCACCTACACTGGACAACTCACCACCTCTCTCCTCCTCCTCTCTCTAGAGATTGGCGCCTCCTTCATGAGGACTGTTGGGCTGTATTTTCTGCACATTCTCCTTCCCACCTCCATTTCCAAGCTTGCTAAGGTGATTTTCAAGCTTCCAAGAGTGATTCCAGATGCTAATCACTCTCCTACACACTCCCAATGACTGAAATTCAGCAAAACAGCTCTCTTTATGAATGTGATTACTGTGGCAAGTCAGGCCATACTGAGGCTTGCTGCTTTGCTCGTCGTGATGATTCTCATGCAGCCAAAGCCAAGTATAAAGCCCAGGATGCTTCTAAAGCATCTCACAAGGACAACACTAAAGATAAAGGCAAAGTTTCAAAGGAGGGATCTGCCAAAGTTGCATACATGGCAGTCACAGATTCATCCACTTCTTCTTAGGATTCACTCCTTGTGATCACAAATATGAAGAGGTTAGTGACACACCTGAAGCGGTGGACAGGGTTGGTGATAGTGGTGCTTCTACCCACATGACCAATCAAGCCCATATCTTGGAGGACTACCAGACTCTCTCTTCTTCAGTTTGCATTGGCGACAACTCCTCAATTCCTGTCACCGGTGTGGGTAATGTTTCTTTGGGTTCCTCTACCACCTTACATGATGTTCTACATGTACCACAGATTTCCAAAAATCTGTTTTTACTATACAAAGCTTCTTAGAAGGGACTTGGTGTGTACTTTGATGATGAGGCCATCGAAGTAATCGACATGAAGACTCTCTCGGTTGTTGCCAATGGAGTCCATGATGGGGGTCTCTACAAGATCACCAATTTTTCTTCCCAAATCCCTCACACTGACTCCCATATTCATCACCTTTTCTCCCCCTTGGTGGCTTTGGTTTTTGAGGCGGATACTTCTCTGTGGCATTCTCGCTTTGGTCATGTATCCATTGTTGCCTTTCAGAAGTTCCATTCTAAGCAGGTTGCCAGCGGACTACCTCAACTCAGGTCTCTCTCACACATCTGCTCATCGAGATGCATTTCCAAAGGAGACCGAGGACTGGAGCTATCTCATTAACCGCTCTCTTACAAAAGCGGTTGAGGGGATGACTCTAGAGGAAGCTTTTATGGGACACAAGCCTTCTGTTTCTCATCTACGTGTTTTCGGTTGTGTTGCTTTTTGTGCATGTCCCATATAAGAAAAGGACCACACTCGCATCGAAGTCAAAGAGGATGATCTTCACAGGCTACAGTTTGAGATCCAAAGGGTACCGCTTTTGGGATCCAGAGGTTGATGACATCATCATTTTCCTTGATGCTCGGTTTGATGAGAGCTTGTTTGGCATCGATTCCTCTCCACCTGATGCATCTTCCGACTTTCTGGATGATCCATTCCCGGCAGATGCTAGTGATCTTATACCTCTTCCACGTCCAGCTCCTCCTCCTCCTCCTCCCCTTCTGCAACCCCGGTGCCAGCTACTACTTTACAGCCCCCATTTTCTTGTTGCACCAGCTTCTGCAGCTCCTAATTCCTCTATGACTCTGGGATTACCCTCACCAGTACTTACTTCATCACCACTTCCAACAGCATCGGATGAGTCCTCTACTACAGCTGGATCTTCTTCTTCACGCTTTGAGAGGATGGCTGGCCTCTACCTTGGTGGTTTCAGCAACTCTTTAGAGATTCTGGTATCATTGATGCACAGCTCCATAACCAGATCTCTACCACCACCCCTGGACCTCACCGTTCATCTCGAGCTTCCACATCTCATCACATAGTGAATTATGCTCTCATGAGTTCTCTCCAGGAGATCGATAACTTGAGAGCCCAGAGGAGGCTCTTTCATAGCCGCTGTGGCGGCAAGCCATGGAAGCAAAGATGGCTTCTATTGAGAGGAATAACACTTAGTCTTTGGTGCCACGGCCTTTACATCGTCGTGTTATTGGTGTGAAATGGATTTTCAAAGTCAAGTTTCATGCAGATGGTACTTCGGACAAGTTCAAAGTCCACCTTGTTGCTCGAGGATATGCTCAGAAGGCAGGTGAAGACTTTGATGAGACATTTGCTCCTACAACCAGGTATACCACCATCAGGATTGTTTTGGCTCTGGCTGCACACTTTAGATGGCCCATGTTCAGATGGATGTCAAATCTGCTTTTCTAAATGGAGATTTAGAGGAGGAAGTTTACATTGAGCAGTCTCCTGGTTTTGTGATTCAGGGACAGGACACCCATGTGTATCTTCTGCAAAAGGCTCTTTATGAACTCAAATAGGCACCTCGTGCTTGGTATCAAAGATTGATGCCTTCTTGTTATCTCTTGGCTTTGAGAGGGCATATGCTGACAGCAATCTCTATGTGCTTCTTTCTGATGGAGATATTTGTGTCATTGTTTTGTATGTTGATGACCTCATTCTTTCTGGCTCAGATACTGGGTTGTTCACACAAGTTCAATCCAAGCTTTCAGAGACATTTCAATGAAGTGACACAAGTATGATGATGGAGGCAAAGTGTGTGTGCGTGAACAAGCATTAGAGGCTTGCATGTAAACCCTAGATGGATAAGGGTTTGTGGCAATACCCCAGCCACTATAAAGACGAGGTAACCCTAGCTCGTATGAATGAGTGGGTAAGCCTTAATGTGTAAGGCTGAAAATCATAAGTGATAAGGTTTTGATTAAATTTGTGTGGCTGTCTTGAGCGTATCTATCTCTCTTCCTCTCTCCTTTATCTCTCACGATTCTCTCTCGTGGCTGCCATGCCAAACTTGTGACATGGTATCAGAGCCATCAAGGTGAAGGTCGTCAAGGAGAAGGTGACTGCATCCTCTCAGAAGCGGTCTACATCATCTACACCTGTCACATGCACTCTGCACTCAGTGCATGGTGACAAACTGGCTTATCATCAGCAGTACAACAGTCGTACAGTATTAGAACCCAGTAGGATGATATTTGTCGTACGTCGTGACCCCATTGTACATCCTCAGTCCAGGATAAGTCAGGCACGAGCTACGTAGGTCATTCCTCAGCCTTAGCGGGTCAGTCAGTCAGTCAAGTCCCTTAACCCACTTGGAGAGAATCAATCATGCATGTAGAGTCAGTAGAAGCCTTAGGGTTTGCATCAGAAAGCACTCTGCATCTTGCATAATATGCATTCATATGCCTGTGCGTCATTTAGAACATCCCAGAAGCCTTAGGGAATTTACTAGGATTTATCTGGTATTTTTTCCATATTTTCTGGTATTTATTTAGCATTTATTGTCATTTATAAATATAAACTTTATTAAATAAATGACCAGCCAACTTTACCAACCTCTAGTTAGTATAAATAGGCTTGCATAGGGCTTAGTTTCTCATTCAGTCTTCAGTGTGCTAAGAGCTTTCCTCCTCAACCCTAGGAGTTCCCTTGCCTTCAACATTAGACTAGTCTCATCCAGCCCTTGGAGTGCTTGAGTTTGCTTCAGCCAGCCCTGGTTCTCCAACGCATGAAGTTCAGCAGTACTAACGCAGCCAGTCAGCAGTCCTAACTCAGCAATTCAGTAGGACAGCATACAGGCGCAGCCGTACAGTCCTCCTCAGTCCCCAAAACAGCAAACAGTCCTGCGTTTTCTGTCCAGCATCAGCACAGCCCTGCGTTTACAGTCCCACAGCAGTCCTACCTTGCGTTTCAGTCCA
This sequence comes from Cibotium barometz, assembly GCF_041138505.1. Classification (NCBI taxonomy): domain Eukaryota; kingdom Viridiplantae; phylum Streptophyta; class Polypodiopsida; order Cyatheales; family Cibotiaceae; genus Cibotium; species Cibotium barometz. Next base: position 13,140,715 of record NC_141057.1, on the reverse strand, counting down.
GCCTCATCCATACAGTCTGCGTTTCAGTCTACAGCAGTTCTCAGCCTCCCAATCATCATCCCCATCTGCCCCAGCCATCTGGTAAAGGTAACATAGCATTCCTAAGCATTTACAGCATTCTAACATAGCTTGGAACAGTCCATCGCCTTCTTTTCGCAACCTCAAGTGTGCAGCCCTTCCTCATGCCCTTGGGAAGAGTGCATAGGCTCGAGATCAGCTCATCGAGGTGTTTCTACAGCCGTGTAAAGTTCAGCTAGGCTTCCGATCCTCCGAGATCTTGCGTTTGGCTTATCTACAGTCCACAGTCATTCTCTCTAAAGAAATAAAGCAAATACTATCTCGTTATCGGGATAGGGGGGCCTTCAGTGGGGGTAATTCGGGACCCAATCTGGTGTACAGTTCTCATATCTCTCTCTCATCTCTTTAAAGTTTGCCACCTAAGGGGCTTGGTGGGTACACATACAGGCTGACAAGTGTCCCCATAAGGTGTCCAGGTAGGTGTCCAGCCCATAGTGCTCCATTTGTCCTGTTTGTATAAGTTTAGGTCCAACCAAATGGGAAATGGCCATAAGTTGTCCGGACTTCATTAATTTTGGTCCAACCAAATGCGAACGCATTATAAGTTGTTCGGCCACTTATTAATGTGTGGACCTGTAAACCAATAAACTTTAGTAGTAAATGAAATAAGCTGTAAATTGAGTGTGGACGCACTTACCACCTGCAAAACCCATAAGCCCACAGTTTTAGGCCCAAACAGGAGTGCACACACGCGTCCACAAGGTGCCCGGGCGTCCCCGGTCCCTCGGACTTTACAAGCCAAAATAACAAGCATTGTCCAGGCAGCAAGACAATGTCACACAAAGTAAAATAAAGTTATGGCATGCATCATTTATGCATTGTGCACATGTAAACTTGGAGAACCACCTATCATCATTCTTGTACTTGAAAATATTCCGCCTGCCATCATAACACACCATGTGTGCATGGCCGGAATCCACACGGGCACCGCCCGAAAGTCCACAAATGTCCTGCCATGTCCTTGGACTCATATGCATCCACTCATATGATCCATACACATGCCCAGGTATAATACATACATGCATTCGCATGTTTCTAGGCCTGACACGCATCCGCATGTCCCTAGAATATAGGGATTTGTGACAACAGGATCTTCCAATACAAAGACTTCCGCTGCATATCACATTGGTATCACATTCAGATTGTCCACACACACCGTATCCTAGCGTGGGGGCATCCTTGGATGGTTAGATTGCGTTCCGGCACGACCACCGACTTCAGTATCATGTCTACTAAAGAGAGTACTCATTAGCCGGAAGACGTCTCTCCCAAAGGAGACCATGTTCTTCCGCCTACAGCAGACACCATAGCTCTTCTTAGAGCTCAGAACCAGCTGCTCATGGAGCGTCTCCAACTCTTGGAGGCAGCAGAGCAGCACGTCCTTCTCCACCTCCAGCAGCATCCGACTACATCTCCCTCTTCTTTTTCAGATGGAACAACAAAGGAGAGAGGATGAGGCCCGAAGGAAAAGAGAAAAAGTAGAAAGACGGGACTATGAGGAAGCCCGATGTAGGATCGATGAAGACCGGCGTAGGATCGATGAAGACCGGCGTCAGGCTGAACTCGCCGCTCGGGAACACCAACGTGAGCTTGATCGAGAACGTATGTTACTCGAGCACCAACGGGAAAAGGAGGCCATACACTTGAGGTATCAGCAGCTCTCCTCAGTCTCCCCAGTCATAGGTGTCACCAGCCAACAGTTCGCAGCAGCATCAACCACCGTCATTCGCAATCAACCAAACTTCAGTAAGTATGATGGTAAGTGTGATCATTCATCAGTTAATCAATTTATTCATCAGTTTAATCTATGCATCCTATGCCATCCGTGATATTTGATGCTAAGCAGGAGGGTGAGAGTGATGCTGCTCAGAAGAGCCTCATCCGAGCTTATGGCTCTGCCCAGGGCCGACAGTTTGTAGTCCTTTTCGATATAGGTAGTTCTGAAGACGCCTTCTCTCCCCAGTTGGCCAATAAATTGAATTGCACATTAGTCCCATATCATCTGGATGTGGACGGGTTTACACCGGGTTTTCGCACCCACATTTTCCAGAAGGCACAACAATTTGCCTTTGAAGTTCAGAAGGCCTCATTTCAACAAGATTTCATCGTCTCACATCTGTTGGGGTGTGACATGATCTTAGGAATTCAATGGTTCCGTCAGTATGAGCCTATTCCCGTTTGGGGGCAAAACACTTTTACTATTTGTAAAGGTTTTCCTGAGACTGTCATGATTCGTGGGGATAGAAGCATTCTTGGCATCCCATTGATTTCGCATCTCTAGGCCAGACGAGCTATCCGCAAGGGAGCAGAAGGAGCACTCCTTCATGTTCGTGCTCAAACAGCCCCTCCCTCCTCAGTAGCATCCGTTACATCTTCAGTCCCTCAGTTAGCAGACCTCCTATCCAGACATCAGGACATTATGCTTAGGGACGATCTCTCGCCCAGTCTCCCACCCTCTCGCCCTAAGGACCATCACATTGATTTGGTCCCCGGATCACATCCTCCTAGCAGGTTTCCCTATCGTCTTTCCAAGACTTTAGAGAGCGAGTTAGAAAAGCAGATATCTGAGCTTCTCCGAGCCGGATTCATTCGGCCTTCTTCCTCCCCATTTGCTGCACCAATCCTATTTGTCCAAATTAAGGACAAGTCTGCACGTCTTTGTGTAGACTATAGGGCATTAAACAAACTCACTATCAAGAATAAGTTTCCAATGCCAAGGATAGAGTACATTTTGGAGCGTTTAGACGGTGCTAAGTTTTTCACTAAGATCGACCTGAAGAGTGGTTACCATCAGGTCCGCATTTTTGAAGCTGACATTCCAAAAACAGCTTTTCGGACGGAGTGTGGTCACTACGAGTTCGTAGTCATGCCTTTTGGGCTTCCAAATGCACCCGCAACCTTTAATAAGATGATGTCTAGGATTTTCGCAGTCCACATTGGGAAGTGTGTTTTCATATTCCTTGATGACATACTAGTCTTCTCAGCCACTGCGGAGCAGCATGAGAAAGATGTGCAGAAAGTCTTGCAACTTTTGCGAGATAATCAGCTCTACATAAACCCCAAAAAGTCTGTCTTTGGTGTTAAGGAAGTTCAGTACTTGGGCTACATCATCGGTTCCGATGGGATTAGACTGGATCCATCAAAGGTTCAGGAGATCTTAGATCGGGACATTCCTAAGACCGCCCAAGAAATCCGTTCATTCGTAGGTCTTTGTCAGGCCTATAGTACCCATGTCCATCAGTTTTCCAACCTTGCAACACCTCTTACCAACTTGCTCAAGGGGGTGAAGACTCACAAGCAGAAAGTCTCAGTTACAGGCAAGGCGCTTGATGCATTCCGTGCACTCCAGAAAGCTGCCTCAGAAGCACCTGTATTAAAGTTAGCATCATGGGACGAACCTTTCGAGGTCATCACCGATGCCAGCAATGTAGCCATAGGTGCAGTCCTCCAGCAGGACAATAGACCCGTGGCATATTACAGTAGAAAGTTGGATGTTGCCGAAAAGAATTATTCGGTATATGACAAAGAGCTTTCGGATGTGATCACAACGCTCCAGCATTGGAAGCCTTTTCTTTATGGACAGGCTTTTTTCACAGTGAAAACAGACCACCAAGCACTTAAGTGGCTTAAGACTATGCCAAGTGCCCATTGGAGTGATCGACAGGCCAAGTGGAGTCAAATCTTCCAACAGTTCGGAGGTATGATTGAATACATCCCTGGTAAGCATAACCCAGTAGTAGCAGATGCTCTTAGTCGAAAGTCTAGCATCCAGGCAGTCCAAGAATCTACCATTCTCGAAATCACAGGGAAGGACTTAGATAGTATGAAAGACCAATATGTCGACTCCCCTGAGTTTGGTACTCAGTACAGTTTGGCCCTCAATTCTGAGCCTGGCCACTATTCAGTACAGAACGGTTGGTTGTTCTACAAGAACCGTCTCTGTGTTACTCGGGAAAAGCATTCTGCTCTTCTCCACGATGCCCATGACTCCTTAGTTGGAGGACATAGGGGTATCAACAGTACCCTCGAGAAATTAGAACGATCCTTTTATTGGCCAAAGATGAGGCGTGATGTCTATGCACATGTACAAGCCTGTAAGATTTGTCAAAAAGTCAAGGTTCCCCATACAAAGAAGGCAGGTTTACTTCAACCTTTGCCTATCCCCGACGGACCTTTCATCGACATATCTATGGACTTTGTAGGGCCTCTACCAGCATCCACCGGATCCCGTAACACTCAGTGTTTTACCATTGTGGATCACTTTAGTAAATTCTGCATGCTCATCCCATGCAAGCATACGGCCACAGCCGAGAACGTAGCCCGTCTGTTTCTCAAGCATTGGTATCCAGTTTGTGGTTTGCCTAGCACCATAACATCAGATAGAGATTCCAAGTTTACCTCGCATTTCTGGAGAACATTATTTGAAAACTTCGGAACTAAGTTGCAGTTGCCTAGTGCATTCCATCCGCAGACAGATGGCCAAACAGAAATTTATAACCAGTTGGCCTTTGATGTTCTCAAGTCATACTGTCATGACCAGCAGTCCAAATGGGAACATTATCTTCCATTGGTCCAAGCTATCTTGAACGACACTCATTCATCCAGTGTCGAACGGACTCCATATGAAGCAGCCTTTGGTCGCCGTTTTTCTTCTCTTTTGTCGAGAATGGTGTCTCCATCTTTAGAGGCTAATAAAACCACAGAAGCATTTTCCGAGATCATTGAGTCAGTCAAGGACCACTTGACCAAAGCTCAGGAAGCATATAGCAGACAGGCGAATAAGTCTAGACGAGATGTCCACTTCAAGGAAGGAGATTGGGTCTATTTGTGTATCATGAAACAGAGATTGAAACAAATGGACAAACATTGTCCCAAGCTTTCATTCTGTAGTTTTGGCCCTTTTCCAATAATCAAAAAGTTAAGTGATGTCTCCATGAAGTTAAAGTTGCCTACCAGTTGGACAATGCATGATGTTTTTCATGTTTCTTGGCTAAAAACCATATGTTGGTCCAGAAGTGTTTGATGTTTCGGATGAACAGCAGCCAGACGTGGTAGACGAAACACAAGTTATTGAGCCCGACCAGATCCTTCTTCGTCGATGGAAGCATGGTTCCGGTTGACGGATACGTCAGTTCTATACGAAATTCCGAGATCGAGGCACCCACGAAGCCGTATGGCTAGACGAGGAGTTCTTCCAGGAGTACCCCCAGTTGTTGGCGGACTACTTGGAAGCCATGAACCTGCCGCTAAGCTAAGCAGGAGGGAATGTCACATGCACTCTGCACTCAGTGCATGGTGACAAACTGGCTTATCATCAGCAGTGCAACAATTGTACAGTATTAGAATCCAGTAGGATGATATTTGTCGTACGCCGTGACCCCATTGTACATCCTCCGTCCAGCCTCTAGTTAGTATAAATAGGCTTGCGTAGGGCTTAGTTTCTCATTCAGTCTTCAGTCTGCTAAGAGCTTTCCTCCTCAACCCTAGGAGTTCCCTTGCCTTCAGCATTAGACTAGTCTCATCCAGCCCTTGGAGTGCTCGAGTTTGCTTCAGCTAGCCTTCGTTCTCCAACGCATGCAGTTCAGTAGTACTAATGCAGCCAGTCAGCAGTCCTAACTCAGCAATTCAGTAGGACAGCATACAAGCGCAGCCGTACAGTCCTCCTCAGTCCCCAAAACAACAAACAGTCCTGCGTTTTCTGTCCAGCATCAGCACAGCCCTGCGTTTACAGTCCCACAGCAGTCCTACCTTGCGTTTCAGTCCAGCCTCATCCATACAGTCTACGTTTCAGTCTACAGCAGTTCTCAGTCTCCCAATCATCATCCCCATCTGCCCCAGCCATCTGGTAAAGGTAACATAGCATTCATAAGCATTTACAGCATTCTAACATAGCTTGGAACAGTCCACCGTCTTCTTTTCTCAGCCTCAAGTGTGCAGCCCTTCCTCATGCCCTTGGGAAGAGTGCATAGGCTCGAGATCAGTTCATCGAGGTGTTTCTACAGGCATGTAAAGTTCAGCCAGGCTTCCGATCCTCCGAGATCTTGCGTTTGGCTTATCTACAGTCCACAGTCATTCTCTCTAAAGAAATAAAGCAAATACTATCTCGTTATCGGGATAGGGGGACCTTCAGTGGGTAATTCGGGACCCAATCTGGTGTACAGTTCTCATATCTCTCTCTCATCTCTTTAAAGTTTGAAGTATTAAAGTGGATTGCTAAACTCACGAAACTCAGGATACAGAAGACGGTGTGAGCATTTGTGTGACAAGATCTTCCAATACAAAGACTTCTGCTGCATATCACAACACCAAAGCTGTCCGCGCACAGGAAAAGTACCAGGTGAGAGACGCTAGCACGTTGAGCCCACTGCTGATTGCTGGTACCTGTCCAATGTGTGGAGACCCCTTTGTCGGTGGGTGATGCCAGCACTTTGAGCCAGCTAATTGCCTATACCTGTTCCACGTGTTTGCTGATTGCTGGACTGTTGTGAGTTCTCTGCTGCTTAGAAGGGTGGAGGTTGGCCTTGCTCAAACACCACCCAGGAGGTCGCTTCACCACTGTGAGGAGAAAGGCGGCTGAAATGCAGAGCGTCTATTACAGGAGGTTGCTTCAGCACTGTGAGGAGAAAGGCGGCTGAAACGCAGAGCGTCTATTGCAGAAGGTCGCTTCACATTGTGAGGAGGAAGGCAGCTGAAACGCAACCTTAGAAGCTTCTCAAGCCAAAAACGCAAGCAAGGAGGCATCTTCAAAACGAAAAATCAAGTGTCCCTTCACTGTAAGTTTACTGTTCATTGGCATCCTGTGTGTGTAAGTGAGCCTACCTCATTGTAAAGGAGTTAGACACTGCCCTTGCTCATCAAGCGAGTGGTAAGACCTCCCCTCCTTCTTGAACCATCATGTCCAAAGAGATTGGAGCTTCTATCGATAAGTTTGACATGTATGGCAAACTCAAATCAAGTATATGCTAATGTTTAAGGGCCTATGGCCATTGGTCAAGGGAACCAAGCAATTGGATCCATCCAAGGAAGGGGATGTGGAAGATGATGAGATGGCTCTCAATCCATCATAGCCCTACATCTCTCCAAGAAGCTTATTCATCTTGTGTCAAACAAGAAGATGGCAAAAGAAGCGTGGGATGAGCTTGAAGGTCTCTATGGAGCCAAAACCAAGCACTCGAGGATTTCTCTCAAAGCGAAGTTCTTTGGACTTCAACTTAATGAGGGTGAGTCTCTTGGTGACTTCCTAAGTGAGATGAAAGGGATCATAACTCAGCTTGCATCCATTGATGCAAAGGTAGAACAAGAGGATGCTATGCTCTTGAAGAGCACGCCGGAATCCTATGATAGCCTCGTGATGACCTTGAAGCATCTTCCCGATCCTACATTCGAAGGGACGGTTGCTGCACTCCTCGAAGAAGACCGCAAGAGGAAGGAAAAAGGAGGGACTTCATCTCAACTACTTCTACTTCTTCCAATCAAGCGCTAGTGGTAAGTCATGGTAAAGCTCAATTGAAATGTTCTTTTTGCAAACGGAAGGGCCACATGGAGAATCAATGCTTCAAGAAGGACCCATCCAAGAGAACATGCAACAAATGCAGTGACAAGGGCCATTGTGGGAGAGATTGCCCCAAAAGTGCAAATAAAGAGGATGGGAATTGGATGGGACCATCCCTCTCTTCAACTCCACCCAATGATGGCCTTCTCTAATGAAGGAGAAACATGTATCACCTTGATAGATGCTTGAAGGCACAACCTATCGCTATTTTTCTTTGTAAAAGCCTACCATATAAAGGCTTCTTTTTTATTTATTTATCTTGTGTTGTATCCAATCCTTCACCATGCATCATGAGGCATGACCCATGGTTCACATTGAAGGGGGGTGTTGAGAATGAAGCGACACATGTATGATGATGAAGGCAAAGTGTGTGTGTGTGTGAACAAGCAAGAGAGGCTTTCATGTAAAAACCTAGATGGATAAGGGTTCGTGGCAATACCCCAGCCACTATAAAGGGGGGGTAACCCTAGCTCGTATGAATGAGTGGGTAAGCCTTCTATGTATGAGGCTGAAAATCATAAGTGATAAGCTTTTGATTAAATTTGTGTGGCTGTCTTGAGCGTATCTATCTCTCTTCCTCTCTCCTTGATCTCTCACGATTCCGCTGCTGGCTTCTCTCTCGTAGCTGCCATGCCAAACTTGTGACATTAATCACCTCTATTAGGGTTGATATCATACTCTAATGATGTCTTCTTTCATCTTTCATCCACCACAGCTCTCTTGCAACTCTCACACACTCCACAGCCATCTCAAATCATGTATTTTCTCAACAACCCCAACAAGGACAAAAGCCTTCCTAGAATAAGTCCCAAATAGACCCACAGATTGATGCTCGCTGAAGCTCCCGCCCCCCCTCCTTGCTCGCGTTGCCTGCACAGCTGCGCCCGTCGCCTTCCCTGCCTGTTCGCCCCCTCGCCTCCCCTCGCTCCTCGCGCCTCCCCTTGCCCCCCCGCCTGCCTTCGTTGCTGCGCCCTGCATTGCCCGCCGCCTATCCATTAGCCCCCCCCCCCCCCCCCCCCCCCCCCCCCCCCCCGCCTGCATTCACTACTGCACCCCCTCCCACATTGCCCGCCGCCTATCCATTAGCCCCCCCCCCCCCCCCCCCCCCCCCCCCCCCCCCCGCCTGCATTCACTACTGCGCCCCCTCCCACATTGCCCGCCGCCTATCCATTAGCCCCCCCCCCCCCCCCCCCCCCCCCCCCCCCCCCCCCCGGCCTGCATTCACTACTGCGCCCCCTCCCACCTGCCTTCGCTGCCGCCGCCCTGCTCTGCTCGCCGCCCTTCCTCACCTTCGCGCCCCCCCCCCTTTCTTCGCGCCCCCCTCCCCTCTGCAGCGCCCCATCACCCCCCTCCGCCAGCTCGCTTTCCTCCCCTCCCTCTTGCGCGCAGCTCCCGCCCTCCCCCCCCTAGGGTTTCTCCTTCGCCTTCTCCCCCTCCCCCCTCCTTTTTCTTGCTTCCGCCCCCAGGGGGTTTTGTTTTCCTTTTTGCTCCCTCTTCCGCCTCTCTGTGTGCAACTCGGTTCTAGCAGGATCCCGCCTTCGCCGCAGCTTCAAACTCTGATGGAGGCTCCTCCCGCCCCGCCTCAGAGGGACTCATCCGCAGCCCCCTTGCCCGCCCCTGAGGACACCCCCATCAGGCTTTCTCTTTCGCCAGAAGAGGAAGCGAGCCTCACCGCAGAGGTGGAACGCCTCCAGGCTCATTCCACCATCTGCCGTATAGTCGGCACTCGCCCCATCAGAGGGGAGATCAGGGATCTTCTTCATAGGGGGGGGATGGATAGATCAGAGAGTGGAGTTCTCGGGGCTCCCGAATCAGTGCTTCATTTGCAGGCAGGTCGGCCATCTGGCCAAGGCCTGCCCTCGCAGGAGACCCCGACCCTCACCACAGCAGCAGGCTACTGATGGCCCGTCCACAGATTCGACTCAGCAGGCTGCCTCCGGGACACCTGCTCAGGCCACAGAGACCTCGGAGTGGCAGCCTGGACAGGGGCGCCGCCGAGGGAGACAGCCACAACAGCACGCCCAGAGACCGCTGCAGCAGCAGCCACAGTCTCAGCCTCACTGGGTTCCCGTGAGGAACAGCTTTTCTCCCCTCCAGGAGGAGACCCCCGCGGCGACGACGACTGAGGACCAGGAGATGCCAGCACCCCCTCCTTCACCCCCCCCACCCCCGTCCCCTCCCACCGCCTCGCTTCCACCATCGCCTCCTCCCGTCTCCGCTCCGGTTTCGGCAGCGGCTCCCTCTCCACCCTCCTCGCCCCCCCCTCCTCCCCCTCCGCCCGCCTCACCTTCCTGGGAGGCCCTAGCAGTCCCCTGGCGTTCACCTGCAGTCCAGAGGGCGCTGAGCACTGACCTCGCTCGAGCATCACAAAGGAGACCTACTATGCCGATTCGGGCTTCACGGATTTCATCTATCCGCAGTCGGCTGAGTCGCCTTGGCATTAGACAGCGCTCGGAGGCTTTTGATTATGCCTTCACACGGCTTTTTGGAGCAGAGGGCCCCCATGAGCCAGCACCCATCCGAGTTCATGTAGTGATACCTCCGGCCCGCGGGGAGGAGGCACTAGACTCAGCGGTGGCCTTCTCGTTCCCTCTATGTGGCCCTTGCAACCGGGAGTGGACTCTAGAGCTCGCTCTCAGCACTTTGAAGACTCAGGCAGTTGAGTTTTCTCATCACATGAGCGATCTGGAGGTGACAGATGTGATAGGCCGACTTTGGGAGTTGGCTCATTTTTTCTTGGATCCCGGGAGTGTGGATACCTCAGGGATTCGGCATTTGGTCGTTCGCATTAGTGGCAGACTTAGCACGGGATATGTGTGTATACACGAGGTTGCTCTGTCAGAGCGGGAGGCAGTCGCCATGGGCCACACCCACTGGTGCCTGATCCGGGATTCTTGCAGTACACCGGGTGGGCAGATTCGCAGCTGCTCGGATGGGGACTACTCTCCATCCAAGCCGCTTGCGAAGGCCCGCCGTACGACTGAGACAGCATCCACCTCAGCAGGGCATCCATGAGGATCATCTCATGGAATGTACAGGGCCTTGGCGGAGCACATTTTATACGCTATCGTGGTTGCTTGAGGCAGGAGCTTCAGAGATGCCTGGTTGGTGGCAGCATTGATATTTGGATGATGCAGGAGCACCACTTGGGTGAGAGCAGGATCCGGAGATATGGTTCGGTGATGCCTGATAGATGGGACACTTTTTGGTCTGCAGGGTTTGGTCCTTTGGGTGGACAGGGAGGAGTATGCATGGTCATTGCAGATGTATGGCGGCAGGCCATTGTGGATCGAGGGATCATTGTGCCTGGTATAGCACAGTATGTCATTCTGAGGATGCATGATGAGCTATTGGGCGTGCTCAACGTCTATGCGCCCAATCATGCTAGTGCCAGAGCAGAGTTCTGGACCCAGGTTACGGATGCACTGCCGGTGTGTCGGGGGAGACTTCAACATGCTTGAAGACCCGGCAGATAGGGTGGGAGGCAGTCATGTTACAATGCACGGCACGGAGCTTGCAGCTTGGGACCGGTTTTGCATGTCACTGAGGATCACTGATGCATGGCAGCATGGGGCTTTCTCCCGGTCTCAGGACAGTCTTAGTTTCTCTCGGTCGGATCGCCGGCAGGGAGGGACTAATCTATCACGGATTGATCGCTTTTATGTGGGCGACTGGTTAGGGGAGCGAGGGGGCTCCGTCGGCATTCTCGCTGGCACCTCGTTTTCAGATCATGCGCCAGTTATCTTGACATTGGAGGAGAGGACACGGGAGCCCAGCTTGCAGTTGAGGATCCCAGAGAGGGTACTTACAGATCCCAGTCTCGCTGAGGACATTGAGAGGATCTGGCATGATAGTCAGTGCTCTGACCAGGATGCAGCGGGCCGGTGTGCCCAGGGACTCATCGATCTTAGCTCTTTTCTGCACGCTGCAGCTTTGACACGACTCGGAGAGATTCGCGAGCGGGAGCATCGGCTGAGACGCAACCTTGCTTCGCTACAGCGCCTTCAGGAGCAGCAGCCTGCATGTGAGTGGGTGGCGTCCCAGCTGAGCCAGGCACGCCAAGAGGTTAGAGAGGTAGAGGAGCAGAGACATGAGTTTTACTATCGTCGTCGGGCCTCTCAGTGGACGCAGCTTGGTGATAGAGTGACTGGAGAGTTTTTTGAGATCACTGGACCCCGTCATGCGCGAGCAGGAGTCCGCCAGCTTGGTAGACCGGATGGATCGGTAGCTACGGAGCTCAGGGAGATCAGAGCCATTGCCACTGCATTCTATAGAGACCTACTTTTAGCGGAGCCAGCCACTGAGGATCGAGATGTTTGCAGACAGACTGTGTGGGCCCATGTGCAGAGGAGGGTCACAGACCATATGCGTACAGTTCTAGGTGCGCCTCTGTCAGAGATTGAGCTTGCCGAGGCCTTGAGGGTCCTGCCGCGACATAGTTGCCCAGGGGAGGACGGACTAACGCCGGCCTTTTTTATGCGCTATTGGGACCTTTTGGGGCCAGGCCTCCGCAGGGGTTTTCAGCATGTTTTGGACACTGGGGTGATGCCGCAGAGCTTTTCAGAGGGCTTGATCTATCTTATCTCCAAGGGGGAGGGAGTATCAGATGATATTCGGCATTGGAGGCCTATTACGATCCTCAATACTGTCTACAAGGTCTTAGCAAAGACCTTGAGTTTGAGGATCCAGCCCTTCCTGGGGGAGTTGATTCATGCTACTCAGACAGGATTTGTCAAGGAGCGCAGTATCCTTGACAACATCTTTACTTTCTGGGAGGCGACGGCCCGAGCTAGATTTCTTGGCGAGGACTTGGTCGTGATGCTTCTCGATTTTGAGAAGGCATACGATAGAGTTGATTGGGGTTTCTTAGAGGGCACTATGCTTCGCCTGGGCTTTGAGCTAGGATGGATCAGAGGGGTGGCGGCTCTGTATTCCACAGCTCGCAGCCAGGTGTTGATTGCAGGAGGACGGGGGGCGAGTTTTGAGCTGACCAGATCAGTCCGTCAGGAGTGTCCCCTCGCCCCTTTTCTTTTTCTCTTCTTTGCGGAGGCTATGAGCATGTATTTGACGGCAGAGGAGGTTGGTTTGAGAGGACTTCAGCTCCCAGTCCGGGGGGAGGACCTGCTTGATGCTGAGTTTGCAGATGACTCGGGCTTATTTTTGCATGGCCAAGAGGCCAATCTTCTTCGGGCAGAGCAGTCGCTCCAGGATTTTAGTGCAGCTTCGGGAGCATTGATCAATTGGCGCAAGACAGTGGCCTTTTGGATCAGTAGTGCTCCCACTCCGACATGGAGCCCGGACCCCGGTTTTAGATGGATTCCTCCAAGCACAGCAGTGCGGTATTTGGGATGCCAGATTGTTGGCCTAGATTTGTCACCTGAGCAGCAGATTGCCCCGCTTCTTCTGAGCATTCGGAAGAAGCTTTTGTATTGGAGTACAGCTCGACTATCCTTGGCTGGGAGGGTGGTGGTGGCAGATCAGGTGCTGTTAGCGACCATGTGGTACATTACGTCTTGCTGGATCTTCTCGAGCTCTTGCATCAGCCAGGTACAGAGGCTGATCAGGAACTTTCTGTGGTCTGGGCGGGACGGTCAGCCAGCTCGGGCAAAGGTTGCATGGGCAGTTATTACACTTCCGCTGGCTCAGGGAGGTTTGGGCATTATAGATCCAGTCAATCAGAGTAGAGTCTTATTGGGGAAGCTTATCGTTCGGGGGTTGCTTCCAGGCGCTGAGCCTTGGAAAGAGCTCCTCTTGCAACGGCTGCAGGCTCGGGCGCCCCCAGCAGGGGGCACTTGGGCAACAGAGATTCGCTGGATCTTCATAGAGATGAGGAGGACAGGCCTCAGTAGAGGATGGGAGGACAGATTTGCATTGAGTATCCTGAGAGCTTGGGAGCTGCTGAGACCGGGGCTCTCTCAACGACCTCCTTCTTGTGTTGAGGAGCGGGCCAGACAGCCGCTCATCTGGAGCCCAGCGGTTCGCACAGAGCAGGGTCATATGCTGGGATCTCGGCCTCGTCTAGCCTGAGGGCCTTTAGCGGCAAGCCCAGCTCGTAGTTTTGGAGACTGGCAAGCCTTCTGCAGTCTCCCAAAGGAGATCCAGGTGGAGAGGCTGAGTCACTTCAGAGGGGGGTTGATTATGAGGGATGATATTCAGGAGGCACTCACAGAGGAGTGGTTCACGCCTCTCGAGCCAGTGGCCCCACGGTGGATGGGAGCCTTTACACAGTTGGAGATCCTGATTGCTGTCAGAGCTTGCACTGAGGATGGCAGTTGCCTCTACTATGAGATTCAGGATGAGGGCAGACTCCAGAGAGTGGAGGTGGAGTCGCCTTTGGTTGCAGAGTGCACCTTTCAGAGGATTCGGGTAGTGGCCGCCGCTTCTCGGAAGTGGCATATTGACCCCGACTCTGCTGATGTGCTCCCGGATTGGCGCATATGGGCATATGCAGCGCGCCCCTTGGCCCGGCTACAGTGGGACCCCGGGTGTTGGGGTAAAGGCATTATGCCCACCCTTATAGTGTGTACAAGCCCATAAGTTATAGTACATAGTACACTTAGTACTTTTAATGTACTAAGTGCACTATGTGTACTAGTGCAATATACATGTGTGATAGGGGAGACACACACTCATTCCCATGAGTTGACTTATCCCCACAACTCTCTCTCTCTCTCTCCCTTGTTTCTTTGTGTATGTCTCCCACATGAATCTCTAACCCTAATTCTCTCTCCGATTCAACGCACAGCAGGCGGGCGTCCATCGAATACTAGGCAAGAAGAGCTGGGATGTTGGATACACACCACGCTTGCTGCAGTGTAAGACGGGGGTTCAAAGGATTCGCTTCTTCAACTGAAGGCTCCGTGGAAAGCCCGATTGGAGCTGTGCACCCCAATGGAGATGATGAGAGCAACAAGCAGGAGCAACAGCATCAACATCAACAAGAAGTGCCCCCCCCCCTTTCTGCAACAGCATCAACACAAAGAAATTCAGCTTGCAAATCTCAGAGAAATTCAAAAATTAAGAGATATTTGCCTTCAATTTTGGGAATTTCTTATCAATTCAATCAATTGAGCAGGTACAAGTGTCGAATTGCTCAATTTTGAGCAAAATTGGCAAAATTGGGTGACATTGGTCACAATCAGGATCAATTTGCAGGAAATTGGATGTCGAAATTTGCGGCTTTTGATGTAATTGTGCAATTAAGCAGTCATACATGCTGTATGATGTGAGAAATCGCACATTCGGGCAAAATTGCAGCAAATTGCAATGCAAATCAAGGGGCTTTTGTGCCGATTGGATTGATTTGCATGCAGGCACTCGTATTTGATGCTTTGGGCAATGTGTTGATGCCTGTCAAGCACTCAATGTGCCTGTAAATCAAGGGGCTTTCATGTATTGGATGTATATGTGGCCAGGGGGAAGCACTGTGAAGACTCTGGATGCCTTCATGTGCGTCAATGTACCATGTATGATCAGCAATTGATCTTAAATCAAGGGGCTTTTCAAGATTTTATGCTTGTTGAGCTTGGCAAAGCAGCAGGCAAGACATTTATGCCTTGAATCCTCAGAAATCAGCTTGCAGTCAAGGGGCTTTTGCCCAATTTCTGTTCGGGACTGTTGTATGCAGTGTTCGGGACTGTAAAAGTCTGATTTTCACTCATTTGGACAGCCAGGAGAGCATTTATTGCTACTGTACCTGCTGGTACAGATTTGGCACAGCTTTGTGCAAGTTTTGGCATGGCTGTACACTGATTTGAGTGAGGAAAAGGTTCAATTTCAGCTGCTGTACTTGCCGGTACAGGTTTGGTACATCACAGGTGAGCACTTAGTACTGCTGTACAGTACTTTGGAAGGGCAACACAGCACATTTAAGGTGCTGTCCTAAATCTGCAGCAACCAGATTTTGGTGATTTCATCACATAAAGTGGGAGAAAAGTTGCATTTGTGCTTCCGCAGTGGGAGATAAAGCTTGGGAGAATAACTGTGAGCACTTTGTGTGCTTTTGGTGCAGTGTTTGCACATTTTGCAGGGAGTCACGCATTGACAGGTTGCATATTGCTATGGCAACCACAGGTGAGAGCTCTTCATTGCTTCACATCAAGAAGCTTGAAGGCTCACATAACTATGATATTTGGCAAACCCAGTGCTATAATGTGTTGCTCCAGAAGAAGCAGCACAAGCCTATCAAAGAAAGGGGTGTAATGCCCGCTTCTCTTACTGCTGAAGAGTGGGAAGATATGGATGAGCTGGCAAGATCCACCATCATGTTGTCTGTGTCAGACACTTTACTTTTCAGCATTCGTGAAGAGAAGACAGCTTGGGGAATGTGGCAGAGATTGCAAGACTTGTATGCCCAGCAAAGTGCCTCAAGCAAAGTGTATTGGTTGAAGAAACTCATAGGTCTTCAGATGAAGGAAGGGGCGTCTATGACAGCCCAGTTAAATGAGTTTAATGGTATTGTCAGCCAAGTTATAAATCAAAAGTTGGCAATGGACGATGAGTTCAAAGCCACTTTTCTCTTATGCACTTTGCCAAAGAGTTGGGACACATTCAGGACAGCCACTAGCAATTCGAATGCTATGCTGTCATATGCAGATGTTGAGGGTGCTCTTCTTCAAGAAGAGATGAGGGGTAAAAGCCAAGAACGGGGAAGGAGCAAGTCTCGCTCCAAAAAGGATTTGGAATGCCATTATTGTGGCAAGAAGGGACACATCAAAAAGCAATGCTACAAATGGAAAAATGATCAAAGGGAAAAGGGAAAAGGCAAAGACAAAGACAAAGATGAAGCCAAAGATGTAAAGCCAAAGGGCAAAAGTGGAGTCAAGATTGAAGAAATCAATGTGTCACATGCAGGTGACAGTGAGGATGAGGTCCTATTTACGTCTTCACTTGATGCCCAATCACCTCTTACAGGTGGTCATGGTATGCACTCATGGATCATTGATTCAGGTGCCTCCTTTCATGTCACAGGTTGCAGAGACTCGTTTGTCAGGTATACTGCTGGCAATGAAGGAGTGGTTTATTTGGGTGATAGCCATGCATGCAAGATACTTGGCAGAGGTGATGTGAGGCTTGTGTTTTTAGATGGCTCACAGCTTATGCTCCATGATGTCAGGCATGTGCCTGAGATCAAGAAGAACCTGCTTTCTACTGGACAGCTTGATGATGCTGATTATTTACCACATTTGGTCGTGGAAAGTGGAAGATTAGTAAGGGCTCACTGGTTGTTGCCAGAGGCTCTAAGGTGGACACTCTTTACTTCATGCATGCAGGTGTTTGTCACCATGCTAATGTAAATGCAACCGAGCTGCCGGAAATCTCTATGTGGCATAGCCGGTTGGGACACATGAGTGTCAAAGGAATGGAGCAATTGTCTCGTTTGGGTTACTTGCCTTCTCTAAAGTTTTCAAGTTTTCAGTTTTGTGAGCATTGTATTTATGGCAAGCAACTCTAGTGCCCCCACAAGAAAGCTCTTGGACAGAAAGATGCTCAGTTAGAGCTTGTGCATACAGATGTATGTGAGATGCCTCAGCTTTCTTTGGGAGGGGCAAAATATTTTGTGTCTTTTATTGATGATGCCACACGTAAAGTGTGGGTTTATCCTCTTCGTTTGAAGAGTGATACATCTCAGTGTTTGAGAAGTTTGTTGCTCTTGTTGAGAATCAAACTGGTAAAACACTGAAGGCTTTGCGTTCCGACAATGGTGGAGAGTATATGTCAAAACAGTTTCAGGACTTTTGTGATGCTAAAGGCATCAAGAGGGAGCTCTCTACTCCTTATGATCCTCCACAAAACGGGACAGCAGAGAGGATGAACAGGACCATTCAAGAGAAGGTCCGTTCTATGTTGTCACATGCTGCATTACCTCATGGTTTTTGGGCTGAAGCTGTTATGACAGCCGTTCATCTTATAAACAGGTCACCTAACACGAGGCTTGGTGGAAAAGTGCCAGAGGAAGTATGGACAGGAAAGCCTCCATCATACAAGCACTTGAAAGTGTTTGGTTGCGTTGCGTACGTGCACATACGCAGGGAAATGCGCACCAAACTTGATCCTAAGTCTCACAAATGTATATTCCTAGGATATGGTGACAGAGGTGAAATGGGGTATAGACTTTGGGATCCCGTGAATAGAAAGATTATACGTAGCAATGATGTCATTTTTGATGAAACATGCATGTATAAGGAGCCTGCAAGGCAACAGGAGCCTGGCAGAGTCATCTTTGATGATGATGGACATCATGGACAACAACCAAGGGCTGTAAATCAGCCATTACAGCAGCAAAACCAGCCCTTAAATGGTGCTGAAAATGGTCCAAATGGACAGCCAGAGGTGGTAGAAAATATCCCTATGGATATGCCACAGTTAGAGGAAATACCGGGCATGATATTTCAGCCTTATGGCATGGAACAGGAGCCACCAATGGGTGATATGCAGGCTGGACAGCAACCTGCAAATGATGGTCATTGGGTATGGAGGTCCACAAGACCCTCCAGAGCCCCTGACAGGTTTGTTCCAGGGGTTGATTACTTGATGCTTACTGACTGTGGGGAGCCCTCATGTTATAAGGAGGCTTTACAGAGGGCAGACAAGGCTCTTTGGGAGCATGCCATGAAGTCAGAGATGGATTCTCTGCACAAAAATGGAACATGGAAGTTGGTGCATTTGCCTGCAGGCAAGAAGGTTTTGCCATGCAAGTGGGTTTACAGGCTCAAAGTTGCACCAGATGCAAAGCCAAGATACAAAGCCAGGTTAGTGGCTAAGGGCTTCAAGCAGGAATATGGTGTGGACTTTGATGAGATCTTCTCTCCAGTGGTCAAAATGACCACACTTAGAGCTGTGTTAGCTTTGGTTGCGCATGATGATCTGGACTTGATTCAGATGGATGTGAAGACTGCTTTTCTTCACGGTGATCTCCATGAGGAGATATATATGCAACAGCCAGAGGGTTATGCAGTGAGTGGAAAGGAGAAGCTTGTATGCAAGCTGAAAAAGAGTCTTTATGGGCTCAAACAGGCATGGTATCATAAATTTGATACATTCATGAAATCCCAGAAATTCAGGAGAAGTGACATAGATCATTGCTTATACACCAAGAAAGCTTTGGATGGCAGTCTATTGATCCTCATCTTGTATGTTGATGATATGTTGATTGCCGGGAAATCTCGTAAGGAGATGGATACCTTGAAGCAGAGGCTGCATCAAACCTTTGATACGAAGGATTTGGGTGATGCAAATCACATTTTGGGTATGCGGATACTTCGGGACAGAAATCAGCATGTGTTGTATTTGTCTCAGAAGGAATACATTGGCAAAGTCTTGCAGAGGTTCAATATGGACGGGGGGAAGAAGACTAGTACTCCTTTGCCTCCATATGTGAAACTCAGTGCTATGGACAGCCCACAGTCGGACAGTGACAGGGCTGATATGGCCAAGATTCCGTATGCTTCAGCTTGTGGCAGTCTCATGTATGCCATGGTTGCTACTAGGCCGGACATTGCATTTGCAGTGGGAGTGGTTTCTAGATACATGGCCAACCCTGGCAAGAAGCATTGGGAAGCAGTGAAAGGTGTCATGAGATACCTGAAGGGCACACAGGATATGTGCATTTGCTTTGGCAAACAGGATGCATTAGTGCATGGTTACACGGATTCGGATTATGCCGGTCATCCAGATAACCGGAAGTCTACTACCGGTTATGTGTTTACATTCACAAGAGGTGCTGTGTCATGGATATCCAGGATGCAGAAGTGCACTGCCTTATCTACTACAGAGGCCGAGTATATTGCAGCCACAGAGGCTTGCAAGGAGGCATTATGGCTATCTCGGTTAGTGGTTGATTTGGGCTATACAGGGGATATTCCATTGTTGCATTGTGACAGTCAGAGTGCCATCCACTTGGCAAAGAACCTTGTCTTTCATGCAAAGACGAAGCATGTGGATGTGAAGTATCACTTCATCAGAGAGGTGATAGAGAACAAGCAAATTCAGCTTGTTAAGATTCATACAGATGACAACCCGGCTGATCTGTTGACAAAAAGTTTGCCTCCGGAGCGGTTTGCTCATTTTTGCACACACTTGATGGGCATTGGATGAGGCCAGTTTTAGCCTTGATATGGCCTTGTATATTATCATGTACATGCTGATTTTTCTTTTCCTTTACTTAAGGGCACTTTGCCTTTAAGTGGGAGGTTGTTGGGGTAAAGGCATTATGCCCACCCTTATAGTGTGTACAAGCCCATAAGTTATAGTACATAGTACACTTAGTACTTTTAATGTACTAAGTGCACTATGTGTACTAGTGCAATATACATGTGTGATAGGGGAGTCACACACTCATTCCCATGAGTTGACTTATCCCCACAACTCTCTCTCTCTCTCTCTCCCTTGTTTCTCTGTGTATGTCTCCCACATGAATCTCTAACCCTAATTCTCTCTCCGATTCACCGAGGAGTACGAGTGGCATGATCCTTATGCATCCCTTGAGGCCACAGAGATTACCTTTTTCCAGTATACTGTTCGGCTGGGGCGGCATATTTTGACGGCGAGGAGGACGGTCTCTCCAGCGGCAGCGGGGCATTGGTGGCTACAGGGACTCTCACAAGAGTTCCTGGAGGATTTTTGGGCTCGGCTCTAGGCTAGTCGACAGGCCCGCAGGATCTGGACTTTTCAGTGTGGCTGGTCGCCCACAGGGGCTCAGCAGTTGGCATTTGGCTTGTTTACAGTGGTCTTCCGGCGGCCTGCGTCCGATGCGGCCACCCTATGGAGACATAGAGACATTGCCTTTGGGATTGCCCTCAGGCGCAGCAGATTTGGCTGCGGATGCTGCGTATTCTGGCCCCCCTCTCTCCAGAGGGTATGTTTACGTGGGGTGCCGCTACTTGGTCGACTTCGTCAAGGCCTGCTATGGGCTATGAGATGGAGCAGGGCAGTCAGGCCATCAGATTTATGAGGGGCCAACCTCGCCTGGTTCCGGCACCGGATTTCTCGTCCGCCAGCTGGACACAGGAGAGGGATTTACGGTGGGAGCTCCTCAGCAGCCTCACCATCTGGTTCACCTGGACGGCCCGGTGCTTTACGGCCTTTGAGGGGAGATTGGAGCCACCAGCAGAGACTGTACGGGGGATTTGGCAAGAGTTGATCCACACCCTGCGAGGACAGTACGACCGCATCCGGGGAGACTCGGATGAGGCGATCTTGCGGCGCCAGGCCTTTCACACCACTTGGCGCTGCGGCCCCTTCTACACCTTACACACGGGATCCCCCCATTGGCACTACAGGCCACCTGTTTGGCTCTCCCCCCCCCCTATTGTATGATTTAGCCTCTCAGTCCTTTGTACTGATGCTTGTATTTTGCAGTACCTAGGGAGAGTCTCCCGGGCTGCCATGCTGTATTCACTGCTCTGTTTCTCTTATGAGCAGGAGAGATCTTTTGTAGCCCTACGGGCGTTTTTTATATAACTAATGAAAGGATCTTTTCTCGGGGGGGGGGGGGGGGGGAACAAAAGCCTTCCTAGCAAAAGATGTGCAGGTTATTGCCAACACAAATCGATATGGATGAATCTAGTTTGCAAGAAAACTGATCATCCAGCATCTGTCAGTGACGCCCAAACTCGTGGGTTTACATCAAATAGATATCAACACTTCACTAAATCAAAAAACTGTTTACACTATTATCCCAGGGGATCATATCATGTGAGGCTTCCAAGATCACTTTCATCTAGCCTAAACGAAATGCAGCATGCCCCATGGCATCCTAGCTCCACCTCTTCATGACTAGCAAAAGTCTCTGTTAATTCCAAGAAGCCTTGGTAATTTTGCGAGACCCCAAAGTCATTATCAAGAGGTAAGCAGTACAACGACCTTGCATTTTCAGTCCAAAATATTTAAGGTGCTAGAGCGATTTGGCATCAAGGCACAAAAGCAGGTCAGACCAGCAATGGTCATTGTATCCAAGCACTTACCCCTTACATGGAAAAGGCACATGGAAATACCCAACACATGGATGGCTGGCAGCCTGGTGACATATATAGTTTCAATAATACCATCCTAGACCCTGGTTCACTAAGAACCTATCGTACCCTGTATTCTAAATAAAACAAGAAGCAATGACAATCAACCAGCACCTATTACGCCAGCACCTGTTACACCACACCAATTAGAGGCCGCATTCACAAAGCCTAGGCCCACTATGAAGCAACCCAGCAAAGCCCTTGCATATACTCGTGTGATGACACCCATCGCATAGATGATGAGAATGCCATAATGCCCAGGAAGATAGCAGTATCTGTAAAATTTAGGCAGCTATCCAGAAGATCACCTAGATCACATGTTACTGCCCCATGTAAACCAAAATTGATATGGATGACTCTAATACCATCCTAGACCCTGCTTCACTAAGAACCTACAGAAGGTGGTGCCAAATGCACTGTTTTCTCTGAGAAAGGTTGTTGTGTACAAAGGACAAGAATCAATGACAGTCGACCAGCATTAAACACACACACACACACACATACAGAAGATCCTGATTTCTGACCATATCCAGTGTGCTTAATGAGGCACCCTCAACCAGCTTTAGCCTGCAAAACTCAAACTACTGTTAGTTCATTGGATCTTCTTGGAGGGGCTGGCTAGCTCACCACCCAGCAAAAGCTCCCCTTGAAAGCATCCCTTATCCTGAGGCTAGACCAACACCTCGCCCACCAGCCCTGGTGTCCCAAACCACCTGAACCCACCATCCAGGTGTTGGGCTTGCTGCAAAACAAGGCCTGGTCCAAGTCTGATTCCCACCATCTTTAGGATGATATTCATGAGCCTAATCGTCACTTATGCAGATTATTGTCCTTAACTGTAAGGCCACTTCACACTAACTCAATCTTAACTTACTCAAACTCAATAATAAATAAATGTGCCACAATTGAGCCCCACTAATTAGCATTAATCTAAGCTCATTGGTACTGACTTGAGTTAACGTAACCTGCTTACAAACCATGAATTTCACACCACTAAGGATGGCGTGTTCACAAAGCATACGCCTACTATGAAACAAACCCAGAAAAACCACTACGTACTCATGTAGATGACACCCATCGCATAGATAAAAAGGATGCCAGAATGCCAGGGGCAGCTCGCAGCATCCAAAAGATTTAGGTAGCTATCTAGAAGTTCACCTAGATTCCACACTGTTTGCTACTTTCTCATACCTCCAAACTGCAACGTTATCCCCTTGTTTAACTGCTTGAAATTGAATCAATCACATACTCATAAAAGACAAATGCACCTTCAGGAATCAGAAGTTACCTTGACCATTTTTTGCATCAGCAATTCAATAAGATACCGTGTCTGAATATCTGCTATCTGCCCTTCCCTCAGTATATCAGATGCAATGGGGCTTCCACCATAAGGACTCTGAACCAATACAAGCCCAGCAACTTTGCCTCTCAAAGTCGGCCAGTTGATAGCAACAGCTGCTGCTGCATCAACTCCTCCCTTGCTGTGCCCAAGAACTGCCACCTGCTTGCCTGAACCCCAATACAGTTCTTCAATATAATCTTTCAGTACAGATGCATTTGTTTCCACAGCAGCCTGCAAAGTCAGTAAGATATATAATCCTGAAAGGAGCATGACACTGATCACGTAAACCTGCTAAAGTTTAACCAGTACTTTCTTCACCTCACTATGGATTTTGGCTATATGACAAGTTAGTCCCAGCTTTGAGAAATAGTCCTTCGTATCAACAAAATAAAGAGGACCATAATTGCTAAACAGCCCTGGATCCAACCCAGCAAATGTATTCTTGTAAAAATGAAGTGTGCTCATCATCAGTTCCTGGACATAAAAATAGGGATGGGATCGTATGCAAACCTGGCACTAGGAGGTACACAAAATCATCTGGCAACGAGTGCACCCCATTGCTGCAAAGTACAAAGTAGGTGAGTGTTTCGGAAGTCTCTGCACTCAATTGCTATTTTGGAATATAGATTTTCTTTGGCTTGGTCCACAAGGCACATCATAAGAACAAGATGGGTGTATAACATACCACACTGACCCAAGAATCTGCCCAAATCGCTGTGTTTGATCGTGAACATGCACAGATCCAGGCATTCGCTGAAGCCATCCAATATCATCCGCAGAACCTCGCCACGTAGTTTGTATGCGATCCAACATCCTATATACAGAACAACTTTTTTCTGTTAATTGACACAAAAGAATGCTTTTAGTTCGCTCAAAAAGATTAGAGAACTCTAATGTGTGAACATGTATCATCTGGCCGAGCAAACCTGCAATGACTTCATTAGAAATCCTTTAGTGTGTGCATGAGATAAGGTGTAATGCACCTGCACAGTCCAATCAGGATTAGCACCCGCCCTCCATCAGGGACAGGCTGCCCAGAAAAGAGGCCAGGCAAGGCCAGACCAGACGTGTGCTGTCAAACAGCAGAGGATGGGCAAACAACTTTGGACAAGTGGCAGACAAGTCGAACAAGTCTGGGCAGGTCGACCAGCCATGAGGGGGGTTGATGTCCTATAAATATTAAAAAGTCCCCTACAAACCCCCCCCCCCCCCCCCCCCCCACTTCAGTCATCAATTTTCCTGCTTTCTTAACCAACAGTCAAGTGGTTCACAGGAGCTCGTAAGAGTGCATTTTCAAGGCAGGTAGCATGATTACAGCAATGATTGGGGAAAGCCTAGCGTTGTCATCAACTTGGGCTCCATATGCAATTGGTCACCTTTAGATTATGTTTAAAGTTGTTGCTAAGAACAATATTTTGTACTTTAAAGGTTTGCTCAAAGATTAATATAGAGATGAGCAGTAGGTTGGAATGCTTGGGTTTGTGAATTTTTAGTTTACCATTGTCATTATCGAACTGTTATGAACACTAGCATCTAGCCCGTATCAGACCTCAAGACTCCTAAAGCATTGCTTCAGTTAGAATCCGACGAAAGTGGTTCCAAAGTGCAAACAGGGTATACCCTAAACACCGAGTTCATGGCAGGATACACAGAAACTCTATGGTTGGGAACCACTACTGGTTTGTCCTTTTTAGCCTAGGGTTTCTACTTTTTCTTTTCTTTTCTAGCATTCCATTTTGGTGGTTGTTTTGGTGAGTGGTCAGCACACATAGTCATTATAGCATACTCAGATTTGGAAAAAAACATATCTTTTGGTGCCCTCTGCTTACTTTCAAGTTTCATCACTCTGCGCTCCAAGCTGAGACAACCTCATTAATCTCTCAGCCCTTATCACAAGAATGCAGCCCTACAAAACCTTATTCATTCAATTAATTGATTGATTACTTCAACTGCATAGAGAACTTCTTTCAACAAATCATCTACCCACCATGACCTAGTTCTAGCATCAAACTTGTCACATGTGAGTGCCACGTGGAGATCCTTCCTACTTGCAGCAGCCACCTTTTAGGCAATGTAAGATCCCCCCAGATATCCTAAACACAAAACAACAAGATTAGTTCCAAATCAAAGGGGTGCAAGCTAGCTCACCTCCCAAACGTAGGTCTAAATCCATAGACCACCCCGAGCCCAAAGGCTAACGCTCTGTGGACTGTGTCCCAGGCCTAGACACAAGCCTTCTGTTATCCAACCACACTGGTAGGATACAATACAATAGGATCCACCACTCAATAAGCTCATCCCACTTATATAGCCTCATCAACCTGTAAATAGCCGATGACTCATACATAGCTACACTTATGGGATAACACTTATAAACACCTTAACCCTTGTAATCACAGCCTGTCACACTAATCCTCAAGGTCCCCTAACCCAAGGTTAGGCGCAACTAGCCCTGTGGTTATCATCAGGTACGTAGCATACTTCCCTACCTCAACATCGTGTCCTGTTATATATGGTCAGCTCATGCATGGCACTTATGTCCAAAAAACAAAGCCTCCCATACATAGTAACATGCCTACATCGGTCACCAATTTAAATTTTATACAAAGCTACGTAAAAAAGCCCTCAAGCCACCTAGAGCTCCCGCCCAACCTGCACCTAGCCCCCACCTCAGTACCCCCCGCATTCCCAGCTCCTTCCACCCGCCGGGCCGACTGCACGACTCGGCAGTCTGTCAGGAGGGAGATGTAGCACTATTGAGGGAAAGCAAGGCTGTCCGCTCTCACCGACACTATTTGGACTATATATTGATGAAATTGCATCCTTTGTGGACAGCATTGGAGGCAGAGATCACCTTTGGCCCAAACAGTGGTGCCTATATTGTTATACACCGATGACATTGTCCTCATCTCAAATTCAAAGGGACTACAAAAAACCTAGATGCTTTGCAGATTCTGCACACAGAGAGACCTTACAGTCAATTTGGGCAAAACCAAAGTGATGGTATTTAACACCAACCGCCCGACCACCTCACGGCTATCCTTCCTATTCAAAGGGATGCAAGTGGAGATTGTGCCAAGATATGTATATCTTGGAGTCACATTTACACACCCTATGTTCAGTATGACTGTAACCGCTCCCTACAAGAGGCCTACAAATCGGAAGACAAAATACACATTTTTAGATCACTTAACTAATACTAACAATGGACATTATTAGCAACGTTAAAACTGAAAATGACCAAGAACACTTGACACCAACATTGGGGCCGAAAAGGGCCCGCCCCCCCCTCAATACAGTTTGTATTTCTTGGAGTATTTATATGTACAAGTGTTCACGGGCCTCATGGCCAGATTCCTCCATAACATGGAGTGAGAACAACTGAAATACAATAAGATTTTGTCGATGAAGAACCAGCTGTCGTAGTAGACCAAATCACATGCAGTCTTCCACCTTCACGGGGTGAACACCTGCCCTCACTGGTCTTCCGAGACCATTCACCAACAGGCACGCCCATACTAACGCCTGGCAAGGTGAAGCATCACGGAGGGAGAAATACCTGGTGCTCCCAGGTTAGCTTTGCTCCCTAGTTTTCCTCATACCCACATGACATTTACTGGCTTCTTTAAAAGGTAAGGGCGCAGTCAAGGCAATCATGGAAAAAAAATCACTATCCCGGCGGCCTTCCATGGTGAAGGCGGCTGGGGGTGATGCTTGCCTACACAAAGCTTGTAAAAACAACATTTAACTTTAATTTTTATCTGAATTTGAAATAAAATATAGAAACAAATACCTGGCAAAGGTTTTAATTCAAATCTCAACAGAGAAGATCATTCTCTTTTTGTTGTACTCCTAATGGGTGCAAACAGCAGGTACCAATAGGGCAGCCAACCGGTACAAAGGTGACGATCAACAAGTACAGTCATTTGTAATTGCAGATTAGTAATAATCATGTGTTGTAGGACTGTACAGGTGTTGCAGACAAGTACAGATACTGACAGTCGGGCACAAGTGCTGGTAGGCAGGTACAGTACTGTGGCCAGATACAAAACTGGCAGCCGGGTACAGTACTGGCAAGCAGGTACAGTGCTGCAGCTAGGTACAGTGCTAGCAGCCGGGTACAGTACTGGCAAGCAGGTACAGGGTTGGCAGCCGGGTACAGTACTAGCAAGCAGGTACAGTGCTGCAGCTAGGTACAGTGCTAGCAGCCAGGTACAGTACTGGCAAGCAGGTGCAGGGTTGGCAACCGGGTACAGTACTGGCAGGCAAGTACAGATGCTGGCAACCGGGTGCTGATGCTGTAGCAAGGTACAAGAACAGTAGGCGAGCACAAGGACAGCAGGCAGGTGCAAAAACAGCAGCCAAAAATCAACTTTTTTTCCCAATTCTGTAGTCATCTCCCTTTCATCCACCACCCCCCTCAATACCTTCCACGTGTGGGGAAAGAAAAGTTGCCCATGCAATAGATGCTTTAAATATTATTAAATCTTACTCAAAGGTTAGCTCATGGGCACCCACACTAGAAAGTGTCCGGATAAAATTTTAAATGTGTGTAAACATCCAACCTTATAAACATTAAGGTTTACATGACTTTATGAATTTTACGTTTGAAAAGGCCAAAAAGGGCAATACTTACCACTTGTTCACACACCACAACAACTCGTCAGCAGACAGCACACCCACGGTACACTGGGGGTGTCCCCGTCCAGTGTACTAGCACGTCATAGCAAGCAAACACACGAAAACAAGTCATGCGAAAACAAGTTTATGCATACAAACATAAATGCATGTGCACATTTAATGGACCAAATCTCCCTTTCATGAAACTTGTACAAGGATTTCTTGTCGAGCACAAAACTAGCGCGACAGAAATGTGAAGTCCTGGTTTTCCTATGGAGTGACAGTCCCATAGGCAAAACATACATCCTGGCACAGCCCTTCCTATGTAGTGACAATCCCATAGACAAGGTCGACACAAATATCAGTCCTACCATGGAGTGACAATCCCATGGATAATGGTCATACACGGGTGGCAGCAAACAGGCTCCCATTCATATGGCACAATACTGGTCACACACGGGTGGCATAAAACTGATTCCCGTCCATGTGACACAAGATAACTGACCCTTTCACATGGGGCACTGGCCTGGCCACATGTGAACATGGTACAAATCTGGCCGCTCTATAGAGTGACAGTCCCATAGAAGTGGCTCCAGAAATGGAGATGTACCAAATGGTGACATCCTCCCCGGCTTCTAAATAGTTGACTTTAAATAAAAAGCCTCAAGATGTGCTTGCAAAAGCTGCGGGTAGTCAACGAAATAATCCTCATCTACCTACTTTGCATCAATGATTAATAGTTTTTGAATTTCACAAGGCATCTCTTGGAAAGCTTCCCATGTGGTAGCTTTCTCTCCTTGTAAAATACAATCTGCTCTAGCTGGAGGATCTCCTCAAGCTCATCAATCTCCTGCCTGTGAAACAGGCTCTTCTGGATCTGGCCCCACATACTTCCGCAGAAGACTCACATGAAAAGCATTGTGAATCTTCCAATGACTGGGTAAAGCAAGCCTGTAGGACACTTCATTGATCTTGTCAATCACTTTAAAGGGTCCATAATATCAAGTAGAAAGCTTTGGATATGATCCCTCTCGTCCTGGCCTCTTCCGAAGCCTAGCTTTCTCAAATTTCAGCAATACCCAATCACCTTCCTTGACTTGCATGTCCCTTCTATGCTTGTCGGCAGCCCTCTTATGCTTGTCTTGTGACCTTGCAATGGCTGTCCTCACCTGAGCAAAGGCTACATCCAAGTCACACACAAACTCATCGGCTGCAAAAATCTCATCCTTTGTACGAAGGATGGGTGGCAAGACCACTCTACCAACATAAATAATCTCAAACGGGGCCTTTCCTGTGGAGGCATGTACCGTGTTATTGTAGGCAAACTCTACAAGTGGAAGATACTTCTCCCAAGCACCTTTTTGATCGCTTGTAAAAACAACATTTAACTTTAATTTTTATCTGAATTGGAAATAAAATATAGAAACAAATACCTGGCAAAGGTTTTAATTCAAATCTCACTAGAGAAGACTATTCCCTTTTTGTTGTACTCCTAATGAGTGCAAACAGCAGGTACCAATAGGGCAGCCAACCGGTACAAAGGTGACAATCAACAAGTACAGTCGTGGTAATTGCAGATTAGTAATAATCATGTGTTGTAGGGCTGTAATCAGGTATTCAGCAGGCGGGTATAGGTGTTGCAGACCAAGTACAGATACTGACAGTCGGGTACAGGTGCTGGTAGGCAGGTACAGTACTGTGGCCAGGTACAATGTTGGCAGCCGGGTACAGTACTGCAGCCAGGTACAGTGCTAGCAGCCGGGTACAGTACTGGCAAGCAGGTACAAGGTTGGCAGCCGGGTACATACTGGCAGGCAGGTACTAATTCTGGCAACCGGGTGCTGATGCTATAGCAAGGTACAAGAACAGTAGACGAGCACAAGGACAGCAGGCAGGTGCAAAAACAGCAGCCAAAAATCAACTTTTTCCCCCAATTCTGTAGTCGCCTCCCTTTCATCAACCACCAATTCTGTAGTCGCCTCCCTTTCATCAACCACCCCCCTCAATACCTTCCACGTGTGGGGAAAGAAAAGTTGCCCATGCAATAGATGCTTTAAATATTATTAAATCTTACTCAAAGGTTAGCTCATGGGCACCCACACTAGAAAGTGTCCGGACAAAATTTTAAATGTGTGTGAACATCCAACCTTATAAACATTAAGGTTTACATGACTTTATGAATTTTACGTTTGAAAAGGCCAAAAAGGGCAATACTTACCACCTGTTCACACGCCACAACTCCTCGTTAGAAGACAGCACACCCACGGTACACTGGGGGCGTCCTCGTCCAGTGTACTGGCACGTCATAGCAAGCAAACACACGAAAACAAGTCATGCGAAAACAAGTTTATGCATACAAACATAAATGCATGTGCACATTTAATGGACGAAATCTCCCTTTCATGAAACTTGTACAAGGATTTCTTGTCGGGCACAAAACTAGCGCGACAGAAATGTGAAGTCCTAGTTTTCCTATGGAGTGATAGTCCCATAGCCAAAACACACATTCTGGCACGGCCCTTCCTATGTAGTGACAATCCCATAGACAAGGTCGGCACAAATATCAGTCCTACCATGGAGTGACAATCCCATGGATAATGGTCATACACGGGTGGCAGCAAACAAGCTCCCGTCCATATGGCACAATACTGGTCACACACGGGTGGCACGAAATTGGTTCTCGTCCATGTGACACAAGATAACGGACCCTTTCACATGGGACACTGGCTTGGCCACATGTGAACATGGTACAAATCTGACCGCTCTATGGAGTGACAGTCCCATAGAAGTGGCTCCAGAAATGGAGATGGACCAAATGGTGACAATGACAACTTCTGCCAATGACAGGTTAGCACAAGGGCATGCCTACCTGGCCCATTTGGAGAGAGACTGCTTCTAGGGAACCCTACAATAAGTGATGTTTCTTTGACACCTTAGTGCGCCCAACAGCTATGTATGGAGCAATCATTTGGGGACCAAGATCTATGCAGTTGTATCATAAGGGAGAGGGAGAGGGAGTGGGAGAGACAGGCCAGACTGCCCTCCATCTCGCGGGAGAAGATGGCCACCACCTTACCAAAACAAGGAGATCAACCGGATCATCCGGTTGGATCTACTCGGCCTACACATACATCAGACTTGGGTGTCATCATCACAGATAGGGAGGAAACGTGAGTTCTACAAGGAGATTCTTTGAGATCCCGAGGTACATGCAGATCCACATGTCACATGCTATGCACATTGCGATTGGTAAGCTCAAGAGTATCCTCCCACCGCCTTCGTGTAGAGACTCGGAGAGCTAAGAACATCCCATGAGAGAAGCGGCTATGCAAAGTATGCACCATAGGGGAGGTAGGGGACGAGCCTCACTATATGTTCAGATGCCCAGAGTATTATGAGAAACGGGGGAGATTTCACCCGAGAGGATTTCAGGCCATTGGCATGGGTGATGCAGTATGAGGATTAAAGGTGTCTCGGGATGTACTTGATAGAGCTCAGATGACATAGGGACAGAGTATTGAGAGGACATGCTGAGAGCCAATGCCAGCCCATACAAGACGTCTAGAAATCCATCACTGATTTCTTCACGGCACGAGCATCCACATCAGCCACCCGCACTGACACTGCCACATCAACATCAGCTCATACCATCCGTACACATGGGCCATATTTGCATCCCACAGAGGAGTCCTAAGAGGGAAGGCCTACTCCATCCTATGTGCCAAGCACCCCCAACCCAGAGCACCGAGGATCTCCACCATACAGACACAGGTAAATGAGATTCTACGACGACATGGTGTGCCATCACCATAGCCATATCTCCGATCAGGAGGCTTATAGAGTCATGCTTCAGTTTTCAGTTCTTTTTTAGTTTTTCCATGGCACTTTTTCCATGGCACTGTATGACCATGGTATCATTAGTGCTCATAGGCCCTTTACCTAAGGATATGCAGTGGGGGATATATACTTTGTATAAGTCTGTGGCAGGCAAAGTCCAAGCTCCAGGCGGACTATCCGATATGGTGACCAACACAATAGGGGTGAAGTAGGTGTAGGCATATGCTTACTTATGGTAGTGCTACGTGTGAACATGGCTTAACCAAGGGCACTTTTTCCCATGTGGTTTTTCCCCTTGGATATCAAGTGTGAAAGGACACTCTATCCATATAACTTTTGTACTTCTATATTATATGGATGTGACTCACATGCAAGGGTTGACATGCATTTTGTGATCAATGTCTAGCTCTCTCTCTCTCTCTCACACCAGCTTGAGATTGAGGCAAGTAGGGCAGCACGGATCCCCAGAGCAGAGTGTCATCACACCAGCTTGAGATTGAGGCAGGTAGGGCAGCATGGATCCCCAAAGCAGAGAAGCTATGCAGACTATGCCAAGAGGAGGTTGAGAGTGAGGAACATTATGTAAGCAGATGCAAAGCATATAGTGTCATTAGAGAGAGATACACCACCATCTTCAGTGGACATCCCTCACTCCGCCAGATCATGGAGTCCGCAGACCAGCGCAGATTTGGCCAGTTCTTGTTAGAGACACAGCGCCACAGAGAGACTAATATGAACTCATACCACAGGGAGAGGTGGGCGACAGCTCCAGCTCCAGCTCACTGATTTCTTCCAGAGATCTATCCTAGTGCCTACCCTGACACAGGAGGGGGTTACACTTTAGCGCGCTGTGGACCTCCGAACCAGACGGAGACCGAGAGTACCAAGCTACTAGACTCCCAGACTACATCAAAGGGAGATCACAGAGATACGGGCTCGACATCAGCACCATATCTAGGAGTAGCTAGCTCACTTACACTCACACCCGGAGATCATGCTCCGAGGTATTTTTGCCTCACCATCGCCTATGCATCACATATTACACCCCCATTATGGTACTGGTTGGAGCTAGACAGATCTGCATTGCATTCTTGTATACCCTACGCATATAGGTTGCATACTGAGCCTCTAGTAGTAGTGCTCCATCCATCACACCCCCCCACTAGCTCAGTACTTTCATACTTTATTTCTTGTTCATTTTGTCCTTTTTTTTTCTGGACATCTAGAAGACATTGACAGTTGTACATTGATTTGTCTCATAGGTCGAGTTCGGCCTCTAGTAGACGTTAATACAGCTTTCTTTCTTCTTTCTTTCTTCTCTCTTCTGTGTGAGCTTCTTCTCCCTGCATCTAACCCTAATCTGCAAGAAGCATTGCTATGTGTGAGTGTGTGAGTTCCCCAACAAGTGGTATCAGAGCTCCCCAACAAGTTTCTTCTCTCTTCTGTGTGAGCTTCTTCTCCCTGCATCTAACCCTAATTTGCAAGAAGCATTGCTATGTGTGAGTGTGTCAGTTCCCCAACAAGTGGTATCAGAGCTGGGCTGCCCCCTCTGCCCATGCAGTTTCTAGCATCGGGTTTCTTCAAAAATCCTACGTTTTTCCGTCGCTACAGTCCGTCCGGCAGTCTTCCTGTCCGACGCAGTCCATCCAATAGTCTTCCCGTCGACGCAGTCCATCCGGCACTACCTTCCATCAACGCAATCCATCTAGCCGCGTCTGCGTCCACGGCTCGCTGCCTGTCAGCCCAATGGCAGCGCTCGTAGCACGCGAGGCGGCTAGAGCCCAAGTCCGCCTATCTCCGTCGACGGTGCCACCTCCGTTCGTCACACCTCCGGTCTGGTTCTCCCGCCGTCACCGTCCCAGCTCCAGTTTTTCGAGCGTGACCGGGGCGTCGCCCACTCCACGGCCTGGGTGCCCGGATCAAAGAAGCCGGGTACCCACCCAACGCTTGCTCTCCACCCGTCACTTGCTCTACGTCCACCCCATCGCCAGCAGCTGGGTACGCACCTCCCATGAATGATCTCGGCTTCTCTGTACCAGGTCATCTCACGCAGGTCACTTGCTAGTATTTCAAATAACAAAAATATATCTATATATATATTTGTTGCAAACATTCTGGTGTAGGTTCAGAGAATTTTGGGGGTTTGGCAAAAATCCCCTTTGCATGGAAAATTGCAGGAAGCACCGTAAGCAGACTTCTCAATTTGATGCAGAATTGCCAAGAATTGAACACGCTGTTTTGGTTGGAATTTGGGGGTTTTTCAAATTAAGTTCAAAATCAGCAAATTAAGCCTCTTCTAGGTGCAAAAATTTGGGGCTTTTGTGAAAATTGGGCAATTAACTGCACATTGAAGCAATTGCAGTGCATAAAAATTACGGCTTTTCAGTTTGGAGCATGTAATTGGGGATTACAACAGTGATTTGTCACATATGTATACACATTGTGTGTAATTGGACAATTTGGTGCAGGTTTATACTTGCTTCAAGTTGCAGACAAAAATTTGCACATGACATTTGGTTGCCTAGCAGTGCACATTGGTGCTTGGTTTGCCTGCAAGTGTATTTTGTCGACATGGCTCAAAATGCTACAGATGTATTTGGTGTGCTCACCCAGGAGGACAAGTTGGATGGATCAAACTACTCTCTCTGGAGTTTCATGATCCGTAATTTGCTAGTAGCCACCACAGGGCTTTGGGGCATCGTGTGTGGTGACAACACACGTTCACTTACCATACAGCCAGCAACACCTCAAAGGGGAGGTGCTCAAAGAGCTCCTAAGGTAGAACCTACTCCCACACAAGAGCAAAAGAGATGGGACTCTAGGGATGCACAGGCCATGTCCTTAATAGCCCTTTCAGTGAAAAGGTCTATTTTTCCACACATTCGGTCTTGCAAGACATCGAAGCTTGCATGGGACACATTGGAAGCAATGTATCAGGTACGCAACGAGACAAGAGTTGCTTACTTGAGGAGGAAATTGAATCTTCTTTCTATGGATGAAGGTGACTCCATGTCAGATCATCTCACCAAAGTGAAAGATTTGCAGGAACAATTGCTCAACATTGATGAGGTTATCCCAGACAGACAACTGGTCACCAACACTCTTCATTCTTTACCACCTTCCTACTTGGGATTTCACACCTCTCTCAACCTCTCTATGAGAGGAGGTGGTGATCCCGTCACTTTTGAAGATCTGGTGGGTTTACTCTTGCAGGAAGAGCAAACAAGAGCAAACCTATCTAGCAACCGTGGTGGAGACAAGGCATTTACAGCCAAGGAGAAGGGTAAAGCAAAGAGCTTTAAGCATGGGGGACAATAGTCTAGTAAGGCTGGTCATGGACAGCCCTCTTCTGGTGGTGAAAAGTCTGACAAAGGGGATGCAAACAAGCCTAAAAAGAAGGGCAAATGTCACTACTGCCATAAGCTTGGCCACTACATCAATGAATGTAGAAAGCGGATTGCAAAAGAGAAAAAGAAAGATGCAGGCAATGCAGTAGCAGACTCTTCTGATGACAAAGCATAACAATCCGCTAATGTAATTCAGGAAGAGTACACTTTTTTGGTCACATGCACTAGTGACACACCAAGTGCTTTAGACAATGATATGTCCTGTATTGCATCTGACAAACAGGATGCCTCATGGTATTTTGATAGTGGTGCTTCGAGCCACATCACTTCATGCAAAGATGTATCTTGGTTTATGCTTCAAATGGCCACACTGTATCATGTGCAGATCATACCACATATCTAGTAAAGGGAATTGGCAATGTCATACTTGTTGCAGCCAATGGTGCCAATATATGTATGACAAATGTGTTGTATGTTCCAAGGATAAAGAAAAATCTGCTCTGTTATGAAATAGTCACTTTCGGAACACGATACAAAGGCTTGTATAAGCTGGACAGCTATGACAAGCGTACTTATGATGCAAATACAGTTGCTGCCCACACTCCTGCTATGCATGATGCATAGCTATGGCATGCTCGTTTTGGGCATGTAAATTTTCGGAGTTTGATGCTTTTGCGGAAGCATGTAGATGTCGGGGCATTTTTACTGCTAGAAACATTCTATTTTTGTTGCACGAGTTTGCTGCTTATTAGTAGTAAAAGTTGATAATATGCCGCCTCTTGAGTCTCCAACAAGACATGTATGTGAGGGATGTATTTTGGGAAAGATGCATCGAAAACCATTCCCCAAGGATGGAGCTGTTAGAGCTGAAAGTATATTATAGCTCATACACAATGATGTATGTGAGGGCTGCATTTTGGGAAAGATGCATCGAAAACCATTCCCCAAGGATGGAGCTGTTAGGGCTGAAAGTAAATTATAGCTCATACACAATGATGTATGTGAGGGGTGTATTTTGGGAAAGATGCATCGAAAACCATTCCCCAAGGATGGAGCTGTTAGAGCTGAAAGTAAATTATAGCTCATACACAATGATGTATGTGGTCCAATGCGGACACCATCCATGGGGGGGCATCTTTATTTCGTCACATTCATTGATGACTACTCCAGGTTTGCTTGGATTTACCCCTTGAAAGCAAAAGCAGAGGTGTTTAAATGCTTTCGACACTTTGTAGCAATGGCTGAAAATATGTATGGATGTAAAGTCCAAACACTCCGCTTAGATAGAGGTGGAGAATACATGTCAAATGCATTCAACGATTAAATGCTTCAAAAGGGCACCAAACACCAATGTACGGTGCCTTATACACCGCAGCAAAATGGTGTAGTTGAGAGGAAAAACAGATCTCTCATGGAGATGGCAAGATGCATGGTGAAAGCACACAAGTTGCCTCACAATTTTTAGATGGAAGCTATAATTTGTGCAACTCACGTGTTGAACAGGTGTCCAACAAAAGCTTTGAAAACCATAACACCATTTGAGGCTTGGTATAGCTGAAAGCCAAAAGTGGATTATGTGCGTACATTTGGGTGTTTGGCATATGCACATGTGCCAGAACAACTCCGAACAAAGCTAGATGATAAAGCAATGAAATGCATTTTTGTGGGCTACAGCAATGAGAGCAAAGAATACCGTCTTTATAATCCAACAGCACGCACGATTTTTGTCAGTAGAGATGTGGTATTTGCTGAAAATTCAGTACAGCCCATGTACAGCTTGTATAAAAGTCATGATACAAGCATACAGGACATGTTTGATGGGATATTACCCATTGCAATTAGGGGGGATTCAGATCACCCAGCCCCTACACAAGAAAATCCTCACGTAGAACATGTGGAACAGCCAGCAATTCAGCCCCTTCTATGGAAGAAGTTGCATTGGCTGCACATAAAGGATTGAAAGTGCATCAATTGGACATCAAAATTGCATTCTTAAATGGGGATTTACAGGAGGAAGTATATGTAAGTCAACCCATTGGTTTTGTAGTTCTTGGTGAGGAACATAAAGTATGCAGGTTACACAAAGCATTGTATGGGTTAAAGCAAGCTCCAAGAGCTTGGTATGATAAAATACATGCTCATCTAACCAGCCAAGGTTATGTGAATAGTCCAGCTGAAAGCACATTGTATGTGAAGAAAACCGGTGCCGATATTCTCATAGTCATCTTGTATGTAGATGACATGCTTATAACAGGGACTAGCGAAGCACAAATTTCAGATTTCAAGGCTGAAATCTCCGTGAAGCATCCATTGGGATCTGCACTCCCACTTCAAGGGTGTGGAGGGAGATTATTCCCATGCTACCTTGTCAATGAGTTGAGCGGATTTTGGGGGGGGGGGGGGGGGGGGGGGTTGAAAGAGAAAAAACTTTACACCACCCACAGCTTGCCACTAGCAATGAAATGCAGCTAGTTTGCTTTCCAGAAAATGCCTAAAATTTTCCCTACATTTAACTAATTCTACAGGTTTAGGAACAAATCTAAATAAGCACTATCATATATGCATGTACGTCTCACTCCTCTACCTTCATTGTTTTAGAAGCCTTTGCTCAAATAGCAAAGAACTTTAGCTGCAGACACAACAACTATCATAAATTCCATCAAGAGTTTGTACTTATGTAGCAAAAAACTTCTTGGGCAATTTATTGGACGAGTTGACTCACCCCTGCCATAAAAGTGGTGGAGCACCAAAAAACGTTGCCTAAATTCTGCCAATGCCATGCTTGTGGAGTTGAGAATTGATGTTGCTTTTTCCAATGTAATATTGTGTGTCATAGACAAATCCGAATTGCTGGCTGTTGAAGGGGGTGTGTCTCTAATCTGATCACCCTTTGAAGAAGATAAAAAAACTGATGTGCTTTTCTTTTGTGATGATGGACCTCCGGAGTTAGCATCGAGATTAACACCTTCATCTGCAATGGTCACATGCTTGTATTAGTTTTGTCTGTCTGCATTTCCATGGACACTGCAAGGTGTCGGGGTTTGAACTCACGACCTCTTGGCTAGGATGGGTCGTGAGCTAACCACTCAGGCAAAAGCCTGCCAGCCCCCAAAAAAAAACTTCCAAAGAGAAGCTCACCAAGCAAGGTTGACAATCCGTGCCCAAAAGAAGATGCAGTTTCAGCAAATCGCATTGAGGCTTGATTAATAGCTGGAAATCTACTTATTATTTGCAGCATATCCCAAGGCTTTTCTGCAGATTTTGCTTCCAGTCTAGAAGTTACCTGCAAAAATTTAGAGTTTACTTCAGACTACAGCTCTAAACCTTCAGAATCCATTTCAGAAACCAGCAGCCCAACGCAAATGTGGAAAACTATTAAGTTTACTTCAGACTACAGCTGTAAAACTCAGAACTCCATTTCAGAAACCAGCAGTCCAATACAATTGTGGAGAACTAAAAGGACAATGTACAAAGCCACACCAGAAAGACAACTTAGTAAGGTGAGAGGTGGTTCATGGATGCTCTTCATCCATAAACCCAGAGCATTGAGGCCCCAGACATTGTAAACCTTGGTTCTCAATATAAGCCACGTTCACACATCTTGGCCACCACTTCCTGAACCTTTACTTTGAATCATAGACTTCAATCAGGTGATCTAAACTTTATAACACTTGGGCTGAAGGACCGTCAAAGAAAAAAGCTTGACTTAAAAGTCTTGAGCCCTTAAGCTACATAACCACCAAAGTTTATCAACCTCATTAGGTAACACCAGCATTTGTCTCAAATACCACAAAATTAGAGGAATCTCATGCTGTAAAATTCTCAAGATGCTCAGAGCTGTAAAGTTGAGTACCATAAAGTCTATATATACTAATGGAAAGTTTACTTATTTGTCAGATGTACACAAACGGAAGCATGCTAGTTTAGACCGACCACTAATACGCATGAAACTGATAGATACAGAGAATAGGAAGAGAAGAAGAGACATGACAGTGGAACCAACCTAAACTATTGCATATATTAACTAATTGAGTATAAATGAATATTTACAATGACATCTGCAAGGTGCGTTAACTCTACCACTGGTCTAACTGAATTCTGCTACTTCCTTGAGTGGATCTTCTCTCCCTTGGCTTCTTAGAAAGACTTGTAGAGAAGATATGCAGAATGGGGAGTAAGGGTTCTTATTTATACCAAAGTCCTTGTCCAAATAGCTCCAGCCGCCCAGCCTTTTGCAAACCCAAAAATAATGTCATAAAAGTCATGAAACGTGTTCAGACACGGCTTAAAAGGTGTAGGGATCTGTTACAGGCAAGCCTTCTCAGCGCACCCGGAAAGATCACAGACATTCATCCTCTTGGGCATGGCTACTACCCATTCAGTTCGATTCACCTGCAGCTTTGGACAGAGTCATGAAGCTGAGCCCCGTCGCACTACGTACGGCCCAAGCCTTCTTTGCGAGGTGGCAACACAACTTCGACCCAGCATCAGATCCTTTCGCTGGCGTCTCAGGCTTTCCTATGATAGTTTGCTTTCCAGGTCTCAAGGAGTACCTTCTTCTCCTCTAGTTGATAGGTGGTGCTAACAGGAGGGTTATAGAACACACCCCCCCCCAACCATCGCTTTGGTTCTTGCACGGATGGTTGGGATTCCATCCCTTCATCGCCTCCCCAGACTCAGTGCCTCACATCATTTCGCTCCCTGGTCTGTAGGGCGACCTGATTTTGCAGAGAGTGGAGTACTATGGCCTCCTAGGCCAATGTTTCATCGGTCACCAGATGGGACACCTTGCTAGAGTGTGCCCTCACCAGCGGTCCAGGAGGTTGCCCCCAGTTGCACCACCCCCCCCCCCCCAATTCAGACCGTCCACAAGGGGGTCGGCAGGACTCAGGTTCCCATGTACCAAAGCACCAAGCCCCAACTGAGGCCAATGCAGAAGAGTGGTAGACCGTTGGCCCAAGGCGGGACTGCGGCCGACGTCAAGAGCCGAGCGGCGTTGGTAGGCACGCCAGGCTAGCAGGGTCCAGGAGGATATGCCCATAGTTACCAGGAGTTTCAGAAACGCCTGATTTGAAACGGGTTTCAGAAACGTTTCAGAAGTTTCATAACTTTTTGAAATGGCAAAAAAAAGTTTCAAACAAAAATACAAAAATATATATATTTTTTAATATAGAATGTACAGTAGTACAAGAAATAAGTGTTTAGGTCTTACTACTTAGCCTATTTATTTCAGCAGGCAGAATACTTGAAAAACATGCCTCATAAGAAAACACATTGGATTCATTATTATTCAATGTAAACAATGATTCAATGCTAGAAAACAACACCCA
This sequence comes from Cibotium barometz, assembly GCF_041138505.1. Taxonomy (NCBI): domain Eukaryota; kingdom Viridiplantae; phylum Streptophyta; class Polypodiopsida; order Cyatheales; family Cibotiaceae; genus Cibotium; species Cibotium barometz. The sequence goes on along the minus strand of NC_141057.1, from coordinate 13,100,597 downwards.
TATTCATCTCTCTACAATCCACATTCCATCAGCAAGAGAATACCCTGTAACCTGTTGCCTGCATAGGTTGTGATAAAATCCCCATTTTAGTTATGGGAAAAAAAGCCTGATATAGGCTGAAGGCAATAGGCTAGAGCAGCCTGTATTATGTATAGTTAATAGTATACTGTACAATGTATAGAAACATAAAACACAATAGTATAGATTCTAGAAACATAAAACACCTAGGCAGCTAGGCTTACCTTGAGACTTGGCACTGGGCAATAGGCTTGGAGTCTGGACAGCAGTCATGCCTCGTGAAGGTGGGTGGTGGTGGACAGGTCACACTGCACAGGCTACAGCACTTGGTCAGGCATAGTTGCATTCCGTACCGGTAAGGAAAGATTAAGTCCATACAGTACAGATCCGTACGTCGTATGGAACAGGTCAACTTGTACCTTTTTTTTGTTGAAGCCGGTTCGCATCGCCCAGGGTTCCGTACGCTTCTTTTTTTTCAAAATCCCTCGTGTTTTGGGCCGCCCGTCGCGTCTTCGTACCTATGCACCATACCTACGCCGTGACCCGCGTGACTTTGTGCACCCGTCCGTCGGTTGTTGTACAACTTCAAGGTGCCCATTGCCTCTCTCTCTCTCTCTCTCTCTCTCTCTCTCTCTCTCTCTCTCTCTCTCTCTCAGTTCGCGGATCCTTACATCGGAGACGGTGCCTACACCGGAGGATTCAGAGCATCATTGCGAGGCATCGGGCTCGTCCGACCAGGCATCTCACTATGGCAGATATCCAGGCCATCCGGCAGAGACCCATGCTAGAGCTCCTAGGATGATTACGACTCCAGCCATATACTGTTGTACTCACTGTCACTTTTGTACTCCCCCATATTCATGTATTCATGTATCCATGTACTCATGTATCCCATTTTGACTAGTAGCATTAGCTTCCCACTCTCCCTAGTTGCTGCTTCCGGACGCTCCCTACTCTACTGATGTATTGTAGGACTAGATACTTACCTTCAGTTCTTTCTTTTCTTTTCCAGACAGTGTATCAGATGTCACATGGTACTAACTTTGGTCTCATACGTCACTTTGGTCTTTTGAAGACGTTAATATAACATTTCATTTCATTTCATCTCTCTCTCTCTCTCTCTCTCTGCGCCCTTCGCTCTCCTCTCCCGCCGATGCGCCCCCCCCTCCCGCTGCCCCCTTCGCTCTCTTCTCCCGCCGCGCTGCGCCCCCCCTCCCGCTGCCCCCTTCGCTCTCCTCTCCCACTGCGCCTACCCCTCCTGCTACCTGCCTCGCCCCCCTTCGCTCTCTCTCCCGCTGCCTGCCTCGCCCCCCTTCGCTCTCTCTCCCGCTGCCTGCCTGCCTGCCCCCCCCTCCCGCCTACGCCCCCCCATTCGCTCTCCCTCACGTTGCCTACCCTTCGCCCCTCCCTCCTGCTGCCTGCCTACCGCCCCCCCCCCCCCCCCCCCCCCCCCTCACGTTGATCACATCTCTCCCTCCCCTCCTCCCCGCCTTGGAAAGAGAAAGCCAACTTTCTCCAAATGGTATTCAATGAGGGTAAGCGGTGGAAAGAGGAGGAGGAGGACCTCATAGCAGAAGTCAAAGACCTTCACGGGGAAGTCAACACGCTCAAAGGCGTAATTTCAGCTCTTCAGAGGTAGCTTGCAGAGGCTAAGGCAAATGGTGGACTTGAAGAAGGTGAAATTCAGCCATCCATGATAGAAGAGCTCAAGGTTATCAAGGAACAAGTACGGGCAATTAAGGAAGAAGAGAAGCAACACGAAGCAAAGACTTCCTCATGGGTGGAAGTCATCACCAAGACTCAAAGGAAGATGAAGGAAGTGGAGAAGTGGATAGAGGTCGCCAAGAAGGGTAAAGGTAAGGAGATAACAAGACTCAAAGGAAGATGGAGGAAGTGGAGAAGTGGATAGAGGTCGCCAAGAAGGATAAAGGTAAGGAGATAACAACCCCTACACCTACAATCATTAACATGACTTTGGAAGAGGAACAACGAAGACGTACACGTGCTTTGCATGTGAGGATTACCGGCCTTAAAGACGCGGATAAAGTTGAAGAGGAGGTGAAAGAGCTTATGGTGTTGATGGGGATTGACGGTCCGGCACACGCAAAAGCCTGGAGAGTGGGCAAAAAAAGCGGAGGCAACGGGGAAACATCAAAGGAAAGAGCTCTCATACTTCGCTTCCCCTCTATTGAGGCGAAGGAGGAGTTCTTGAAGAGGAGACCCACTTTAAAGAATACAGGTATTTTTCTTGGAGACGATCTTACTCTTTCACAGCTTGCACATATGAAGGGAGTCATGCCAGAGATTAGGGCGGCAAGAGAAAAGGGAAAGATAGCATTTTATAGAGAAGGGAGGGTGGTCATCATGGAGCGACGCTCTACATGACAGTGCGAGACCTATGGGACCAAATTAAAGCTGGCAGCCTGGAACTGCAATGGATCCCTCAGACTTGATGTAGGTGCCTTTAAGGACAGCTTCAGAGATAGAGATATCGTCTTCTACTCGGAGACTCACCAGGCCCCTAGTCAGATGATGCCACAGGTGACAGGATACAGATGGGAGATAGCTTGCAGAGTAGGGACGAGATCGGTACACAGTAGTAGAGGATCAGGGGGAGTGGCAGTTCTTTTCAGGGAGGAGCTGCAACCGCTTCTACACATCGTTCGGAGAGATGATCAGGCCAGATAAATGTGGGTGAGACTGAGAGCCGACACAGGCAGATTCCTATATATTGCCATATGCTATTTTGCTCCTAGTACATCGACATATGCAGCACCTAGAGGGCAATCTCCTTTCTCTGTGCTAGATGATGACATATGGGAGTTCTCTAGGGATGGAGACATCATCCTGTTAGGGGACTTTAATGCCCGGACGGGCAACTGCCAGACAGCCTTTTATGATACCTCAGAGGAGATGCTGAGAGAGCTGGACACTCTGAATATGGGATTAGACAGACGCTCACAGGATGTGGAGTGCACAGAGTATGGGAGATATTTGGTAGATATGGGGACTGCACATGGGTTGGCCATACTTAATGGCTTGCAGAGGTTTCCGTCAGTAGCTGGTTTTACTTGCTTTCCACATAGATATGGTGCTAGCACAGTGGATTATGTTATGGCTATGCCGAGCTTTGTTTCATGC